>NC_088794.1:108413845-109038845 GCF_011386835.1 Chrysemys picta bellii
CTTACTCTTCCAGTGTGCCACACAATGCACTGAAGAGTAATGCTCAGATATATTAAACAAATTGATGCCATATAGCCTCAGTTGTTAACATTCCCAGAGTCCCTTGTGCTCTACCTGTAAGCAGAGGGTGCATTTCTTTGGTTTTCTCCCAGGCGTGCTGATGGAGTAATATATAGAGCAATTACCAGTGAGATAGAAAATTCTTTGAAAGGTCAACCAACATTGTTAAAAAGGGAAACTGAGTTTAGGATTGTCATATATATTTGCTTATGTGTACAATGCTAATATATTCACTCAGCTGTCCTTTGAATTTTTGATCACTCACTGTGTTGAGTCAATTCCTGCTTTGAATCTGAGGAGTAGGTCCAAACCCACAGTGGAATAATAGTGAAAAGGAATTGGATGCCACAAATTTTAATAATGAGCTTTTAAAGGTTATATTTGAAGGATTTAAGTAGGTCTAAGAAGCCAAGAAAGCTGATTGGGAAATTTAAAGTTTAATTTTGGAAGCTCTACTCTAGCTATTGAACAATCAAAGGAGTGCACCTATCGGCTACAAAGAACAGCTAGACAGCTGTTGTTGTTTTATTTTATTTTTATAAATGTTTCTGTGTTGTGTCAGAATGATTTCTGGTGATTTAAACTAACAGATAATCACAGCTGCTGTCTAAATCCATAGTGTTTAAAATTACAAAATGAAAAAAAACTTCATTACCTGTGAAGACTGTGTCTGTGTTTTTAACTATTTCTTGTACAAATATATGAAATCTTTTATGAGGAGACTGGTGCCAAGTAGCTGAATAATGGGGAAAGGGATTCTGTTCGTATAAATCTTAGCAGTGTTACCAACTCTACAATACAAAAAAAAATTAAAATGTTAAAAAGTGACAGCTATGGTACATTTATTTTGTGTTAAGCTAACCGAATCTAACTTCTTGAGTGCCTGGCTTATTTGAAACATTTTTTCATTGATCATTGATAATGCTGCAAATCAGAAATGTACATACTTCATTTACAACAGGGTTCTTTTTATACTTTTGTAGATTCTCATACATGTCATACATGGTTGTCTTTATGTAACTTAATTTTTTTCATCCCGCAGGTGCCATTTTCATAATAAACTTCTCTTGGATTTGTTACTATCTGGCATCATTTCTTTTACATATAACCATCCTGACTAATGAATGCTGGTAGTATTTGTTTGAGCAGGTACCTTTTTAATTGTTTTGTTTAAAAAAAAAAGGAAAAAAAAAAAAGAGGGCACGGCTAGATTTTATTATCGCTTGTGAACTGAAGAAAAGAAGCTGTCGAGATGCAGGTTAAAAATGCTAATCCAAATACTACACCAATTTGCCACCATCCTAAATTCTCAGCTACCCCAATTCATTGTCATACTGAGCATTGTTATGCACATTATCAAAGCTGAATAATGGACTTGTAACATTAACCACTATAGACGGTGTGCATTTTTTCTTGATTAATGCACACTGGAAGAGGGCAGCTTACATACATTAATCACTTAAAATGTACTTTATATTTTCATTTATGATACTCTACAATGTTATAACCAAACTCTTCAGTCACCTTCGTTCTATGTAGGCTGTTGATTTTTCTGAATATGTACTTTCTTCCTCCAGATTGGCAAAATGTAAGTTGTTGGTATTTTATGTGTTTATTGGCCAAACGATCTGCCTTACAAACTAAGGGCAGAAGAGTTTGCCAATGCAAAAAGAAAAAAACACAAGGCTCTAGACCTTGTCTTCATGACTGAAGTACAAAAATCAAATTGGACTCCAGTTTTGATTACACCAGAAATCCATACACAGTGGTTGATCTTAAAAAGTAACCAATTATCAAGAAATACCTCTGCACAGCATCTGAAAAACTCTGCTTATTTCCTGTTACCTACATATAGGGGGAAACTGTGTTATCTCAGATGCCAGTGTGGCAACTATTCGTAAGCATTGACTCTGTAATGGCGACTTGTATATGAGGTGTAGAGACTTGCATAGAGTGGGTTGAAAGAAGAAGCAGACAGAATGGAACAGCTCTTATTTTCACCCTTCACCCCTGCTAATGTGAAATTCTATGAATTGGGCAATTTCAGTGATTGGATTTCTTTATGGTGCCTTCCTGAGCTGTGACCAAGGCCGGCTCCAGCTTTTTTGCTGCCCCAAGCAGCAAAGTGGAAAAAAAAAATAGATAAAGCCGATCGGCAGCACTTCGGGGACAGCTCAATCGCACCGCTTCATTCTTCTGCAGCACTTCGATAGCGGGTCCTTCGTTCCCTCTCTTCCTCTTCGGTGGCACTTCGGCAGCAGCTCAAAGAGGAAGAGAGGGACTGAGAGACCTGCCACCAAATTGCCGCCGAAGACCCGGACGTGCCGCCCCTTTCCATTGGCCTCCCCAAGCACCTGCTTACTTCGCTGGTGCCTGGAGCCGCCCCTGGCTGTGACAAACTTTACATACATTGTGCTGATTCCACTCATTCAGGGAAAAAAATCTGTGATTTATTTTGCTATAGCTGATTCTGTGATCTCTGCTCAGATAAAAGAGCACATTTGAGAGTACACAATGCAGTGGGGGGGGGGATCGTTATGATATCCATACATGAGTGTAGGCCACACTCTAGATTGTTGGGTGCCTGAATCTTTCTTCCCTTTTGGGTTCCACCTAACAAAGTTAAACATTTGACACATCATTCTAATAAATAGCACTGGGCCAGATTCAGAATACCTTACTCGCCCTGAATAATACATTACTCCACAGATAGTCCCATTATTTTCAGTGCAGCTACTTCCAGAGTAAGATACCATTCAATGAAAGTAAGTGTGTGAATCTGATCATTAGATTTATATATTTAAAAAAAAATTCTATGCACCGTTATAGTTCAGTGATCCTGCCTGATGATTTAACAGCATAAGGTCTGGGTCCCTGAATTTCCAAGCAATTCAGGACTCTTGCTTCCCAGGCTACCAGAGATTGAGTTTGATATGTCTCCAGTTTGCAGGAGGTAGAAAGGAGCAGAGGTCAGCAGGCTGCTTTCAGCTCTGCTCTCACATTCCAGTTGGCATTGCTTCTTGTTTATGAGGTAACTAGGGGCAAAGAAGCCAAAGGAGAGAGAGAGGGAATTTAAATCGAGCTAGAAAGAATGCCCAGACTAAAGGGGAAATGGAAGAATAACAGATCTATTTCAAATTAGTTTTAACCAATATTAACTAAAGCCACTAATCCTGAGAGGTTTTCTGGACTACAAAAATACCCAATGTTATTGTCTAAGCGTTGGCTGAGAGACACAATAACAGTCAAAGTGAACAAAGTAATGATGAGATGCCAGTGTATTATGTGAAAGAAAATGGTGGCAAGCCAGACTTAAATAAGAATATTCTTTCACTGATATAAACTGGAGTATGGATTTTATGAATTGTTACTTACAACGTTATGAACTTAAAGAAATGAAAACCAACTGTTTGAAATGTTGGCTTTGATTTTTAAACTTTTCAGACAATAAAGTATTTTTTAGAAAGAAACTTGGACAAATCCATCCCTCCTGTCCTCCACGCTCCCCTCCTTCCTCTCCCTCACCCCCCCCCCCCCGCCCCAAGCAAGAATTTGCCCCTAAATAATTGATTTCTGGAAAGCAAAAGCACAGCATATGGAAGGAAATCTTAATTCTCAGTGCACTGTTCAGGCATGGCAGTAGTTTACAATCTCCTAAGACCCAGATAAATTGGTTGCAAGGGCAGATAGGGCTGTATTGAAGCACAGTAACTCTGAAAAATTAAACTAGGGGAAAATCTTTAGGACGATTTAAATACCACTTTCAACAGAACACATTGCTATTATTGCAAGGTGGTCATGTCAATGCTATGACTGTGATGCGCTACAACTGACAGCTAACTTAACAATACTGCTCCCTAGAAGTTGCATTAGCTATATCATGTCACTGCTTTTAGATCAATTTGCATAGTGTTTTCCTTAACACTGATTTTTTTTTTTTTTAATTTGGGTGCCGGGGCAAGGATTGGTTGTCAACTATCCTAATCTAATTAACTGTCACCCAACAGAAAGCTTCCTGTTTGCACAGGAAAAGTATGAACAAATGGGATGTCAAAGGAAACACAAATTTTCAGGTAAGATCTGAAGCTTTTACAAGACAAGCGCCCACATTTGGAAAATTTTGTCGGATACATTATATTCTCAACACCAACATAGGGAAGGGGAGAAGAGGGTGTGTGGCAAGGGTGAGAAGTGAGGTTCACTACACGTGCCTATACCACACTCCCAATTTGAGCACTGTGTATAAAGTGTAATGTGTGAGTACAGATATTGTACTGTATTTGAAAACTCTTCCAGTTGTTCCTATGACAGCTTCAAAGTTACCAAATATTAATTCAGATCCAATTTCCATTAAACATGGTTAATAACATGCAACATATTGTTTAACCCAATAGGAACTTTCTGACACTTTCAAAAAATCAAAGTGGTTTTTTTCTCCAAATTAATTTTATTCAGATCCCCAAAGGTCTGAGGAGATGGGGGAGGATGGATGAAAAATTTTAATTTGAATAGACAAAGTGAAGTGGTTTGTAAAACTAAAACCCAAGGTATTTCAGACCCAGGTACCATGTCACACACACCACCAAATTTATGTGGGGAAGGAAGGTTGAATAAATGAATAAATGATTCTGATTTTTAGCCTACTCTGGTAGTAATACTGGAAGAGTTAATGACTCAGGAATTTGGTTTTGAGCCATACAAAACGAGATGAGTGGTTACAGTTTTGCCTACAGTGGTAGAGGGTGACAGTCATTTCCATGTAACAGCCATTAGTGGCCCACATGAAATGAGTTAATTGTTTCAGCCCATTTCCTAGAAGACATGAGACCTTCTCACAAAAAAACAGGATAACACTCAGTATCTTTAACAGGCTGAGAATGGAATGGTCAGGGTACAAGCATATTTTCAAGTCTGTGTTGGGATGTTTGCACTGCTCTGTATATAGAAGACTTTGTCTAATTTCCTTTCACAAACACTATACACAAGGAAAGTATTAACATTACCTTTCCTATAATAAGTTTTCTCGAGGAAAAATACTCCTATCTTGTTTTTAGTTTAAAAAAAAGAGTCTAATATTTATTTGCAAAAGGGCTGGAAGCGGTTTTTCCCTTGTTCTAAAGGTGTTCATAGATTTATAGAGGAAATGACATGAACAGGATGTATTAACAATGTGACCCCAGTAGAAGGAGCATTCCCTGGGTGGATTACTGATTTAAGAGTTTGTGTGTGTTCTCTGAATAATCACAATGGGTCAAATCTTAGTCCTGTTGAAATCAATGAGAGTTTGACAATTGACTTTAATGGATCCACAGATTCGGTCCAAAGTTTGAAGACTATATTCATAAGGAAACAACACAAGGATAATTTTTAGGTATCAGGATGCAAATAATAAATAAACGATTCCTTAAGTATACTTGCTGTATAGTCTATGAATCAAATCCTCTTTACCCTACTGATCACTCTGCTCCGTGGTCTAACCAGCCACACATTGACTGAGCATCCCTGTTTATTTAATTGAAAAAGGAGCATTGACAAAAGTGTGTT
This sequence comes from Chrysemys picta bellii, assembly GCF_011386835.1. Lineage (NCBI taxonomy): Eukaryota > Metazoa > Chordata > Testudines > Emydidae > Chrysemys > Chrysemys picta. Next base: position 108,419,450 of record NC_088794.1, read on the forward strand.
CCACCGTTAGTGAGGAATTACACTTGGCTAGGGTTATAAGGACTCAAGCTATTGTTCTAACCAGTGAATGGGTATGACACAGAAGCACAGTTAGAAGCAGGGAAGCCAACGCTTTTTGCTTTTGCTGTGTAGATATACCCTTTCTTCCCTTTCTGTGGTTTGGGGAGTGTAGCTGCTCTATGGATTCTCCTCCCACTCTTTGGTTGGTAAGGTGAGTACTTACCAGGAAGTCAGAGGAATCTGAAGAGGGAACAGTGGTAGATACTGGTGCTTGGCTGAGGAGTTTCTTGGCCTACAAGCTCTCTTACCATTAGATGAAGCAGCTGCAACGTCCAATGGTAGAAGAAGAGGTGTCTCCTTTCTATCTGCCTTGTCTACACAAAGATCTGTTCCCTCACCAACTCCTTCTTCCCCTCAGTGCCAAAGGGATAAGGAAACAGAAGAGGTGCCTCCTACACCACCTTAGCCTGAACCCCAGTGGGAAAAGACCTAAGGGGTAACAAATTGGACCTGTGAGCATCTTATCCCCTCCTGATGCTTCATATTGGGGAGTGAATTTAAAGGGCAAATGAAGGATCAGATGGGAGCGAATGAGGAAGGTGGGAAGAGGATAAAAGAGGAAATGGAGAATATAGAGGAAGGAGGAAAATGGAGAGATGGGAGAACAGAGGGGAGTATTAGATGACAAAAGAGGGGAAATGCAGGGAAAACCTGAAGTCAGTAGGACTACTCATATAGTGCTCATCACCATGAATAAGAGTTGCATAATCAGGGCCTTATTTTCTTGCTTCTTGCTCCCTAGTAAGACGAGAGCTCTAAATTCAACTAAACATAGCCCAGTAAGGCTCAGGAACCATCAGACCTTGATGCAGTACTGAGAGCTAAATTTTTGGGTTTAGATACTTTGTTTTAGAAAATCTTAGGCTATGAAGTTCACCTCCTAACAAATCAGGGTCAAAAGTTTAAAGTCTGAATTTTGGAGGCCATGCAATATCACACACCTCTCATCCATTGTATACATCAGACCAATGCTGAGGAGCGGGGTACTCTGCCAGATTTCATAGTTACAGCCCTTCCACCCTGTTATGCTATGTACATGAGAAAACCTGGTACACTGTAGGCTGTCCAATTTCTGATTTGTTTCCATTCATGATTGTAAACACTTGGGACCCTTTCCTCTCCTTGTTACCCTCCTGTACCTTTACTGAATTTCTACTCTCCTTCCTCTAACAAAATGCCCACAGATGGGGTATTCCTCTTTTATGTTCTCTTTTGATTTTGTCCCCTGTCACTGTAGTAATACATTCTCCCACTCTTCTATGTACTGTCCTAGCTGCAACAAGGTCTGGCGCCTCATAATTTGAGATATCTGACCACTCTCCACTCTAGATCTTTTTCCTGATTGGCATCTCTTCAAATTTTTGACCTGTCATAGCATAATTCATTTTAATCCATTTTTACCAATTCTCTCCTCTTTACTTTATATCTGTCCATATTAAATTGCATAAGTTACTTGTAAACCTCATGCCTCCATTTTCCCCCTGGCCTCTTTGGAGCCAAGTATTCTTTTAATATTGCCAGTTTCATGATACTGTATCTGCAAATGTATACCCCTGAGTGCATATTACTTCCTCCTATGTGATCTATAACCATTATTACCACTCCCTGGCCTCTGTTACCAAGCCAATTTTATATCCAATTGAGTATTTCACCATCAGTACCGTACTTGCTAACCTGATAAATTAATCTGTTATGTGGTACTGTAGTGAGAGCCTTTTCAAGTCCAAGTAAATTATGTCTACTTCTTCACCCCTGTCCAGTCTCATTGTCACTTCCTCAAAGCAATGAATCAAGTTTGTTAAGCATGACCTCCCTATTGTAGATCCATCCTGACTATCTCTAACCAATCTATATTAAATCAAGACACAGAAAGACTCTCAAAGGGGGCCTGCTACATAAATATATCCTGAGGGTGCTTCATGTGGAGATGAGCCATGGGAATCACGCACACAGCTGAAGCTAACAGCACTTGTTCTGATAGCTCGCTGATAACTTGCTCGCTGTTATATCCCTCACTGAGATGGCAGCCTGAGCTCTTTTGGAGAAAAAGAAATCTTTTCTCTGTATTTGTCTGGTATACTCCCTATTAGGGTAGCAAATATGATAGTTGAGAATGAGTATGGAACCAAGCTTTACTTTATTAATTTATGATAAAGCCATTAAAAATACCAACGAACATGAATTGATACAAATCCCTTAGTCTCTCGTACCTTCTTTACCTTTTACTATTGAATCCTGTGGATGAGAATGCTCATGCACTTCTGAATGGTAAAAGTGCCATGATATAGGTTACACACTTCATGAAATAGTACCTATCTACCTGTATCAACTTTGGAAAATCCTACTCCAACCACTCTTTCAGGGAAAATAATTTTCTTTGAAAGGCAAATAAAATAGCACCCAGCTTGTCTCTCTCATTCAGTCTCTATGGCAGTTTCATTCACCCTCAGTTGGAATAGTCTCAGCAAGAGATGATGACAGTGTGGCTCACAGTATCTAGAGCCTCTCCTGAGATGGAGGGGGCATGGTTTTCTGGCCAGCCAAAGATGGAAGAAACCATTCCTTGCTGCTGTGACTAGTCATGAGTTGAATGTGAGCTCAAGGCTTTGTGCCACCTTGGTGACCTGTTTTAGGCTCTCAGTCATTAGTGAAGTAAGAGTATCGACACATTCCTCCAAGTGCTTTCCCCATCCCTGAGATCATTTCTGTTTTTCCTGAGCTAAGTCTGAGCCAATAGCTCTGTATCCATCTATTTCTTTCTTTCATGCATTGGGACATCTTAGTGATGGCAAAGGATATCAGTTGAGTAGACAAACAGTTGTGTGTCATCTGCATACTGATAACTTCTGAGTAGACGTATGTGAATTACAGATATGTCTTTTGGTTTGGTGGCCCAAACAGTTTGGTTTGGATCACCTCAAAATGAAACAGCTGAAAAAATTCTAGGTCAGGTCAAGCAAAATGTTTTGTTCGTTTTTTAAGATTTTTAAACCATTATAGGATTTTTTAAATAAAATGTAAAATTCCTAAATGAAACATTTTTTCTGAAATGAAAAGTCAAAACATTTGTAATTTCTGACTTTTTTAAATAAAAATTGATCAAATCGTTTTGCCAAAAATCGACCCCAAATTTGCAAATTGTTCCAGTCCACCCAAATCTGCATTTTTTGCACACACAAAATTGCCCAGCTCTACTTATGAGTCTGCAACATGTCATTCAAATATTAAAGCGACTAGGAGAGTACTGAACCTTTTGGGACTCTGTAAGTCATAGTCTTCAGCGAACAGGCGTAGGTGCCATCATGACTTTCTGACAGGATTGAGTGGATCCAGCAGAGTACTGCCTCATTTGCTCCAGCAAGCTCTCATGTGTGTGTCATTATTTTGCTATCAGCATTATATGATTAACAATATCGAAAGACTGCCTCGTAGTTTGCTTCCTGTAATGGCAGCACAGAAAATGGTCATTCATTGGCACCAACTGGGCTATTTCCATGCTTTGTCTGGTCAGGATATTGACAGAATGTAGATACCACCAGAACTTTGGTTGTAACTATTTTCTCAACAACATTGGGGGTGAAAAGGGCAGTCGGAAACTAGGGAGTAGTAGGTATTAAGTATAGGTTTCTTCAGGCATTACAAGACTCTGGCATTAAGATGTCAGGTAGGTTGCTTTCTCTACAAGTTTGCCTGGAATCCTAGGTAATTACTTGTGCAGGTGACCTGACCTAAAGCCTATGTTGCTGCAGCTTCACTGCTACCAATACCTGAGCTAGCTAGATTAAAGCTAGCTTGGGTAGGTCTACATGATCTGCAGTCATGCCCCACGATGGTAGTGTAGCAATACCTACTCTTAAAAATTAGCAATTTAGTTCAAGTCTGTATTTGTCTAGTTTCAACTTTGAGCCATTAGATTTTGTTATACCTCTGTCTGCTAGTTTGAAGAGCACTCCATTATCAAATTGCTGTGCCCCATGTAGGTGCTTATAGATTGTCATCAAATCATCTCTTAATCATCTCTTTGTTAAGTTAATTATTTTGAGTTCCTTGTGTCTTTCATTATAAGGCACATTTTCCAATCATTCCCATGCTCTTTTCTAAACTTTCTTCAATTGTACATACTGGAATGAGACAGAGTATACCAGAATTGGTTGCACGAGCGGCTAATACAGAGGTAATATAATCTCTCTACTCCTCCTTGAACATCCCCTATTTATACATCCAAGGAGCACATTAGCCCTTTTGGCCATAGCTTCACACCGGGAGCTCATATTCAGTTGATCCTTAAATCTTTTTCAGAGTGTCTGCTTCCCAGAAGAGAGTCCCCCATCCTGTAAGTATAGCCTATGTTCTTTGTTCCTAGATGTCTGACTTTACATTTGGCTATATTGAAACATTGTTTGCACCCAGCGTACCAACTGATCCAGGTTGCTCTCTATCAGTGACCAATCCCTTTCATTATTTACCATTCCCCAATCTTTATGTCATCTGCAAACCTTATCAGTGATGATCTTATATTTTCTTCCAGGTCATTGAGATACATATTAAATAACTGCAAGATTCTCTCTGGTTTTGGTGCTTTTGGGAGCAAAGTTGGCTGCGAGCTTTTCACAAAGACCTGGATTTGCATAGGAGATGTGCAGACATTAAAGATCAGTTAAATAGTTTGCCTTATGGAACTGTTCTGCTGGCTGTGATATGGCTAATTCAATTGTGTCAGAGAGGAAGCCTTCTTTTATGCCTACAGGTGGACTTTGTGTTGAGTTGTGGTTGAGCAAGTCTTTCTCTGTTGACCTCCTTGCTTCATTTGGTATAGCTCTTTGGAGGACAATGGTGTCCTGCACAAGCACTGTGAGAGAAGAGGCATTGGTTTGGGGCTGTCTCTGCAATGGTTTCAATCAACAGTTGGTTGTAATATTTTACTAGTTTCTCAACATCTGTGATTAGATGTTTCCCCCTTTCCTTTTGTACGCATAATTTAGGTCTCTTTAGTTTAAGTGGGAAATAACTTTTCCTATAGCCTATCTAGAGCTTCTTTGACAGCAATACTCATTGAGTGCTCTGAGATCTAGGGTAAGTCAAAGCTTTTTAGGGAGAAAGCTGACCTTATACTTCATGCCTCACAAAATACCCTTGCTGTACAGCAGTAGTCTACTAATGCACACTCTGAACTAGTACATGTGTAGTTCAATTTCCCTTGTATTTTCAATTCAGAAATGAAGTAGTCAATGCAGACTTGACATATGTTGCTCTGGGAGAGATAAGCCCAGTCAGATATGTTGAGGGCCTTAAAGATTCAGTCACCCATCCACTGGAACAATTTAAAGAGGCCCCAAATCAGTTTGGCCTGCATGCCGGGCATTGCCCCTTTAATAACCAGCAGAGGCATGCTCAGAAAATAAAGTGTAAAAACAGCAGGTCCCAGATTTTAAAAGGTATTTAGGTACTTAGTGGGATTTTCAGAAGTATCTAGGAGCCTAAAACCCATTGTTTTCAATGGATGTTAGGTGTATAGATGCTTTTGAAAATCCCACTAAGTACCTAAATACCTTTAAAAATCTGGGCCTAGGTCAACACAGATAAGCACAATTTAAAGACAAATATTTTAAGGATATAAAGAAATAGCAGAGGGCTGCTATATGAAAGCTCAAATTGTTCATGCTCTTTATGATGAAAGAGAAATTCTGGAAGCTCTGTTAAACAATCATGGCTTTCTTAGCCAAGTAAAGGAAAAAAAACAAAAAATCAAAGCACAGTTCAGGCTAGAAATATCACATCGCTAGTATCTGCAGTATAAACATATATTCAGTGATCGGCTTAATGACATATCAGCATTTGTGTGGCGTAACTCAGGCAACTAAATGTGGATTAATATGAAGTTCCAATCTGTAAATGCAGTAATACCTGCAATAGCAGAAACCTTTAAGAAATCAGCTTGGCAAGTCAGAGCCTGTTGGAGGACAATCAGGTAGCAAGGTATCTTCTCTTGTCAAGCTAAAATGTTGTGACCTATGTTATGCAGGAGGTCAGACTAGATGATTACAATGGTCCCTGCTGACCTTAAAATCTATGAAACAGTGAAAGTTTGCCGACATTGGTAAGTGACACCTCTCTAAAGTTGTCCAGTTGGTGTAGTTTGTAGTAGTTTGGAATAAGATAATTAAAAGAATGCAAACAAACCAAATGATCAGTCAGGCTTGCGGGCCTCTGAATATGCTTTTCGGGACATTTTTCAAGGTAGCTAATAGCATTTCCAGAAAATATATTGAGTATCATTACATGGCTATTTTAACTCATTGTTCCCGAGAAGCAGGTTAGTTGTATCTTCAAGGAACTCTAATCTACCCACAAGAAAAAGTCAGTGGGAGGGAAAAGTGGGCTCTGACAGCTAGAGCCCTGCAAATCCGCGGATATCCGCTTTATATCTGCGGATCAATTTTGGCAGATAGTGAATCAGATGCAGGTACAACCACACAGGGCTCTAGTCTATCAACATGCTCTGCTGCTACCGCCTCTTGCGAGCCCCTGGGACCAGCACACGACACGACGCCCCTTCCCTCCAACACCTATCCTAGGATGACCAGACAGCAAGTGTGAAAAATTGGGACAGGGTGGGGGGTAATAGGAGCCTATATAAGAAAAAGACCCAAAAATTGGGACTATCCCTATAAAATCGAGACATTTGGTCACCCTAACCTACCTCCATGCAGCTCTTTCCCCCGAGCCAGCGCCCCTGCGTTGCCCCTCCCCACCCAGCACCCGCCCTCTCACTGCCTCTTCTCCCCGAGGGCCTGCTCCCACGCTGCGTCTTCCCCCCCAAGATTCCGCCCCCTCACCCTCCATCGCTCGTCCTTTAAAAATGATGGGGCCGTGTCCCCCTGCTTCCCCTCCCCCATTCCGGCTCCTCCCACTCAATGAGGAATTCTCTTGGCAGCTTTCTACACCTGGCACATGGCTCCTGGCAGAGAGTCCATAAACAATCCCTCCCCGCTCCCGCCCAGAGGAGTACACACTCTGCCTTATTAGCATCCCAATGGATCTCAAAGGTGGGGAAGCTGCTGTCTGCAACTCATATGTTATGAGTCATAGGCTATGAGAGACACTGTGAGATGGCATGCTGCTGTGGGGGCGGCCTGGATGCAGATCCACATAAAAAACGGCCAGCGGCTCATGGGTCAGATACACGTTGATTCTGGTGAATGCGGAACCGCATTTTTGTATCCATGGAGGGCTCTACTGACAGCTATTGAACCCTTTCAGAGATATAAGATACTTCTTCAATGTCAGAAGCAAATGCTTGTGGGACATTCTGCATTCTGAATAACTTCCTGCTCATTTACGGGATTCAAATCAAATTGAAGACGTTAAGTATTGTTCTTACTCTCAGCAGAGTAAGCTTCTACTCTGGAATACTAGTGTGAGACTACAATGCTGGCCAAACAGTGTTTAATTGTTAGCTAGTAAACTCTGCAACCTTTCCTCTGAGAATTCATGGTGCTGTCTGTGACACATTGATTCTGATCCATTTGGGCATCTCTTAAAATTGCTAACAAATTCCTAGGTCATCCTAATTGAGCTCAATAATTTGTAGAATACTAAAATTTGCATGTTCACAGAACACACTCGGAAAACACTTTACTAAAAATGTCTGAACAATAAACTAATGATTTTACCAACAGGCCTCTGCAAAGAGCAAGAAAAAGAGGGCAAAGTACATAAGGCTTTCCATAGCTTTAGAAATAAAGAAACTGATGAGTGATATCTCTCACTCAGTCTCTCTGAAGGCATACATTATGCAGGCTTTATGATTATGCAGTGAGACTAAAGTCTTACTAATCAAACTGCCAATGACATGACACAGATGTGAGGTTCCACAAAGACCATTAAGAGTTGTATCTTCAGTGCTTATCTAGAAGGAGCCATGGACGTTGGAAACTCGCTTCCTTCTCCTTTCTTTGTGGCAGACCCTACCATTATAACTATGCTACCACTATGTTTGTAAGTTTGACAAGTAAAGGGGTCTGAGGATGTAATAGCTCTTTTAATTATCTCATAGATGATCATGTATATTAGAGATATTGCCAAGATAGTTCTCAGTCTCTAAGTCCTGCTGGACTCAACTATGCTTATGGATGCCTGATTAAACAGGAATGCTTTCTTCCAACTTTGCTGGTCTAGGGACTTGCATCTGTTCATCTCAGTCACTGTTGCATGCATTTGTTGCCTATATATAAGACTACACTAACGTACTACCAAGGGTTGACAAAGTAGGCAAGTTGGAGGCTTCATTTGGTGAAGAATCTGTCTGTCCATCTTCTAAGTGATACAGATCGATGACAGCACATTACACCACTATTCAGTACTTTGTCCTGATTGCTGATCCAATGCAAGATAAAATACAAGGTGCTGATTACTATCGATCTAAAGACCCAGGTACCGTGCAAGACCACCTGCCCTTCTATGCTTTCAAGCCATACCCATACTATCATTCCTCAAAGAAACTTGCAGGAGGCATCAGCAGTGGATCCTTGACTCTAAAACTCACTCCCTCTGTTAAGTCACCACTGCCTGAACCTGACAACCTTTCAGAGGCAATGCAAAAATGCATCTCTTTAGTCAGGTTGACTAAATGCCCAATAAATGCTGGCGCACCTCCCTCCCCATCTGATGGGACAAACCATTTCCTGGAGGATGCTAGTTTTTTTCGAGGATGACAATATGTTATATCAAAGGGCACTCAAATACCACAGTTATAGGTGCCTTATAAAGGTATGTAAAAATAATAGTAGTAAGCAGTATTCTTCATAGAAAGTTGAAACCTTATTTTTTCCATCTATACTTACAGCTTGTGTATCTCTCAGTCATCTGCTGAGAAATAAAGATGAGTGGGATGTGCTCAGTGAACCTGACCCATACGATAAATGGTTTATGAGAAATTATGATATATGATGAGAATACAAAAACCTGATGATAATAGGTTTATTTATTGATAGCAAATAAAATTCATGAAGTGTGAAGATGAAAACTGCACTGGAGGGAATTGGGCCAGGAGGACATTAGGAAAAGAGTGTGTGTATTACATGTAAACGAAGTTAAAGGTTGCCTAAAGGCTTCTGATTCCATGAGCAAAGCCTCTGAGGGGAGAATATGAAAGCCTTTAATGCTGCTAAAGCTTTGTCAGCCTGCTATTTGCATATTTTGCCTACAAACCAAAACGCTGTATTAATTCATTTTTATTTACCTTTCTGAGGCTTCCAAAAGAAACCTCACAGGGAGCCATTAATAACACAGCTTCATAAGAGATAATTTTCAGAGAGGCTTTGCAGGTAGTGACTGAAGGGGAGAAAAATGTGTGTCAAATTTAGGTTATTAACAATGTAATCCTTAAACAGACGATATCTTGAAGACTAATTCATCTTCAGATTTGAAGTAAAAACTGCATGATCCTTACCCGTTTATTTTTGTTAATTTATTTTGAACATGTCTCTCTCTCTCTCTTTAAATGTTTACTAGGTTTATATAGTAAGAGAAAGAGGAAGGATGGTCTTGTGGTTAAGGCCCTGGCCTGGGGTCCAGGTTCAGTTCCCCAAGTTGCCACAGCCTTTCTGCATTAACTTGGGCTAGTCACTCTCTTGGCCTGGATGCACAAAAAGAGTTGGATGCGTACGTTCCTGTTATAGGTGCCTAAGACCCAGTTTTGTCACCATTGCAATGCACAAAACTTCCACTGAGCCCCTTAGGTGCCTAAACTCACTTGGTGCCTAAATTTTTGCAGTAAAAGTTCCCTCTGCGGCAATGTTTCTACCTTTGGGCATGCATACTGCTGCCTCCCTCTAAGCATCTGGGGCCTGTCTCCCACCTAAGCGCTGGAGTGATTTGGCCTAAGACCATGCCTAAGACATGTGCAGGGCCTGATTTGGTATGCGCCCTCTGAGCACACCTACTGGATTGGGCCCCTCAGGCGAGTTTACATAAAAAAAGCTAGAGGCGGAGGAGGAGCTCCCTGATAATTTTTAGCCCAGGGATTAGAGTATTCACCTAGGATATAGGAGACCCCCAATCCTCATCTACCTGAGAGGGAGGAGAAAGGATTTAAACAGAGATCTACCACCACTTAGGTAAGTGCTTTAATAGGGTTACCATATTTTGTGCCTCCAAATGGAGGACACTCCACGGCCCCCGGCCCTGCCCCCAGCCCCGCCCACACCCCCGCCCAACCCCGCCCCCTCCCCAAAGTCTCCGCCCCCTCCCCTGCTTCCCGCGAATATTTGATTCGCGGGAAGCCTGAAGCAGGTAAGGGGGGTGTGGGGGGGAGGAGGCGCGGCCCAGGCTGGCCCCCCGGCGTTTCCAGCCTGGGTCGGCTCGGGCCCTGGGGTGCCGGCCCCCGCCGACCACCCCCGGCCCGCCCAGCACTGCCGGCCCCTGGCGGCCCGGCGCACCCCCCGGCTCCCGGCCCCGCGGGCCCGGCTCCCCACCGGCCCGGCTGACCGGCTCCCCGCCGGCCCGGCTGGCCCGGCTCCCCGCCGGCCCGGCTCCCCGCGGGCCCGGCTGACCGGCTCCCCGCCGGCCCGGCTGGCCCGGCTCCCCGCCGGCCGGCTCCCCGCCGGCCCGGCTGACCTCCCGATTTTCCCGGACATGCCCGGCTTTTGGGGATTTCCCCCCGGACGGGGATTTGAGCCCCCAAAAGCCGGACATGTCCGGGAAAATCCGGACGTATGGTAACCCTAGCTTTAACCATTGAGGTAAGGGATATTCTGAGATGGACCTCTTTAAATCTCTCTGCTGAAGCCATCACACTGTGGATAAATAATTAGTCTTTTGGGCCAGCTTCACAAATCCCAGTGATTTTCTAGGCACCTGGAAGATAGGCACTGTGATTCTCAGTGACCCAATGACTAACTCCTTTTGTGCATCCAGGCCTCTGTTCCTCAGTTCTCCATCTGTGAAACAGGAATAATAATGCTCCTTTCCTCCCCGTTGTCTGTTTAACTCTTCAGGGGCCTAGTAAACTCTTCAGGGCGCAGTCTCACATCTCTATGTGTTTATATAGTGCTTACCATCTGGGACACTGAGTCTAGGCACTACTGTAATTTGAATAATAACTACAATGGCAGCATGAGGATCCTTATTCAAGGAATTTTCAGAAAAGTATCCAGCCTGATTTTTTCTTTTGGGGGAGGAGAGAAAAAGGGGCAACCTTCCTTGATTTCTCCGGCACTTCTGTAGAGCTGGAATTCTACAACAAATAACTCTGCTAACCCCAGTCAAAATAATCTAGTATTCTACATAGAAATTAGACCCAAAATAGCTAAATGGGTTGTAATTTAGACCTTTAGTTGCAAATTTTTGTGTGGACACTCTTATTTTGGAATAAGAATGTCCTATTTTGATATAACTTGAGTGAATTTTTTGTTATTTTGGTGCAAATTTCTGTGTAGACCAGTCTTTAAACAAGTAAGATGAGAGGCGATTGTCCTAAAACCACTGGATACAAAACAGGAGTCCTGTTTAATATAGTTTAATAATCTAGATGCTATGTCCACCCATAACACTGCAAAAGAGTCTGCATTCTAGAAAGGAGTGAAAGTATTTTACACACTGAGCAAAGCCAACAAAACCTGTATCCTCTAATTCTGACAAAAGGGGGGGAAAAATCATCCTTTTGCTTGAGTGTGAATTTGCAAAATTGGCCTTGACAGCACAATATATGTCCTGATCTATCCGATTGTTGAAGCTGGTGAATTTTCCCCTCATTCTATATTGATCCTTTTAACATATAATTGAGTAGAGGTTTCTTCTTCTTTCCTGTACTTTTCTGCTCTGGATGCTCTGTTTATATTCCTTGTAGTGTCAAAACACCACACAGATTACACAGAGGTGTAAATGGGCCATTGACTTGGCCCAGAATCTTTACACCAATGGAGGAGTAGCAGGGAGCATGCTGGGGTGGGCAGAGTTCATGGAACTACACCCAATCCTTGTCCAGGGCAATGGCTGGATGAATCCAATGTAATTTAGAGCAACCCTGAGGCTGCTGTACATTTAGAGATTCCAAGGTCAGAAGGACCCATTTTGATAATCTAATCTGACCCCTAAGTAACAGAGGCCGCAGAACTTCCCCAAAATAATACCTAGAGCAGATCTTTTAGAAAAACCTCCAATCTTAATTTAAAAGTGGTCAGTGATGGAAAATCCACCATGGCACTTGATAAATTGTTCCAATGGTTAATTACCCTCTCTGTCAAAAATATACATCTTATTTCCAGTCTGGATTTGTCTAGCTTCAACTTCCAGCCATTGGACTGTGTTATACCTTTCTTGGCTAGATTGAAGAGCCCATTATAAATATTTGATCCCCAGGTAAGGGTTTACAGACTACAATCAAGTCACCCCTTAACTTTCTCTTTGTAAAGCTAATTAGTTTGCGCTCTTTGAATCTATAATTATAAGGCAGGTTTTTTAATCCTTTAATTATTCGTGTCAAGTATCAGAGGGGTAGCCGTGTTAGTCTGAATCTGTAAAAAGCAACAGAGGGTCTTGTGGCACCTTTAAGACTAACAGAAGTATTGGGAGCATAAACTTTCGTGGGTAAGAACCTCACTTCTTCAGATGCAAGTAATGGAAATCTCCAGAGGCAGGTATAAATCAGTATGGAGATAACGAGGTTAGTTCAATCAGGGAAGGTGAGGTGCTCTGCTAGCAGTTGAGGTGTGAACACCAAGGGAGGAGAAACTGCTTCTGTAGTTGGATAGCCATTCACAGTCTTTGTTTAATCCAGATCTGATGGTGTCAAATTTGCAAATGAACTGGAGCTCAGCAGTTTCTCTTTGGAGTCTGGTCCTGAAGTTTTTTTGCTGTAAGATGGCTACCTTTACATCTGCTATTGTGTGGCCAGGGAGGCTGAAGTGTTCTCCTACAGGTTTTTGCATATTGCCATTCCTGATATTTGACTTGTGTCCATTTATCCTCTTGCATAGTGACTGTCCAGTTTGGCCAATGTACATAGCAGAGGGGCATTGCTGGCATATGATGGCATATATAACATTGGTGGACGTGCAGGTGAATGAGCCGATGATGTTGTAGCTGATCTGGTTAGGTCCTGTGATGGTGTTGCTGGTGTAGATATGTGGGCAGAGTTGGCATTGAGGTTTGTTGCATGGGTTGGTTCCTGAGTTAGAGTTGTTATGGTGCGGTGCGTGGTTGCTGGTGAGAATATGCTTAAGATTGGCAGGTTGATGTGGGCGAGGACTGGCCTGCCTCCCAAGGTCTGTGAAAGTGAGGGATCATTGTCCAGGATGGGTTGTAGATCACTGATGATGCGTTGGAGAGGTTTAAGCTGAGGACTGTAGGTGATGGCCAGTGGAGTTCTGTTGGTTTCTCTTTTGGGCCTGTCTTGTAGCAGGAGGCTTCTGGGTACAAGTCTGGCTCTGTTGATTTGTTTCTTTATTTCCTTGGGTGGGTATTGTAGTTTTGAGAATGCTTGGTGAAGATCTTGTAGGTGTTGGTCTCTATCTGAGGGGTTGGAGCAGATGCGATTGTACCTCAGTGCTTGGCTGTAGACAATGGATTGTGTGGTGTGACCGGGGTGGAAGCTGGAGGCATGAAGGTAGGCATAGCGGTCGGTGGGTTTTCGGTATAGGGTGGTGTTAATGTGGCCATCGCTTATTTGTACGGTGGTGTCTAGGAAGTGGACCTCCTGTGTAGATTGGTCCAGGCTGAGGTTGATGGTGGGGTGGAAGCTGTTGAAATCATGGTGGAATTCTTCCAGCGTCTCCTTCCCATGGGTCCAGATGATGAAGATGTCATCAATATAGCGTAGGTAGAGAAGGGGCATGAGTGGACAAGAGCTGAGGAAGCGTTGTTCCAGGTCAGCCATAAAAATGTTGGCATATTGTGGGGCAATGCGGGTGCCCATAGCAGTGCCACTGGTCTGGAGGTATATATTGTCACAAAATTTGAAATAATTGTGCATGAGGATAAAGTCACAGAGCTCAGCAATAAGTTGTGCTGTGTCATCATCAGGGATACTGTTCCTGACAGCTTGTATTCCATCTGTGTGTGGGATGTTTGTGTAGAGAGCCTCTACATCCATGGTGGCTAGGATGGTGTTTTCTGGGAAGTCCCAATGCATTGTAGTTTTCTCAGGAAATCTGTGGTGTCACGGAGATAGCTGGGAGTGCTGGTGGCGTAGGGTCTGAGTAGGGAGTCCACATATCCAGACAGTCCTTCAGTGAGAGTGCCAATGCCCGAGATGATGGGGCGTCCAGGATTTCCAGGTTTGTGGATCTTAGGTAGTAGATAGAATAACCCTGGTCGGGGCTCTAAGGGTATGTTGATTTGTTCCTGTGTTAGTGTAGGGAGTGTCCTGAGTAGATGGTGTAGTTTCTTAGTGTATTCCTCAGTGGTATCTGAGGAAAGTAGCCTGTAGAATTTGGTATTGGACGCAATGTCATTTCGACCCTCAGGAGGAGTCCATGTGGAGTTCTTCTTCCTGTGTTGTTGGTGGGAGGGTATCTGTGTATCAGTGCGCTGTTCAGTGTTATCTTGAAAGTATTCTTTGAGTCAGAGGTGGCGAAAGTAGCCTTCCAGATCACCGCAGAACAGTATCATGTTCGTGGGAGTGCTGGGGCAAAAAGAGAGTCCCCGAGATAGGACAGACTCTTCTGCTGGGTGAGTTAGGGGTACCCCTGTTGTGGCCCCATGTGGCAGGTAGGATTTTAGACAGCTTACGGTCCTTTTTCCTTTGTAGAGAGGTGAAGTGTGTAATGTAGATCTCCTGTCTTATTTTAGTAAAGTCCATTTGTGTGGAGGGTTGGTTATTTATGAAAGTCTCCAGGTTGGAGAGCTCTTTCTTGATGTTTTTCTGTTTGCTCCCTTGGTGTTCACACCTCAACTGCTAGCAGAGCACCTCACCCTCCCTGATTGAACTAACCTCGTTATCTCCATACTGATTTATACCTGCCTCTGGAGATTTCCATTACTTGCATCTGAAGAAGTGAGGTTCTTACCCACAAAAGCTTATGTTCCCAATACTTCTGTTAGTCTTAAAGGTGCCACAGGTCCCTCTGTTGCTTTTTAATTATTCGTGTGCCTCATCTCTGAACTCTCTCCAATTTACTGACATCCTTCTTGAATTGTGGGCACCGGAACTGGACACAGTATTCCAGCAGCAGTCGCACCAATGCCAAATACAGATGTAGAATAACTTCTCTACTCCTACTTGAGATTCCCCTGTTTATGCAACCCAGAATCGCATTAACTCTTTTGAGTGCAGAGTTACTTTGGAAGCTCATGTTCAGCTCATTATCCACCATGACACCCAAATCTTTTTCAGAGTCACTGCTTCCACAGGTAGAGTCCCTCATCCTTTAAATAGGGCCTACATGGTGCTTAGGTCCCATATTTATACATTAACATTTAGCCATATTAAGATGCATATTGTTTGCTTGCACCCAGTTTACCAAGCAATCCAGTGCAGCTGAGGACTGGCTCCAAAACTTCCTACTTAATGGGAGAAAGATTTGGCCCATGTTCTCTCGGGACCAGAATACAAACTCTGTTCACTGATGAGCAGTCACTCACACCAATAGCCCCATTGAAATCAACAGCACTATTCCTGTGAGTAACTACTCAGCAATGTGAGTAGGAGTTTATAATCTAGCCCTAGTTCATACGATAACGCTAGAGGCCACCAAAAGGTGTACTCTTCACACACAGCGCCGGTTCCAGGCACCAGCCAACCAAGCACGTGCTTGGGTCTGCACCTTAGGGCAGGGCGGTGCTCGGGTTTTTATTTATTTATTTATTTATTGGTTCGCCGGGGCAGCGCTGGAGGGGTTTTTTTTTGTTTCCACGGTGCTCGGGGGGGTGGGGCTTCGGGTGGCACGGCGCTCAGAGGGGGGCAGGGCTTCAGGCGCCGCAGCACTCGGGGGGGTGGGGGCTTGTGCGGCGCTCGGAGGGGGGCGGGGGCTGGTGCAGCACGACGCTCGGAGGGGGGTGGGGGCTGTCGCGGCACGGCACTCGGAGGGGGGCGGGGGCTTGGCGCTGAGGGGGGCGGGGGCTGGCGCAGCATGGCGCTCGGAGGGAGGTGGGGGCTTGTCGCGGTGCTCGGAGGGGGCGGGGGCTTGGCGCAGCATGGCGCCCGGGGGCTTGGCATGGCGCTCAGAGGCGGGAGCGGGGGCTTGGCATGGCGCTGGGGGGGCAGGGGCTGGCGCTGCACGGCGCTCGGAGGGGGGCGGGGGTTTGGTGTGGCGCGGCACTGGGGGGGCGGGGGCTGGTGCGGTGTGGCGCTCGGAGGGGGGGTGGGGGCTGGCACGGCACAGCGCTCGGAGGGGGTGGGGGCTTGGCATGGCGCTCGGAGTGGGGAGTGGGGGCTTCAGGCGGTGCAGCGCTTGGAGGGGGTGGGGCTTCGGGCGGCGTGGTGTTCGGGGGCGGGGATTTTGGCGGTGCTGGGGGGGGTTCAGCTGCGCGGCGCTCGCGGGGGGCGGCGCTTGCGGGGGGGGGGGGGGGCTCTTCTTTTGTGCCTGGGGCGGCAAAAAAGTTAGAGCCGGCCCTGTTCACACAGTAAATGTACTGAAGAAATGTAGAGTAAAGCAGACAGTGCAGCTACAGTGTCTACCCTTAACAGATGCAGGAGAATAGTGCAGTGCACAGAAGAAAAGCATGTGAAGAGAAACGAAAGTAAAGTGAAGGAAGAAAGTAGCAATACGTTTCCTACAGAAAGTTATACTGAAAGGCTAGAGTAAATTCTGATTATACTTAGTCTTCTTAATTGTTTTTTTTTTTTTCATATAAAGTCAGAGAAAGACTACATCTGAAAGACTCCTGATCAAGGTCAATTTGTGCCAGTAGCTATTCCTTATACAAGAAGCACCCTTATGGCATGCTTAGCAAGATCATCTGCAAAGCTGATCAGTACCAAAGCCTGAAGACGTTTCTAATAGATTACTCCATATAGCAAAATAGTAGAAGAAGGAAAAAGGAGGGATTTCTGGTAAGAGGACTTACAAAAATGCCTTTGCAAGTGGCCTACAAGATTCCTTTAAAGTCAACATAAGAAATGTTCTAAAGCAGGGGTCGGCAACCTCTGGCACACGGCTCGCCCGGGTAAGCACCCTGGCAGGCCGGGCCAATTTGTTTACCTGCTATGTCGGCAGGTTTGGCCGATCGCAGCTCCCACTGCAGCGGTTCTCCGTCCCAGGCCAATGGGGGCTGCGGGAAGCGGTGTGGGCCAAGGGATTTGCTGGCCACAGCTTCCCGCCGCCCCCATTGGCCAGGGATGGCGAACCGCGGCCAGTGGGAGCCGCAATCAGCCAAATCTGCCGATGTAGCAGGTAAACAAACTGGCCCGGCCCGCCAGGGTGCTTACCCTGGTGAGCCATGTGCCAGAGGTTGCCGACCCCTGTTCTAAAGGAATTATGACAATGAAAGAAAAACTAGAAAGGAGGTCAGCTAGAATATTGAACCGCTATGAAATCAGGTAGCTCTCTTCCCATAAAAATAAATATTTGAGATTAGTATCTCCTAAAATTAGAACTCACCATGCATTACCAGAAGAGAGCTGAGCAGACTTTTTGGGTATAGGCAAAGAAGTACCCGAGCAAGAACTAAGTAAACAGGGTGTGACCCCAGGGACTAAGATGTGTTATATGTATTTCCAATGTGCAGTACAAACATCTCATGGAATGAGAAACAATAAAATATGTGCACATGGCACGATGCACAGACCACCTTTTATGAACAAATCCTAAAAGTCCATAGGGAATCAGTGTCTCATGTTTATCGTGATAGAGAAGAGCTCTGCTTTTGTACAATATCTGTGTGTTCTTTTGCGGCATATTCAATATGGTTCTTTGGTAAGAGTTTGTGTGTATTTATGTTTATATGGACATACACACAATCACACTATGTATTTACTTTGGGCCAAACTATGCCTGTAAATCATTGTCTGCACTGGTCGCAGTGCAGAGCTGTAACAGTTCTGAGGGAGTCATGGGGTGTCGTGTCTCAAGAAGGCAAAATACCTTCTGGAGTGCCAGGGAATGTGAAAACTGCTACAGCCCTTTAAGGCACTGATGACTGACGCAAATGAGGAGAAGTAGCCATGGTTCCACCTACTGTTCTCCATCACTTCTTTGGAGTACCAAGCACTGCCAGGGCAACATCTCTGTAGCAGCCCTGCAATCCCCTGAGCTCAGTTACTAACATTTGGACTGGTCCATATATGGGCTGAGCAAGGCGGGAAAGTAGCTCTCTCTGATAGATCCTTGCATGGCTGCATAGAGGCCAGTTAGAATCTAGCTGCTGATTAATACCATAATGCAAAATTGCTGACATTTTAAAAAAATGTTTCCAGGGACAATTCTCCAAATAGATGGGGGAGGCTGGAAATAGATGGGGAGGTGTGTGTTCTGATGGAATTTTAGTTTATTTTCTATATGTGTATATTAATTATTTAGGCTTTTAAAGGCTTAAGGTATCCAGAATCCGGATGCTATTCTGAACCTATAGGACTTGATTCTCATTTATACTAAGGCTTTTATCCTGTTCTGGCAGGGGGAAAAAAGTGCTATCAAGTAGTTATAAATGGCCTTCTGAGAAAATGCTTCCCTAAATGGAGCCAGATTCCCTGGTTCTGCACCTTGTGTCAGTATTGCCAGTTCTAATCATTCCAAAATCATGAGTTAGTCCCCAAAAAAATCATTAGATTTTTAAAAAATATATATGAATAAAACATGTTGCTTTTCACCAGTCTTCTGACTCTTTAGAGCAAAGCCACCTATTGCCAACAAATCTGTGATCATCTCAGGCTCAAAATTCAACCTTCAACACATACACAAAAAGCTAGGCCTCCTTGTTCACTCCTCAGAAGGAACTCTGCTTCCCTCAGCCTATCCCCTGGGGTGTAGGCAACTGCCATTCTCAGTGTTGCCCGCTCTCACGATTTTGTTGCTTGGCTTGCAATATTTGTTGTTTTTCATAAAGCTCAAATGTAGGAATCTTATTATCAACAGCAAATCAATTCTTTTGTTTTTTAAAAAAGTAAGTTTCCAGCCCTCATGGTTGCAGAAGAAAGCTTGAAAATGTGCCCTGTAAATGCGCCAACAAAGGAAAAGAGCCCCAAATGTATTTTTAAAATCTCATTATTTTTAAGCCAATCTCATTGTTTTGGAGGTCTGACTCATGATTTCTGAATGCTCGGGGTTGGCAATACTGCATTCTATCCCTCTCTATACTTCCCCCCCCAGCTAGACAGGATAGGCAGTTGCCCCACTCACAATCTCCCACAGTCTCCCACACTGTTTCTGGTCCTCCATCTGCCCCCCTACATTAGTTCGTTCCTCATATTTCTCCTTCACCTCACAGTCTCCCCCGAATCATATTTTCCCTCTTTCACACCACATTCCCCTGCCCGCCTCAGTCTGCCTTATGCCTCCCACATTTTTCTGCATCCCTTCAGTCTCCTCTGAGCCCACCCCTCAATCTCTGCCTGCTCTCCACATTACTCTGACACCACATAGTTTCCTGTCCTGTTTCCTAACAGATTCCCATTCCCTGCTGTGCCCACAGTCCCATTTCTGGCACCTCCACACTGTCTCCAGTCCCTTGCCTGAGCCTCACAAAGGTAATTAAGGGGCCACAAGCTTCACTGAGGGCACTTTGGCTTTAGTCCCCCCTGGAAATGATAGGAGAAGGTACATATCTTTGCTGACTCATGTTTACCTATTGTTTAAAAAGTATTGTGCCATCTTGTTGAGGACAGCCTGTGTCTTTGGGGCCAATTTATAGTAATGGGAGAAAGTGGGCATTTTAGATAAGGGCAAATCTTGACAAAACTGAAGCAGGAATCAGAGAGATTGCCGACACTCATCAAGCCCTCGGATCGCTACCCCTTCCTGCTTCTCCACGTGGGCACCAATGATACTGCCAAGAATGACCTTGAGCGGATCACTGCAGACTACGTGGCTTTGGGAAGAAGGATAAAGGAGTTTGAGGCGCAAGTGGTGTTCTCGTCCATCCTCCCTGTGCAAGGAAAAGGCCTGGGTAGAGACAGTCGAATTCTGGAAGTCAACGAATGGCTACGCAGGTGGTGTCGGAGAGAAGGCTTTGGATTCTTCGACCATGGGATGGGTTCCAAGAAGGAGGAGTGCTAGGCAGAGACGGGCTCCACCTAACGAAGAGAGGGAAGAGCATCTTCGCAGGCAGGCTGGCTAATCTAGTGAGGAGGGCTTTAAACTAGGTTCACCAGGGGAAGGAGACCAAAGCCCTGAGGTAAGTGAGGAAATGGGATACCGGGAGGAAGCACGAGCAGGAGAGGGCAAGAGGGGAGCACTCCTGTCTCATACTGAGAAAGTAGGACAATCAGTGAATTATCTTAAGTGCCTATACACAAATGCAAGAAGCCTGGGAAACAAGCAGGGAGAACTGGAAGGCCTGGCACAGTCAAGGAACTATGATGTGATTGGAATAACAGAGACTTGGTGGGATAACTCACATAACTGGAGTACTGTAATGGATGGATATAAACTGTTCAGAAAGGACAGGCAGGGCAGAAAAGTTCGGGGAGTTGCATTGTATGTAAGAGAGGAGTATGACTGCTCAGAGCTCCGGTATGAAACTGCAGAAAAATCGGAGAGTCTCTGGATTAAGTTTAGAAGTATGAGCAACAAGGGTGATGTCGTGGTGGGAGTCTGCTATAGACCACCAGACCAGGGGGATGAGGTGGACGAGGCTTTCTTCTGGCAACTAGCAGAAGTTACTAGATCACAGGCGCTGGTTCTCATGGGAGACTTCAATCACCCTGATATCTGCTGGGAGAGCAATACAGCGGTGCACAGACAATCCAGGAAGTTTTTGGAAAGTGTAGGGAACAATTTCCTGGTGCAAGTGCTGGAGGAACCAACTAGGGGCAGAGCTCTTCTAGACCTGCTGCTCACAAACCAGGAAGAATTAGTAGGGGAAGCAAAAGTGGATGGGAACCTGGGAGGCAGTGACCATGAGTTCAGGATCCTGACACAAGGAAGAAAGGAGAGCAGCAGAATATGGACCCTGGACTTCAGAAAAGCAGACTTTGACTCCCTCAGGGAACTGATGGGCTGGATCCCCTGGGAGAATAACATGGAGTCCAGGAAAGCTGGCTGTATTTTAAAGAATCCTTATTGAGGTTGCAGGAAAAAAACATCCCGATGTGTAGAAAGAATAGTAAATATGGCAGGCGACCAGCTTGGCTTAACAGTGAAATCCTTGCTGATCTTAAACGCAAAAAAGAAGCTTACAAGAAGTGCAAGATTGGACAAATGACCAGGGAGGAGTATAAAAATATTGCTCAGGCATGCAGGAGTGAAATCAGGAAGGCCAAATCACACTTGGAGTTGCAGCTAGCAAGAGATGTTAAGAGTAACAAGAAGGGTTTCTTTAGGTATGTTAGCAAGAAGAAAGTCAAGGAAAGTGTGGGCCCTTTGCTGAATGAGGGAGGCAACCTAGTGACAGAGGATGTGTAAAAGCTAATGTACTCAATGCTTTTTTTGCCTCTGTCTTCACAAACAAGGTCAGCTCCCAGACTGCTGCACTGGGCAGCACAGCATGGGGAGGAGGTCACCAGCCCTCTGTGGAGAAAGAAGTGGTCAGGACTATTTAGAAAAACTGGACGAGCACAAGTCCGTGGGGCCGGATGCGCTGCATCCAAGGTGGATGTGATTGCAGAGCGATTGGCCATTATCTTTAAAAACTCATGGCGATCGGGGGAGTTCCTGGATGACTGGAAAAAGGCTAATGTAGTGCCCATCTTTAAAAAAGGGAAGAAGGAGGATCCGGGGAACTACAGGCCAGTCAGCCTTACCTCAGTCCCTGGAAAAATTATGGAGCAGGTCCTCAAGGAATCAATTCTGAAGCACTTAGAGGAGAGGAAAGTGATCAGGAACAGTCAGCATGGATTCCCCCAAGGCAAGTCATGCCTGACTAACCTGATTGCCTTCTATGAGGAGATAACTGGGTCTGTGGATGAGGGGAAAGTAGTGGATGTGTTATTCCTTGACTTTAGCAAAGCTTTTGATACGGTCTCCCACAGTATTCTTGCCAGCATGTTAAAGAAGTAAGGGCTGGATGAATGGACTATAAGGTGGATAGAAAGCTGGCTAGATCGTTGGGCTCAACAGGTAGTGATCAACGGCTCCATGTCTAGTTGGCAGCCAGTTTCAAGCGGAGTGCCCCAAGGGTTAGTCCTGGGGCCGGTTTTGTTCAGTATCTTCATTAATGATCTGGAGGATGGCGTGGACTGCACTCTCAGCAAGTTTGCAGATGACACTAAACTGGGAGGACTGATAGATACGCTGGAGGGTAGGGATAGGATACAGAAGGACCTAGACAAATTAGAGGATTGGGCCAAAAGAAACCTGCTCAGGTTCAACAAAGACAAGTGCAGAGTCCTGCACTTAGGAAGGAAGAATCCCATGCACTGTTACAGACTAGGGAACGAATGGCTAGGAAGCAGTTCTGCAGAAAAGGACCTAGGGGTTACAGTGGACGAGAAGCTGGATATGAGTCAACAGTGTGCCCTTGTTGCCAAGAAGGCTAATGGCATTTTGGGCTGTATAAGTAGGGGCATTGCCAGCAGATCGAGGGACGTGATCATTCCCCTCTATTCGACATTGGGGAGGCCTCATCTGGAGGACTGTGTCCAGTTTTGGGCCCCACACTACAAGAAGGATGTGGAAAAATTGGAAAGAGTCCAGAGGAGGGCAACAAAAATGATTAGGGGGCTGGAGCACATGACTTATGAGGAGAGGCTGAGGGAACTTGGATTGTTTAGTCTGCAGAAGAGAAGAATGAGGGGGGATTTGATAGCTGCTTTCAACTACCTGAAAGGGGTTCCAAAGAGGATGGATCTAGACTGTTCTCAGTGATACCTGATGACAGAACAAGAAGTAATGTTCTCAAGTTGCAGTGGGGAAGGTTTAGGTTGGATATTAGGAAAAACTTTTTCACTAGGAAGGTGGTGAAGCACTGGAATGGGTTACCTAGGGAGGTGGTGGAATTTCCTTCCTTAGAGATTTTTAAGGTCAGGCTTGACAAAGCCCTGGCTGGGATGATTTAGTTGGGAATTGGTCCTGCTTTGAGCAGGGGGTTGGACTAGATGACCTCCTGAGGTCCCTTCCAACCCTGATATTCTATGAGTCTATGATATACTTGAGATCCATTTGAAACCCTCAAATATCGTGAGATTTATGATAAAATCACGCGAGTTGGCAATACTGTTATGTAATCATTTACAGCAGTGCAATTTGGTTGTAAAAACACTATCAGATCAGACTGGTAACTATAGATGCTAATTTAGCACTAGTGTAAATTCCTACACAATGTGAACAGAAACAAAGCATCTGGCTCAAGGCCTGATAGGGAGGTATAAAGGCTCTACAGGGGCCCTGGTCTCAGCCCCCATGGGAAGACAGCTGGCTTATTCACCTACCTCCTAGCATCTTCAGGGATCATCTCTACCTTCTTCTTCCAGGAGGATGGGTGTCTGGGTTTCTCCTCTTTTCACCGGGAAGAAGCTTCAGGGCTTTTTATTTCAGTCTCTCTCTCTTGGAATAGTAGAGGCTTGGGGCTTCCTTTAGTTCTGTGACCCCTTTCCCCATCATTCTCTTGTGTCCCTTTGGCCATCAACATTTCTCCCCCATGTTCCAGGGGCATATACCACCCTGTCTCTGTGACCTCCGATTTTTCCTTGTGACCCACCCCACATCCCTATGCCTGGATCTCCCAGTGCCTCCTTTCCCCTAGCTCTCTCCCCTGAACCCATGCTACACGGACTCCAGATGGGAAGAGTAAAGGACCATGTCCATTTCCCGCTGTCTCCTCCCTCCTCAGGCACTTACACATGAATAGGGTGGACTGTGGTGGTGGGTGGAATAGCTGCTGCTCTCTGCTCTAATAATGACAGAACCCTTAGAAGGGAGGAGCCACTGCAGTAGAAAGAAATGGGGAGCATCACAGGCCTTGCATATTGGCCGGTGTGCGTGTGAGTGTATATATATATATATATATGGTCCCTTTGCACTGATGTTCATTCTCTATAGTTCTAATATGATCATTATTTTATAATCCTTTAATATAGTTTAACTGAAGTTCAGGATTGACAATAGATTGTTTAGCTCAATTATTTAAATGCTTAAGACTTTGCTAGCATGGCAGGGTTTCTTAGCTATTTCAGCTTTGATTACCTGAACAGGATCCTCCCTTCCCATCCCACCCCAAAAAACATGGCTTTTTTTTTTAATATGAAATGTTTGAGATCAGTGATCCTTTCTCTGTTCTGTTTTTCATAATTAACTACTAATCAGTCTTGAAGAAAATCAGAGAGGAATTAAAAAAACAATCCAAAATCTTAGATTCCTGTAATAAGCTCCACATAGATGGATCCATGAGCCCAACTTCAGTCAATGGGGCTCCATGTGGATACAGGAGTTTATCCACACAGAAATCATTGTAGGACTGTGGCCTTAAGCAGGAGTAGCCTGTCTTTGAGATAACAAGCAGCCACATTTTCCACTACTGTGCTACACAACATTCATTGGGATTTAAAGGTCCTGGGCCAGAATTTTCTCTGTTACACTAGTGCAACCCCTGAACTTGGCCCAGTATTTTGGCCACCAGAGGGCACATTCCACATTTGGGGCAAGGACTGTAGTTTTGTTCTGTGTTTGTACCAGCACCTAGCACAATGGGGTCCTGGTCGTAGGTGCCGTCTTTCCCCCTTTTCTGTAGGTGCTCGACCCACCAGTGCCCCCGGCCCCATCCCCCACTCCACCCCTTCCATGAGGCCCCACCCCTGCTCCGCCCCCATTCCAACTCCTTCCCCAAAGTCCCTGCCCCAACTCCACCCCCTCCCTGCCCCTCTTCCAACTCCTTCCCCAAATCCCACCCTGGCCCTGCCTCTTCCCCGCCTCCTCTCCTGAGCACTCCACGTTCCCACTCCTCCTCCCTCCTGAATCATGCTAATGCTGCCAAACAGCTGTTTGGTGGCGGCTGGGCAGGAAGCGCTGGGAGGTAGGTGGAGGAGCGGGGACGCAGCGCACTCAGGGGAAGAGGAGGTGGGGCAGGGAGGTGAGAGAAGCTTGGCTGCCAGTGGGTTCAGAGCACCCAGTAATTTTTCCCCGTGGGTGCGCCAGCCCCGGAGCACCCATGGAGTCAGCACCTATGGGGCTGGTCCATGACTGAGGCTCCCAGGCACTAGGCTAATACAACTAATCATTTTACAAAACTATTTAAAGAATGCTTTTTGTCAAAGAAACAAAGTGCAAGATATACTGCAGCATTAACTCTTTGAAGCCTGGCATATTTAGCATGGCAACCAAATGGTATAGTTGAAAAAATATGCAACATCCAGAAAGTTGTCTGGCTTTCATAAAGATGCACCCCACTCCCATTCATCCCCTGCCCCAATCTGTCCCCCCAGTAGCCCTTCTGAACCCCTGTGACCTCCCCCAGCACCCCATGTGCCTTGCGCTGTCCGCCCCCTCACCCTCCCCCACACACATTTCCCATGCTTCCTAACCTGGCCCCACGGGCAGGATGCTGTGAGGAAAGCAGCCTCTTCTCAATCACCCGTCTCCACAGCTGCCAGCTCTTGACTGGAAACATCTTCCCTCTGTTCTGTGCCACAGCAGCCCCTGGTGGGCAAAAGGCATAACTGAGTGCCTCTCCGGCAGAATCTATTTTCTGCGGAGAAAAAAAATTCTGCAGGGGACATGAATTCTGCACATGTGCAGTGGAACAGAATTCCCTCGGGAGTAATCTGATTTGCTTGAACTCTGTAGCAAATTGTGTGGGGTTTTGTTAATAAAAAATTTTCAGCAGCATTCATAGAGTGTCCAGTTTTTAGCCCTACAAATTCCCATCACTTTTTTGTGTGTTTTTATTACATTTTTAAACTTCATTACTATTCCTTTGTTTATTCAGTCATTATTTTTCCCACTTTTCTAAAGAAAAATAATTGACAAGAAAGAAAAATATTTAATCTGAAATATTTGGGGGTCATGTATTTTGTTGTAAAATGGAGTCAAAGGTTCAGATGTATATGTTCCTGCAGATGCACATGCAAATACCAGAATTATACACATAAATGAGGTCTTTGCACATGGAACTGCATGGACACATAATTTCAGTAATTGTGAGAGCACTTGCAGTAGATGTGTATACAAATGCAAGTATCTGTGCACCTGCACTTCTTTTTATGCAAAATTAGTCCTCTTTCTTATACAAATTTGGTCTTTTCCATGTACAAAAACCCAGATAAAACAAATAAAACCTCAACTGTTTGCAAAATTAATTCCCTAATTGCTTCATCTGGTTCTGAATTTGTTATTAGAATATCTGCTAGATTTAATTTTGTTTGGTTGTTTTTAAAGTAGTAGTCATAATCACCTTCATTGATCAGGCTGCTTAAAGAGAGAGCACCGATCACAACACATCATTTGTGTTGTTCTAGCCCGTCCTTCAGCCACCACTGGCCAGGCTGTCAGTGGCACTGGACACCCAATTGGCATAGCGCACCAGCCCAGAACCCCTGAGCAATCTGCTAGCCTCAGCCTCCCAAGTAGCGGGGATTACAGGCGTGCGCCACCATGCCCAACGTAGTAGTCATAATAATTAATAAAAAATTGTCATCCATATACATGTGATAGTTAAAAAATAGCCATCACATTAGAAAAGAATTTGCTCTGCCCAAATGGTCGTGTTAAACATACGGTATTGAATAAAGTGGAATATAAAGCATTTCAAGCAAGGTCCCTTTTATCCGCTAAATCATACTAAATCGATCTATATACCTAATTATAATAATCACACTCCACCCCACCCACGTAACACTGCTGTGTGTTACTCAGGTTAACATTCTCTTTTATTTTCCTTCTTATAATATGGAGAAATAAAATTGGAATTTATTCACAGATGCACTTGTAAGAGCCTAAGAAGTTATGCAGTGTGCTTTTTGGAGAACTCTTCTCTTGTCAGCTTTCACTAGCACATACATTTTCCAGTTTCTACCTTTCATAATGTCAGCTGCATTAATTTAACTCCTCAGCTGTGATTTGCAGTTTACAGAGACTAAACCTGGGCTACAAGGAACTTGGTGAATGCTTCTGCCTTTTGCCATCATTTTCTTGGTCTGAAGATAATGGTGGCAACACTGACAATGCTAGAAAAATAAACAAATGAATAAGATAGGGAGAGCACTTCAGACTTTTACGCTAAAAAATAAAAGGCAATTATACAAAGATATGGAGAGAAGTTGCTGAAAGAAACCTAAGAAGTGATGTACTGCTGAGAAAAGATGTCGGTTTTGTAAAAACATCATTTTGACCTAATTCTTTACTGTTTGGCTTTTATTCTCATTGTTCTACTTCTTATTTATGCAGAGGATCGAGTGCTGGACTTATACTTACAAGATGTGTAAGAATCACTTTTAGGTGTAAGAAGATCCCAGTTTCTTCAATTCCATTCCCTATGAACACAAGGTTTCTGCTGTTCCTCTACCTTCTTTCTAGCTAACAAAGGAAAATGTTTGTTATTGCTATTGCTCCTAATCCCACTGCTTTTGCCACTGAACAGTGCCACATGCAACTGCGTTGTTTCCACATTTCTAAAATTGGTTGGAGCAGAGCCAACTATTTCAGGAGGCTTAGAGCTTTTCTACACCTGAAAGTTAATTCAGATTAAGGCAGCGTGTGAAGTTGAAGTCCAATAGCTATTCCAGAATAACTTTCTGTGTAGACAAGGCCTTAGAAAGATAAGTGGGGAACGGTACAGAGCTGGTGAGAGGGAAGGGACTTGTTCAAACTGGATGGGTAGAAGCCATCTATAACATCCAAAAGCTGAAAGCTATTCAAGCCCCCTTAAAGTTTATGGACTTAGATTCTCATTCTCTGAGATGGAATTTGAGTGCTTTTTGGAGCATTTTTTTCCCTGAACAGTATGAGAATTATTAAATGGTCTATACAGCATCTAGGCTGATTGACACAGGCTAAAGTAAAGGAAAGCATGGGGAGTAAAGCTTCACCTTCCTCTGCTAAAAGCAGAGGGAGACCTCCTCCCTATTCTCCCAGGCATGGATAAGCAATGTTCCTTCACAGCTCCCCATCTTTCCTTGGCATGGACAAGCAGTGCCCCTGTGCCTCCTCCTTCCTCACTGATGTGGTGCGAGCTCTCACGCCTGCTTCAATCTACTTTGCTCACTGCTCCTTGGTATCGTCTATGAAATGTGTTTGCTGATTCAGAAGCTGATTCCAAATGGACAGGTGTCCACTGCACATAAATCAGTGTGGATGATACCTTTGTTGGCAGTCTCAGAAGAGAGACTTGCTTACTTACATATGTATTCTTAGAGGGGGCCTTTCCAGATCAGGAGTGAAGCACATTGATAAGGGAGTGTGGGGCAGCTTGCACTGCTGAACCAGTGCTGTAGAAAAACAAGAAATGTGAATAAAAGACGTTATCCCTGATCCCAATGACTTACCTTATATTACTGAGATCAGTACTTTATTACTTTGGCAAATGACATTATTCAAATGCTCCATGGTGAGCCTGTGGCTGATGCATAACTTATGCTGCTGGCAGCATAGAGCTTAAAGCCCAGATTCAGCAAAATGCTTAAGCATGTGCTTAAGCCCCATTGAAAATGAGACTTAGGCAGGATTGGATTCATGCTTATTGAAACTATGCAGGTGCCTGGGGCCCAAAATCATGGGTGTGGGGGGAGAAACAAATTTTTATTTTAACTGGTGCAAGAATGAATTTCACTCACTTGAGTGAGTGGCTTTGTGACCTGCTGCACTCGGTCGCACTTGTAACACCACTCAAATTTGCCCTGGCTGCTCCTCTGTTATGACAGAGGGGTGATTGGACTGAATTTGAGTGGTATTGTGACCCCAGCCAACAGGTTGCAACACAGCTCACTCAGTTCTTTCAGTTCATGTGCAAATCCACACCAGTGGATGAATGGGCAGAGCTAAGCCTCTCAGCAACTGAAACTCACTTTGCCTTTGCCAGCAGAGCCCAGGAGAGAGGAAAGCACTGGGTAAAGAAACTGCTTTCTTCTCCAACAGCAGTAAGTGAATGGGCTACGATGGGGTTTAATGCAGTGGCAAGTATGGGAGGAAACATCACTGAAGTGTGTGTGGCTTTTTTCCCCTCCTTCTTTCCATTTCTTTCCTTCCATCTATCCTCCTTCAAATTAGAAGGTGGGGGTCCAGAAGTGTATATTTGCCTCAGGCCCTGGACTTAGGGTAAAGAGCCTAAGGCCCAGATCCTCAAAGCTATTTAGGGTCCTAATTTCAGTGGAAGTTAGCAGCCTTAATACCTTTGAGGATCTGGGCCTAAGTGACTTAGAAACCTAAATTCTACTTTCAAAAGTTATTTAAGAACTTAGGATCCTAAATGTCATGTAGGATATGTCTACGCTGCGATTAAAAAACCCCACCACAGCACCAAGTCACAGAGCCTGGGTCTGTTGACTTGGGCTCACATGCTCAGGCTTGCAGAGCTAAAAATAGCAAGGTAGATGTTTGGGCTCTGGCTGAAGCCCGGGTTCTGAGACCCCATGAGGGTCAGGGTCTTAGACCCCAGTCTCCATCCTGAGCCCGGTCATCTCCCCTGCAATTTTATAGCCCTGCAGCATGAGCCCAAGTCAGCTGACCCAGGCCAGCCACAGCAGTGTTGCAGGTCTTTTATTGCAGTGTAGACATACCCATCGATGCTTTTGAAAATTTCACCCTTAAGCACATGCTTAAGTGCTTTGCTGAATCAGGGCCTGTGAAATGGTCAAACATACTCACTGTTCCTCTAGATCCCGGCAAAGCCATCCTTCCAGGTGCCTCTGAGCCAGTACCTACTTCAGAATCTCTTCTTTCCTCATATGTGGAAGCCAGGGGCTCTGTGCAAAAGGTCGCACAGCTGTATGACTTTTGCTTAGACATGCCATCCATGTTGGGGAGGAAATGGTGCACATCCTCTCCCCATCCAGACTCCATGCATGGAGCTGTTACACTGTGGAGGACTCTCTGCAATGGCCCTGGCAGAGAGAGGGACAATGCCCCAACCCCTTTCTGTACACACTCAGATGCAGAAGGTCCCCTTCACACATAGATCACAGGCTCTCCGCTTGAAGCCTAAAGAGCAGTTTAAAGTGGCCATCATAGAACTGATGCTGGTATAGTCACTTCCACCACGTTAAAAAAGAAAAATGTAAAGAGAAAATATCTAACTATAAAAAAAGGAATCCACATATCCTGGCATGTTTTAGAGATTTAATTTTTTTTAATCCATAAATTAAGAGCTAGTGCCTAACCTATTTTTTACCACTTGGTGGCAACACTTCCATGCTTGATTTATAGAATCTACTCTTAATTGTTTTTCTTCTGATAATTGATAAAACAAATATGGACCCTAGACCAAACTTTTGTACAACTAATTACTGCAGAGAGAAAAAATAAAGCTTTCAAATGCCCTTTTCTAACCATTAGGACTTGTCAATTCACCATTCGGACTAAACTGCAACCACATGCTGCCTGGAGTCCAGAATATTTTTAATCAGAATTTTCTTAGATGCCATACAGCCATCATTAGAAGTCTTGTTATGCTTCAATCTCATCATGAATATTGATACCAAATAATTTCCTCCTTATCATATATGTGACTGAAGCCTAAAAAATGACTGTATACACAGAACACATTGCATGCAATAAATTTGCTGCTTTGGAAACTTTAGAGAATAGAGTGATAATTGAGCAGGACTTTCATTTGTATTTTTCAGCTTAATTTTAAGATTTGGGGTGAATTTTAATGGTGCTGAAATGGCCAAATTGTCAGCCCTGAAGACTGAAGTCTTTTATGTAGCTTCAGAACAGCTGTACAAACTTTCTCACACTGCCCTCCCCATATAGCTTAATCCTGCTCTGCAGGGACTGTTTCTAGGGTTAGAAGGATCATTCAGTCTCCCAGCCCCTTCATCTCTTGGGGTCTCTGTCAAAACTGTCAAGTAATGCAAGCTATGGTATGGGGATGGTCACTATTTCAGATTGAACCCTTCTTTACTAGGAATTCGACTGAGACCACCAAGCTTATTTTGCTTGCGCTAGGCATACATGATGACATATAACTTTGTGGGTTGATTCTGGCTCCTGCCACAACCCCTGTATGCCAAACCTAGGCCAAATGGCAGCTCAGGTGAGGAGTGTCTTCTGAGCCCCCCTCTCCATTTGTTAAACTTCTGAACACCTTATTTTTTATTGCATTTGTAACCATTTCATGGCTTGCATGCACAAGTTGCAGCATGATTTAGCCCTGTCATATAAGATGATAAATGTGCATGCTAGGATCTGTAAATCTGTATTTTTAATGCCCTATATAAACAAATAAAAATTTGTTTCCTCTAAGCTTATAGAAACTTTTTTTATGACTTTTATGAATAACTGAAATGTACTACCGTCAAGAAATTGAACTGTGCACCAACATTGGGTGGACCAGTATTAAATAGTGTTATAGTAGGTGACAGTGCTAGAATGTTAACTCTAGTCCGTTAGTTCAAAAGGTCGTTTTTCTCACCTTTGCC
Organism: Chrysemys picta bellii; assembly: GCF_011386835.1. NCBI lineage: Eukaryota > Metazoa > Chordata > Testudines > Emydidae > Chrysemys > Chrysemys picta. The sequence continues at coordinate 108,451,113 of NC_088794.1, forward strand.
CTTGTGACCTGAAGCACAGTGTCAGCGAGCTCCAAAGACTGGCCAATGGCATTTTCAAGCAATAAAATAGCAAGCAATGTCAATCTCTCGTCAGCCATTGTCAATCAAAGATATGTTTTAATGAGCCTGTGCTTTGAAAAGCTCTGCTTACCACTCGCAACTGTGACAAGCAGCATGAGCAGAATCCTCAAAGCTATCCATACATTAAGAAAAGTGTCCTTCAGCTCTGCATCATGAATGACTTGGAGAATTTGGCGTGTTAAGTGCTTCCCATGTTGCAAAATGTGATGGGTGTTGTCCAATTCGACATAAAGGTCTTGATCATTGACGTCTGAACATTCCTCATGTGTCGGCATCTGGTGAAGAGCCATACAATTGTTCAAGAGTATTTTCCTGTCCGCTGGCAGCTTACTAAGATCATACAACTCCCTCTCCCACCAAGTCTTTTCATGGTGCTTCATGAAACTTTTCAACTTGTCCAAACTTTTCTTCAGTAGACACTAAAGCAGTGTCAACGAGCGAGCAAATAAACTCCCTCTTTAATTTTTCTTCCAAGCTTTCCATCACCTCATCTCTGCCCTTATAACCAAACTGTCTCTTCTTCTGATGAATATGAGTTTCCTTGAAGACAGGCTCAACTCCTAAGTTTTCTGCCATTTCTTTGGCAGCGGTGATGGCATCTGCAAATCTGTTGTCTCTGTAGGCCACAACGAAATCAAGACAGCTTCTCATCAAAATAGTAATGGTCAGTGATGAGCTGCTAAAATCTTAACAACCGGTTCCCTATAAAAAGTTATGATTTAAGGGATGTGCCACAGTATGTATTTTTTGTACCAATAGGGTTACCATACGTCCATATTTTCCTGGGAGGAATTTTTAAAATTTTTAAATTGCCTGGACGGCAATTTAAGAACCAAAAAGCCAGACATCTCCAGGAAAATACGGATGTATGTTAACTCTACCTAAGGTTCTTTTTTAAAAAGATGGGCCTGAACTAGAAATGAGCTCTATTTCACATGTGTGGGTCCCCGCCACTCCCTGGGGGGACCCACACATGTGCACACCCTAGGGTGACCAGATGTCCCAATTTTATAGGGACAGTCTCGATTTTGGGGTCTTTTTCTTATATAGGCTCCTATTAGCCCCCATCCCCTGTCCCGATTTTTCACACTTGCTGTCTGGTCACCCTAAGGTGTGCACATGTGTGGGTCCCAGCTGCTCCCTGCCCCCCTCATTGAAGCAGGTGTGCAGGGTTACTGCCCTGGGAACTGCAGGGCACCAGTGGACGTGGGGCTGGCTGAAGGCAGGGGGTGCGACAAGGGCTGGCTGCAGGCAGGGGGGGTGCAGCAGGGTATGGGTGTGGGCAGGGGCTGCAGCAGGGGCTGGCTGTGGGCAGGGGCTGGCTGCGGGCAGGGAGTGGGTGCAGCAGGGGCTGGCTGCGGGCAGGGGCTGGCTGCGGGCAGGGAGTGGGTGCAGCAGGGGGTGCACCAGGGACTGGCTGTGGGCAGCGTGGTGGGTACTCACACAGGGACAGCAGCTCAGAGCAGCAGGACGCAGGCCAAGCCCAGCAGAGCAGCCAGGGACCCACCAGGCAGCAGCCGGAGCCCCAGGGCCAGGGGTCCGAGGAGCAGCAGCAGCAGCAACAGGGCCAGGAGGCAGCCCACATGGCTCCCTCAGCGCGGCGCCCCCCCGGCGGCTGGGAGGAGGAATTACACTCTTCCCAGCCAGAACCCATCAAAGCTTCCCTCACTGGGAAGCCAGTTAACAAGCGGATCCAAAACCACTTCAAAATTTAACAACCGGTTCATGTGAACCGGTGCGAACCGGCTCCAGCTCACCACTGGTAATGGTCACAATGTCCATCGATTGAGTTTGTAATGCCTTGCTTACCGCATTTAGTTGGAACAGGATATCATGCCAAACCACAATTGAGACCAGAAATTTTAAGTCAGTGATCTGGTTTGCCAGGCTTTGCACCTCGTGTTGGACTTTTCATGTTACTTCAGAGAATCAGCTAAGTTATGCCAGTAATTGTACTTGGAAAACACAAGCAACGATTTGTCATTCTTGTCAAATATTTTGCAACAATAACAGAACACTTTGTCAGTTGATTTCAAATAAACTATTCAATGCCGATTTGGTTTCTCACCATTCTCAAGCACGCTTTCACAGTGTGACTTTGAGATGTGTCGCTACTGGAAACATATCCTCGATTTTGCCCAGCCTTTCAAAATTGTATGATCAATCATAGGCGCCAACTTCATCTGTTCCCAGGGGTGCTTGACCTCTGCTAGGCCCCAGGTTCTGCCCCCACTCCACCCCTTCCTCCAAGCCCTGCCCCCGCCCCACCTCTTTCCACCCCTTCCCTCGCCTTTTCCTGCCCCCTCCTTCCCCCCCCCCCCCAACGCCTCCTGCACACTGCAGAATAGCTTATCACAGTGGGTGGGAGGCGCTCTGGGGGAGGCCCTGACCATGGGGCTGCCAGTGAGTTGGCACCCTATGTGATCGATATTGGCAGAATTTAGGATTGCCGGCCATAAAGCAGGGTCTGATGTATCGATTAGTAATGTGCAATTTTTCTCACTGCTGTTTCTGTCCTCATGCAAGGCTGATTTTTCTTTATCGTTTCTCTCCTTTTTATGTAAACCAGATTTTTCTTTGTCATTACTCTCCTTTCCATGTTAGCCACGTTCTTCTTTATCATCACTCTCCTTTATGCCACCAGGAAAACTGGATGATTCTCCATCACTTTCCTCACATTAGCTTCAGGTTAATCTGCTAATTCCTTAGTAATAGGTCCTCCATCATTTCCGCTTCACTCCTCAAATTCTTCTGCACTGGGATGATGGCTATTGCTTAAAGCCCAGTCTATGCTGTTCTGTTTCAGATATTTTCCCATCAGATTTGCCCCCTGCTGCAAACTAGATTGTAATTGAGCTTTTCACTTCCTATACTGAGCTTCTGAAGGCTTCTTTGGAGGCATCTTTTATTTTTTATGGGGGAAAACAGACAGCATTAGGGAGAACAAAAGTCTATGTTCCGCAGTCTTAGAAAGTCACCAAACATTACATGTTGAGCATGACAAAAAAGTAACAGTATTTCTTTTACATTGTTGCATAGATAGAGGTTTGATAGATATCTCTGGCATCTCATTAAATACGTCCTTTATTAGTCGCTACTTACACTCTTTAAGTCTTAAAACACAAATACACTTTCACAATTACACAAGGGTCCCAATATTGCTGCTGGGCTCTCACTTTGTTCTTATATCTCACTGGCTGACTGGTGCCGCCTTGCCCCTTATATACCTGCGAGGGCATGGCTGACAACATTCTAGGAGGTTCAAGGAAAATGTAGTTCTCAGAAAGTCCAGAAGGTTCCACAAGATTCTACAAAGATCCAGAACATTCCAGGAGGTTAGCTCAGTGGTTTGAGAATTAGCCTCCTAAACCCAGGGTTGTGAGTTCAATCCTTGAGGGGGCCACTTATGGATCTAGGGCAAAATCAGTATTTGGTCCTGCTAGTGAAGGCAGGGGACTGGACTTGATGACCTTTCAAGGTCCCTTCCAGTTCTAGGAGATAGGATATCTCCTTTAATTTAATTTATTTATTTGATTTAGTGAAAAATGAATCCACGTATGGAATACTTGAAACATTTTACTTTAAACATTCTATTTTCCTTTTTGTTGCTAACCACAAAACAGCACCCCAAGCCTGACATCCCCCCCAACTGGTCATCTGGGTCACCTGCCCCTAAATCCAGCCCTGTCTCCAGCATTGTAAAGGGCTCCCTATATCTAAGGTGACAGTATACGGCTGAAGTTAGGAATAGGAACAGTGTAGGGCAGACGTTAGTTTAACCCTTCTGTCAGCTGGAGTCGGCAGCAACAAGAGCAGGGTTTAATATCTAGGGGTTCCTTTTCAACTATACAATGCAGAATGAGCTCGAGGCCCCACCCAGTAACCTGGGACAATTACACACCAACCATTGGGTGCATCTAAGAGGCAATACACAGAGTCTGAGTGTAGAAAAGAAACTTTTAATAAAAAGGGGAGCAGGGTCAGGGCACAGGGGCACCCATTTTTCCAGGGCCCCTCAATTGGCCGGGCCCCTGGACACGGGCCCCATTCACCCAGTAGCTAATCCGCCACTGCTGGCACAGGTAGCATGAGCAGTTCAAAAGTGGTATAAGGCCACCTTTACCTTATTTCCATTGTGCTGTGCCTTGGGTGCTGTACCTCACAGGACACACAACACAGAAACTATCCCAGCAATTTCTTGAGAGCAACAATTCTCATGCTGCGTGAAAGAATTGCTTAGTTCTTCTTCAGAGCTTTTAACAAAAGTCTCCTAGATTTCTTTATCCAATTATATCCACCGCAGTGAGCAATGGAAGTGAGAGTGTATTGACTAGGGGGCTTACCATAGAGAGGACAACAAACAGAGGAGTACATAGCTTTCAAAATGCTAACTCACCTATGAGAGGAAGTGCCATCTGCTAGGGAAATATGGAAAAATGCCTCTCTTGCAAAATAGCCCGAACTGCGGTAAAAACTTTCTTACCAGGGTTTGCAAGGCTCCTCCTTAGAAGAGGATATAAGGATGTAGAGACCTCAATAATCCTCATGCGAGGTCTCTGTGTAAATTCTCAGCCCCTAAGCAAAGGAAATGTTTAACATTAAAGGGAAAATATTTTGATTATGATACTAACATCATTCTAGCAGAACAAGAAAAGTAAAATATAGGTGCCAGTGTTATGTAAAGGAAGTTTTGATGGGACACAGGCACATTTGGTTTAAGAGTGGTGAATTCTGCTGACTATTTCTAAAGGCAGCCCTAGTGACCTAGGTAACTTGGGGTATGGCTACACAGCAATTGCAAGGTGTGAGTCCCAGCCTGGGTAAACAGGCTCATTCTAGCTCAGCTCAAGCTAGTATGCTAAAAATGGCAGTGTGGGCACTGGATCACTGCAATGTTTAACAGTGCACTACTGCCCTGCTGCAGTATAGACAAACCTTCAGGGGACTAGCATCAGCTCAAGCCTCACTAAAAATGCTTATCTTCTCACTTCAGTGCAATGACTCACTGCTATCAAAGGCCAGTTCTTTCTGAACACATGTCCATATCATTAAAAAAACAAAACAAAAAACCTCCCACCACTACAATTGGCACCCAGTGGCAGATTAGCCACTCAGCCAACAGGGCCTGTGCCCAGGGGACCTGGAAAATTGGGGGTCCCCGGAAAAATAGGCACCTCGGCACCCTGAACCACTCCCACCCACCTGGCGCTCCTGCCAGGGAGCAGGGTAGGGGTGCGGGGACTTTCCCTGCTCTGCCTGCCCGGCACGCCTGCTGGGGAGTGGGGCAAGCCTCGACCCCGCTCCCCGGCAAGAGTGCTGAACAGGGGACTGGACAAAGCAAGCCCCCACACCCCAACTTCATTTCCCCAGCAGAAGCACTGGGAAGGACGGGGGGTACTGCAGATGGAAGAGGTGGGATAGGGCACCCACTTGCTCTGGCCCAGGGCCCCACAGAATGTATGGCACCATGCACCTTTGTATGGCTTGCGGAAAACTTAAAACATTTTTTTAAATTCTGTTCTTGTCAACTTACTTTATTTTTAATGTTCTGGGATCTTGCATGGTTGGACCTTTAGTGTACGCTGCAATACTGCACTGTGGTTCAAGGGCGCTGGATAATGGAAACCACTTCAACCAGAGGGTGCAGCAGCACCCCTAGTTCCAGCACCTATGGCTGTAAGGGTGAGCAATGGGGGAGGGGGGGAAAGGTTGGAGAGGAGTGAGCGGGGGGGGGGTTCTGGGGAAAGGGGTGGTGTGCAGGCAGGTTCTTAGGGGGAAGGGACGGTGGGTGGGTGGGCTCTTGAGGGAAGGGTTAGTGTGGGCATGGGGACTCGCGGGGGGCGGGGGGGATGACATGGCAGGGTCGGGCGGGGTCCATGGTTCAGGCACCTCTGGCCTGCCCCACTTTTAGGGCACTGCTGCTGCTCCTGCTGTGGTTGGTCAGGGGATGGGGGCTGCAGCTTGAGAGTGACACCAGGTGTTTGGAATCAGGGACAGTAGCAGAGCCAGTCTGGAAGAAAGGCCTGCATTGGAGTCAGTCTCCAGGCAACCTAATGAATGCAGCAGCTGGCCTGTACTAAGCTACCTGATTGGCTACACTGCCTGATTGATTGGAAAGGTCAGTAGACAGGTTCTTAAGCCCACCAGCAGGTAAGTGGTTGTGCAAAGCATTTACTCATGACTGTGATAGTGCCTGCTTACTTCTGGCCATGGTTCCAACCTTGCCTCACTCCAGTCTCCAGATATCCCTATTTGGACGAGGGTTGCCAACCCTGCCGGTTTTGCCGGGAGGCTACTGGATTTGAGCTCTATCTCCGGGAGGCTACTGAAGCCAGCCTGGGAGATTTTAGGTCACTAAAAGTCTGGTCAGTGGTGCAGCAGGGCAAAGGCAGGCTCCCTGCCTGCCCTGGCCCTGCACTGCTCCCGGATGTGGCCAGCATGTTCCTGTGCACCCCCTCCTCCCCGTGTGCTGCCCGTGCCCTGAGCACCCACTCTGGACCTCCCATTGGCCGGGAACTGAGACCAATGGGAGTGGTGAGGGCAAGTGCCTGCAGGCATTGGCAGCGCGCAGAGCCCCCTTCCCTCCCCCCAGGCCGCAGGGATGTGCTGACCACTTCTGGGAGCAGCGCGTGAAGGGGGCAGCACGTGGAGACCCCTGGGCCCGCTTACCTCTGGTGGCTCCTGGTCAGCAGCACAGCAGGGTAAGGCAGGCTCCATCCCCACAGCTCCCATTGGCCACATTTCCCGGCCAATGGGAGCTGCAGAGTTGGTGCTGAGGATGCAGGCAGTGCGTGGAGACTCCTACCCCCACCAGGGGCTACGGGGACTTGCCAACTGCTTCTGGGAGAGGTGCGGATCCAGGGCAGGCAAGGAGGCACTGACCGGGAGCTGCCCGAGGTAAGCGCTGTCCAGCCAGAGCCCACACCCCTGCCCTGAGCCCCTTCCTGGAGCCTGCATCCTGCACCCCTTCCTGCATTCTAACCTCTCCCCCAGCCTTGAGCCCCCTCCACCACACAAAAGCCCTCCCAGAGCTTGCACCCCGCACCCTCTCCTGTCCCAGATCTCACACCCCACCCCAGAGCCTGCACCCCAAATCCCTCCCAGATCTCACACCCCACACCCCCTGCCCCAGGCACAGCCTGGCGCTCCTTCCCACACACTCTAAATCCCTCCGCCCCAGCCCAGAGCCCGCACCCCAATCCCCTACTGCAACCAGGTGAAAGTGAGTGAGTGTGGGGGAAGGAGGGGAAATGGAGTGAGTGGGGCGAGGCCTTGGAGAAGAGGCATGGCCTCAGGGCGGGGTTGTTTGGGTTTGTGTGATTAGACAGTTGGCAACCCTAATTTGGACCCTTGACACCAATTTCTACTCTGACCCTTGGCTCTGCGTGCTGGCTTCTGGCTCTGAGTTCTTTGGGATGGACTCTGCTCTGATCACTGAACCTGACTGCCTATGTCCCAGGTACTGATACCAGGGCCCAGATCCTTAAAGGCACTTCACTCCTGCTGGTCTGAATGGGAGTGAGGTGTCTATATATCTCAGAGGAGCTGGGCCCAGGTATCTCCTTTTCCTAACGCTCATGTTCTAAGCCCTAGCTGCTCAGTCCCCTCAATGACGTCCCCTATGCATTTGATATCTGCCATTGCGTCTAAGCAACGTTGGTAGTTGGTTCTACGCAGCACGGCACTGCCTAAAGATTTAAGCGTTTGGCGGATTAAACTTCTATTTAAAGTAGTTGACATAATAAAAAATGTAATTTTTACATTCCGATTGATAGTAGGGTCTCAGAAGAGTAAAGGCCCACATTTTTAAAGATATCTAGGCATTGCTACATTCAGCATTGCAAAACCTAAGAAATTTAAAAACTGATGTGTATTTTGAAATCAGTGGGAGTTAGACACCCAAATACCTTTGAAGATCTTGGCCTAAATAATTTTGAAAATGAGATTTAGGCTCCTAAGTCACTTAGGCCTTGCAACACTGGGGGCAGAGGAATATCTTTGAAAACCAGGGCCAAGGGGATTTCTTTGCCAGATCATTCCATTAATGATTAATCCATCATCTATTAGGGTGTTATACAGCCATCAAGATCCTGTAGCTGATGCTTCAAAAGATGGTGAAAGAAAAACTTAAAATCACCTACTCTAGGTCCACAGTTAGGGTTGCCAACTTTCTAATCATACAAAACCAAACACCCTGCCCCCGCCCTTTCTCTGACACCCCGCCCCCCCCACTCCATCCCCTCTCCCGCCATCGCTCGCTCTCCCCCACCGTCACTCTCTTTCACTGAGCTAGGGCAGGGGGTTGGGGTGTAGAAGGTAGTGAGGGCTCCAGCTGGGGGTGCAGGCTCTTGGGTGGGGCCATAAATGAGGGGGGTTCAGGATGTGGGAGGGGGGTCCGGGCTGGGGTGCAGGAGGGATGAGGGCTCCATCTGGGGGTACAGGCTCTGGGGTGGGGCTGGGAATGAGGGAGTTGGGGTGGAGGAGGGGGGCACCGAGCTGGGGCCAGGTGTGCGGGAGGGGCAGGGCAGAGGGTTCAGTGCAGGAAGGGGTGCAGGGTGCGGGCTCCAGGAGGGAGTTTGGGTGTGGGAGGGGCTCAGGGCTGGGGTAGCAGTGTGGGAGAGGGTGCAGGGTTAGGTTACGGGTGTGGGTTCCGAACTGGGGCAGGAGATCGGTGGCACAGCAGGGCTAAGGCAGGCTCCCTGCCTGCCCTGGCTCCGCGCAGCTCCCAGAAGCGGCTGGCATTTCCCTCCAGCTCCTAGGCGATGGGGCCAGAGGGTTAAGCGCGTGACCACACACCCTCAAGGTGCCACTCCTGCAGCTCCCATTGGCCACAGTTCCCAGCCAATGGGAGCTGCGGAGCCGACGCTCGAGGTGGAGGCAGCACACAGAACTTCCCTGATTGTCCCTGCGCCTAGGGGCCGGACGTGCTGGCCACTTCCGGAGAGCTGCGCAGAGCCAGGGCAGGCAGGCAGCGTGCCATAGCCGTGCTGCGCCGCTGACCAGAGTTTTAACAGCCCGGTCAGCGGTGCTGACTGGAGCTGCCAGGGTCCTTTTTCGATCAGGCATTCCGGTTGAAAACTAGATGCCTGGCAACCCTATCCATAGTGTAGTTAGTGAGGGGCAGACAGTGTGCATGATTCCCCAGGGGTGATTGTTTTACTTCCTGTAACATGGATTTTGATTGTTTGTAGGCCTTTTTTAGCACAGCTAGAAATAGTGTTAGGCCTGTAAATGGATGTAGTTACTTTTTAAAATGCTGCCAAATGTCTTTGACTCAAGGCCCTCCTGGGACAGATAATTCCACAGGTGGTTTATAAATTGCATAAAGAAATAATTGCTTTTATTCTAAATGGTAAAGGCCCATATTTGTGAATGTTCTTATATTATGCAACAGGGTGGAAGAGGAGAATGGATGGATATTATCAATTGAGTGGTTCTACTTTGCACTCATCTGTTAGAAGAAGGCACTGGCAATGACTCCCTCTTTTACTTTGGTTCTGTTTTTAAAAACTTTTGACCACATATATCGCACTAACTAGAAATTACTGCTCCTAGCCACCATAATGTTGACATCCTACAGTGTGATGTTATAGATCAGAAGTTGGGTGTAGTTAACAGATATTGTAAGCACCCATTCAAGCTGAAGTGGCCAGTTAACACCTCAAGTATCAGAGAGGTAGCCATATTAGTCTGGATCTGTAAAAAGCGACAGAGTCCTGTGGCCCCTTATAGACTAATAGATGTTTTGGAGCATAAGATACTCACTCTGAATTGAGTATTTACCCACGAAGGCTTATGCTCCAAAACAGGACTCTTCGTTGCAGTTAACATCTCTGCAATCATAAGCCCCCCCCAAAAAAGCCCAGCATGAGGGGAACCAAGGGGTGTTAATGGGTTTCAGATTGTTGTAATAAGCCCCAGTGTCTTTACTGAGTGCATGATTTTTAGTGTCTAGCAAAGTTATTAATTTAATGCTTTCTGGCTTATCTCTTGTAGGTGTTGTGCAGGATGAGGACTAAGAGGTCAGATATGGAGGGATCACTTTGTGAACAATGCTCACGCATGGATGATGTGGTGTTTTTGGCTTTTATCATTTTTCTGTGTGAGTTCACTCAAAGCATAGTGAGTGTCTCATTTCACCCACATAATAGTTATTGGGGCATTTAGTGCACAGGATCCTGTGATAGGCATGTGTAGGCCCCATAGCTCGTGAAAGGTGTGGTTGCAGGAGTGGGTATTGATCCTCATCGCAGCGGAGATATGCCTACAGGTTTTGCATTTGTTGTTCTGGCAGGGTTGGGCACGGCTTTGAGTTGGTGTGTTCTGGTCTGTGGGGAGCTTGCTTCTGATGATGAACTTCGTGAGTTGTTTGAAGGCCAGAAGAAGGTGGCTGGGAAATATTTCTATTAGAATGTGGTCTCCATTGAGTAGGGTTGTAATTGTTCAATGATCCCCCTCACTGAACCTGTGCGGTAGGTGACAACATGGGCTTTGCGGCCAGGGGGTTTTGGTTGTTTGTTTGTTGTTTTGTTTGCCTCTGCCGCGCCCCCCCGCCTCCTCCCAATATTGAAGCAGATTCTCTTGGGGTAGTTGGGTGCCCCATTCCATGTGGGGTGTCCTTGTTTGGTGAAGGCAGTTAAGCTGCATAGCATGGACTTTCTCCTTGGAGTATATTCTGTGGTGTGTGAGTGACTGGCTGCAGCTAGCAGATTTCTTGGTGTGAAGGTAAGTGTGGTGATCTGTGGGTTTCCAATTAACAGATACATTTCAAAGACCTAGTGTAGATAAGGTGAGTTGTATTTTAGCATATTAGCTAGTTGAGGGGAATCCTATGGGACAGCTTATGGCTCAGTGACCTGAGTCAGTTAGCACATGTAACATACAGCTTGCCTTGCATACACTAGCACTTGAAAATGTGTTAGAATATGTTGGGTGTTATATTTTCAAATGAGTTAGACTTACCAGAAGTCATGTACATATTCACAGTACACACAGAAGCACTTAGGGCTCCGGTTCTGCTAATGTTTACGCATGAGAGTAACTTTACTCATGGGAATGGTTTCAGTGATGGCCCTGGGCTTAGTCACAGTGACTGTGTTTGCAGAACTGGGGCCATGGAGTGGTCATCATTAAAAGTCAGCATTTGCCAATAGCTGCTACACAGGATGTATCCACACAGGAATTTTTAATCATGAGTTAACACTTGTTAATTAATACGATTGAACATTCTAGTGTAGATGTTACATATGCCTTTTTCCAGGACACACGTGTTTGTTGCTAGTTGTGTTTAACCTTAGGTTTCAGCTAAACATGACTAGTACCAAACACTGGTGTCCTGGCTTTGCTACAGTTTACAATCAAATTAGTTAAAACAACTAAAAGTTCAAGTGATAATGTGCTCTGAAATTGCCACAGCTTTTTCCGCTGCATGGCATTGGAGAAGCTTCCTATGCAAACTGTGATAACAGTTGGCAAATGTTGACTTTTTAATAGTGTGTGTGTTACATGCACCTCTCTAATCAAGATAGATGAAGACTATGGCTTTCCACCTGCCAGCCCCTACCAGCTATCCCACCTGCCAACCCCTACCAGCTATCAAAGAATAAATTCTGATAAAACCCTGTACATTTCTTCCTTGGAGTGCTTTCAAAGGGACTAGAGTAATCAGCACTCCTGCTTTTTCCCGGTATTATTTCCATTTATGATGAAGGCTCAACATCCCTAAAACCCAATACTTCCTAGCAAACTGATTAGCCAGCTGTCCTGCTGGCCTGAGTGGGAGTGAAAGCAGGTTATACTGTCAGCTCTAAGAATAAGAAACTTTCCCTGCCTGAGGCTGAGGTATGAATTTATCAGAGCCAGCTCTTTCTCCAAGGTGTTCTGCACTGACACTGTTCTGTCTAGCAGAACTAGAATGTGGCCTGAGTTCCTGGTACTAAACCAACTGCTCACTATGGCACATCTACAGCTTAGGCTGGGTGCCTTTTAAATTTAATTCGTATTAAACAAGACATTTTTCACAGAGTTGAGGAGAGATTCTCTCACCTTACTGACCATCATCTGCAGGAAAATCAAAGGGGGAAAAGAGAAATCAAAATAACCATTTTGTATTGACATTTTCTTTTTAAATGGAAGCTATAATTATCCTGTTGCAAGCCTGGGTTACAGCGATGCCATGGGGGCAGGGGGAATAGGGTGACCAGACAGCAAGTGTGAAAAATCGGGACAGGTGGTGTGTGTGTGTGTGGGGGTAATAGAAACCTATATAAGAAAAAGACCCAAAAATCGGGACTGTCCCTATAAAATCGGGACATCTGGTCACCCTAAGGGGGAACCAATTAAATAATTATCCAGTGTTTAGCTTCTCATAGATAAAGAAACACATGCTTTGAAACAGAAGTGTTTGCAGGGTGCTTTGAAAACTCTCCAAGCACAGATAAATTCAAGTCCACCTATTAAATGGTTGGGTGTTTGTTTGTTTTTTTTAAAACACATACCTACCAGTACCTTTTACTTCTCATGTAATATAACGTACATGCAGTGACCAATTATAACAGAGTGCACCATATAGTTATAGTAACACTTGTCTTTTAAGGTTCCACAAGTATCTCCATTCTAAAAGGGTCTTTAATGAATTGGCCATGAGGGCCATTGTGTTCTATATCCTGTCACTGATACAAAGGTCAGCTCCATGTGCTTCAGAGCCCAATCCCTTTTTGGAATCTTGCTATGATTTTTTTGCCTCAGCGATGTCCTGTGGCAGTGAAGTGGGAGCCAGGACAGGACTTGCAATGCGGAGTGTTGTGGTACTGAGAAAAAAACACTATGATCCACAAACCCAAGTTAGGTGCATCAGGAAACATAGGCGCCTTAGCCTGGGAGCCACAATGCCAGCACAATAGATGGCGCCTAGCCTAAGCTAACCAATGGGAACATTGACAAGAGGAGTGTTCGTTAAACCCCACTCCTCTCTTGATGAGCTTCTAAGTTCAGGCTGCTGGAAGATGCCTGTCTCTGCTAGTGAACCAAGATCCAGGCGTTCAGCTGCTTAAATGATGGGTAGGCCAGAAACAAAACAGTTGAGGGAGGGTTCTTCTCTTTGATCATTAGCCTAACATTCATGTAGGCTATGGGAAACCCCCTGTTCAAAGCCCCCTTCTTCCTATAGTGGAGAAGAGATTAGACCAGGGCTCTACTAGTTCTCAGATAACTGCTCTAATCGCTGAGCTAGAGAGTCAGTCCAATGCTGGCTTTAGCCCACTTGATATTGAATTAGTCAATTGTTTAATAAAAGTGGAACTTCAAGAGGAAAGATTGAGGGAAACCTAAAATCACACTATTCCACAGTCTAGGGGGGGTGCAGGCACTCACCTGAGAGGTGACAAATCCATGTTCAAAGCCCCTCTCCTCCTCCCTCTCAAGAAGAGGAGGGAGGGACTTGAATTGGGGAAGGGATGGTCCTCCACATCCTTGGTTTATAAGGGAGGGCCTCCTTCCCCTGGCTCTTTTAGGTGAGCTCACCTGGAGAAGTCTTATCCTGTATGTGCTCAGAGGCCACCTACTGGATTGGGCAGTTGCATACCTACCTTTCCTGGTTTGTGACTTGCTCGGGGGGGAGTGAGTTAGATAAGTGGCTGGCCACCTAGCCTGGGGCAGCAGTGTTCATGTGCAGGCAGGATACGTGAGCCTATAATGAGGCTGTAGGGCGCACATCCAGAGGACAAACTTAGGTGCTGAGTGAGTTTAGGCACCTATAGTGTTAAGCAATAGCCATGGGGGAAGTTTTGTGTAGAGCAGTGATGCCTGAAAAATGGGTCCCTAGATGCATGAGTACCTTTGTGGATACCACCCTGAGAGCTGCAGTTTAATCAGCTACTTCTTAATTTTGACTGTCCCTTGTTATGAGATAGCAAGACTAGAAGTTCCCAGCCCTTCCTTTCTTTTATTGTGCCCTCTCCTCTTCATTCCAGAATCAAGAGAGCATGGGGGAAGGGAACAACTAGGAATCTTTGCAACTTTTTAACAGCTCAAGTGGCTGGTGGAATAAATATTAAATTTGGCAGTGTGGTGATGATTTTATACAAATACAGCAGCTTCAATAGGAGATATTGAGTGTGCCACACGTCAGAATACACAGTAGCCTGATGGTTAAGAAGTGCGGCTGGGAGGAGAGACCTGGGTTCAATTCCCTGCTCCACATCAGGCAGAGAGGAGAGGTGAACCCTGCTCTTCCCCACCTGCTTGAGTGCTCTAATCACTGGTGTAAAGGGAAGGTAGGGGGAGAAGGGGGTGTGCCTCTTTTTCCAGCTGTGTTGTGTGAGAGGCCCAGTGTGATAGCCCTGTTCTTAGCCACCCTCTGATCATGTGTACCAGCTCAGGCCCCACATGCAGGATAGGGGTGGCAATGCTTAGCTGGTCATTGCATATGGGACAAGCACAGAGCTGCTCACAGGTGTCAGGACTGAGGTACGGACTTTACCAGCACAAACTTGGGCACGTAAGGAATTTAGGCACCTATCAGGTTTAGGCAGCAGCACGTGGAGGTTGTGAGGATCTAAATTTTGGACTTAGGCATCTAATGTGGCAGCTAAGAACCCCTTAAGAATTTAGCCCTGGAGGATTTTTGCACTCACTTTAAAAAGGGAGCTCTTTTATATTATCAGCATTGCTTGCTGGAAACAGAAGATTTCAGCTTCCTAAAATTAATTCCCATTAGAAATCACCCTCGCTCTGGTACACAGGGAAACACACAAAGCCAGTGAGGCTCTCATATCCTTGGACACCTTTAATCTTCTTGGGGCCTGGCAACTGTTCACAAGCTAAAGCAACAGAGTCTCTATTACAGCACAGTAGAGATGTAGATTTCTTGTAGAGGTATTAGAGGAAAAGAGCGAGAATGGTGACAGTAATGTCATCTTTCACTAATTTTAATAGCTCAACTTCCTCAGCTTAGAGAGAGAGAGACAGACACAAGAGTCCTCCAGTTCTCCTATTTTAACAGCTTCCACCCTGGCAAAAGTATACATATTTAACACTATGAACTCTCTTCCTCTTCTTGGAAAGGCAAGCTCACGGCCAGCATGTATTTGTCTTCACAAGACAGCTAGAGTTTTAGCTCAGAACTAGGCCTTAATTTACCCAGGAAGGCAAAAGATCCCATAAAGGCACAGGACATTTGAGAAAGAGCTATTAGGCTTTGCAGTGAAAAACATGCCCTTGAAGTGAAAAGATAATACCGAGCTCTTGTAGAGCAATTTTCTGCCATAGAGCTCAGGGAGGAGGAAGAGGAGAAGAAATAAAATGCCATTGTCCTTATTTTACAGCTGGGAAAATTAAGGCACAGAAAGGTGATGTGATTTTCTCAGAGCTTGGAGTAATCTACTTCACAGGTTAATTCTCTCCATGCTTAATCGTAATCTACACTTATAATATACTCTCAGATCCATTCAGATGCTACACATTACCAAAGTGGTTCTCTCTTCTGACTCCCCTCTTGAGAAATCAGGCTCCAGTGTGTAAAGATGCCTAGGCTAGGATCAGGGACCAAAATCTATAATCTCTTTCTTGATCCAGGAAGATTTACCTCTGTGGGTGTCTAACTAAGGAACAGAATAACATGTTGGCATTAACTAGGGTTATCAGCATGTGAGAATTACTAACAAGAGCTTTAGTTCGGCTGCTAGTTTTAGTCTCTATTGCTGTTTTTTTTTAATCTCATTCCATCTTTCCAGTGGATAGATAAGAATATGTGCTTCTAACCATGATTGGTGAAGAGGGTTATCTAAGCGAGAATGTTCCCATATGAAACTGTGGGAAAAGGGGCTCATTTTTACTAACCCCTCTGCTTTTTAATTTGGACTTCAACCTCTGATATTAGTAACAGTTTTAGTGGTCATGGGAATTCTCAGTGCAATATATTTAGCCCTATTCCTTCGGGGCAGGAGGGGGAAAGAGACCACTAAATAGCTGCAAGATAAATTTTCTATGAATGTTCCTTTGGGAAACTTTGGCGAAAGAAAAACTGAAGGAGAACTCTGTGTAAGCTCAAAAGCTTGTCTCTTTCACCAAAAGAAATTGGTCCAATAAAAGATATTACCTCACCTATCTTGTCTTTCTAATATGGTGGAACCAGCATAACTACAACACAGCAAACAACTACATTTTAGGCATTTAGCTGGACAATGCACAATTTCACTTGAGCCCCGTTGCGACACCCCTTGTTCACAGTAAAGAGCATGTGTTCACAGGAATAGCCCCACTAACTTCAATGGATCCTCTCCCGTCTGTACAGTGAGGAATCCTCAATGTCACAATCAGACCATTAATCTGGGCTATATAGAACACTTCAAGTGGGAGGAGAAAATTCTGTAGAGTTCCCCCTTAAAAAAGGACACCAAGTCCTCCAGCACAGGCTGGTTTTGCGTAGGAAAGAAATTCCCACAATAAAAATACTGGCAAAGAAAAAAAAAAAAAAGTCAAGTGGAGTTCACAGCACTGCATAGTGAACACGTCCTGGTTGTTCAATTTACAAAATGTTAGTGCAAGCGTGGAGCAGTCTCCCGTACTTGTGGAAGAGAAAACTGCAACTCAGTTGGAAAAAGAAGCAGAGAAAGGATGTGAACTTTGTTAAAAAATAAAACACATCAGCTGACAATGTTATCTGGCTCAACAGGAGTGTGAAAACAAATAGGCACTTCAAGAAGAGTGTAGTTAGGTAGGTGACTAACCTCAAAATAGCAGGAAGTGACCAAGGAAACAGGCCAAGCTGCTGGAAACAAAACAGATTTCTTCACTGACAACTTTCCAGAAATGTGCCGTACCCCAAAGGACTACGGCCACCATCTATGAAAAAGTGCTGATTATTGATTACATGTTTAATGCCATCTCGTTTATCAACTCTATAGCTATGCAACATCTCATACCTCCTCAATAAAAAACAAGACTGAAGAGACTTGCTCAGCACAGAATTTAACATGGCCCAGTGTTTATTGACTCCTGCACCATTTTATTTGTTTCATTCCACATTTTTTTTTAATTAACATGAACACAAAATGCGCTGGATTGTAAAATATCACCGCATGAATCGACTCCAAAGTGCCAGCATTGTTGACCAGCATACAACCTGACAAGAGAAGGTTTACCCATAACTCACTCTCAAAAAGACTAGCTGGTAGTACATCACAGTTTAAGTAAAAAATTAATTTGCCTGCAAATAAATCCATTTTCCTTTAGATGTGAGTGGTGTTCGAGCCAGCTATTTGCAAAAAACATTCAAACATTTTAAATTCAACATAAATGGAATAAAATACTTTACAGAAACGAGGTGTTAAAAAATTGAAAAGATCATGATCTTTTCAAACTCTACTTCTGCAGAAGTCATCTACTCACAGGAGCAAGGGTAACCTAGAGGGGGGAAAAGATTAATGAGGGGCCACTTTGCTCAAGAGGCCAACAAGTCGGGTACAGGCTTAAGAATACAAATAGCCTCTCTATATTATCAAGTTTCAGAGTAGCAGCCGTGTTAGTCTGTATCCGCAAAAAGAACAGGAGTACTTGTGGCACCTTAGAGACTAACAAATTTATTAGAGCATAAGCTTTCGTGGACTACAGCCCACTTCTTCGGATGCAAGTGGGCTGTAGTCCACGAAAGCTTATGCTCTAATAAATTTGTTAGTCTCTAAGGTGCCACAAGTACTCCTGTTCTTTTTATATTATCAAGGCCTTCTGTTTTTGTTTTTAAAGAAGTTTTTGTCCTCTCCCAGCTTTCTTTCACAACCAGCAGGCCCTGTTGGGAACGACAGCTTAGTGGAGCTTGCATATCTTCCAACACCGCCTAATATGAAATAAAGTCACATTGGGAAAGGCAACTAATTTTTTTTTAGAAGCCATGGATTCTCCATCACTGGCAATTTTAAAATCCAGATTGGATTTTTTTATTTTTCCCTCCCTTCCTAAAAGGGTCTTCTCTCGGAAATATTTTGGGGAAGTTCCATGGTCTGTGTTCTACAGGAGGTCAGACTAGATGATCAAAACGGTCCCTTCTGGCCTTGAAATCTATGGAAAAAAAACCTTTTGCATTGCTTGCATTTGGTGTACGGCAGTTCTGCAGATGTGAATGATGAAGGCACACATTTACCTATATGTGTAAACAAGCTGTTGGTGCCTTTGGGAAGGCTGAAAATTAAATACACTGGAGAAATAAGTCTGTTTTCACAGCCAGATGGCACACGCTGCTTAGCTATACATGTTTTAAACACTTTGCCATGAAACCCAAAGCTGGAAAGAAACTCCTTAAGTCCCTATCTAGAGAAGCAATTCATGTATTTTATTATTGGTACAACTGCTAAAAGAAAAAACTTTGTTCTTGTGTAGCAGTTTGCAACCATCCCCCTCAAGAAAAAGTGGGAGAGGTTTCAAGAATAAGGCTTCATTAATGACTTGTTAAAATTAATGTGTGAAACGTCCACAGAGATCCTTCCACTGATCTCTGATCTGTGGTGAGGGAAAGGGGGAATACTTTATAATCCTGTATACTCAGTTTCTTGATGTTTAATTTTTACATATTGAGAGATGAAAGGTCTGTCTCTTCCAGGTTAAAAAAAAAAAAAAAAAAAAAAATCAATCAACACTCTTACCTAGACCAAGAGAATATAGGCTGAAACTGAAACATTTAGCAAACATTTTCTTTATAATGAATGCACCGATTTCTCCACACACCACAAGCACACTGCTGGTGCCTAATGCAACAGAGATAACAAAAGTACCTTTAATATCCAGACCCTTTTAAAAAAAAGGTACACACTACTTCATTGTAGGTAGCTGATATGATTTGCACTAACATCACTATCTAATGGGCTACATAGATTTCAGAAACCCTAAACTTAATCAATCAGAAGCAATGAGTTTTTAGTAGGCTTGGCCGCTCAAATAATTCAAAAACTCCTTTAAATAATTTTTTAGAATGTAGAAAATGTCAACTTTACATAGAGACACTCAAACTATTAAAGCATATTCCCCTGCAGCCAGTCTTTCAGAGTTCAACATTTAACTATTTACATAAATTCATCTTTCAAGGAATCACCTATTGCTTTCAGATAAGACAAGAGTTTGACTCTTTTGGAATTAGAATTTCAAGTTGATTAAGTTTCCTTCAAGCCCATTCTGTGCTACTTAGATGCATCTGTAGTGGAAGGATTTTACTTTACAAAGGAAATGTATCAAATTACATGCCTTATTTGAGGGAACCTAGTAAGATTTACAGGGATCAATGTGTCATCTCCCCTCCTCAAATGCAGATCTCTCATTCACAGCAGGATGTGTGCCCTGAAGACACACACAAGTCAGGCCAAGTGGAGTTAAAACCACATGATCACACCTGGATCCCCAGTAGAAATCTGAGAGGAAGAGGGGTTGGCCAATACTGGTTCACTTAAATTCAGACTTCAAAAAATAGACATAAGGATGTCCCCCTTTTTTCTTAAAGAACACAAATGGCTCAAAATACTCAATTCCTTTTGCCATTTCTCATGCCAGAAAAGCTGCTGCTTTTACATCTTGTGTTGCTGTTGCACTTTTGTCCCTAGCTAGGAGGCTTGAATAATGTCAAAAGGTCCTAATTTGGCAGTGCCTAGCACTCACATCATCACTCATTCTCTGGGTCAAGTTCTGTGGAAGCCAAGTGCTTCCCCATGAAGGCTGTCCTGCCAATTGCTCCCCTTCTGGCCAGGCACGCGACAAGCTGAGTCAAGTATGGGTTGGTTAAAATGGGGAAGAAAAACCATAATTGGCCCCCCCAAAAACCATTATTGTCTCCTGACATACGGGAGTATGAGCCAGAGAGGAAAGCATACACTTGGAAGACGTTAGTAGGTACTGACATACATTGACAAGCCTGGTATAACTATATTAATGAAGAGGGAAAGTTTATACACTAGGTGTACAATTGTTAAAACAAGAACGATTTATTTCCGTGCTCAGTGTGACCATGACAATTGTCTCAACATCAGTGAGATCTATACTGAGCTGCTAAGTACTGGGTTTGGAAGTTTAAGCTGCTTGGGGACACCGTGGAAGTTACTCATCTAGCTTTTAAGTTTAAAACAAAAACAGACAAGGTGAAGAAAATGTGTTCCTGCTCATCTGAGCCTAATCCTCTTTTTGTATATCTTGTGGCTCAAATGCAGGAGGGAAAATAATTTGGAACAATTGGGACAGCATCACTTCTTCATTCAAAGTGCACATACATACAAAATTAACCAAATGTCCGAGCTCAGGATGGGCATCAGAGAGAGAAATCAAAACTCTAAATTAGAGATAGTTATTCATCATACATTTGTCAGGCTGCCAAACAGATCTTTACCTTCCAAATTCACACTTCTATCATACACAAGTTGGTATACGGAGACTGAATTAAAAATGCTTGGCTCTAAGTGCTAAAGCATTTTGTGTGCTATCAACCTTCCCAGCTCACAAATCTTTCAGAGAAACCAGCTGCTTTAAAAAACAAACTGAAAATGGGAAGTGAACATTGATCCATCTCAAATAAAAAAAAATTTTCACAAAATTGTGAACAGACACGTAACTGCCTCCCCACCCTCTGTCAGGGGCTGTAAAAGGGCTAAGCAACTGAATTGCTACTGCTTGACTGTTGAAATGTGAACAAAATCCAGGCAGTTTGATGGCAACATGGAAGATTATCCTTTTAGAAAGTAATAATATAGGAGAGTTAAGCCAATGCTCTGTGCAACAAAAGTGATTAGCAGCCCATCAATGGTCCCACATTAAGCATAACAGAAGATGACCCTCTACAAATACCTAGTTTAATTTCACATTTCAAATATCTTGCATTGCCCATTGGCATCTGCAACAGATTTTAATTTGTAAATCTCCTTCCCATTGAGCTAAGAAATTTACATAAAGTGCAAATAAGACTCAGGTTTTTTCCCCACTGGTTCCAATACTTGTTATCTTTATTACCACTATTACTAAAAGCCAGCTGGCTTAGCCACTTGCATTAGGCTTTGGTGACATTCTTCTTTTACTAAAATCTTGGTTACTTTCTTCAGTTAAAGGCAAATAGAAAACAAGGGTTCCTTCTGCCAGATGCAGGCATGATAGGAGGCATGTGAGTACCATAAACGTAATATGCAGGTGTTAGACAAATCAGCACAGTCCTGTGGGTAAGAAGAAAGTCTAATGTTTCATTGGAAATGGACAAGTCATCTTTGGATCTCATCATTTGCAAAGAGTTCAGAAACGGTTGTGATAAAAGCACTATGCCAGCAGATCACTATTCAGTCTTCGTGGAGAGCTGCTTCTGTCTTCCCTGCATCTACAACGAACAATTGAAAATGCAGTTAAGTTATAACTTAAGTAAGTAAGTGTTTTGAACATCTAATGTGATAGCAGTAATCAGAAGACTCAGCTGGGGAAAGTAATTTATCTGTATAAGAACTGCCATACTGGGTCAGACCAATGGTCCATCTAGCATAGTATCCTGTCTCCTACAGTGTCCAGTATCTGAGGTTCAGGGAGAGTGTATGGAACAGGACAGCTGGAATGATCTATCCTTGACTTCTCATTTTGGCAGTCAGAGATCTAGGCCTGTCTACACTACAGAGTTAGGTTGATGGAAGAGTTAGGCCAGCTGTGTTCTGTAATGGCTGTGACATCACAGCATGGAGCGTGCTGGGTAACCATAGTGAAACAGAAATGCCTTGAATTATTTTCAGTAAAGATTTATGAAAAAAAATCATACCAGTTAAATTCCTAAACTTTTTTTTGGCTTCTGCTCTTTCTTCAGCATCAAAATACCACACAGTCATGGCATATCTGTGAACAAAAGGAAAATTTATTTCTTAGATTCCCAAGAAGACACAAACACCTAAGAACACTGGGTTTATTCTCATACAGAGAGCTCAAAACACTAGTTTGTCTATTGCAAAATTGGAAGCAGACGAATAAAGAACTAATTTGACTTTTGGGTGATAAAACAAACCAGGGAATCTCTGTAGACACAAACTGTGTGTCTGTAAAATCCAGGGGAGAATTTGTGCTATATCTCTGGGAAGCATAGCACAGATCTGGCAGAAATCACTTTAAGATCTTCCCATTCTAGGTGCTCCAGGTACTGAAACAATCCCTGGGGTGACTTAGCCAGCTCGGGGGTTGCTCTAACTTATGGTAGCCTAGCCTGGCCTGGCTTGGCTTGCCTATGGTTGGCAGCAGCACCCACAATCCCTGTAATGCTACAGGCCTACTCCAAGGACCCACACACTTATATTCACTATGGCTGTTTTATGCAGAGCCTGCCACGGAGGAATTCTCTCCTCACCAGCTGAAGGGCTTACAGCCCCAGTATGCCGTCACAGCAGCATACACAGGCCGCAGCAAATGGGGTAGAGGGAGTGGGGAATTTCACCCTATATGTTATGCACGTATATGGCTTGATCCTGCTGCTCATTTTTGTGAGGAAATGTACATTGACTTCAATAGTCCCAGATTAACTTCATTCACATTAGGTATTTATACTGTACATATGCCTGTGTGCATCTATACAGATACCCCCCCCCCAAAAGATAGATTTTTATATACTACAGTATATATGTGTTGGAAAAGAGCCAAGCTCTTTAATCTTTGGCCACATGTCAGTACTGAACATCTTATTTACCTGGTTGCATAGGAAGGTTGCACTTCATGTGGGTTCCTTCGGTCTGACCAGAAAAAAAGTAACCTGTCAAAGATGGGCTCAACATCTGCTACATAGGACTTTCCTTCCGGGAATATTCGAAGAATTCCACCATGCAGCTGAAAGTAGAGTGAAGTGTTATTTTCCCCCATGTACATACACCCATGCACCCACCCATTTTAAAATGACAATTTTTTCCTCTTTATCGCACAAAGAATGTGGAGTAAAAGTTGAGGGCAATGCAATAGCAGCACATTGCAGTGCTGGAAAACTGTTGCCTCACATTAGTCACTTTGATTTTAGCAAACAATTCAGATTGATTGAGCATAAACATCTATTTAAAGAAAGTCAGCCACGATGAAACAGCAACTGCTTTTTTGAGACAGGACTTCCCCCCTTCACAGAGGCTCTGTCACAAACATATAGAAGCCACTTGAGCTCACAGTCTCATTTCTAAAATTAGTTAAGACTCATAAGAAGATTGTTTGTTCATTCTTACTGGTTTGAGATCAGACTTCACTGCATGACTGTCAAATGGCATTTCAAAACCCCGGTATTGCAGCCACATAGGCGTTCTCTTTTGGGTCTGACAGTGGAACGCTGCATTGGACGTCAATATGCAGGTGTATCCTGCAATCTAAAGTTGCATTTTATATATAAAATTGTATATACATCCTCCACTCTTCTCACTCCTTCTGGTCCTTGTAGTGTGGCTTCTGTCACATCTCTAACTCTGGTTTCTGACGATCTTATGGGACAAAGTTTGCACTAATTTACATGCATCAGTGGAAGTGCACAGGGTACAAGTCTGTGCTACCAGTCTCCTAGAGGACTAAGGGAAGTGCAACAGGTCAAGTAGATGGTTATCTTTTTTCCATTTCAATATGTGGGGGTATTATTCAGAACATGCTGTAGGTTCAGGATTGTGTTTTTCTATAATACAAGATTTTTCAGTGGCAGCATCTCTCTAATATTAAATCATTTGTTGGGATTTAGTGGAGGAAGCATGTGTTGGCACTTAAAAGGATAGCTGCTTTATATGACCAATGCATGTTAAGAAGGTGACCTTAGTATTATCTGACCAGGAAATAACCTGGGAACAGGTTTGAAAGCATTCCAACAACAAATCTGAAGAAACAGTCTTTGATTTTACAAGCCCTTATCTTGTTTATTATTTAAGGTCTGATAAATCCCCTGCTCAGGGCTGAATTAATTGCCTTGTAATGATACAATGTGCACGGAAACAGAAATGAGAGACCGCTCACCCCATTTGGCAAAGAAACTCATGGGATGTGGCTAGAGAGGTAGGAAAACTCTATCCGACTCCCCTTATGAAGGGTGATGTGACCCCTTGAATGGAAGGGATTTAAAGACCTGGGGATTATACAGGGGGCAAGGCCTCCCAATCCCATGAATCTAGGAAATCTGTGGGGAAATGATCTGCCTTGACAGCCCGTCTCAGTGCTGCCCCATTAGCCCTCACCCAGCCCTGCTGCCATTGGCTTAACAGTGGCTGTAGAGGGAAATGCATATTCAGATGTCCATGAGGTTAAGCGGGGGGACAGTGTCACAAAACACAGCCAAGCTCCCTGCCTTCCTGCAGCTAGCCCCACTGCAAACCACAGGAGCATCTTCTCCAGAGGGGTTTCCACAGGACAGGAGTACAGAGAGGGTGGGACAGTGCTGCAGAGGAGCCTCAATTTTGGCTCTGATCTTGGAGGTATAGTCATAAAGCAACGAAGCTACGTCTCACACTCAGGAAGTGCTTCCTTTGCTGGGTCTGATCTTGCTTTCAGCTGAAGTCAATGAAAGTTTTTCCATAGGATTCAATGGGAGCAGGGTCAGACCAGTTGAGCAAAAACTTGCAACTTTAATGTATTAAAAGGTCAGGATTCTAATGAGACAGTTGGAGCCAGAAAACATGACAAATGGCCCCAATCCACTGAGGTAACTTCTAGAGGCCACACAGAACGGAGTCTGAAGCTGCAGGCTCATAAGCCTGAACAGATCACCCCTAAAATACTAAACCATCATGGAAAGTTCACCTTTGACAGATTCTAATAGTGCCAAAGGCATTCAGGAAAATAAAACAGATCAGGGATCTAGAGTAAAAGGAAGATGGGCTACCATGAGAATTCTAGCCTCCAAACGTTCTGTATGCCTGACTGACAGGAAGGCAGGCAGATAGTCTTTCTGGACTCAAGGGACCCAATCTTCAATTAATCCATTCCTGTGCTTGGGGCTGGGGACAAAAGATAGCTTTAAACTACCTTTGTGTTCTCAGTATTCTAGGACCATGAACTGACTGACTCCCAACATAAATTAAATTAATGGAGATATCCTATCTCCTAGAACGGACCTTGAAAGGTCATTGAGTCCAGCCCCCTGCCTTCACTAGCAGGACCAAGTACTGATTTTGCCCCAGATCCCTAATTGGCCACCTCAAGGATTGAACTCACAACCCTGGGTTTAGCAGGCTAATGCTCAAACCACTGAGCTATCCCTCCCCACTAGACAGAGCAGCACTGGGGCTTGGTCCTCAACATGCATTCAGTGTGCCCCCTATGTTGAGAAGGGCTCATGAAGAGCATTTACATCAATTCTATTTTAGCCAGGGGGCATGGGGAGGAGGGAAAATCCCTGAACAAGGATATTCCCATAGGGCTTTTACATCCACTTTCTAGCACTTTTATGTTTCCAGAGAGGCATAAAGCAGCCTTTGTTTAACCAGGAAGCAGTCACAATACCCAGGTCTTTAAATTAAGGTGAGAGAGATCAAACATTTCTGGCAAGAAATTTTCTAGCAAAGCCAGGAAAGATCCGACTTCACATTCCTAATATCCCTAAGGTGAAAAACAAGCATTAATTAATAAATGTCTTTCACACCCTCTTCATGAATCATAAGAAGCAAAAAAGGGCACAAACCCAATTTTTATAGATCCTTTGCAGGTCAACTTAAAGGGACAGACCCCAAAACTGACCTGCCATCTTTTTGTTAAAACTGCTCCCAGATTCCACTTAATCCTGAGTGGATGTGGTTTCTTTCTAAATGCTTCATTACTCTTTTCTCTAAACAAAACTAAAATGCCAGCAGCCCAGCACATGAGCTGTTCTATAACAAACTGAAAGGGGGAATAGAAGGGGAAAAAAACAACCTGATAAGGAAACAATTTCAGTTTCGAGCTTCCAAAGGGGTTACTAAAAACAGCAAGAAAACCCAAAATGTAACTGAAAAGTGCAGTTTTTAAATCAGCTGTTCAAGAGTTCATGAAAATATGAAATGCAAGTATACAACTGATAGCAACAATAAATTGTTTCTGGGCCAGCCTTCCCTTGCCTAGAAATATGGGGTTGCTTTTGGAATCCTTGGCTCACATACCTTTGAGTCCCAGTCCTTATTCAGGTAATAAATACAGGTGATACAGCGCCCATCGCCATTTGGATTGTCTACGTGACGCACATACCCAGTTCCGTTCCCAGGGTAGCAAGCTACCATTGCCTAAATGAAAGAAAAATATCCATCAACTAAATTCCCCCTCGCTTTGTTTTTAAAAACTTTCCTGAATAGTTGATTTGACTCTAAATACTAAATTATTCAGAGCATCAATCCAAAGATTCTGGTGGATACTAACAAGAGGACCGGTCACCAATTTCTTTCCCCATGTGATCCTGCCTATGGGCAATTCCATACATGTAATGCCTTTGGTGTACAGTATAAGAGCAAATACACTGGGGTGGGGGGAGAATAGTTTATTTTGAGTAATATGCTAAAACATAAAGGAAACAAGTTGCTATTATTTAAAAGCTACATAACTTTCAACAGCAGTTTGTTGTTCAAGAGAGAGTATCTCAAAGGTTTGCTAGGGTTTCTAAGGCTGCATCGTCACTGTTAATCTGAAGTTCTTGGTCATAGTGAAAGCAGACATCAATCTTACCATGCTGAACTTTTGCTGCGTCCCCATCCTCCACTCCAAGTTTCCTGCACACATATATCATGTCCAAAAACACCACATGCAATTGCAAATTCAGGTTCCCCAAGAGTGAAGTGTGCAGAGATATGCAAATCTTTAGGCTGTGCTTGAACCAGGCTATACGTGTTTGCTGTCACGGGCTGAGCCACAGAAATAACCAAAATTTTTCAGAATCACTATTCTTCCTTTGATCATCCTCAAATTTGCTGATGTGGCCATTTAAGTCATGGTTTGGTTAATTTCACATTTAATGATGAGAAGAATCAACAGAAACACAAAACATGAATCATTTTGAACCACAAGACAGAACTAAAGATGACTAGGGGGAGTATGTATTTAGCACTTTAAAAAAAAATTGGTCTTTGGAGCACGTACACATTTAACATGAGTTCATCCCAGTAGAATATTAGCAGACGGGACTGGATGCTCAAGGGATTATCAATAAATTACCATGCCGCACTTGTCTAAATTATTTGTCTGAATTAGTAGTGACAACCTAAGTGCACTAAACTCTAGTAAGATATGGCCATACTAGCCTTTTTCCCCAAAGCTTTTCCTCTATTGTTAACACTGGAGGCATGGAATAGGTAATAGCAATGGTGGCAATCAGCCAGCCAGCACAATGGATCCCTCTGAACCTCTGTTAATTAAGTTTAGTCTCTGTTCTCTCAAGGGTATGCCAATTGCAGAAATGACTGGACACACAGTTGCACACATATTGTTCTCTATTTTTAATGCTACAATAATTTACTTTCCTTCACGTTGCCTGTCCTTTCCTGTAAAGGTTGCCAGAATGGCACTAACAAGTCATTATGGTATGCAATTTATAATCTGCTCTGCTGTTCAAGCCCCTTTGGACATAGCTATTTTGAGGCCCAATCCTACAAGGTAAGGTAAGAATCTCAAGGAGGTGATGCATGCTCTTAATTCCCATCAATATCAATGAGCACTCTTAGGATGTGCTGGCACCTTGCAGGATAGGTCTCTATGGCCCTATTCACACAATAGTCATTTCAGGGAACCTGGTTACAAATTGGCACCCAACTTGCAATGTAGGCTGAACCTCAATGACATTTCATTATGAGACTGAGGTACACCACTGAGGTCCATTCTACACTGCAGTACTGGAAATAGGCTAAGGGACAAGTTGTATTTGCAATGTTGACTGTGAGCTCTGACAGTAGAGGAAGGACAATACTAATCCTTTGTATCACAGGAACAATACTCTTTGGCTGATTGAGATGCCCTGGCTTGAAAACAAGGTGTTCACACAACATTATGGTGGTGCTGGACAGCCAAGGAAGGCTTTATCCAATGGGCAGACATCATTTGAATAGCAGTGAATTGCTCAAATAAAAATTCAAAGTGATTGCGGTTTGAAAAAAAGTGAGCTCTTGTGGTGTAATAAGTCAAAGATTGTCACTAAGGGTACATCTACACAGCAGCTGAGGGGTGTAATCCCCAGCACTGGTAGACCTATATGCGCTAGCTCTGCTCAAACTAGTGACCCAAAAGAACAGTGTCCCCATCATGGCGTGAACGTACCAGGATTTCAGACAGAGTTGTACTTGGGTGGATAGCCAGAGCTGCTGCCCAGGCTGCCGCAACCACACTGCTATGTTTAGTGTGCTAACTCAATCAGAGCTAGCACGTGTGTACATCTTCCTGAGCTGTGTGTAGACAGACGAAGGCCCAGAGTCTTAAAGGTACTTAGGGGCTGATCGGCTCAGTGTTTCAATGCAAAACCCCTAGGTGCCCTGTCACCTAGTGGCATTCTCAGCCCACAGCTAGGTACCCAGACTCCCTGTAACAGGGGTCTCAAACTCAATTTACCTTAGGGCCAGTGCCAGTCCTCAAATCCTCCCAGTGGGCCAATACAGTCACTGAAGATGGTGTTCAGAAAAGAAAAAACTTTTATATTGTATTTTTTTATTTCAAATTTCTTAGAAATAAAATTGTCATAAAACTTTATACAATTCTTCACCTGCCAGAGAGTTTTGTGTGTTTGCCAGACACCTGGCAACGCTTCAGTTCTGTCCGTTTGTTGATGTTTGGTCCCAGTGACTGAGCAGTTGAAACCTTCAGGATTGCTGCAAGGTGTGCATCAGATAGTTGTGTTCGGTATTTTGACTTGTTTATATTCATTGTGGAAAAAAGTGATGCTGCCTCCATGGCTGGCTCTGCTGGCAACTAATGATGCTGCCTCTGCCCAGCAACTAGTGATGGTATCTCTGTCCCTCTCCCCCAGCCAACGGGAGCTGCGGGGGGCACCGCCTGCAGCAGACAGAGCTGGCAGTGTGGCTGCATGCGTCTCTCCTCCGCAGGCTGCAGTGGGGTGGTTCTCGGGCTGTAGATAGCCCGCGGACCAGGATTTTGAGACCCCTGCCCTATACAGTGCATGGGGAGAGTTAGGTGCCTAAGACAGGGATCCCCAGAAGCCAGCAGGCTGAACGAGGAGCTGCCTAAGCTAACCAGGAGTGAAATGCTTAGGAGACAGGCTGGGAAAGAAGAGGGGCTTAAGGCCCTTAACGGGCTGACCTGGCTGAAGGGCTAGAAATAAGTGCCTTGCTCTGTTCGGGGTCCTCAGTCACAAACCCTCCTCTGAAGTTACACACCTAAGCCAGGTCAGCTGCTTAGGTAGCCCATGCTCTGGCAGCTGGAACCCTCTCCCTGGGCTTGTCGAATGCCGCGAGCTAGGGTGTAAATCTACGACACACTACGACACCATGCACTTGGGGCCAGTCACAAAAAGGTGCCTCACTGCCACTTTAGGCACCTAAATCCCAGAATCAGGCCCCACGGGGTTGACAAAACCCTTGCTCAGTTGCCATTGAACCCTGTATGTGCCTTAACACTCTTGGTGTCTACATTTCTACAGTAAAAGTTCCCCCAGCACCTATTTTCTGCCTCAGCACGTGTGCTTCGCTGCCTCACTCTACATGTGCAGACATCTAAGCCACAGAGCAATGCAGAATTTGGTGGGGGGTGGGAGGGCAGACAGGCATTTCTCCACTTTGGGCCCCACAGGTGAGTTATTAGGAAGGCATCTTCAGAGCTCTCCAACTGGAGAGCTTGCACAAAAAAAAGGTGGGAAGAGGAGGCCTTCCCTCATAACTTTCAGTTCAGTGGTTAGGGCACTCATCTGGGATGTGAGAGACCCTGGTTGAAGCCCCTGATGGGAAATAAAGGATTTGCACAATGATCTGCCACCTTTCAGGTGAGTGCCCTAGCAACAGTGCTATGGGATAGTCCGACATGAGATTTGCCCCCATTGAAGCTGTTCCACTATTAATAAATAATAAGAATATGAGCTAAGAATCCCAAGCAGAAGGAAGAGCCTCCATGCAGCCTGGACCGAGGCACCAAACTCCCTGAGAGGGGTGGGGCTTAGGCAGCGGTGGCTCCAGGCACCAGCACTCCAAGCGCATGCCTGGGGCAGCAAGCCGCGGCAGGCGCCCTGCTGGTTCCTGCGAGGGCGGCAGGCAGGCAGCCAGCCAGCCTTCGGCAGCATGCCTGAGGGAGATCCATCGGTCCGCGGATTTAGCAGCAATTCGGCGGCAGGTACGCCTAAGCCACAGGACCGGCGGACCTCCCACAGGCATGCCACCGAATCCGCGGGACCAGGGACCTCCCGCAGGCGTGCTGCCAAAGGCAGCCTGCCTGCCTGCTGTGCTTGGGGCAGCAAAAAAGCTAGAGCGCCCCTGGGCTTAGGATATACCCCCACATCTCCTATTGGCTAGTTTAGGCAGGGAGCTGCCTACTGTGTTCGCTTTCATGCCTCCCATTCTGATGCACCTACCTTTCCCGATTCATTGTAGAGGGAGCCTAGGCACTGAATTCAGGCTTTACTGAACCCCAGTGATGTTCTAGGCACCCAAAGTTACTCCACACCTAACTTTGGGTGCCTAGAACATCACCCATCACCACGCCCAAGTTCCTTTGTAAATCTATCCCTCACTGTCCATGTGGACCCTCCTGGTGCACTAGTGTGCATTGAGTAGGTTGAGTATCAGAGGGGTAGCTGTGTTAGTCTGGATCTGTAAAAAGCAACAGAGGGTCCTGTGGCACCTTTGAGACTAACAGATGTATTGGAGCATAAGCTTTCGTGGGTGAATGCCCACTTCGTCAGATGCAGAGCTCTTCAACTGGAGAGCTTACCTCCTCTTCCTACCTGTTTTTGTGTAAGCTCTCCAGTTGAAGAGCTCTGCATCTGACGAAGTGGGCATTCACCCACGAAAGCTTATGCTCCAATACATCTGTTAGTCTCAAAGGTGCCACAGGACCCTCCATTGAGTAGGTTGTTAGAATATAGATATTCAGGTCTGCCTGCAAAGGCCTATACTTTAAGAACTTAGGTGTATTTTTATCACTTTGTTTTTATACCCCTGTAACTAGCTAAGAAGCAAAATCACAGTCCACCTGTGTATGGGCCATCTCTAGATAGGATAGTCTGAGGCCTTGTTAAGAAACAGATCTTAAGATGGTTAAAGAAAACTTAGTTTGATAGCATCCTATCTAGCAAGAAGGGCTTCGAAATATGCTTGCTTGGAAACTAACCCCAATAAACATCGCATTGTCTGGGCTTCAGACTTCTGGTCTTTTGCTGCTTGCTGTCCGCATGACAAGAACCAGGGAAGTGGGAGGGTTGAGGGAAAGCCCTCTAACATAGGTCAATGTGCATGAGGGAACTTTTAGCGCGCAGCAGGGCCCACATGGACAGTTAGTGCATGGCCCGCATGCTGTAGATTTACACCCCAGCTTGCCGAATACTAGCTTGCCATCTCAACAAGCCCCCTGTCTCTCACATGCTCACACTCGAGACCTCTCATGCTCGTCCTACATTTACCTGTGCAGGGGGCAATCTTGTGTGGGAGCTGTGCTGCCCCCATCTCTTGGTGGCCTGCAGCCAGC
Organism: Chrysemys picta bellii; assembly: GCF_011386835.1. Classification (NCBI taxonomy): domain Eukaryota; kingdom Metazoa; phylum Chordata; order Testudines; family Emydidae; genus Chrysemys; species Chrysemys picta. Next base: position 108,482,763 of record NC_088794.1, read on the forward strand.
CCTCTGCAGGGGCTGATGGGTTTCAGGTTTTAGTTAGTCTTTGAGCAGGCCAATAGGATCAAGCCCCACTGGTGAGATTAAATAAGGGAATGTCTGTTTGAGAATCCCACTTCAGGGCCTCTGCTTGAGCTAGTGCTCCAAGAAGCTCATTAGCTGTGTGGCAATGTCAAAACATAGGTGGCTTGGCAAGTGCCATCCGGTGGCAAGTTAGACAGCGGGAGAAGGAGGGGTTAGGCAGCAGCTGAGTGGTGGTTTTGAAAGTGTCAGTGGTGCCTAAATATCTTTGAGGATATGGATCTAATGCCTTAACACTGAGGCCAGACTCTCCCCAGGCCTCCCCACATACTACATTCTAATAAGAAACACGTGCTTTTACGTGGCAGAAGCCTCGAGGTATTAATTATTATTATTTTGTATTGTCTGCATCTGCAACTTATAGAGTCCCTGGGGATGAATGAGTAGAACAATTACCATAGCATCCAAAAGCACTGAACGTGTTTATATAAAAGGTTAAATAGGCGCTTTCCAGCAGCAGCAGACTCAGGGGCAGAATAGCAGAAGTGAAATATCCTTTTTCCTGGCACTAGTAATATTTGAATGAAGCCTTAAACAATGAAGGGAAATCATTGCGGTCCTCCTAGAGCCTGTTGAAATGATATCAAGTTTTATCAGAGCACTGGCTGGAGCAGCTCCAGTATAGATCAAGCTGGCCTCAGCAGGGCTTCCAGCTGTTAGTACTGCTTTTGGATTCATTGGAAAGCAAACAAGAAACAGGAGATGAGCAGAGTGACCTAGACCTAATTTAGGTAATTGGTGAACATTGGTATTTGCCAGTTTAGCACTTGGGCTTGCTGCAAAAAATGGAGACTGGATCAGATCAACGAAATCACTATCCCCTATATAGGGAAGCAGCTAGTGCAACAACAATCATTCCCTATGGATTTGTGTTGGTGTGTTAAGAATACTTTCCTTTGGGGGAAAGTCTATCCCCAACAGCCAATTCTGATTTAATATAAATCCATCAGGCAGTAGGAAGTATGAATGTGCCCTGTTCTGTTATTTTATAGCAGTGAAATCAGCTGCAACTGAATAGGCTTAACTTCCCACTGCAAATACTCAAGAGTAAATCTCAGCTGATATCCTCCTTTTAATAAAAGTGAATCAGCAGGTGAATTTGCTTTCATTAGTCTGCAATTTGTTGATGCCAAAATACACTATGGTCTAATACTCCAGATTAAAAACCTCACACATCAGTGTACATACAAACTATTTAGCTGGTTAAAGGCTGTCTAGCTAACAATCACAAATTAAAGCCCTAAAATCCTGGAATGTTATTTACTACCTGTTTGTAATTAGATCACAGAGGGGATTGTGATTGGTTGTCTCTGTCTCTAGTCTTCTATGTAGCAAACCTAGGGAACTTATACCATGAAGGAATCAAGAATCCTACTGTTTCTGCACTGTCATTATCTGAGAAGTTTGTTTACGCCCACTTGGGAAACCTAACCACCAGGTAAATGAGAAGTAATATTATCCGTAGCAAGGAGCCAGGGATCCTCAGTGAATTATATGTCGCACAAAAAGGTTTACAAAAGGAAATAATGATAATTCAATTTGTAATATATGATATTTGACTTTACCAGGGAAAGAATTCTGCAAGTCATAGAAGACTGCAAGGAAATACAAATGAAGACTGGAAGTATACAAAAAGCTAGAGGTGCATAAAGAATCCCCATCCCCCCACCTCATTCTCTCTCTCCTCAATGCTTCCACTAGGGAAAAGCCCTGGTTAATTTTCCTTACTACTGGCCCGCAGCCACCTCACAATATACTGTGGAATTGTCAGATTTCACAAGCTAAGTAGAGTTGGGTTAGTCACTACTTGCAGATGAGTTCTTCAAGGAATTCCTGGGTGGTGATGGTGGGTCAGAAGGTGGCATTTTTCCTCTATGTTAGCAGTGAGCCAGTGCCTCAGTGTCATGCTAGTAGAGACTATAAAGGTGACATTTTAGGATAAGATGTAAATGCAAGATACTGACATTTGTGACCACTATAGGTCCCAAACCTTTCTCCAACCCCAGGGCTGTTATTTCCAGTGACCCAATAAAATTCTGCCTTGGATAATTACCATCTGCCTGCATAAATTACTTCTAGGTATCAACTGGTTCCAGTATTTTTTCTATTTCCTGTACCAGACTATTGTGTAGTGTTGCTGTTTGTCATTAAACAGATGCTATACTTGATCCCAGGAGAGGGCACAGTGATCCCTCTGAGCGGTTCTCAAACTGTGGGTTGGGACCCCAAAATGGGGTCACCGGGGTTGGTGTTAAGACTTGCTGGGTCCTGGGGCTGAAGCCATAGCCCAAGCCCTACTACCCGGGGCCAAAGCCGCAGCCTAAGCCGCAGCCTGAGGGCTTCAGCCCCCCCCCCCCCTCACCTGGAGTGGTGGGGCACACGGGAGCGTAGGCTTCAGTATACCCGCTTGGCATTGTGTAGTAATCTTTGTTGTCAGAAGGAGGTCGCGGTGCAATGAAATTTGAGACAGTTGAGCTAGTTAAGTTTAGAAAGAATGCTCAGGTTCTGTGAAATGAAAGGTGCTACGTAAATACAAAGCAATAATGGTTTATGATAATTGCATCCTCATTTATAAGTCATAAGATGGAAAGCCAAAATACTAATAATTAATTGCATTACTTTTACTGACACACAAGCTTTAGGATATATTTTTAAATGACTTCTAAGTTGCCTAAAAGGGAAGTCTAATATGTGGTTTGCAATCCTTAACTAAAAAGATTAAACACACACACACACACACACACACACATCTGGAGAATAAGGACCACCAGGATTCACATCAGAGGCCCAGGCCTGCGTGCACACTGAAAGACAAGTTGAGTAGAGTTTGTAGACTGCAAATATTCTGTGCATCAAGGGGAGAAAGAAAAAAAAAAAAAAAAAGAAGATACAGAGCATGCACTATATTAAAAGAGCATGAATAGTCCGATATCTAATGCTCAAAGCAAAGAGATTCTCAATCAAGTCTCGTAAGATACACAGGCAGAATAGGACATTTCTTAAGTACTTTCTTTTTGCCCAATTGTGCCCAAATATTCTCCATTGTGTAATTTATAATGGCCCGGTAGAAGGTTTACATGGCTATTAAATATATTAGTTTGTTTGAATTTATGAAAGTCTAAATACCCAACCACCACACCAAGGAATAGAATGAATGAGAAAGCAAGTTCTCTCACCTATGGGGGGGGGGGGGAGAGCGGGGGGCGGGGAGGGAAGGAGACAAACTACGAGGGTACCTACTGGCTCAAAGGGAGACTTGAGGAAGAAGGGAAGGCATATTCTAGACCAGGGGTTCTCAAACTGGGGGTCGGGACCCCTCAGGGGGTCACAAGGCTATTACATGGGGAGTCATGAGCTGTCAGCCTCCACCCTAAACCCTGCTTTGCCTCCAGCATTTATAATGGAGTTAAATAAACAAACATGTGCTTTTAATTTATAAGGGGGGATCGCATTCAGAGGCTTGCTATGTGAAAGGGGTCACCAGTAAAAAAGTTTGAGAACCACTGTACTAGACCATCCAGAGGAATGGCCATGAATCTACTCTCCAAGCTTCGGATTACCAGTGTCAGTAGCAATATTTTACTACTTTCCTGTTAGGCAGGAAAGTCTCTCTCAATTAACTGTGCAAAAATCCATTGATTTAGCTCCCTTTCCTCCGTTCCCAGGAAACATCAGCTTAGCCAGTTGGCCTGGTAGTTGCTTTTCCCTTGGATACTTATGGGACAGATCTGGATGTTCCAGGAACAACAACAACAAAAAATTCCTTGCTTTGTTTGCCTCTGCTTTGTGTTCTGCCTTGATGGTTCAGCTGTACCACTGTAGCTTTTTTGTTGCTTCCACATGTACAGAGATGCATTTATGAGAAATTTTCAGGAGCAGGCAGCATGTTGGGTTCTTTACTGTGCTCAGTTCCAGGAAACTGATACTGTGTTGGAATTCTTAGAGAATCCCATTTCCCTGAACTATATGGTATCCCATCTGTGCTCTCCAACCCAATATACTAACATCTGTCATTATTCTGATGGCTACAGGGTTAGTTAAGGGTCTTTCCTTGAACAGAAGAAGAGAAGGTCTCCAAAGAAGGATCAGCTGATGATCCAAAAAACTATTGCTGGTAGTTCTGGTGGTTGATGAAGAAAATTTGACAAAGGGCAGAGATGAAGTGTTGCCCAAGGCACCATCTACTTGTAGGCTACCATCATGCTGAATAATTGTAATGACTGGTGTGCTGATGGTTTCTCAAGAAGTCCTTGGTGAACTTTCAAGACACGTGGAATCCTTTTTCAGGTAGCTGCATCATAGATTGATGTTGCCTTAAATAAAAAGAGCTCCTTGGTGAATGAGCTTATGATGGGGCTTAGGGAGCTCTTAATACCTGATAACAAAATCATAGCTCCCCAGGACCTAGATAATGTGAACAATCTGTTCTTCACATGATTGAGCTTTTGGAAGCAGATTGTCCAGATAAGAATAATCTGGATGCCTTTCAGGCTCTGGCTGGTTATTAGGATGACAACCACCATCTTTGTGGAAAAGTGAGGTGGGGAATAGAGGCCAAGAGGCATCTCTTGATATTGGTGGTCCTCTCCAACTGCAAAGGATAGATACCATTTGTCAACTCTGCATTTTCAGGAGAAAGCAAAATGCTGAAAGCTAAAAAATAAAACCAAAGTTGTATGGAATATTATGACAATAGGATCATAATTCTGCTTACAGTAACACCCTTGTCTCTTCTAATTACACTGGTCTACAATTTTTGAGAAGTCGTCTGCTTCAGAGATAAAATGTGCTATTTATTATGTATTTTGATGTGCTGAATTCAAATATGACAATTAAAACAACTGATTGGCTACTGTTTAAGATATTTAAGTTTTTACATTTTATGTCTATGTATATTGTGTAGATAGTAGAGTTTTAGTCATAAATTGTAAACCTAGGTCTTTTCATGTGTTTATGGTTGCTTTGCATGATAATATTTCACCTGTCCTGTTTATGTAACACTTTAAAAATCAGCAAAAAGGGTTATATAAATAAAATTAATTATGAAACAAAAGGCAAAAAACGATTATGTACATAGTTTAGTCCTATTCAATGTCTACTCGGCGCTTCTTGGCTTGTCTCTTGTATTCATTAAATGGAGCATCTCTTGTCACTGTTCAGCAATAGTCTGCAAGCATTGATGGGCTCCATTTGCCCGTTTCTCCATTGTTGCAATGTCCTGGTGAAATCGCTCGCCGCTCACTGCTCCGCAATTCAGTGGAAAAAAATCTAGATGAGAGTGCAAAAAATGTATCTTTAGTGACATGTTGCAACCAAGGCTTTTGTATGCCTTGAGGTGGTTTTCCACCAACAACCTGTAGTTGTCTGCCTTGTTGTTTCCGAGAAAATGTATTGCCACTAACTGGAAGGCTTTCCATGCCGTCTTTTCTTTGCCACGCAGTGCATAGTCAAATGCATCATCTCGAAGAAGTTCACGAATCTGAAGGACCAACAAAGACACCTTCCTTTATCTTAGCTTCACTTAACCTTGGAAATTTTCCACGGCGGTACTTGAAAGCTGCTTGTGTTTTGTCAATGGCCTTGACAAAGTTCTTCATCAGACCCAGCTTGATGTGTAAGGGTAGTAACAAAATCTTCCTTGATTCAACAAGTGGTGGATGCTGAACACTTTTCCTCCCAGGCACCAATTCGGAGTGGCCAATCTTTCTTGATGTAGTGTGAATCTCTTGCACGACTATCCCATTCGCAGAGAAAACAGCAGTACTTTGTGTATCCAGTCTGCAGACCAAGCAAGAGAGCAACAACCTTCAAATTGCCACAAAGCTGCCACTGATGTTGGTCATAGTTTATGCACCTCAAAAGTTGTTTCATGTTGTCAGGTTTCCTTCATATGGACTGCATGACCAACTGGAATTGATGGCAAAACATTGCCATTATGCAGTAAAACAGCTTTAAGACTCGTCTTCGATGAATCAATGAACAGTCTCCACTCATCTGGATCATGAACAATGATGAGGGCTGCCATCACACCATCGATGTTGTTGCAGGCTACAAGATCACCTTCCATGAAGAAGAATGGAACAAGATCCTTTTGATGGTCACGGAACATGGAAACCCTAACATCACCTGCCAGGAGATTCCACTGCTGTAGTCTGGAGCCCAACAGCTCTGCCTTACTCTTGGGTAGTTCCAAATCTCTGACAAGGTCATTCAGTTCACCTTGTGTTATGAGGCATGGTTCAGAGGAGGAGGATGGGAGAAAATGTGACATTGATGGTTCAGGACCAGAAGTTTCAACCTCTTCCTCTTCCTCGTCTGACTCAAGTGAGAATGATTCTGGTGCATCAGGAACCGGCAGTCCTTCTCAGTGGGGTACTGGGCGTATAGCTGATGGAATGTTTGGATAATGCACAGTCCACTTTTTCTTCTGACACACCTTTCCCAACTGGAGGCACCATGCAGAAGTAACAATTGCTGGTATGATCTGTTGGCTCTCTCCAAATCATTGGCACTGCAAAAGGCATAGATTTCCTTTTCCTGTTCAACCACTGGTGAAGATTTGTTGCACAAGTGTTGCAGCATATGTGTGGGGCCCATCTCTTGTCCTGATCTCCAATTTTGCAGCCAAAATAAAGGTGACAGGCTCTCTTAACCATAGTGGTTATACTGCGCTTTTGTGATGCAAAAGTCACGTCACCACAAACATAGCAGAAGTTATCTGCACTGTTCACACAAGTACGAGACATCTCTGCTCACTTTGGCTAAACAGAAATGTGTCCCTTTGCAAAATCAAACACTGACAAATAAGAGAGCACGACACTGTATGATTTCTAAAGCTGATATAGGGCAATTTGTTCAGCAGAGTGATGTAAGCTTCGTTATGATTGCATCATCCATGACTTCTAGGAATAACATGATGCAATTCATATCATGTATGACGCAATACCAGCTTCAGATTGCATCATTCATTGTTTTACCTAAAAAACAAGTACTGTCCAAACCCAGTCATAGATTTATTCATAGATCCAGTCAAAGATGTATTTTAGTCATTTCTAGTTTAAATTGAAATCCCTTCCCTTTATAACTCACTTATCCTCCGCCATTCCCAAGTCAAGGGTCGTATATACTGACCCAATAGCATATCTTGAAAACTAGAGCCAATCAACAATTTTAAGCATCATTTTCGTTCTCAGTGACCCAGAATTAGTAAAGTTTGACTACATTTATTTCAGAAGCATTTTGGCTGTAGAACAGTGTTATCAAAAGAATTAATCTTCACTTATGTAAGAAGGGTGTTGTCATGCTCCTTAACCCATATATGTTTGTATTTGCTATGATTAACATTTATCTGATTTCCCACTGCTCATGGACTCCCCCGCTCATTGTGTTCTACAATACTGAAAAGTGGCTTTTTTAAAAATTATGTTCCAATTTAAACTTCTCTTTATGCTGAAATTGTATTCAGCTGGTGTTCTTTTTTTATGTGCCCACAGGCAGTACAGTTTGAGAATGGATTCACTTACTGCATGTTGAGAGCAGCCATGCTATCACCATAAAACCTGAAATTTATGAGGCTATAGCCAATTAATTACTTTCAGTCAGGATATTCAGATTTAGTCTCCAATTAGCAGATGTAAACAGGCTTGGTGCATCATTGTATCAATAAAAGCTGTTTCGGTTTAGGAAGCCCGCCCCTTAACTACTGAATTCTGGCTCCTGGCCAGCTAGATGATGGCTTAATGGCAGTGCTACGTGCAGAGCGTGAGGGTATCGGCAATCAAACACAAACTTTACTCCAGAGTACACTTCACAGAGAGACTGCTGAAGAAAGGAAACACACACACTTACAGTACACATAGTCAATGCACTTCTCATTTCTGATTCTTACTGAAAGCCCTCCTTCCTTCCCCCACTTTCATTTCCTATATATATTCTTTTAATGCTAGATACCAAAAAGACTATGGTCTAAATAGATTTTTAGAACATTTCCTCTTGTACTTTAAACCTCTATCTTCCTCCCTCTTCTCCCCGGCCCATCATCCAAAACCCCCCATACTATTACATTTTTTATTGTCCAGAAACGAAGCTGGGATGAACTAGTCTAACTAGAAAGCATCAAACATTCAATACAGAGTACTCTGTAATGAGCCACAAGAGAGATCGTGACCAAGAGCTCAACCTTGTAGAAAAACAAGTTCATAAATGCAAGCTCATTAAGGAAAACTGTAAAGAGTCTCCCCTTAATTTCAGTTGTCAATGGGGAATAAAGGCATGGTAAGCAGAAAATAAATCTCCTTAAAGTTTTTATCAAGTGGTTTTATATATCGTGGGGGATAATGTCATAGATCCTTAAATTCCCTGTCACCACTTAGATCTTTGATATACTAAGTAATGCCTTCCCCAGAAACAATTAAGGTAATTGCATATATTTTAGTCTCTGTTCAAGATCATCAATATAGGGCGTCATCCTAGATTTAATGGAAGCAAAACTTAAATGGGAATTTTGTCTGTGTTAGGACTGCAAGATCAGGCCTATATCCCTTTTTGATTTATGAGCATTGTGGGAAATGGTAATACTGCCTGCAGGACTTTCAATGTGGTGTACTGTATGCATAAATAATCCATCTTTGCATTACCCCAATTCAGTGCTGCTGAGGGGACCCTGTGCTACTCCAACTTACAACAGCTGCCCCAGCGCCACATTGCAGACCAGAATCCCTCACAATACTGAGTCTATGGCTACTGACCTTTCTGCCCAGACACTCCTCTTTCTTGCCCCCAGCATGCCTCCTATGACAGGGCTTCTGAGGGAAGGCAGCGTAGGGCTACTTGCATTGATCCTATGCTGCTTCTGCACCTCAGGAATTTTCCCTGTCTCTGGCAGCACAGTTACAATCCCTCTATATGGGGCCAGAGCAGTTAGTGGAATTTAAAATCATACAATTAAATTTGGAGGGAACCCCAAAACTCATCTGTGTGTCATCCCAAAATTCTCAGAGCAAGCTTGGCTTCTGAAGCCATGCAAACACTACTGAGCAGCATGAACACAGAGATGAATGGCACACAAATGTTTATCACAGCAGTACCACTAAATTAAGGCTAATTGATGAGACCAGTTATCCCTGCTGTAAATTTGGAATAAAGCTAATTCTACATTTTTGAAAGTCAACTAGCTAATAGTACATTCATGCCTGCACTGATTTGTGCATAAATAGACATTTATGGGTAAAACCCATTAAAGTTACCAGTGATAAATTACCCTCAGAAATAATGTATGTTGTGCTCTAAATAATGGACGAATTTTAGTCTTTCAGCTCTAAGACCTTTTCTGTAGATACTACTAGAGTTAAAGCAGTACAATCCCTTGTAGTGTAAACACAGCTATACCCGTATAAATGTACTTGTACCAGTACAGCTTGTCCCCATATGGTACAGGGAATAAGCTATTTCAGTATAAGGCACTGTTATGCAGTAGAATTCTGAGTTAAACACCTCAGGAATGGAGATTTTTTTGTAACTCTGAAATGCTCATAACTCTGAACAAAACATTATGGTTGTTCTTACAATTGAACATTGACTTAATATAGCTTTGAAACTTTACAATGCAGAAGAAAAATGCTGCTTTCCCTTAAATGTAAACTACTAAAATAAATTAACTACATTAAGTACTGTACTGTATTTGCTTCTTTTTTGGGTCTCTGCTGCTGCCTGATTGTATACTTCCGGTTCCAAATAAGGTGTGTGGTTGACTGGTCAGTTCATAACTCTGAGGTTCTACTGTACTGGCATAACTGTACCCACACTAGGGTTACACTAGCAAAAAAAACCACACACACGCACACACCACAGAACAAACCACCACCACCCTGCAATGAACACTTGTCTACACATTTTTATACTAGAACCAGGACTTAAAAAAAAAGCCAGTGCAAAACAAATAAACCCTCAGCATGCAGCACTATATTAATTATACTTTGTACTTTTGTATTTTGTATCTGGAGATCAACATGATTCATAAAAAGAAGAACAGGAGTACTTGTGGCACCTTAGAGATTAACAAATTTATTAGAGCATAAGCTTTCGTGGACTACAGCCCACTTCTTCTTATGCATCCGAAGAAGTGGGCTGTAGTCCACGAAAGCTTATGCTCTAATAAATTTGTTAGTCTCTAAGGTGCCACAAGTACTCCTGTTCTTCTTTTTGCAGATACAGACTAACACGGCTGCTACTCTGAAACCAATGATTCATAAAGGCTGTTAACCCATTATCATTTTCATTTTACAGGTGGGGAAACCAGGGCCCAGAGAAGTTAAGCAGCTGCCCAAATTCATATTGCAAGCCAGTTTCAGAGTCCAGAATTGAACATTGGTTGCCTGATTCCCATATGACAGCAAGGACTGCTACTCCATGAATTCTGGCTGCATATCTACACTAGAAAACAAAAGCCTTGGTAATTTACTAGGTGGGACAGCAACAGGGTACGTACCAGTGTGGCACGACACCCATGCTAGCCAAACTGTTTCTGCTCCATTGCATCCACAACCATAGTTACAGCAAGGTGTATTTGGAACCATTGTGTAAGTATCTTCTGGATACTTACACAATGGTTCCAAATACACCTTGCTGTAACTATGATTGTGGGCGGTTTTCAGAGAGCAAGTTTCAGTGGGGCTCTGTACAGGTTCAGGAATCTACCAGGCAGAGTAACCTGCAGGATCAGGGCTTCAATGGGACTACCCGTGTGCTTAAAATTAAGTACCCAAGCATGTTTGCAGGTTTGATGCCTATGGGTATGTCTAGCATTTTGGAGGCTGCAGGAGCAAGCCTCCCAGCCCAGGGCCAGAAACTCAAGCTAGTGGGGCCCATGCTATCATTCTAAAAATAGCAGTAGACAACCCACCTCCCTCCCCGGGCTTCAGAACCCAAGCTCCGTCTCAAGATACAACTTCAAAGCACAATCTACACTGCTATTTTTAGAGGACTAGCATGAGCCCCACTAGCCCAAGTAGTGTAATATAAATAATAATCACTTTCATACAGGGAAAGCAATGAAACATACAAATAACTATGGGTCAGCAAATACACAAAAACTGAGAAAAAGAGCAGAACAAATGTTTCTCTAATCCAGGAGTTCTCAAACTGGGGGTCGTAACCCCTCAGGGGATCGCAAGGTGGTTACATGGGGGTTGCAAGCTGACGGCCCCATGAGGCGGACAGCCCCGAGCCCCCTTTAAATTAAATCCCTCCGTTCTTAATTTAAAAAGGGGGGGGGGGGGTCACACTTAGAGGCTTGCTGTGTGAAAGGGATCACCAATACAAAAAGTTTGAAAACCACTGCTCTAATCTTTTATTATCTTCCTAATTATTGTGTTAAATTAGTAGATTTTTAAATATCAGAAGTGTGACCTAAATTGACACTGCCTGTTTAACTCAGGAGCTGAAATATGAATTTAGATGTTTAATGTTAAATGTGCAACCTTGACATTCATATTCATATACCTGGCCAGCAGGACTGGCATTGCTAATTCTCTTCTTCCTCCTCCTGTGAAAACGCAGTCTGTAAAATATTTAACCACTCAGTGACCTTTCCTGTTGGCCTGATTCAGCAGCCATGTACATGCTTCACAGGCATGGCACAGACAGAGGAAGACAGATGAAAAGCTAATCCATTAAGGAAAGGGAAATATTGGTGAATACTGGAAAGAACTGAGTTCAATATAGCCTACGGGAGCCTGTTCTATTTATATCCACCAGCTGGCAGAAAGTGAATTACATGCCTTAGCACGAGGACACATTATAGCATTCCGACTGCAGCCCCTGCCCCCTCTTCCTTCAAATCCATTCTTAAAACCCACTTCTACCAGGATACCTACAAGAAATTAGAAACCACCACTCAGGTTGAGCAGCCATTGAGATTTGTTTTATTAATGTAAATCAAAGTGTGTGTGTGTATATATATATATTTTTTCTGATTGTTCCCTCCCTCACCTGCCAGCCCCTCACCTCTATGAGCAGCTTGTTTTCTTGGCTCCAGTCCTGCAATGTGCTCTGCTCCCACATGAAGTCAATGGGGCTGTATGTAGGTGCAAGGGTCCACCCGCATGGAGCTCATTGGATGATCAGAGCCTTAGACTGCAAGCTATTCAGATGAGGGACTATCTTCTTCTGTGTTTGGACAGCACCTAGCATACTGTGGGCACTACTGGAATAAATGCTATTACTAATTTTAAATGTGAGATGTGCTTGCTACAAGGCACTGTCAAGTACAAATCCTGATGCAAAGACAGTGAGAAAATTATTATTTGGATTGCAGTGGCACCCAGAAGAAATTAGGGCCCACTGTACGTACATCAAAACAAAAATCCACCCACCCACCTTCTCAGATGGTACCTGCTTAAAACCTAAGCAGGACAAATAGTGGATACAAACACATTGGGGAAACAGTGCAAGATTTTCCTCATAATTTATTTAAGGCCCCCAATCCAGCAAACCATCCCTATTCAGCAAGGTACTTAAGATCATTCTTCAGTCCCATTGATTTTAAAAAGAGAGTCTGAGCATATGCTTAAGTGCTTTGCTGAATTAGGGCTGAACCTTTTAAAAATATTTCTTTATTGATTTTTTTTTCAGAAACATTCAAATCCGAACAAAACCAATCTGTGTAATAAGCAAGATTTTTAAATTGATACAACAATCATCACTGACTCCAGGACAAAGAAATGAAAAAACAGTTTTTAAAACAAAATCCAGAAAAACATGGCCTTCAAATCAGTATATACTACACCGCTACCTCGATATAACGCGATAAAGCAGTGCTGGGGGGGTGGGGGGGGGGAAGGAAAGAGACACGACTGTGCACTCCGGTGGATCAAAGCAAGTTCAATATAACGCAGTTTCATGTATAACATGATAAGATTTTTTGGCTCCCGAGGACAGCGTTATATCAAGGTAGAGGTGTATATAAGTTACAAATGTAATTTGAGTATTAATCATTGTGCTACTAAGAAGCATGCAAAACTATTTCTGTGTATTCACTGTAAGATTTAATTAAACTCCTAATTCAAGCATGCAGAATTTTGTATCAGAGCAGATCTTTATTTTCAGAACTGTGGCAAGATCTTTGCCTATATTAGGCCAATATTTCTGTAATTTGTGCTAAGTAAAAGTTAAGGAGGACAGCGTAGTTAGCCGCTGATTTGGTGGCATCTCTAGCATTCACAATGCTTAACATTTACCCGCTTTATGGAGACATTTTGGTGTCCAGTATAATCTGTTTCAGATTTTGGTTTTGAAACATCATAGTGACAAAATCGCTTGCATTAATTAGCTTTTAATAATTGTTTTGCCTGGCATCATTACATTTCTTTGTTTAATAATCTTATCGGAATATAGTGAGATAGACTATTACAAAGAAAAGCCCCTCCCTCCCTGCCCCCCCCCCCCCCCCCCCCCACACACACACACACAGAGTGGGGGGACGGAGGCAAGAGAAATGAGGCTTAGGGCTTTGCCAAATTGCTTGAGGGAACACAGTCAGAGATGGTTTGGTGACAAAATGCCATGGCCGTGATTCATTTAGACAGAAGGATGTAGTCTGCTTTGCATGAGCTGCCTTCATCTTTTCCCTTCCTTCATTGTTTTTCTGTCTAACAGAAAAGATGAGCTACTTCTGGCCTACTCCCTTCCACATTTATTTAAAAGTCACATAATAATGTTATGTGTAAACCAAAACCATTTCCAAGGTATCACACAACAACATATCCTGTAGTAACAGAGCAATTATTCACCCTGAAACCTGCTAAGGCATGCGTTTGCAATGAGCCATCCACCACCTAGAGCGCACAGGTACTGAAAGCAGTTTCAATACTCCTCTTTTGATGCATTAAAACTTTTTCACTGAAGTTTAGAGAGAGTCTTGTCCTGCTAATGACTTGCTAAGATTGCTGTTTTAGTCTTACATTTGATCACAGAAGGATTATGGTCATGCTAAATACAAGCCAGGTCTGTGACACTCACTCTTGTTGGTATATACACCTCTCTCCAGGAATCTAAAGCTGGTAACTGTTACTTGCAGAGTTCCCTTACTGAGTTGCTTATTCTCACAGACTGCCTATTGTAATGTGAGTGTCACAGCAGACCAGGCAGCATTCAACTGGCAACTTGCCACTGCCTATTATGGTGTGGGGAAGGGAAACGCAATCAAGTAAAAAGCATGGACACATACTTAAAAAAAAAAAAAAAAATGTCTACTGTCTGTTGTTCATAAGACCCCTGTTAAAGTGTGTAACAAATCACTGCCTACCAATTATGTCCTTACCTGCTTAGCAAACACTGACTTAATATAATCACCACTGTATCCATGTTTGGATTGTGTGGTGTTTTCCTTCCTCCCTCCTACCCACCCCCAACCTCCCCATTTTGAAGGGGAATTTATTTCACAGCAAAGTGAGGAAAGACTAGGGCTAGAATTTGTCTGTGTGCTCAGGCATTATGAAGACTCCCCACAAAGGCCCTCTCTTGGGTAAAAAGTGGGTTTTTTTTCCAATTGCGTTAACTCAATCAAGTTAGCTTAACATGGTTGAGAAGTGAAGTTGCAGACTAGCATGTTTGAAGCCAAGTTCAACTGGCCATCTTGTGTTCTAAGGGGGGAAATGTAGGCTACAGCAGCACCAGTTAACACAGGCTCAAGTTGTTATACCCTAACACATCCTAACACAGCTTCTCAGTCATGTTAGCTAGCTCAGTTAACACAACTGAAAAAAGTCACCATTTTTGCCCATCAGAACTACTCCATTGCTCTGTCAGAGCCCTGACCTGCAACACCCCTGCTCTGGCTGCTCAGCAGACGGTATGTCTACACTACAGAACCTATACTTGCATAGTCATGTTTGCATACCTATGCCAGCATAGCCCCCCAGAGTGTAGATGCAGCCTACATTGACAGGAGTTTTTCCTGTCAGTGTAGGAAAACCAACTTCCTAAATGACATTAGCTATGATGACAGAAGCACTCTCATCAGCATAGCTGCACCTACTCTGGGGGTTTTGTCAGAATAGCTACGTCGGTCACGGGGATGGTTTTTTTCAGACCCCTGACTGACACAGCTATACCAACATAATTTTTTAATGTAGACCAAGCCAGAGACTGGTAATCATGTCTGATTATACCAGGATAAGAGCTCAATCCTGCATCTGGATTCCTGAGAGCAACCCTTAGCATCAATGGGGCTCTGAACAGGTACACGAGTCCACCCAGGAGGAACTGATTGCAAGATCAGGGCCCCCAACCACTGCCAGAATTGAGGATGAAATCCCAATCATTTTCACTTGTGCATGATGTAAAATTTGAACCCTTATGACCAGTTGATGTGATAATGTCATGCATAAAATCTCTGCACCAGCAAACTACCATGCATATGAAATTCAAAGGGGGTGGGGAGGGGAAATGTTTTTATTACCTTGTGGAATCAACTCCTTTAGTAAATGTCACCAGAGTAAATTGTTAACTTAATTAGGCACAAGGAATTCCTTATGCCAGCAAACAGGTTTACCTTGCAGTATATGTGCTCTCCTATCTCAGTGTAGGAAACATCCATTCATTTTCAGTTCATTGCAGCTGACTGCTAAGTAGATTCATATATGAGAGTTAATATCTGTATGCAGTATGTTTAATAATAACAGCTAAGGGAAAATTATCTCATTGCATGGAGAAATGCACAGGTGTGGAATGGTGTGGGGTCAGGAAAGTCCACAAGGCAAATCCTGCAGTTTCCAGAAAATTGTAGCTGCATCTGGGGATGCAGAAGGGGTGGGACATGCTGCCATGCAATCCCACAGACCCTGTAAATCCACAGGAAAGATTACTCTCACTTTTGTAGCAGTTCAGGCCGACAGCTCTACTGCTCTGGTTCCACAGGAGCTATGCTGCCAGTTAGCAGGCTATATGCACCTTCACAAAAAAGCAACTCTTTGATGGAGTTTCAGGCATGGATACTTCGGGCTTGTTTATGGTGTAGTTACATCCCAGCATAGCAACATCAGTGCAGGCCTCCACTGCACCACTATACAGGGCGGCTTGTACTGATGCGACTAATCCTAGCTTGAAACATGGCAATGGAAAAATCAGAAAGTGGCCCAGTGGCCCATGACTGGATTTCAGAAGTCTCACCATCTGCCATCAAAGAAAGGTGAGTAATAATACCGCTTTTCAAAAATTGTTGAATTCCAGGCTACAATGGGATAAAATAAACTAAACCTTACATTGTATTTCCTCTGGCCCTGATTCTGCAAACTCTAATGCATGTGCACTCCCACTGAGTTCCCCTCAGGATATAGTGATAACTCTGTTCTTTACAGTATTTAAGTGTTCACCAGTATTTCCCATTCCTGAATGGATTAGCTCGTCATCTATCTTCCTGTCTGTACTATGATAGTAAAGCATATGGATGGTCTCTGACAAAGGCCACAGGAAAGGTCACAGAGTGGTGAAGTGTTTTACAAACTTCCTTTTCACAGGAAAAGATGAATTGGCAATAGCAATCCTGTGGATTAACAGTCTGACCCAAAGCCACCTGAACACAACAGTGGAAAGATTCCTGACTTGAGTGGACTTTGGATCAGGCTGCAGGTACATTACATTTAGAATCTGATAGTGGTGATGCGTATGCCAAATTTTTAGTCTTGGGCTTTTAGACACTGAGGGTATGTCTACACAGTAGATGTTAATGTCAGCTGTATAGTTGCAGCTCTAGCGCTGGGCGAGAGTTCTCCCAGCACTATATTTAAAAAACAAAAAACAAACACACACCACCTCCGTGAGGGGAATAGCTACCAGCGCTGAGAGTGCAGCAGCACTGTCTACACTGCCACTTTACAGCGCTGAAACTTGCGTTGCTCAGGGGGGTGTTTTTTCACACCCCCGCGTGAGGAAAGTTTCAGCGCTGTAAGTGGCAGTGTAGACAAGCCCAAAGATCCACTATTTAGATGCCTAAATGCAGATTTAAAGGGCATTCAAAGGAACTATGAGTTGTAAAGTTACTCAAATGCATAATTGTTCGTAGGATCAGCCCTCTCTCTGTAACATCAAAGTCCTGCTAAGTGGAGCAGGAATCTGAGATACTGTTTGCATACTCATTTCAATGAAGAAGTGTTTTAAAAAAAAGTCACTGACCAGAATGAGTCAGAACAAAAATAAGAGTAAATATACCAAAGTTTATATTGTTTTAATGCTTGATTGTCAAGAAAAATATCCCCATTCCAGTGTATAATTAACCTGGCTAACTAATCTTGCTTGACGAACATAGATATAAAGATCAGTTCTGACAGTGATCCAAGGCAACTGCTCTAGGATCTCTGCCAAAGCTGAATTCCTCAGTCTGATATCATAAAATGACTTGTCTGTTGTATTTACAGTTCCAATGGCTCTGGACTCTGTTGAACACTGGGCATTCTGGCCCTCATCCAGAAGAGCAGATTTGAACCTGACTATTATGCCAGAACATGTGCATTTGATTAGAAAAAAAAAAAAAGAAAAATTATGCATAGTTCTTCAGGATGGCAGTATTCATCAGACTTTCCATTGTAAGCTAATTGCAAGGCATGCTGCTGCGCAAGTATCATAAAAATCCTTTGTAACACATAATAAACGATTATATTTCTACATCCTATGTTCCTCTGCAATTTGATCATCAACCTACTGTTACGCTGCTCCTTAGGTTTGTACCCAGAACCAGAATCTGAGGGGTTTCACTTTGCATTTTAATGTTAAACAAGAAAATTGCTGGGAGGTTTGTTTTTTTAATATAAGACACACAAAAAAATTATATTTCCTCCCCCAGAATTACAAGACTATTGATGAAAACCCTCAACCTGGGCTTCTGAAGATTCATGCATTCCTTAAATCCCTATGACGGGCGGGGAGAGGGGTGGGGGAGTTCAGCAGGCATCTCAGCAAGGAATCATTACATTGGAGGCCACGTTTCAGAAGCCACTTTAGGACTCTCGGGCCTCTGCCAGGCAGGGAGCTCTGGAAGCGATCCTCCCAGATTTGCAGCCAGCACCTGCTAGCTGTGGCCACACCACCCAATCTTGGAGATTAAATAAATACTTTCCCATCTTTAGGACAAAGTAGCATGGGCTCACGTAGGTTGGTGCTGGAGAGGATGAGGGGGCCTAGTTGGACTGACTGAAGTGCTTTTAGTCATTACCTTGAATTCCCCCTTGGATGATGACAAGGATGGAGAAGTTTGGAAGGGGTGGGAAGAGAGACTACTGAGACACACGGACAAAAATGCTAGCGGTTCTCTCCTCTCTGCTATACGCTTCCCAGTGACTGTCACCCTTTATAAAGAATATGACCTGATTCTTAGAAGAGTTCAGCCCTCATTAAGACACCTAAATGAACTGCCCAGATTTTCAAAAGATGTTTCCATGCCCTTTCTTTTATCCAGGGGCCTGTCTGGAAGTGGTTGGGTTCTGAGCTCTCTGTATAAAACGTCATTGGGTTTCTTAAACACAATTGAGTTCTTGTGATTATTACTGGTTGCAAAATTTTCTTTAGTCAGTGGAACTCACTTGCTTCTGCGAGTTCAGGCCTCCATAGACAGTCACAGCCTCCAACACCCACACCAAGTAATGGTGGAGTCTCTGATTAAGTGCTTCCCAGTGAGATATGAAAACTTCCACCATAATTGCATGGGTGCAAGGTGCCCAGAGCCCCTGCTCTGTTGGGGTGTATGCAATCTTCTGGCAGAGTGCCAGAAAATGACTGAGGAGGGGTCATGGCCAGATCAGCCAGGTGGTGGTCTGATTCAGTGCCTTCCTTGGAGAGCCATTGTTGGTGGGACTCGAAGTATAGCTGTGGCCCCATAAAGCTGCCATTCCCTGGCAAAACCAGAGGGCAAGGTGGAATCACCACATGCTCTTCACCAACAGATGAACCAAAGAGCATAGCTGCCCTTGCAGCACAGGGGATGCAGGTTGCATCTCTTTACACTAGCACTGGTTGGTGAATGGAGCTTGGGAGTACACAAAGGAATGTTCGAACAGCACACCTGCTCATTGGGAAAGGATATGCCAAACAGATCTATTGCTTTACAGTTTTAAAATGCTCCCTGTACAAAACCGAAACAAAAAAAGCAACGGCAGTAATACATCTTTCATCCATAGATCTCAACCTAAGTTTTAAGTGTAGACCAGGCCCTACAAGTACGTCTACACTATGTAGATTACACCAGAATAGCTACACCGGCATAGCTGCCGCAGCGCTTTAACGTGGTTTGTGTAGTCGCAGCACAGTACTGGGACTGAAAAAAAAAAAAAAACAACACACCACCTCCATGAGTGCTGGTGCACTGTCTCTCCTGGCACTTTACAGCGCTAAAACTTGCTGTGCTCAGGGGTGTCTTTTTTCACACCTCGAGCAAGAAAGTTACAGCGCTGCAAAGTGCCAGTGTAGACAAGCCCTAAAAGAACAGGTTGTTCCAAGTGTAAACCAAGAGGGCTTCCATTGGCATAGCTAACTTCATTTATTCCTGCACTGATGGAATTTGTATCAGCATAGCTAGTGTGAAAAATCTGCACCCCGAGAGACATAGCTATGCCAACCTAATCCCTGATTTAGACAATGCTAGGTCACCCACCTCTTGGGAAAATGGCCAACCTATGCTGATGGATGGACTTACACTGCATCTACACTGAAGCGCTACATGATCTGTGCCGTTGAAACTCTAAGTGTACACATACTCATAGCCTAAGCAATTCCTTTCCATCAATACTCAAGGCTCATGTTTAATTGAACATGCTATTAAACTTTACATTGATAAAGTTTAAAAAGAGTAGATTTCTAAATAATTATCAGTCTTGTGATGCTTGTATTCATTTCCACAATCAGAATACTTATTCCATAGCTAAAGGTTTACATGGGGGGGGGGGGGGAGGAGAACAACAACAACAACAAAAAAGCACACAAGTTGTTCTGGATGGTTAAACACCTTCTGTGACCCTCCCCTCTTCACCCCCATGACTTACCCCACTCCCACAAAATGCCAGTTTTCCTAAAAGAGTAATTATAACATGTCAAACTGAAAAATGCAGGGACTGTTGATAAAAAATAAAAATAAAAATCATGCCTAGGATACTGAAGGTTTTTGAGCATCCAAAAACTCAAAGCACCTTTTAATAAGGATGCAATATAGTATATAGTCAAAATATATCTAGATTTAAAATTATAATGGTTGTCACCAAATTATTGGTGAGTTCACCAAATCTCACAAGAAAAGCCAGATGGGCCTAGTTTTAGATGGGAGACTTCCAAGAAACAGGTATGTAGTGCAGGAAGCTGTGATAGTTATTATGGTGATTCAAAAAGGGGAAAATCTTTCCCTCCGAGTCAACCACGCTGTATAGTGCAAGCGGGGACTGTCTTACTGAAGCTGCCACCTTTCAGTGGAGATGTAGAACAATGGCTACCGGTGAGCCTCAAATTCCACAGCACCTTTTTTTGAGAATAGGGATGTTAGCCTGCGTGTTCTTGTTAATTTCCTATTGAAATTCTCCCTGCATTTTAAATCAGATACAACATTCCTCCCTTTCAGTCCTGAACTGTTATGTAGTTTTTCTATGCACTGTTTAAAGTCTGCCACCTTCCACCCAAAAATGTTCATGGCTGAAGAAATTTATGTATAGAAATATTTTGGCATCTGTTTGTAAAGTGGGTTGAGTTCTCTGGAGAATACTATATGAAAGTCAGTTATTGCTCTTTATGTATAAGTAATGTATAAAAAGAGTAATAACTACTATGATTCACAAACATTGAGGGCTGTGGGAACACCACAGATTGGTTATTAAAAAAAAAAAATTCCCACTACTGAAGGTGAGTCCCAGAAGAACTTGCCCCAACCCTATAAGTTACATCCAGTGTGGGTCTCTCGGTGTGCAATTGGGCAAAAATTATGGTGATCCTCCTTCGTGTTTGGCTCCTAGCTTCAGCACAAAATCCCCTTTCTTCCCCCTAGTGGCCAAACAATGTAGTGCCCCACTTTCAGCATTAGTAACCGACACGGAGATCGATCACTCATCCCCTCTCACAGCAAGCATTCGCGCCCCTCCTCCCTCCACACTTTCAGTTAACTTGGATCTCTTCTTGTTTAGAGCCCCAAGTCCCTTCTAAATCCAACTCTTCAACTTGATGGGACAATGCTCTAAAACTAAGCGAAAAAGATGTGTGTTTCAACTATTTTTTGCAGATTTCAAGGTTTTCAAAAACCAAAACAAAAATAATAAAACCACAAAGGGAGGTAGCCTTCATGAATTATTCCCAATGAGCATTCCCTGCTGAGAAACCTTAACACTCATATCCACATATATCCCCTTTAATTTAGTTTAAGATAATGCCAAGAGAAATTACTGGGAATTTTTAATTTTTTTCACGGCATACCCACACATTGTTAGGTATTAGTTGCTTACGATCCTCCTTCCTTCCCCATCCAACTCCTTTCCCCAATACCTTGGGGAAAACCCTGACTGGGATAACTTTGAATATCTACCTGTCCTAAACTTTGAGCTCTTCCTTGATGTTTTAAGAATCTTACAACTTCATGTCATCAATCCTCCAATATACCTACCACAGAAAGAGATGCTAAAAGAAATATTTAAAAAAAAAAATCGAGTAGAAGTTGTATAACTTAGATAATTTGCAGGCAATAGGCAAGGAAGTTTTCAACAATTAATAACTACTATGTGCATTGTAATTCCATACAGGATCACTGCCATAGTGAAACAGACTGAAGAGAAACCAAGTTAGCGCACTCTGAATTAACTAAACTGCATACATGCTGTTGAAACTCTACTGGGAATTGGGACTTGAAATGGCAGTTTACGGCTTCCTTTTCACAGACAGAACTATACCTCCCTGTTCTTAACACTAAAGCACTAGATCTTTCTTTTCAAGCTTCACACCTATAATGGCGATACTAATGGTTCAATCAATCATAATAACCCCTCTTTAGTTAGGAAACAGTGGATACGTGACCACTGAATTGAAACTAGTTGGAGTGATTTCAGAGTAGCAGCCGTGTTAGTCTGTATCCGCAAAAAGAACAGGAGTACTTGTGACCCCAAATTTGTTAGTCTCTAAGGTGCCACAAGTACTCCTGTTCTTTTTAGTTGGAGTGAAACACTTCATCCATCTGATAGTATTAAACAGCCAAATAAATCAAACATATATTTGAACAGCCTACGTGCACAAGTAAATGTAAATCACCCCCTCCCCGACTCCAGATAGCTTTCCCTATCTACCTCAAAACGCCTCTGAAAGTTAGAGACAAAAAGGGATGGGTTAAAAAGCCCATATTAGAGCACTCTAGTCTGTTGTGATCAATTAGTCAGTGTTCAAGTGTACTTTGCCATCCCTTCCAGTTGTGTTTAGCACTATAAGAAAGGCATTGGTGGACAGAGTTGTAAGCAAATAAAGCTTCTCCTTTGGGTCAAATAGCAGAAAATATTCATGCTGGGACCCAGGCTCTGGTCTCCCCTCACTTGACAATTAGAATAAATGATTGCTATGTAAATTTGTTTATTTACTCAGCTGTGGCCTCTACTGGTACATACGTGCATAAATTAGGGATTAAATTTATTACATTTTATACATAACGAGCCGCCAGGCGCCTGTCTAGCAATCAACATTAATACTACAGTGACCAAGCAGACTCTCGTAGGAGAAGTAAGAGGAGAGAAATCTGACAAGATAAGTCAATGTATGCCGTTTACTTACAAACTTTCTTGTTTAACATACATATTAATTCCTCCCCTTTACAACTAAACTTGAAAATGCTTCTATAGCTTAGTCAGCTCTGTATTACGTCTCTGGTGTACAGGATGGATCCGTATCAAGCATGACAGGAACTGTTTATAAACAACTTACTGTACTTTCAGATCTGGCAGCTAATGCACTCTGTGCTCCAAAGGGCAAATCTACAGCGTTAACTACTTGTTGCTTAAATTGGTGGGTAGGAAGAAAAATCTGGGACCAGTAGTATCTACAGTTCGGGAGTTTAGAAGGATAAAGTGCAATTGCCGGGAGTTTATAACTCAGTGGTAAAACTAGAACACGTAAATACTAAACTAAACATTTAGGAGCAACCACAAAGCCAGTGTCAATTACAAATCCAAGTAGTGATTTAACCACTCTCTTACCTTGGACCTTTCCTTGACATAGTACTTGCCCAGTCTACTTCCACAATACATCACCAGCCTGTCTATCAACGACAAGAGAAAGTTGATGGCCTCACATCCTTCCTCAGTGCCTCCGATCCACTTTATCTGGTCTCCTCTCAAATGTCTTTTGGAGATGCCGTTGCTGCGGCCGGCTAGTTGACCATCCTGCAGCTCCCCGTTATAGTGCATCTGTTTCACTCGCTCCAACACACAGTCCCCTACCACCTCGCCCAGGAAATTGTCCAAGTAGCAGAAGCCGATGTCATGCAAACAGGGCACAATATAGTCGAGAGCTATTTTCTCTAGATCTAATCTCATTATAGGTCCCAGAGGCATCTTGATTAGGTCTTTTCCCCCCCAGAGTTAAATCAAATATGCACCAAACCGGTGCTTAATAGAGCTGGAGATGAACAATCGCGCTAGTAAATTGAGTCAACCAGCACGTACAACTTTTTAATTTACGAAGCAAACGAGTGCGAGGTTAGTAACGAAGACAGCGTGGGAAAGTTTAGCTGCAGCAACGTCTCTCAGTGGAGATTTCCAGTTCCACCCAGCCTTTGGGTTACTAGACTAGATAATTAAATACATAGTGAGTGCACTTACTACCCCGAACTGACTCCCCCTCCTCCCGCCTACCAGCCGCACCTTTGCCGACACAAAAGTGCTTAACCAGAAGGCTGCTGATTCTGGAGTCCTTTTTTATCTGGTTGTATGTGATCCACGTGTGTGAACTCCCCCTTAGCGGCTGTAATCACTCCCACTTTTTTGGAGCTGATGAGTCCTGCAAAGTGCAAACTCCTTTCGATTTATTTACCAAAGCAGCAGATGGCCCCTTTCTGATTAATACGTCTGCTACGTGCAGAATGTGTTCTTACTCAGCAGCGATCAGCACGTGGGTGGAGCCCTGTCCCAGGGACACGCTCTCCCCTTCCCCATTCCAACCCGATTCAGGACTTACCTAGCCAATCAGTTGGCCGAGTGGGCGTGGCCTCCCTCCGAACGACCAACCCCCAATGAGTTACACTGAATTCAGCCCTTCAAAGGCTCCACAGTTGGAATCGAATGACGGGGGCGGGGGGGATTTCCACGAGTCTAAAGGAGGTGTGTTTTGTGGTTTAGCAGGCCCCACCCCCACCCCCGGTGGGGCGTGGTCTCCGCCATTGAGGAATTCTCCCTCAACATGTACGCAGCTACTACAGTCACATACTACAAGGCAAAGTAAACAAATGGTGCTGAAAGATTAAGTGCTAATCGACCTGCTCGTGGCAATTATCTTAACTCAATAATACAGGCTGGGAGAAGAGTTTGCAAGGATTTATAATATTTTTCCGGGAGGGGGGAGATGCCCCTCAACCCACACACCTTTACACACACTACCAGTAGGTGTTTTAAAGTTAGTTTAAAAAACAAACGTGCCCGAAGTCGTATTTATCTGGAGACAGACTCCCTCATTCCCGAATCAGTTTTTAAAAGTAGCTCCTTGGGATAAACGTTCTTATATGGTTCAATGAGATGTTTAAAACTAAAGATCTCATTCTTTTCTTGCTTTAAACTGTCCGTCATTTAAATTGTCCCCCGAAATAATAGAAATGCCAGTTTCAATATCGGAACAATCTAGTACAGTTTTGGGGGGTAGGAAAATTTAATGGAAGTTAAAAGTTTGTTTAAGAACCTCCTCTCTACTTTCCCCAATTTACCCTTGGTTAATTTTGTTTTGTGGCATGAAGTGCATGGGATTCTGACAGTTTCTGGAAGTAACAGCATGTGATAAATTCAATCTGATACGTAGAGCTTTAATTTTCACTTTTAAGAAACAACCCAGCAATGTTGTAGCTACCTAACCACTTCATTGTAAGCTTTTCACAGCCCCTCCAGTTATCAACTATACCACCATATGTGTTACCTGAAAGTATTTAATCCCTACTTGTTTATAAATTGTATTCTAATGAAAAGTAATTCGTTTATGAGGCGGGACAAATAAAGACTCGTTTAACAAAGTCCATTACCACTCAGCGTGCCTAGGATTTGCTAAAAATCTTACTGTGAGATGTTGTGTGCATTTAACGCAGACTAGAAACTGGGGGGCGGAGGGGTACCTTAAAACAAGTCATTGTCACTGCAGTTACTAACCTTATGTCTTCCTCTAATTTTGTAATTCCCAAGTTTCCCATCTGCGTACATGATGAGTTTATCCATTCTGGACAGAAGATAGCCTATATTTTCACATCCTTGTTCATTGCCCTCCACCCACAATATCTTGTCCCCGCGAATAGTCTTAGTGCTGTCTGATTTCTGACTTGCCAGCTCTCCATCCTGGAATTTGTCACTCAGGTGCAGAGCTTTGACTTCTTGCAAGACTTTGTCTCCAATTTTGTGTCCCAGGAAATTGTCTACTATGCACAAGCCGTAGGAGTTCATGCAGGGCACTATGTACTGTACCACTAGTCTCTGGCCACTTCTATGTTCTTTAGGAGGAGCTCTCTTACGGGAGGTTAGATTCAGAGTGCGCGCTCTGGCACTGGACTCCCCTGCTTTCACTGGGCAAGTGCCTCCTCCTGTGCATCTCGACGGATCAACTTGCTGCGCCTCAGTCCTGCCCTGGGCATTCTCGCTGCTCTCGGGGTTATCTGCATTGATCAAAATAGTTTTCATGCTGGCTACCGATTCGCAACTGCTATTGCCTATTGGCGGCTCGGCTCCCCAGCTCGTTGCCATTTGCAGCGCGGTCCTCCCCGTCCCCATGCATTGCTCACATGCTGCTGCTAGCCCTTGAGCCGTGCGAGGGAATGGGAAATGCCATGTTCCACCAACAGGATGCTACAGAGGACAAGCCGCCGGGCGGGAGCGTGCACACGTACCGGCGGGAGCGCGCAGGCTCATCCGCCTCCTCCTCCTCCTCCCGGCCGTGCCGCCGCCTCCATCCCTGGGGGACAGGGACTGGGAACATGCCAGTTCCAGCGAAGCGCACGAAGACTGAACGTGCAGAACGCAGCAGGAGCCCCCCGCCTGCAAGGTGCGTGTCCTCCCAGCTGAACGACACCAGTGATTGCCCAGGGGACAAGCTGGGTGCGGTTCATTTTTGGCCCTAAGCTCCCAAATTAGACCATCAAAAACACACGGGGGAGGGGAAACAATCCAGAGACCTCAATGCAGCTTTAAGCAGGAGGGCTGCACAAACCTGGATCTAGTTACTGGAGCTTGCTGGGTCCCAACAAAATGTTGGCCATAAAGCCCCACATTTTAGTACCTTAGAAAAGTCTAGCCTCTCCTGCACCAAAAAATTCTAGAGTCTGGCACAGGACTGCCGCAACCCCCTCCCCCTATCCACACCTGGCTCCAGAGGGATCCTGCCAATTTTTGGCACCAACTGCCCAAATAAATAATAACCGTAGCTGCCTCAGGCTCCACCAAGAATATCCTGCTCCCATACATGCTGGAACATGACAGGTGCAAAACCCCATATTCAACATCTAGATCTAGTCAGATCCTCGTAATTTTTGCCTCTGAATCCCTAAATTCCCTTTTCGCTGAAAAAAAAATCTGATCCAGGCTGGTCCAACAGGAGTGGAAGAACCTGGATCATGCCAGTTTATAATCTACATAGAGAAAACATGCAGCGGCTCCTATACATCAAAAATTCTGCAAAATGGTGCAGCAGCACAATAAAAATATGTATCCAACATCTGGATTCTGCTAGGTCCAACTAGTTTTTATCCGAAACCCAAGAATTCTACACAGAAAAGTGCACCTGCTAAAATTCCACTACAAAAATCCAGACCCCAAAGCATAGTGCATTCTATCTTATTTATTTTTCAGGTAGCATTTGCAACAACAAATGCCATAGTTTAGGTTGCAAACACATTTCCATTACAGCTAAGCTATAGGACCAAATACTAGCACATGTGTGCAGGGAGGCTGTATATTTTCACCTGCTGTTCAGGCCCTGTGCAAGGAATAATCCTAGCACCCCAAGGAATGCAAATTGCCCCAAAGTGGAGAGAAACTGGGACCATGACCCTATTACCCATCTGCACCAGCCCATGCAACAAGACCAGCCCATTGAGGAGCAAGTTGTACCAACCCAAGGAACAATGTAGCACGGGTTTATCCCCTGCAGAATGGGGAGCATCCAATGAGATTTTGCTTCCTGAAGCACGTTGCCTCACCAAGCATCTGCTGGAGCTGCTTCACACAACCCCTACCATGGCAAAATACCACAGGATAGCCAATAATGATGTTACAAATGTAGCAAAGTAAAGGTGTGTGAAGCTAGGCTTATTAATAAATGGCATCTCAACATCTGGATGTACAAAAAGCCTTATTCATAATTGTTGTGTTTCATAGGTTTGACAGATGCCACATTTTAAAAGAAAACTGGTCTTTCAATGATATATGAACTGCCCCTCTGCCATCCTACATCTTCATTTTCGAAAGATTCTATTTAATTCTCCATTAGAAGCCCTGGGGATATTATAAGCTTATTGCTTACATTTACCTTTGCAGTAGTTTCTCTGTAATATATACAGTAAAGTGTGTGTTGATAGGATGGTATTAATGGCTCTTGTTTGGGATGACTTGCATAACTCATTAGTACCAGTAAAGCCTTTATACATACCATTGTGTAGTTTTTAATGCCACATGTTTTACGGATTCACTATCTTAAAATAGAGAGTTTAAAAGATTTTGTTAGCTTATTTTTCATATCCTCCTCCTATAAAGCCAAGCTATTTTAATTCCATGAGTCCAATTGCCTTAGAAAGCATGCAATTTTTAATACATCATAATGTGATTTTAAAGTGTGTTACCTCTTGATCCAATTGGACTAAAAAGAAGGACTCTAAAAATCTTAAGCACTGACTGCACTAGGAAAAGTTTCTAAACATCTCTCACCGTTGTTAATACCACTTCATCAAGTACTAGGAACATTAGGAGGCCTGGTATAGACAGTTTTTTTGGCTTCCACCACTGTTTTTAACATGTCCTAACACTGCTAAACCCAGGTCTAATTGACACACAGTGGCCTTGTCCAGACTAGGTTTTGGAAGGTGTTTGTTAGCTAATATGTTACAGCCTAGTATAGGCTGTAACTCCACCAGTTTAACAGTGTTAAAGGCACACTGCCATGTGAAGATGGGTTAGTGAACTGCCTCCTGTAAACACCTTTCAAATCCTATTCTAGACAAAGCCAATGTTAAAGGCTTTGTCAGCCCATCTGCTCTAGGGCCCCTGATATTGCTAGTGGCAATAGAGCTGAACCAGTGTCAGCAACAGTGGGAAAATTTCTAAGAATTGATACTGGTTCTTGTGAAAACATGGCCGTAGACATGCGAGATTCCTAGTTTTCTAATGGGATTAAGCAACCATATCTTGTTCCAATAGTCCATAAATTATTGAACCTTAAACTTGCTGCATGTCCAGGACCGAATGTTACCTGTCATGCACCTCATGAAGAGGACTGGATTTTTGTGGCATGTTGTTGGCTGTTCAAAGCATCTCAGAGCTTTGGATTGTTAGAAGTAGTCCTGCTGAAATAAATGCATGAGCAGAATGCAAGGGTGGCAAAGGCACTTGATAAATGCCAGTATTATATGGCTTGACAATGTATCACAGAGTTTTGCAGTTTATTACATGGATATCACCTGTCAAAGATATTAGTAACCAGAAAGTGAAAATGACTATAAGGAAAAAGAGGCAGACAATTGATTTTCATTGTCTAAGATGAGAGAAGTGTATAGCATAAATAGTGAAAAACAAATTGCATTAAAAAATTCTTACATTTTAATACACAGTGTTATTAGTAAAATAGGTAGAGAAATCTAGTTGTTCACAATGTACCGTTAATTTTTAAATCAATAATGCCCTTCATTCAATATATGTATTTCCTTGTTTTTAAACTCCTCTTTCTTAACGTGTAGTGCCAATTTAAAGAACAGCTTCCCTGTGCAAGTACTTAAATTTGAAAGGCAATAAACATAAGTTTACAATAAGTCACTTTTTTATTAAGAAATGGGATTATTTTTAAACAGACATCACCCCCGCCCAAAATCATGTTCCAGTGTTTCTAGAATTAAACACTAAATCCCAATGATACAAGTACAGGTCTGCACAGAACACAGCTCTGTACTACAGATTCAGCCTGTTGTGATACATAGGTCACCAATGAAGAGTCAGAAACTGTAACTAGTTTATACGCAACTGTCAGGGATAGGTGGGGGACGCTATCAGGGTATGAACAGAGTTTAGTGGAAGTAGTATTTTATTGTATCTTGTTTACACTTCAACATAGTCTGCAGAGGATTTTTTTTTAAATCGGATATACCCTTTTTGCCTTTTTTAGAAGATGTGAAGAAATCCTGAAAGCTTCGTAGCATATTTACCTGCTTTTTAGCTTAGAAATAACAGTAGTCAGATCTCTTCTTCCTTTTCTATTCTGGAGGGATTTCATGGGGCCCTCAGAGTCATATATCAGCAAACTTTGAAAAGTTTACAGAGCCAAATAGCAAACCCACATGTTATCTAAAAGGTGACCTTTACTGATGAGGTGTGGGCGTGGAATCTCTCCCAAAGACTTCTGTCAGGATGTGCTCTTCTCACGACTGGGTGGAGTCTCCTTTTGGCAATTCACTTCACCCAGTTCAGCACCCCCTTTCTGGTCTTTCAACACACAGCTCTCCTCCCACTCACAAAGTCACAGTACAGCTGCTTCATGACTCAGCCCTCCAGCCAGATCACAGTCATTTCCCCGAACCAAGGGAGTCTTTTCAAGTCTCTCTGCACCAGCAACATCAGTCCTCATGCCTGATGCCTTATGTCCCTCCCTCAGGGCTTGTCTACACTACCGGGCAGGGTCAATCTAAGATAAGATACACAACTTCAGCTACGTGAATAGCATAGCTGAAGTCGACATACTTAGATCTACTTACTGCGGTGTCTTCACTGCAGTAAGTCGACAGCTGACGCTCTCCCATCAATGCCACTTGTGCTTCTCGTTCTGGTGGAGTACCGAGACAGGAGAGCACTCAGCGGTCGATTTATCACATCTATACTAGACACGATAAATCATCCCCCGCTGGATCGATCACTGCCCACCGATCCGGCAAGTAATGTAGACAAGCCCTCAGTCTTCCTATTCACTGCCCCTAGCAATACCACTCTACAGTGGATGGATGGCCCTCTACTCTGGGTTCCAGTCCAGGGCCCTACAGCAAGCAGTTAAAGTGTATGGCTACAGCTACCTTACCACTCTCTTCCCTGGAATACTTCCTCCCATGCTTCCCAAAACTTTTCATTTTCTAGCCTTCCTACTCAGACCCTTCTCCGTTAGGCCTGATAGGTAAACACTTTCTCAGAGCTTCCTCAGAGAGAGAGAGACTGCCTTGTAAGCTTCCTCCATGTTGCCTTTCACTGTGGCTAGCCTCCTGGTTTTATGGAATCACTGCTTGTTCCCTCACAGGTGAGCTACCTTCTAGTTAGTGCCCTCCACACAGCTTAAATCTCCCCTATTTGCAGCTTAATTGGCTGATTGGGCCTTCCTGGCCTAATTCTACTCTCTCAGGGCGTTTGGAGAGCACACCCCATTTCAGCTTTCTTTCTCCAAAATTCTGTTAGTCTTTAAGGTGCCACCAGACTCCTTGTTGTTTTTGTAGATACAGACTAACACGGCTACCCCCTGATACTCAAAATTCTAGTTAGACATTGAAGTTATATAAGTGTTCACACACGCACACATACACACACAAAACCCCAAAACCAAAAAAACAATTTGACTATTCTTCTACTGTCAATTGGCTCATCTTTCACTCTTTTGGCTCTTATGATGTCATCATTTCACTAGTTCTCCAGTCATCACCGATGTTCCAAGACAGATTAGACCTGAATTTCTAATGTTAAACAAAACAGCAACCAGGAAAAGATTTTTTTTTCTTTAAAGAGACCCTTTTAGGCCTTCTTTTTAAATCATAAAGAAGCAAAAGAAAAGTAAAGAGCATAAGTCCAATAATTTCCCCCCCTTTGCAGATCACGTTTAAAGTTAGGCAACTGACTTGCACTTTTCCAGTTCTATTAGCTGGTCAAAGGAAGCAGCTTATTAGCTGCATTTTTATTCAAGCCACCAGTGTGAGGTTCTGAATACATACTATTTTAGTACACTTTTAACTTGACTCTGGGAGCTTTCCTGCTATCCACTAAAATTGAAATTCCATTTGACTCCCAACTGTGATTGTCCAGCTGAAACTCCAGTAACAGTACAATTTTAAAAAAGCTGTTCTATAGGTGATCTGCAAAGGATATTATAAAAACCTGCGCTTATGCCCTTTTTTTTTTTTTTTTTGCTTATTTATGATGTACATAAAGGCCTGAAAAGTTTTTATCAAATGAGAGAAAACTTTTTTGTGTGTGCGTCTATTTGTCTTTTAATCTTAGAAATGTCAGAAATATTAACTCTGTCCTTACCTAGTTTTGCTGGAGAATTGCTTGACAGACTCCAAGTATGTGAATTTAGGTCTTAGGGTATGTCTACACGTAATGCTATAGTGGCACAGCTGTGCTGCTGCAGCTGCGTCACTGTAGCACGTCAGTGTAGACCAGGGGTCGGCAACGTTCGGCACACGGCTCGCCAGGGTAAGCACCCTGGCGGGCCGGGCCAGTTTATTTACCTGCTGACGCGGCAGGTTCGGCCGATCGCGGCCCCCACTGGCCGCTGTTCGCCGTCCCGGGCCAATGGGGTGGTGAGAAGCTGCGGCCAGCACATCGCTCGCCCGCGCCGCTTCTCGCCGCCCCATTGGCCCGGGACGGCGAACCGCGGCCAGTGGGGGCCACGATTGGCCGAACCTGCCGCGTCAGCAGGTAAATAAACTGGCCCGGCCCGCCAGGGTGCTTACCCTGGCGAGCCGCGTGCCGAACGTTGCCAACCCCTGGTGTAGACACTACCTATGCCGATGGGAGAAATTCTCCCATCTGTGTAGGTAATCCACCTCCCCAGGAGGCATTAGCCAGATCAGTGTTTTTCAAACTGTGGGTTGTAACCCACTACTGGGTCGTGGCAGGTAAGGCGCTGGGTCACCTTGCTCTGGTCAGCACTGCCGACTGGGATGTTAAAAGTCTGCCAAAAGTGGGTCTGGCTTCTAAGCGGGGGGTGCCACGGAGCTCCACGCGTTGTCTCCACTCCGAGCACCGGCTGCGCACTCCCATTGACTGGAAACTTGGAGTGGTGGTGCTTGCACACTTTCGCCTAGGAGCCAGACCTGCTTCTGGCCGCTTCCGGGGCACAGTGCGTTCCATGATGCCAGGACAGGCAGGAAGCCTGCCTTAGCACCCCCGCTGCGCCGCTGACCGGGAGCTGCCGGAGGTAAGTCCGCGCCTCAACCCCACACCCCAATCCCCTGCCCCCATCTGAGCCTCCCCCCAAACCTGGAACGCCTTCCTGTACCCCAAACCCCTCATCCCCAGTCCCACCCCAAAGCCTGCACCTCCAGCCCAGAGCCCTGACCTGCTCCTGCACTCCAACCCCCTGCCCCAGCTCAGAGCCCCACCCCAAACCTGGAGCCTCTCCTGCACCCCAAATCCCTCATTCCTGGTCCCACTCCAGAGCCTGCACCCCCAGCCCAGAGCCCTGACCTCCTTCTGCACTTCAACCCCCTGCCCCAGCTCAGAACCTCCTCCCACACCCTGAACCCCTCATTCCCGGCCCCACCCCAAATCCCTCACCCCTGCACCTCAACCCTCTTCCCCTCTCCTGAGCCCCTTCCACACTCCAAACCCCTCATCCCCAGCTCCATTGGGTCACGGGTATCAACAATTTTCTTCAACTGGGTCCCCGGAAAAGAACTTTGAAAACCACTGAGCTAGCTCAATGGAAGTCTTCTTAACAGGGTGGCTTTTTCACACCCCAGGGCAGGGGCAATGCATGGGGGGGCATGCAGGGTCACACCCCTGATGACAAAAGTTTTGCTGACAAAGTGCTAGTGTACACATACTTTAGTTTTCAGTCTCTTCATTCTTGTCATATAATTTTATAAGTTCTCCAGTCACCATGGTCCTGCCTGCAATAGTTTTTTTGCCTAGAGTTAATTGATTGCTAATTAACTCAAGATAGCTGATGCCTTTGTAAAGGCTAGCGTGGACACTCCCAGGTTGCAAACCTTTCTTCTTTACCTTGACTGAGCCCCTTGGCTGTGTCTTCACTAGGAAGAAAGGTATATTTTAATCAGTGTTAAACAAACCCATGTTAACTTACCTGTGTTAAAATCCTAGTGAAGGCAGTCACTTGCAGTTTTAACTTCTATTAGCGTGTTGAGCTTGGCAACCACAAGTATAGCAGAAAATAGGTTTGTAATGTGGAACAAACAATTGGGGAGTGTACTGGTTAGCATTTACAAATGTGTTATCTACAATGTAAAAAGGGGAAGAGGACAACTTTTTTTTTTTTTTTAAGGTCGTACAATGTTGAGGGTTTACTTTTTGTCCATTATTTACTGTTTACAAATTTACTGTTTAGGGTTATTTATTTATAACTGAGGATGCCTTAGCTGTATACAGGGTGACCAGATGTCCCGATTTTATAGGAACAGTCTCGATTTTGGGTCTTTTTCTAATATAGGCTCCTATTATCCCCCACCCCGTCCCAATTTTTCATACTTGCTGTCTGGTCACCAGGGCCGCCCAGGGGGAGGGGGGGAGGCAAGTGGGGCAATTTGCCCCAGGCTCTGCAGGGGCCCCCACGAGAATGTCTGAGGCTATCCCTCCCGGCCCCACCCCCGCCTCCGCCTTCCCCCATCTCCCGGCGCCTCAGTGTGCCGCGTCCAGGAGCAGCTTTGGACAGCGCTGCAGCAGTGTGGCTCCGGTGGGATCTGAGCTCCTCCCGCTCAAAGCTGCATGGTAAAGGGGCGGGGCTGCAAGCTCCAGCGGGACGAGAGCCAGGAGCTCAGGTCCCACTGGAGCCACACTGCTGCAGCGCTGTCAGGGCCGCTCCTGGACACAGCTCGCTGAGGCTCTGGGAGAGGGGGGAGGTGGGGATAAGCGGCATGGTAAGGGGCTGGGGGGGTTGGATAAGGGGCAGGGAGTCCCAGGGACAATCGGGGGACAGGGATTGGGGGGGGTTGGATGGGGCAGAGGTTCTGGGGGGGGCGGTCAGGGGGTTGGATCGTCGGCGTTCCGGGGGTCTGTCAGGACTCGGCGGGGGGGTGGATAGGGGTTGGGGCAGTCAGGGGACAGGGAGCAGTGGGGGTTGGTGTGGGGTGGCATCCTGGGGTGGTGGTTGGGAGGGATCTCGGGGGGGGGGTCAGGGGACAAGCAGCAGGATGGGTCGGGGATTCTGAAGGGAGTAGTTGGGGGGCAGGAAGGGGGTGGGTGTCGGATAGGGGGCAGGGCTAGGCTGTTTGGGGAGGCATAGCCTTCCCTACCAAGCCCTTCATACAATTTTGGAACCTCAATGTGGCCCTCGGGCCAAAAAGTTTGCCCATGCCTGCCCTAATGTCTCAAAAAAAAGTGGCTTTGTGTTTTAATTTAATCGCATGATACGCTCTATATAGAAAGCCCGCGTTCGCTTGCAGCATGCGTCTCTACTGCGCGCCGCATTACCATTGGTCCTCCCCTTCCCTCCGACTACTATTCTAGAAAATTCTTTGACCTATATAAGCGGCCGCGTCAGGCGTGCCCAGCGCAGTGTCTACAGTGCTTGTAATCTTTGTTGCATGTACTCTACTGAAATAGCATAACAAGCCCATGGCTTTATGTTTTAATTCAATCGTATGATACCCACTTTTAATTTTAAAATAAGCCTTTTCGAAACTAGCACATGTAAAAACAAACTAAGAAGTACAGTGTCCCAACAGCGCCTCGACTCACTCATGATTTTGTACATTGAACAAGAATTGGCTTCGTCAGTTAATTACAATGACGTGATTGAAGAATTGAAGTCCATAACACCTGGTGAGTGCTGTTTCATTCTCTAGGACAGGAAGATGAAGAAACCTTAATCTGTTTGGGTCAATTTGGGTTAGCTCATTATCTGGTTAAAGATAAAGATCATGAAAATTGACTGTATCTTTGTATACGCCTGGTTATCACTACAGCAAAAATTTGGTATTTTGTGTCTCATTTTTTAAGTAAAGTTTAGTTGTTAATTTTAAAAAAATTAAGTTTAGTTAAGTTTTAGTTTCTTTAGTTTGTTTGATGAATAAAAATAATGTCCTTTATGATTGAGTATTCAATAAATGTTTACCTTTAAAAAAAAATCCCTGGGGTGCACACCCTAATGAAATGTGCTGCGCACGCCTATGTGGGCAATGCTTCTTGTTGTTGCCAAAGCATAACAAAGTGATATAAAGTAAAATTTAGAGCATACATTTTGCAAGATATTCTCCCTCCTGTGCACGATGGTCGTGACAGGTACTTCAACGTCTATTTTAATTTCTGTTGCAGTTCAAATTGTTCCGCAACACTTGGGGGTTGGTAACTCAATGCAGAGAGTCTGGTCGAAGAATGCAGGCTCACTACCTGTCATGGCATAGTCAGAATGAGTTCTTGAAACTGTGTGGAGAGAAAGTTTTAAACTCTATTCTTGAAGAGGTAAGAAAAGCCTGATATTTCAGCATTGTTGTTGATGGTACACCTGATGTTTCACACACAGAGCAATTAGTTTTTATTCTGAGATATGTGATGCAAAAAAACAGAAATTGGGATGTGCATGAAAGATTTGTTAAATTAGTAGATTTTGAAAAGAAGACTGGCTCAGATATAGCAGAACAGATAAAGAGGTTTTTAAAAGAATGTGACTTAGAACTATCTTGGTGCAGAGGGCAGGGATATGACAATGCCTCTAACATGTCAGGAAAATTTCAGGGAGTAAAGACAAGAATTTTGGAAGAAAATGCCCAAGCCTATTTTTCTCCATGCAGCACTCACACGCTGAACCTCTATGGCACCCACGCTATGGAAACCAATGTAGAGGTAAAAACATATTTTGGAAATGTTCAGAAACTCTATAAAGTATTTGCTCTTAGCCCTACGAGATGGAAAATTTTGCAAACCACTGCAAATATATCTCTTCACTCTGTATCTAAAACTAGGTGGAGCGCAAGAGTTGATGCTGTTCGCCCCCAATCAAAAATCACACAGGCGTGCTGGAAAGTTTAATTAAAATTGAAGAGGAGCTTCATTTACCTCCTGAAATCCAG
The DNA here is from genome assembly GCF_011386835.1 of Chrysemys picta bellii. Taxonomy (NCBI): domain Eukaryota; kingdom Metazoa; phylum Chordata; order Testudines; family Emydidae; genus Chrysemys; species Chrysemys picta. The sequence continues at coordinate 108,519,226 of NC_088794.1, forward strand.
GCAGATGTTGACTGTTTGATTAAGTGGCTTAAGTCATTTGAATTTGTATTTCTTACTACAATATGGTTTAAAGTGCTTCAGTGAATTGATGATAAGAACAAGGTCCTACAAAGTGCCAAATTAACAATGGAAGAGGGAGCTAAACACCCTGCTGGTCACCCTAGTTGTATATGCAATTACAGTACTACAATTATCAGAGGGGTAGCCGTGTTAGTCTGAATCTGTAAAAAGCAACAGAGGGTCCTGTGGCACCTTTAAGACTAACAGAGGTATTGGAGCATAAGCTTTCGTGGGTGAATGCCCACTTCATCAGACGCAACTTGCTTATGAAAGCTTATGCTCCATTACCTCTTTTAGTCTTAAAGGTGCCACAGTACTACAATTGCTTTCCTATATCATAGCATGCACAATTAATCAGTTATCATATATAAGCACAGCAACTGCATAGGCAGTTCAGGCTCACAGAGTTATGAAAAAGTCTGTTCCCTAACATTCTCTTTTGCAGTGTAAAGTTCAGCTCAAGTACAAAGCATAAAAGTTGATATGATAAATCAAAGAACAAATTTTGCTCTCAGTTATACTGGTACATCTTAACTGGAGTTCTCTGAGCACAAATGGAAGCAAAATATGGCTGCTAGTTCTTAAAATGGTTGGAGTATATTGAGCACCTATTGTGCATGTATTGAGATTATAAGTAGCCAAAAATAACAGACAATTAAAAAACATTAATTGTTCAATTTATATAGCCTCAAATGTAGAGGTATCTAAACAACCACAATGTCAGCCTTAATATTAAGCTGCAGCCGTTTTGTTCAGTGCAGAATTCTGAATCCTATATGGTGGAGAACACTCTTTGCTAGGTCTAAAATCTTAATTCCATTTTCGAAAATAAAGCTTAATTAAGAACATGGCACTTCTGCACTTCTGAGAATCCTGCTGGTGGCAACCCCATTGGTCATAAATTTGATCTTCTGATAGGCAATTTTTTCTTCTTTTAATCTTTTCCTGTCTCCAGAGCTGTTCGTATGCCATCCAGCAATTTATTAGCAACAAAAATCAATACGTTATTAGGTGATTATCATAAGTTAAAAGTTAACAGTATGAATTCAGTAGCTATCACGCTTACACAGCTTTCAACTCATGCTGGGCAAACATTACCCTATTTCTTAAGAGTTCTTATCCTAATGTTTAAACAGGATGGAAACAGCTTTACAATCTGTGACATTGGGCTTCCACACTGTTGTCTTCTCAAACGATATCCCCTTTCATCAGCATGTAGGCCACGCTAGGCTCAGCAAAAACACCAATTGTAATTAAAAACTGTCTTTTCAAACACATTGCCCAGTTTATAGCCAGTATCTCCTCAGAGAATCTTCCAAAAGAAAATCCAGTTCCTACAACGTACAGTAAAATGAGGGTTATTAGAATTATTTTAATTAAAAAAAATCTTATTTAAAATACACTGTCAAGTTCTTTTTTCATAAGTGTTGAAATTATTTATTTATTGTGGTTTATCTAGCCCATGGGAAGTCTGAAGCAGAATCTGCATGTTGCGAGCATGGGATTATGACTTAACTGCAGGATAAAGGGGAAAGGGAAAAGTGGGCTTTGAGGGAAAAAGACCTTTTAGAACAACTGTCTTACATAATTAGCAATAATAGCAAAGGAAATGCAAAATATCACAATGAAAGGAAATAGCTGTTTACATAGATGCTGTCTTTATTCAACTTTGCTCTAATATAAAAGTCCCTTTTAAAGAGAGAACCTTGTTGTCATATCACTATTCCTTCAACCAACTTTATACCCACTATAACCCAACAAGATGCTGAGATCGTGGGGAACTAATACCCCTACCCACTATTACTATAACCTGCTTTTGAAGAAGCATATGTTTTTAGAGCCACAAAGTAGACTATTTTTCACAAGTGATATTTTTGTACTGGTCTTCCTGTTGAGGTCTTGCACATATATATTTGGTTAACACTGTTATGCTAGGATATATAATCATAGAATCATAGAATATCAGAGTTAGAAGGGACCTCAGGAGGTCATCTAGTCCAACCCCCTGCTCAACGCAGGACCACGCACATCATTTCCACTTTCTCATTGGTGCAGGCTGCAGGGAGTGGCACGTCCCCGGGAGCCCGGCAGCATAGTGAGCGGCGGGGATCACTAGTTCCTGCCCCCCCGGGCCAGGGTCCATGCCCTTGCAGGGCTGGGCTGGGACTGGCGGAGCGTGAGGAGCCGGCCGGGGGCTCCAGAGCTGCGGACCGGGCTGCCAAAACAAAAAAAAAAGAACCACGGCAGGGCGGCCGGAATGTGCCCTTACAATGTGCCGCCCCAGACACGTGCTTTCTCGTCTGGTGCCTGGAGCCAGCTCTGCTGGTACAGGCATTTTACTTCCATATCGCCTATGTAAATCGTTTTTGTCCAGTCAGTGTTAGAGCTTACACAGTGAGTAGCACCGTGCAGACACACTTGTGCTGAAATATGGCTACAGAACTTCCTAGTGTAGATAAGGTCAGGGAAGTGGGAAATGCGGTCTAGATGAAATTACTGTAAGATGGGTACACAACTGGTTGAAAAAACAATACTCAAAGATCAATTATCAATGGTTTGCCGTCAGACTGGGAGGCTACATCTAGTGGGGTCCCACAGAGGTCTGTCTTGGGTCTGGTACTATTCAATATTTTAATTAATAAGTTGGATAATGGAATGGAGAACATGCTTGTAAAATTTGCAGATACCAAGCTGGGAGTGGCTGCAAGCACTTTGGAGGTCAGGATTAGAATTCAAAATATCCGTGACACCTTGGAGAAATGCTCTGAAATCAACAAGATGAAATTCAGTAAAGAAAAATGCCAAGTACAGTACTACACTTAAGAAGGAAAAGTCAAATTCACAAATACAAAGTGGGGAATACAGGATGTGACAAAGTTCCTCCTCTATCTTGGTGGGTCCTGCGCTTATTGGCAGATTTTCTTGCCTCAGAGATTCACCATGTGGGTTGGGGAACAGCCCAGAGACCTTCCCCTCTGGAAGAACCCACAGTCCAGGTCAATTGGGAGGTTTGGGGGGAACCCAGGCCCGCCCTCTACTCCAGGTTCCAGCCCAGGGCCCTTGGGACTGCAGCTGTCTATATGACAGGTTTCAGAGTAGCAGCCGTGTTAGTCTGTATCCGCAAAAAGAAGAACAGGAGTACTTGTGGCACCTTAGAGACTAACAAATTTATTAGAGCATAAGCTTTCGTGGACTACAGCCCACTTCTTCGGATGCATCCGAAGAAGTGGGCTGTAGTCCACGAAAGCTTATGCTCTAATAAATTTGTTAGTCTCTAAGGTGCCACAAGTACTCCTGTTCTTCTTTTTGCAGCTGTCTATAGTGCCTCCTATAACAGCTGCATGACAGCTACAACTGCCTGGGCTACTTCCCCATGGCCTCCTTCAAACATCTTCCTTAGTCTCACCACAGGACCTTCCTCCTGGTGTCTGATAATGCTTGTGCTCCTCAGTCCTCCAGCAGCAGCACTCACTCTCAGCTCCTTGCACCTCTTGCTCCCAGCTCCTCACACTCACACCACAAACTGAAGTGAGCTCCTTTTTAAAACCCAGGTGCCCTGATTAGCCTGCCTTAATTGATTCTAGCAGCTTCTTAATTGGCTCCAGGTGTCCTAATTAGCCTGCCTGCCTTAACTGGTTCTAGCAGGTTCCTGATTACTCTAGTGCAGCCCCTCTCTGGTCACTCAGGGAACTACTCATCCAGTGACCAGTATATTTGCCCTCTACCAGACTCCTGTACCCCACTGGTCTGGGTCTGTCACAAGGAGTACTGTAGAAAAGGAACTGTGGGTTATAGTGAATCACAAATTGAATGAGAGCCAACAATGTGATGCAGTTGCAAAATCATTCTAGAGTATATTAACACAAGTGTTGTATGAAGTGTCCACTTCTGGGTGACACACATAAAGAAAGATATGGACAAATTGGAGAGAGTCCAGAGGAGCTCAGCAAAAATGATAAAAGGTATTGAAAACCTATGAGGAAAGGTTAGAAAAACTGGGCATGTTTAGTCTTGAGAAAAGAAGATTAAGTGAGGACCTGATAACAGTCTTCAGGTGTGTTAAGGGCTGTTATGAAAAGGATGGTGATCAATTGTTTTCCATGTCCACTAAAGGTCTGACAAGAAGTAATGGTCTTAATCTGTAGCAAGGGGAGATTTAAGGGAAAACTTTCTAATTATAAGGATAGTTAAGTACCGGAATAGGCTTCCAAGGGAGTTTGTGGAATTCCTGATATTGGAAGTTTTTAAGAACAGATTACACACACATCTGTCTGGATGATCTAGGTCTACTAGGTCCTGCCTCAATGTGGGGGACTGAACTAGATGACCTCTTGAGGTCTTTTCCAGCCCTACATTTCTTTGAGTCTGTTAAATCAATGCAGTCTTGGTTTGCATAGGGTAACATTTGAAAGGTTAACTTTGCAGCCATAAGGACAAGAAACATTTTTATGAAAGTTAAGGCCTTGTTTACAGTGGGGCTAGCCCACTGAAACACATGATTCACACTACTTGAAGTATCCTGTTGTCAGGCAGATAGATTCTGATACTATTCTGCAGCATGGGATAGACTCCCTGGCAAATTCCATGATTCCACATATAATGGCCATCAGCACCCTCAACTCTCATAGATTTTAACTGAATCATTAAATAACCACATCTTTAATTAACAGGGATTCTCTAATCACACTTTCTGGCTTGGAAGTGAGATATCACAGAGACTTCTGCCATATTAGGACATGATCTAAGAAATAGATTCAGTTCTATGGGCTAGTTCTATATGGGTATCTACCCAGGAGGCCAGGACATAATCAAGATGTGGGGGAAGGGACAGATTGATCCTTTAATCCGAAAGTTTCAGACTAAAGCCGCCCCTCCCAAAAAAGGGTATTGGAAATTAGTTAAGGTAAAGACGTTAGTTTAAAAATTAAATTGTGATTATTGGAGCATAAATATTTGTTACAGTGCAATACATTAGTGTCAATCTGGTTAATGGCTGAAACCTTGGCTTCAAGTTGTCCCATTTCTCTCTCCCATAAGGAAGAAAAACTCATGTATTGTTTTGAAAACAAATAATTAAACAAGAGGTCTCTGCCACACTATGGTGAGATCTGGGAAGTCAATTACTGTGATACATCAAGTATGTGCTGTGTTGGATTCTATTCTTGAGGCTGAGGAGTTTACCACTGAGGCCAAGATATATTTACTCCTTGATTGTACAGTATGTGCTTCCTATATGTAGGACCAAAGGGCCTGATTCAAAGCCCATTTGAGTTCTTCCATTGATGTCAAAGTGTTTTGGATCGGGCCCAATATAAATATTCTTTTTATATGAGTTTTTAAGCTCTCCAGGTGTCAAGGACATCAATGGCTCGTATATTGATAATGGAATGGATCACTTTTTGTTCACTTTTTTCAATTGCTAATCAATTTGTGTGCCTATTGAAACTCCCATACCCTTTCCAAAGAAAGCCTCATAAACTAAATCAATCTATATTATCATCTCAAAAAGTAAGTTACTATTTCAATAATAAATAATTTTAATGTAGTATTAATAATAATTTTGTAATTAATAGTAAGGACAGGTAAGTTATACAGAGCAATGTGGATCAGTTAGTAAACTGGGCTCATTTGAACTCCACACCTTTTAATACAGCCAAAAGCAAGGTCAGACATCTAGGGACAAAGAATGTAGCTCATAATGATGGACTATCTATATTATGCTTTGGGGGACAGCATCCCGGAGAGCAGGAACTTGGAAATAGATTTAAAGGTCATGGTGGCTAAGCAGCTGAACATGAGCTCCTACTGCAGTGCTATGGCTAAGGAAGTTAACGTGAGCCTTATGACTGGTTGGTGCACAAGAGTTTGCACTGGTAGAATTCACCTTGTTTTGGTGGAGGCATGTTTGTGGCCACATTTACCTCTGTCTCACACTGAAATCTCTCTCGGTTTATTTGGTATAATTATTCCTCATTTGGGAATAACACAAGTCCCTCTTGGTAAAGTTATATTAATGCTGGGGTTAACAGTACAAGAAGGCCTCTGACTGCATTTCCATTCTGCATCATTCCCTTCTGTAGAGACTTGTCTGGTAATCTGTTTGACCTCTATTGTTCAGGGGTCAAAGTGTCCAGAAGTCCCCTTGGTTTTTAAAGGCTTACAACACATTAAAACTACTAAGCCCCTCAAGAGAATATTGCTTTGTGCAAACAGGTTTCAGGATGGTGCAGAAAGGAAGTCGTTGATTTTCTTGGCCCACAAGGTGAGAAGTAGAGTAAATAAAACTGATTTTTTTAATATGGGGGCTGCAACAACAAAAAATATAAAAATAAAAGATTAATTTCAGGTCAAACAAAACATTTTCTTCAATTCAAAACAATTTCTCTCTGTTTTTTTATTCATTTCATGCTTAGGTTTTTTTTTTTTTAAAAAACAACAAATCTAGCTATGTTTTAAAACAAAACATTTCAAAATGAAAAGTCTCAAAATATTTTGTTTCAAAATCTCAAAACAAACTGCTTTGACTTTTTTGACACAAGTTGTTGGGGGTTTTTTTGGTTGAAACTATTCACTGAATTTGAGTTGAATTCACAAATAGTTTCAGTCAACCCAAAACCACATTTTTGGGTGAATAAACTATTTGTCTGAAAATTTTTTGCCCAATGTTAATGAGGAGTGAGTACAGCTAGGCACTGGAAAGCCCAGGCGTGGTCCAGATCCAACTTAACACAGACCCACCTGAAACCCTGGCACAGATACCATAACCTGCATATCCCACACAGTGGGGAACTCAAGTAAGTATATGAATAACCATGATAATTACTGGCCAGTTCCTACACAAACTTTGAGGTCAAATTACTATCTTCTAGCTTTTAACCATCAGCGAAGCCTCTCTAGCCCTCACCATGCATGTTGGAACTGTGTGTGGATGTTCCGTTCATCCTACCCACTGGCACTGATACAAGCTCCATCTGCCATTTCACCTCCCCACTCTGGTAAGAATGTTTCAGTTCTCCACCATCTCTAAAAACACTCACCATTCCCCTGATTTGGGTTGGGATCTGCCCCAAATCCCATTTTTAAGACTTTGCAGTTGGCTTTCCAAACTGCACCTCCTCCCCAATATTTTGCCTAAAATAGTGGATAAGTGGAGTGGTAAAAATCAGCAGTTTCCAAACAAAGGCATTTTCTTCTATTGAAGAAGGCATATTTTTAATGTAGTTATTGCTAGAGCAAAAGACAGAGATAGGGGATGGCAGTACTTTCATCTCAACAGTACGCACACTGATATTTTTTTAAAGCATGTAACTAAATCCATTAATGATACATGGCAAACACGGGATGAGGTGCATCAGGGTATGTCTACACTACCCACCGAATCGGCAGGCAGCGATCGATCCAGTGGGGATCGATTTATCGTGTCTAGTCTAGACACGATAAATCGACCTCCGAGCCCTTTGCCATCAACTCCTGTACTCCAGTGCCGCGAGAGATGCAAGCAGAGTCAACAGGTGAACGGCAGCAGTTGACTCACCGCAGTGAAGATACCGTGGTAAGTTGATCTAAGTACGTCGACTTCAGCTACATATTCACATGGCTGAAGTTGCATAACTTAGATTGATTCCCCCCCCCCCTCCCCCAGTGTAGACCAGGGCTCAGTAGCAGAGTTATGCAATATTTGTAGTACAGTGGATACAACAAAATTGATTCACAGTGAATATCATGTACACTATATGATGATGCATGTAAAGCATGTTCATCGACTCAGTTCCTGAATTAATGTGATGGCATGCACTTTGATAAATGCATTTAGCAGCCAAGGTAGAATACACCTGAGGTGACATAAAAGATTGATAGCACTTTCCAGCCAATATATGCTACTTGGTTACAGAGCATGATTTTCTGTGGTGCAACAACCTCATGCACAAATACATGCACATACATTACTCAGACCCACCATCTCTCATTCAGAAATCAGTGAGAAGATAAAATACACAGCAGGCACTGGGCAGGACCACATGAACCTCAAAATACTGAATGGCTCATCATACCATGTGACAGAGCAAGACAAATATAATAAGAGCATCTTGCTTAGGGCTGGGACTCAAGGAGACTAGATGTACTCAGTGCTATGGCTTACAGCTTGAGAAGCTTGTTAATTTTTGCATGAACTGTTCTTGAATCTAAAGGCTCTATTTCAGAGAACATTTTGAATAAGTAATACCTTATTTTCGCCCATCCATTATGGGGGAGAGGATGATTTGTCTGGGTGAACCACAGTAGACCACATTCCCATGAAGTGCTGGTGGAGTGGCAAGGGGTGGGGTCATCATGGAAAAGGGGTTGGCTGCATATTTCCGCAGATGGCCTCTAAACCTGTTAAACAGCTCCCTTCTCTGCCACTTCAGGATCCTTCTCAGGGATATATCCTCCAGGATCCCAACATCTACAGGAAGTTAAATTTATTTACTAAATATTCACTTTACTTGCAATACAAGACCGTATTCAACCCTCCAGTATTTCCAGAAGTTCTGCAAGATGCTGAACTTGCAAAGCAAGGCGAATAATACTCACCCTCCTGAGGGCTTGAATTCAGTATTTGCCTAAGAGACCTTTGTTGAAGTATACATATGCTTTTCTAAATGGGAAAAATAAAGACTTCGGAACATTTCTCTATCATGGAATGCCTGCACCTCCAGCACTAACCAGTGTTTGTTTTTTGATTAATCGGTTGGCTCAATGAGCAGGATCCTATAATGTGACCCCCCACACACACACCTGCAGAACTTCTGGTGAATATCTGAGCCAAAAGAAACAGAACCAAGGATGACATGTTTTCTGATCTTATGTCCACATGCTAGCAGAAATTGTGAATGGCAAGAAAAGTGTTTGAAGAGAGGAGGAAGGACAGAGAAATACAACTAGACATGGTTCAGTTGATGAAATGGCAGACAAAACTCCTGGAAAAAAACAGTAGGGGAGAGGAAACAAAAAATCAGGCAACCCAAGGAAATGTATCTGGCACTGACAGGAAACATACATGCCCAGCAGAGGCAATTCTCAATTCACTCCTACCCACTGGACAATAACTCCTGCAATGATACATTGTTAATAAACTACAAGTGTTTTATAAATAAGTGTCTTTTTATTGTAAGCAACAACCACAGCAATAGATGGGAGACCAGTAATACAAACAGTAGAAACAAGCATTATGGCCCATCCTTATCATTACTTGGATATTATAGCACCTTGACACCAACACTGGTAACTGGTCTAGTATCCAGCTGCTCAAAATTAGCAGTCGCTACACTTCACTTTCCCAGCCAGGTGAAAGAATTTCTCCCTTGATTTCATAAATGTTATGCAGTGCACAGAAGGCAAATATAAGAGATGGGACGTTTTCCTTGCTGAGATCAAGCTGTGTTATGACACATGTCACCTGCCCTTAGGCTTCTGAAGGCACACTCCACACTCATTCTGCAGCTAATAGTTTAAAGGGTTCCTTGTTATTTTCCACTCTACCAGTATAGTCATCAGCCAGGAAAACAAAGGGTGAGGCAGGATCACTCAGAATCACTATTAATGGCATTAAAATCAATTGGATCAGCAGGGGGGTGGGAAGAGGGGCAGAATCACTTTTGTCAAATACTCCCTGAACATTCTGGCATCATGCAATTTTCTGGACCAACCAATGTTAATATCAGTGAGGCATCCCCAGTGATCCACCATGGCCTGCAGAAGCATTAAGTGCGCCTCCTGGTTTATATATTTAGAAGCTAGGGGAGGGGGATACAACATGGGCATATGAACCCTGTCTAAAGCTCCACTACAATTAGAGAAGCCCAGATGCTCTACTCCATCTATTATTTCCAACACCCTGACCACACTGAGCAGCTGCATTGCCGTGCAGACCTCAGTGATGACTGCCCACCTGTAGTTTTCCATACCAAATTGGGTCCCCACTGATCAGTAGCAATATGAGGTTACAAGCTTTCACACTGCGATTACCTCTTGCTTCTCCATGCTAAGAGCAGCTCTTATCCTGATGTTCTGATACTGCAGGGCATGAGTTCATCACACAACTCCAGGAATGTGTCCTGCCACATGAAGTTCTGGATCCACTGCTGGCCATCCCAGATCTATAAAATGATCAAGTCCCACCAAATAATGTTCATTGGACTAGCTCAAAAAGTCACCGCACCAAGTGTAGCTGGTGAACAAAACAAGGAGGAGTTGCATCCACTTCCTTTATGTGCAAGTTCTTCTCTGTTGAGTCAGTCTACCTCCAGTGATCATCCCTGTGCAACAGGGTCATATTTTCTGGCTTAACAAAGGACAAAAACACTACATTACTCCATCCTAAGCCATGTAAGTGGTGAGCAGTTCAGAACTGGCACAGGTGAGTGGCAAATTATGGGATATAGCAGAGAGAAACCTGGGTGCTTGACTTCAGCTCCCACAATTCTCTGTGACACCAGGTGGTATCCCACTGTACACATCAGAAAATCCCCACTCAGGTGACAAGCACTGTGAAGGACATTAGGTATCTACCCACAGCGTACCATATTTTTAGTGATCCAGCATCTTGCTGCATGGACACAAATGTTGTGACAGGCACCATTGCAAAGGCATAATGTAGTTTTTTCAATTGTCATCATCATCACGTTCCCATTACACCTCTGGCATTTAGTGCAGCAATGAAGCTCTTCCACTTCTGTCTGTTTCTTTTCAATTGTACTATACCAACAATTCTATACTGGTGCAGCTTCTGTGTTTAAACAAGCCCTTAAAAGTATAAGAAGGAGACTATCAAGTAGGATTAGGGAGGTGGTATTACTACTGTATACAGCATTAGAAAACTGGAAAGGGATCAGAAAAAAGTTATAAGAATGATTTGAGGTCTGGAAAACCTGCCTTTCAGCAAGAGACTTAAAAAGCTTAAGTATCTACACAGAAGATTTGTGATAGTAGGGGGCTCTTTTATCTAGCAGACAAAGGCATAAGGAGATCCAATGACTGGAAGATCAAGATAGACAAGTGCAGACTAGAAATCAAGGATAAAGCTTTAACAGTGAGGGTAATTAAGTTGGAACAATTTACCAAAGTCTGTAGCAAATTTTCCATCATTTGAAGTCTTTTAATCAAGACTAGAGACCTTTCTACAAGTTATGCCCTAGATCAACCAGAAATTAGGGACCTGATGGGGAAATAACAGGGTGAAATTCTATCACCTGGGTTATGCATGAGGGCAGACTAGATGATCATAATGGTTCCTCCTGGCCTGAAAATCTATGAATTTAAAGACAAGAAATAACTTTATAGGAATCTGACTCTAACAGCATTTGCTCTCTCTTTCCTGTTCTAAGCATTAATATATTAAGCTGAATTTAAGGAAAAGATCTTGAAAAGATTGATTTTCCCCCCTCCAACATAGACTGCTTTCAGTTTGGCTGGGAAATTGGAGAAAGGACAAGGCCCACTGAATCTTGAAGTGGAATGAAATCACAGTGATCGTAGATGGTGGCTGCACTCATGTTTGGGAAGATTATTATATTATTGTTTATTTGTATTACAGTAACAGCTAGATTATTTTTCCTTATGCTTATGTTGCTAAAGATGCTCTGCTATATAGTCTGGCCTTTTAAAATTTCTTCATAGAAAACTGCAATTTGGAACTTGTTGTCTTTTATTTATTCAAAGATTCAGAGTTGTATGCTAAACCTCACGTAAATTTGTTATTTATGGGTATCAGAAGAGCTGGTTAAAGTTAGCAACTGGAATTTGGGGGGAATGGGACAAAGCCTATCTAGAATGTGTCCATCTGGTGTCTCTAGTGCCTTTTTTAGAAGATTCTCCCAGAAAAAAAATTCCATCTCATGTGAAACATCAATTTAGTGCTAACGTTAAAAGGGTTAAGTGCCCTGATCAGTTAACAGAAGTGCTGTCACTATTTCCTCATCCTCAGGATGCTTGACAATGTGGTTTCCTTCACGGTAATGTCTGTGATACCACAACATTTTCAGTAACCTAGTTAGTGACTTTAGAAGTGAATGCTAGCTCAGCAAGCAGTCTGGGGCATAAGAAATTCCAATGTGTGTATTTGTTAAGCAGCTTGATCCACCTCATGTCCCCTGAAGTCCTGTGTGGCAGTTGCCCTGAAATGCAGATATCATATAAGAAATTCTTCACAGCTAAATTTAGTGACTAAATAGTTAATGACATTAGTATGGTGGTGCTAGGCCATTGGCGGCCCTAAGCAGGAATATTTGAGGAGGGGGCACATCACACAGACTAAAAAAGTGAATAGGGGGCTCCCTTGAGCTGCTTGGGGCCCTAAGCAATTGCTTAGTCTGCTTATGCCTAGTGCCAGCTCTGGAATATTGTTTAAACAAGTGGTAACTTTTTAGATCAGGCCCACTCTCCATCCCAGAAACACAGACTTAGCACAGTTAAGACCTGACACTTCCATTTCAGACCAATTGCACAGAGGTGTAAGTAGAACCCTGAAAATTACAGCACAACTTGTTTAACAGAACTTTTTCTTGGTAGGAAAGAAAAAGATTTGGGGTGATATTAACTCGTCCTTCCCTTTCTAATTATCCAATGGCTACAATGTTAGCTATTGGTTAAAGAATGAGCAGTGTAAAAAGTGAGCATTGCTTCATGAATGCACATTCATTGAATTCATCATAAAGGGCTTGTCTACATAGGGTGGTAAAGAGGAGTGGGGTTAGTCCATAATAACTTGAGTTAGTGCAGATTGGATATGCCTGCATGTGCATGACACAAACCCATGAAGTGCACTGACTGCCTGCTTGGTGTGAATTCTGGAGTCCTCTTTCAACGTGCACTACTTTTGATGCAAATTGAATTAGTGTGGACTATTGTTCATGTGCACACAATACTGCTGTGCATTACCTTGGCAGTCCTCCAACTGCTATCCCATGCTGCTTTGCAGGTGCTTATGACCAACCTGTTTACCTATGTGCCCTCCATTGCTTGGGATCAAGTTGCTCAGATGTCCCTTCCTCCATTTAAAAACTGGTGCAGGGTTAGGATTGGCCCATTTGCTCCTGGACTTGAATATATCAGCAGTACAGTGATATTACTCCAGCAACCTTACAACAAGCCCATAGCAGCTGCTTGGAGCCGTGGTGAGATCCTTGATCTCCTCGTAACCTAGGGAAAGCAACAGTGCAGACAGCTCTTGTGATTAATCACTGCAGTAAGAAACTTTTAGGAGGAGATCACAAAGCAGATGGTTGAGCAGGGTCACAACTGGGACACTAAGCAGTGCCATATAAAGAGCAAAAGTTCAGGAAAATGAACAAAAATCCCAGGGATAACAGAAAAACCTCCAGTGGTGCCCATTTGGCCTGTCCATTTTATGAGATTTTTTGGGGTTCTGTAGTGGTGTGCCAGCAATGCCTTCATGGACAGTAGTAGCGATACCGCTGCCACTACCAAGGATTCTGTGCCCTCCAAGGATGAGAAAGAGTCAGAGGAGGAGGACAGTGAAGAGATCTTCCCGAACAGCCAAGCTCAGTTTGGAACTCAGGAGCCTGAGGGCAGCCATGTAGGAAGCCATCCAGATTCCAAGCCACAAACCCAGCCTAGGACACAGGAGGACGATCCTATTGAAAGAACCACAGCATGTAAGTATCTATCCTTACAATTTAGTATTATGCTATACAGCTGTGCTAACTTCTGTTGTGGGAGCCCCACGACTGCTGCCTTTCCAAATCTCCAGTCCCCACCACCTTGCCAATGCTGCCCACCTTTGTTCTGCCTCTTCCCTCCCCCCCTCCAATATATTTTTAAAATGGCGCTGGACCAGCTGGGCAATTGACTTTTATCTCATGCTGAAGCCCCAGTCATCGGCTTTTTACAAACCTATGCCATGGAGGGCATATATCCATTTATAATTTCCTTCTGCCTCCCTGCATCAACCCTGCCCAGTGAACATCCCCTTCCCTCAACTCCATCTATGTGCTCAACATGGCAGCCACATGGAGCAGCTGCAACCTCTGCCTCCCCTTGTAACTGGGTCATGCCACTCACTGCTTGGTGGCACCTCCTCAGGGCTTGTCATATCTATAAAGGGAAGGGTAACAACCCTCCTGTGTACAATACTATAAAATCCCTCCTGACCAGAGATACCAAAATCCTTTTACCTGTAAAGAGTTAAGAAGCTCAGGTAACCTGGCTGACACCTGACTCAAAGGACCAATAAGGGGACAAGATACTTTCAAATCTTGAGGGGGGAAGGCATTTGTTTGTGCTCTTTGTTTTGGGGGTTGTTCGCTCTTGGGACTAAGAGGGACCGGACATCAATCCATGCTCTCCAAATCTTTCTGAACAAGTCTCTCATATTTCAAACTCATAAGTAACAGCCAGGCAAGGCATGTTAGTTTATCTTTGTTTTCTCAAATTGTAAATGTTCCTTTTGCTAGAGGGTTTACCTCTGTTTGCTGTAACTTTGAACCTAAGGCTAGAGGGGGTTCTTCTGGGCTCTTTGAATCTGATTACCCTGTAAAGTTATTTTCCATCCTGACTTTACAAAGATGATTTTTACCTTTCTTTCTTTAATTAAAAGCCTTCTTTTTAAGAACCTGATTGATTTTTCCTTGTTTTAAGATCCAAGGGGGTTGGATCTGGACTCACCAGGAATTGGTGGGGGAAAGGAGGGGGAATGGTTAATTTCTCCTTGTTTTAAGATCCAAGGGTTTGGATTGGTGTTCACCAGGAAATTGGTGGAGAAGTCTCTCAAGGCTACCCAGGGAAGGGTTATAGTACTTGGGAGGGAGATATTCTGGGGGTGAGGTAGACAGAGTTTCCCAAATGACTCATAAATAATTTGAGTGGTGGCAGCAAAACCAGATCTAAGCTGATAGTTAAGCTTAGAGATTCTCATGCAGGTCCCCACATCTGTACCCTAGAGTTCAGAGTCAGGAAGAAACCTTGACAGGGCTCATGTGGGAAATTAGCTTGCTACTGTCCACACCCCTTCCAGCAGTTACTCAGCCCCTTGCCCCAGTCACTCTTTCTGCGGCCACTCTCCTGCTAGCCCAGAGCTGCAGTGCCTCTCCTTTATGGCTTAGCCCTCTCCAGCGAAGTCACCATCATCCTCCCCTTCCAGGATATTATCAGAGTCTCCTTCCTCAAAGTCTCAGGCAGTTTCCACCTTCACTGTTCTGACTGCCCCACTCCCACAGTGGCAGGTAGGGGAACCAGGCACATCCTCTACTGTATGTTCCAATCCATGAACCCTCAAACCAGCAGTTCATCTGGTCTATCCCTCTCAGACCTTACTGCTCCTTCCCTGGATTGCTTCTTACTCTGCCCTTCCTCATGGTCCTATTCGCCCCCGTGAATCAGGAAGTTTGACTGCAAGCTCAGCTCACCTCACTGCAGTCCCAATTTCATCCTCAACTCCTAGGCTTTATAGAATCCTCCCTCCTACCCCCGCATTCCTGACCACCTGAGCTTCGTTCTCACTTAGTCTTATTGCCCCTTATCTCCCTAGCAGGTCCTAAGGCTATTGCGTGTCTCTTGTCACCTTAACCCCATCCATGCTGCTGAGGGGTGAACACCCTGTCACACCTCACCTCTCCTCCACATGTATCAGATTCAAATAATGATACTATTTAGTGGTGTGAAATTCAAAAGTGTATTGAGACAGTTGCGGAGTGTGGTTACTATTCATAGTTTACATGAGGTATACGTAGGGATGGGCAGTACATGCCCACAAAGGTAGTAAGGCCACTGCTTCCTACTGAGGTATATATGCCCTCAGTCATCAGGAAAAGATGTTTAGGTTAGGGACAGCAAAACTATACAGCTCTTAATGGCTTTTTATAGGCTCACATATTTCATAGAAAAAGACTGGAAGCAGGTAAGGTTTCAGAACAGTCAGTGCAGACCCCAATCTGTTTTTCTCTGCACTTTCAGCACATCTGCAGGGGAGATAAAGCAGCATGTAAGACTGAGTATTTGCACCTTCTGTGGGACAGCTGCACAGCTCCAGCATAACTCGTAACTCCCTTCCACTCCAGCAGCACCTGAGAGGGTGAGAGTGGGACCAGGGCCGGCTCCAGGCACCAGCCCACCAAGCTTGTGCTTGGGGCGGCACCTGGAGGGGGGCGGTGCGGTGCTCCGGCTCTGGCTGCCGGGGAGAGCGGAGCCCCGGCTGGGCTCTCCGGCCTTCCCCCGGCGCTCTGGCCGGTCGGGGAGAGGCGCGGTGCCCTCCCCTGCCGCGCTGGGGGGGGGGGGGGGCGGCGGGCGGCGGGAGGCTTTTTTGCCTGGGGCGGCAAAAAAGCCAGAGCCGGCCCTGAGTAGGACCATCTTGGTGAATAAATTCACAGCATGTCTCACTAGTCTGCCCTTTGCCTTTTGGAATAAGGCCATTCTCTGCCCCCTAGTCAAACCAGGAGCACAAATCCAACCCTCACCCCTGACCCCAACCCCCAAGGCACAGCATAAACTGCAGACCCAAAGCAGGACTATAAATCACAACTTCTCGATCTAGCTCCCAGGCACACACACCACTTACCATCTCTGAAGTCTCACCAAGACTGGGATGAATCTCAGGGGACTGAATTCAGAAACATATAATACAAAATTGCTACAACTGCTTCTGTGGAAATAGTGTAACATGAACAATAACGGCTTGTTTTTTCTCTACACCCCCAGCCACGGCACCTGCAGCAGGGAGCCCCTGAAGGACAGGATCTTTTATCAGTAGCTGAGTGGCTAGCCAAGCTGAGGGGTGAAGAAATGGAGGGCTAATGATTAGATGTTTGGCACTCTCCTTACAGATTTGCAAAAAAAAAAAAAAAACACCTCAAAAAACAAAACAACAACAACAAAAAAGAACTCATGGGCAACTGGAGGGTATTTTAGATGTCAGAGGGAAAAAGACAGGCAGTTATCCAGACACAGCATTGAAGTGGCCCAGGACAGCATTGCATAACCAGAGACAGGGAGGGGAAAGACAGGGACATGCAAAAGCAATTCCTGGAGGCAATGCATGGGCAGAACACTCTGCTGGAGTGCATGCTGCTATTAGGCCCTCAGACAATCAAGTGCTCTCAACCAGGACCCAAGCATGTTCTGTAGCCCCTGGATAATACAGGGTACTGGGAACACCAGCAGATGTCCCCACTGTAGCCCTACAGCCGCGCTCCCAAAGGCCATTTCCCTCCCCAGCAAAAAGCCCAGTGCAGTGAGAACAGGACCATGTGGGAGCCCAGCACATTTGAGCCATTCAATGCACCTGGCAACTTTGAGTCCTGATGCAACCCCAGAAGGCAGAAGGACAAGAAGTAGCAAAGGCAAGGCATTCACTTACCTGTGAATAGGAGCTCTCTCCTCCCCACCCCCACCCCCATCATTGTGTGCCACTCCCCAACCCCCACACTACATTTGAATTTACATCACTTTAATCTGTGTTTCATGTTGTCACAATCCCTATGAGCAAACTTGGTAATTTATTTTTTAAATTTTATTTTTGGCTGTTATGTACAGGCATAACGGGTGCGATAAAAACGGTTAAAAAGGTCACAAAGAATCTGCAGTGCATGCATGGTACACACAAGAAACACCCATTTTCACATGTAATAGCTTTTTGCAAAAGTATACAAGCACAGACACAATCTAAAATAAGGAGTGCAACAATGTGTCACTTCTACCGCTCATAAAAGCAATTCCAATGCTCGCAATCCAGTCCAACTGCTCCCATCCCCAGGATAACAACTGGAGGTACAGCTGCACATTTTCAGACCTCAGACTCAGAGTAAGAACAAAAGGCATCCCTGACAGTATTGCCCTGGCAGCTTACACTTTCTAGCGGATGCCTTGATGGCTGCTAATACCGCTGAGGAAGTCTCTGTGCCTCAGCCTCCTACCCACCATTAAGACTTTCTCCCTTACTCTCCCAAATATAGTGCAAAATACAACCCACACCTATAATTTTAGGCAAGTTTTGTTCTGCAGTTTCTAACCTAGCCATGAGCTCAACCTTTCAGATGGCCAAATACACACTCCGTTGTCATTCTTCAACTACTGAGGTGATAATTAGACAATTCTTTTCTTCTGCCCAACTGACCAGTAAATGGCTTCATTAGCCAGGGAAGCAGAAGAGAAACTGGGTCTCTCAGGTAAAACAGAGCAATCTCCACACCACTAATGTCCATAGTGATCCTGGGGCAAACTCTACATTATTCATTCAGGTAAAGAGGCATGACTTCTGAAAGATACTAATATTGTGGACCTTTCCAGACCCCCCTGCATTTATGTTTGTAAACCTGCCACAGTGATCAACCAGGCCTCGAAGTACCCTGTGGAAATACTCCTTTCTCTTTATACATTCTGAGGCCTGATCAGTTGCCCCAGTACAGTTCAGGAAATCCATGTGTTTAAAGCCATCTGTAATCTCCTGACCATTACCAAGCTTCATAACCCAATGCAACAGTGCCTTCTTCACACATACATGACAATGGACCCAACAGTCAATCTCTCTGTGCCAAGTTAGTTGGCTATGGATGGGTATCAGCTGGGGGTGGCCAGCTTCCAGATGGCAATAGCGACCCGTTTCTCAACAGGAATAGGACACCACATGTTGGTATGCAGCTCCAGCTCCAGGGTTCCTGCAGCACAGATCTCAAAAAATGTTGCCTTCACCATCCTGAAGTTCTGTTGTCGCAGCTGATCATCCCAGGTCTGCAGAATGATCCTTTTCCACCAATCAATGCTGATTTTCCAAGCCCAGAAATGGTACTGCACTGTGTAAAGCTGCTCTAGGAAGCGCTCATGTAGTAGCAGTTACTTAGTGTTGTCGTCCTCTTCTTCATCCTTCTTCTCCTCCTTTTGCTACTGCTAGAGGAGCTGCTGATATAGTCACATCAGTTGCTCAGTGGTGTGGTGGTTGAAGTCCAAAACTGAAGCCGCCAGGAGCTTAAAAAAAGCCCAGACAACCTCTGCATAGTCACAGTTGCCAGCATAGTGGCACAGAGCATTGTTGCATCCATGCTGGCCAAACAGCAATTCAGAAATGGAGCCCAGAGAAAGAGGCAGTACAGGAAGGAGGGAGTGGAATCATGGGATTTTTTTGAGTTTGACCCCCCAAGTCCCAGAATTCCACTGGCTTCTGCTGTGCACCCCACAATGTGCAGAGAGAAAAATACCCCAGCATGCGCTGGGCTCATCAGTGAAACAATGGACTATGGGATACCTACCCAAAATGCTGCATGCCTAGCGCACACCAGGACCCTACCATGTTTACACAATGATGCAAACTGAAAGAGGGCACAGCTGTCCCATGTTCAGTCTATTAGTGCGGCTTATGTATTGCACACCAACTAGCGCACATCAACTCAGTGCAAACTAAACCCCCATGTAGACAAGCCCCAAGTTGGACCATAGCTGGGTATTCAAATTCCATATGTGCAAAGGAGCCAGATAATGTAAAACATAAGGTTCAAAGGATCTAGATCAGTGTAGTATACCAGGGCAAAATATTGCCTAATTCTCTTTGATTTGCTAAATTGCAATGCCCACAGTTTACTTTTCATTCCATGTAAGCAGTCTACCTTTTACATTCTACCCTTCATAATCTGTTCTTTTCCCCATGGATAGATCATTGTCTTGTGGCCATATTCACATAATTAATTGAAGGGACTGATCAGTCTGGCCTAGATTCTATGACTGTAGAGTAAAGCAAGTGTACACCTGAAATAAATGGCTAGAGTTACACTTAGAAATGGTATGATTCAAAACTGGTATTCTGCAGTCCATTCGATGAAAAAGTTGCTTCCCCGATTATAAATGTTTGTCCATAACCTCGAATGAGAATGTACATGCAGGTATTTTTGCACAGTTATGAAAAGATATACTATCAGTCAAGTAACGGGGTAGGAGATAGGCAGATCAACAAAGCAAAATGAAGATGAATTCCAATTCAGTCATTTGCTAATAACGCTGAAGGCTAACGCTAGACATTTACTGGAAGAGTCTGAAATGATAATCTTGACTATCAACAAATGCAATATTTCTGTTCAGCTAAAGAAATAAACCTTTATCTGCGTCTGGTTTCTCTGGGTGTGCCAACTATGATACTGCAGCCGTGCTGCTGTAGCACTGTAGTGTAGACGCTTCCTACAATGACAGAAGAGGTTTTTCCATTGATGTAGTTAATCCATCTCTCTGAAAGATGGTAGCAAGGTCAATGGCAGAATTCTCCCATCAACCTACCTGCATGTATAGTGGGGGTTAAGTTAACCTAACTGTGTCACACTCAATGTGACCTTTTTCACAGCCTTGAATGACGTGGCTACGTCAATCTAATTTTTAGGTGTAGACCAGGCCTTTTGACTCCACCATGGCATACTCAGCAGAAGCATCAATGTTAGTGAAACTTAAATCTGGTGCCTTAAACCAAAGCTTGAATTTGTCCAAATCTAAAAAAAATGGTTCTCATTAAACAGCAATAGCCCTGCTTCCAATCCAAACAGAGTCTCTGCTACTCAGTGTGGTACTGTAAATGGTTTCTACAATTGGTATGTGTAATCTGAGAAGAGTGGCTAGCTCTAAGGGGTAGAATAACATTTCCTGACCTCTCTTGCATGGTCTAAATTATTACAGCAAATTGGTATGTCCCTTGCACAAACTCACCAATGCTTAACCTCATGAGCTCTTCAACTCTTTTCCTCTCTCATTTTGGGACATGAATCCTTTCTTGCCTTTCCATCTTAGGGTGGAATTTTCAAAAGCACTCAACAGTGGCTTTGACTCTGCTTCCTCAGATTTCAATGGGAGCAGAGCCAGGCCAATGCTGAGCACTTTTAACTATCGCAACCTTATTATCCTTCCCCTCTCTCTCCTATTGGGTGTTGCCTTGTAGTATGTCTTTCTCCTATGAAAACATCATGATAAAGGCATTCATGAATGTACTGCATGCGACATCAAGCACTCTCTCTACAGCTTCAGTCAAACCACAGAAATTTTAAGCAGAACTCCCCATGAACTACAATGATATAACGGTTTTATGCTAGCTCCCCTCACACTGTGCGAGCATGTTGTGGGTGTGTCCAGAACGCTGCTGCACTTGCTATTTAGAGCTGGTCAGAAAATGGGAACTAATTTTTGTAAATATCTTTACAAAATGTGCACTTTTTTGGTTAAAAATATTGGAATTTGAATTTTTTTGACCAGTTCTGTTGCTATTCTCAATTTCTGCAATTGCTCCTTGGGGCCATGAGCAGCCAAATACAGTTTAGATATGGCTCTGTTTAGCCAGTCCGCCCTTGCTGCGGGGCCTGAAAAAAAATTTTCACCGGGGCCCAAACCCACTCTCGGTGGCCCTGGGCCTAGAATAGAACAAAGTGGTTCCGAGTGGTGCCAGACTAGGAGGAAAATGAATAAGAGACTTTGGCCAAAACCCTGAGCAAAGTGCAGCTAGACTCAAGAATCAGGGCAGGAAAGACCATTAAGACCTCAATTCCAGGTTTCTAAACAATTGAGTCATCATCCAATTTTTAAAAGTTCTTAAATCACAATTTGTTGGGTTATATAAGACGATTTTGTTAATGCTAAGATTGTGGAGAGATTTTGCATAAATGTTTTGATGGTGTTCCTGTGAAGAACAGTGTTTTGATAAATGTTTGTTAGAGCTGATGATGTGTTCACAAGAGTTGCACGTCCTGGAGAGGGATGTGTTAGTGTTGAACATGGAGTTAAAAATACAACAAAAGCATAATATCCCCTAACTGTGCTCCTTCATTTATGCCATAAACGGCTGCAAACAGTATAAGTAAGAAAAAAATTATTTAGACGCCTCAGTGTAAAAATACAATAATTCCTTAAAAAATTCCTGCCTCACAAAGTTCCACTCGCTAAGCAGATTAAATATCCTAGATAGACATTCTACAGTATGTGAATTCCAATTGACAGCTAAGCAGAAGTATCATATGACAGCAAAATGGTGTAACCTAAATATTTCTAAAGAGATTAATGGCTATTTGATCTGGGATACCTTTAACGATCAAAGTAAAATCCACGCAAGTTTATTTTGCTAAAGATGCTATCATTTTTCATTGGAAAGATAGTCTACTTTTTACCCCTTTCCCTTTTAAAAATGCTAGTGTTACTTTGAAAGCTATATATCTATCTATCATTTGCTGGAAGAAAATAATATTTTTGAAGATATTTTAAATTGACCATTTTGTCATTGTGGTAGTGATACCCCCATTTTCTGCATTATGGTAAGCTGGGTTCAGATGTATGTATAAAAAATCCTTTGATGCCAGTTGAAAAATAGCACCAGGCTTTTATTTTGCACTAGTCACTACCAATTTTTAAATTCAAAATATCACATAAAACGTAGAGGTAGCTTGCTATACTGATTTAAATCAGTTGTAATATATTAAACCGGAAGCTCTTTCAGATGTACACGGGGGAATACAAAACCAAATAAACAAATACATACAGCTGTACTTTAATGCGACAAGCAACAAGTATATGCTTTGAGATGACAATGACCTAGAGCAATCTGGATCCTAGACATTTTTTTTAATAATTCTTCAGTATGAATGCACAGATATGGCCAGGAAACAGAACAGCTATTTTGTTTTGACTAAAATTCTTTTCACCCTTGAAAGGAATTTGATGCTAAAATAAGTTTCTATGAAGAATATGGTTGTTCTTGTAAAAGCTGAAATAACTGAAATGACTTTAATTATTAGCTGAGACGTATGACAAAATATGCCTGCACCTCATGCTGCTAATGGCACTGGGTTTATGTAGGTCTTTGTTCCTTGCACACAGCTCAAGTCATATGAGGATAACATTGACCTTAGTTCAAGGTGGAATTATTCATGTCACTTCTTCTTTTACTTATAGAGGCTGTTCACCCAGTCATGCCTGACTGAAATAGAAAGGATGGATTTACAAATTCAGTACCAGATACACTGAGTCGACAAAGTACATTATTAATCTGTAATATTAGTTCCAGAGCTACAAAAGAGAGGCAGAGGAAGATACTTGCAAATGGGCTGTAGAAACTCTTATATCATTTAGGTTCTCAAACAACTGCCTGTCAAGCTCCATAATCTCTATCTGTCTATATCTCATCAGTCACTTCCTCCTATTACCCATGCATGTCCTATACTTCTCCCAGTCCTCTTGCTTTACTGCACCCATAGGCCAGGTGTACATTACAGACCTATATCAGTATCATTACGTCACTCAAAAATCCACCCCCCTGAGCGACATAGTTATATCGACCTAATCCCCCATGTAGACAGCACTATGTTGACGGGAGAGCTTCTCCGTTGACATAGCTGCCGGAGAGGTGGATTAACTACACCAATGGGAGAAGCTCTCCTAGTGGTGTAGGAGAATCTTCACTAAAGCACTACAGTGTACAGTGTACAGTACAGCTGTGCTGCTGTACATGAAAACATACACTTAGTCTTTTCCCCCCACGTTCATGCTTGCTTCTTCTATCCGGTCTCTCATTTCCTGCCCACCAAGCCCCATTTTGCCATTCCCCAACGTCCTTGCTATCCTTCCTTAGAATTTGGCCAGGACAACAAACAACTGTTTTTCAAACAAATTTGCCAGGGAATCTTTAAGGATTCCAAATGGCCAGGACCTCAGTTTTAAGCCTCATATGAAAATAAGTTTTTATGAGCTGGGTGAAACCTTGTTATGGGATTGAGGTTAATGGATGTGAACTCACACTCAATTAACATAACTGTAACAATAAGCCCCACCAAAGACAAAAGAAGTGCATGAACCCAGTCCACCCAACAACTTTTGATGTGGACACAGTGGCAAAATGAGGACAGACACAGGTATGTAATTAAGCAACAGGCCGCAACTTTTATTAAATTTTAACACAGGGAGGGAGAGCTACCTGCCCATCACCCATACACTCCTATACTAGGCATGTAATTGGTTGCAGTGCTCCTCACCAGGGCTACAGGGCTCCTTACCATCTAACGCGTAACTAACGCAAGGGTTAGAGGGCACCTTATCAGAGAACCCATAATGCGGGGTAGGCTGTCCTCAGATCTCTTTGAGTCCTACACTCTCCCCCACCCTAGGGAGAAGAGGATGCAGCAGAGTGGGGACCTCAGCCCGCAAGGCTTTTGTGAAAGCCACAAAATCTCACCTTATCACCTGAGCCCAAGGCACATCACCAAAATCCCAGGTCTTTTACCGCTGGGAACTATTCATTTTATTCTTTTAACCACACTGGAAACTGGTGACAAGTTGTGATGAATAAACAGTTCAACCCAAGTACTTCAGTTAGGTACTAAGCATGTTCCTACTTAACCCACTGTGGCTTAAAGGTGCTGCAAAGTTTCATCGCAGAAAGAAAAGCACTTCCATGAGAGGTGTACAGCTCTTACTGGTGATACTTCGCGGTGATGTGCAAATAAAGACACGTTCTTCCTGTTTACAGAGCTTTTAACGTACACAGGATATCCCACAGTGCCTAGGTGACCACTCTGGCCAGCAGCTCTGCTGCTCTGATGCCAGGTAAACAGACATCCACTCCTCCCCCTGTAAAACCCCAGGAACTTTGAAACTCCCCTTCCTGTTTTCTTGGCAAGTGCTCACTTATCATCTGGCCAGGTGACAATGTCTGCTCCACGGAGCAAACCATCCCCTGCTTGGAGCAATGCTGAGCTACTGGAGCTGATCAGTGTTTGGGGAGAGGAGGCTGTGCAGGGACCCAGGATGCCCTGCGATCACCCCCCACTTCCCACAAGTCCTATCGTCAAAATGGAGAGAGCTGCACTGTGGGATAGCTGCCCTCAGTGCGCTGCTCTCATCGGTGATGGAAGTGCTGCAAATGTAAACACTCTGACGCCTGTGGAAGTAAGTGAGTACATAAACCAGCACTTTTCTTTCACCGGTTCACTATCACCATTGAAACTGACAGCGCAAAAACTCTGCAAGTGTAGACATAGCCTCAGTCTCCCATCCAAATACTAAATGAGTCAATCCTTTGCACAGCTAAATGGTTTCTACCTTACGATGATACAGAAGCACTCAGCTTGTAGAAGCACTGTGAATGCTTTGTGTAAGGTATGTTATCACCTACTCACGAGGGATATGGAACATCATGCAGAGAGAGTGCTGTCGATAAGAACTAGTCACCTATTGGGAAATACACATTAGGTGACACAAAAGCTGGCTATGAGTAGGACTGCTGGGTGTGTCATACATCATTACTTTTTTGTGGCCATTACGATAGCCAGTGCTTACATTTACATCATCTTTCACTGTGACTGCTATTTTCCTCCACCATGACTGTACTATCAATAGTAATAGGTAATAACTAACTAGTGATATGGCTTATTTTGTGGAGCTTGAACACCAGACCATTGAAGAAATTAACACTGCTACTTTTATAGTCCAGGTTTGTGTTGATACAATCAATAGCTAGAGTGAATTACATTATTTCATTTAAACTGTCTTTTATTTTTTCTTCTTTATGCCAATGCATTCATTTAAATATTTATTTCCATTTATCACCCACTCTTCCAGAAGATAATTATGAGACCAAGATTTCTCTCTGAATACAGCTCTGCACCATTGACTTTATTTTAGTTTAGTTGTAGTTATGTCAATAAAACAGAGCATTCAAACTCCAGACACATAAAAGTGACTTTGTCACAGATATTATCTTTCACATGATAGTTTGTGCACCTTTGAATTCGACATGGATTACTTACATGTGAATTCTACAAGCTTTTCCTTCTCAAATTGGTAAGGTCTGGCATATGTCCACATGATACAATTCTAGACTTGTCATCACTGGGTCAGCAGTGTTAACATGAGCAAAATTCTAGAATGGTTTTGTTTATAGGTTCCTCGACCCTTGTACAACTAATCTGTTGAATATATTGAGTAGCACAAGTGTTATGTACTATGCACCAGATCAATGCCTTTCATTCTTTGTATGTGGATATGACACTTTCCATTCAGAAGAGAGGCCAGCAGTCTGCATGCCACTGGCCTCCCCCTCTAAATACACAGATCACCATCCATAGGTCTTGAGATCTGCATATGGGATGGGATGGTACTGGGGGGAATATGTATCATCCCTCTACCAAAACCAGGGAGAACCTCAAGAAAAGTTAAAGGGACACAGTTAATCTAGCTAATTTTTAAAAAAGTTAAAAGTACCTTTAGGTTCTCTGTGACCTGTTGTGATACTGGGTCTATAAATTTACCCTAATTGTATGCTCCCATCATAAGAAGTATATGAAAGTTCATGAGATGTTACAATTGCCTGTAATAACAAATGTTGATGGAACGTAGGTCAAGCTGCTTTTAATAATGAATGTTATAAACAGGTGCAAAAAGAACCAGAGAAAGACTAAATTAATCCAGACAAAAAAAGTCACATTGATAGGATTCAAGAACTATGCTTGAATCATGCCTGGTAAAAAATAACAGAAGATGTGGAACCAGAAATTAATGAAGAAAAATTGGTGATTTGGATATTAGGCCTACTGGATGGACAAAATAATGAGGGGATGGGCTATTCCACCCTTCCCTGCCCTTTTGGGTCCATAAAGAGACAGACTTTGGGGGGGAAATGGGAAGAACAGATGGAGGCTACTGGAGCAAGCATCATCATCATGATTGCCACCCCCACCATCTCCTGGGACCCCAGGCTTTCTTTGTCCTAATCCTGACAACCTGAGGGTTGTCCTGACCAGACCAGGCCATAGAGAGAGAGATTCAGATAACGTCACCACCGCTACCAGCTCCAGCTGAATCCCAAACCACCACCTGAGATTAAACAGGATTGGACTTTATCAGCTGCAATAACGACAGCTCCAGCCCTTCTCAACTAACTTCTTCTCTTTTACCCACAAGAGCAGTTTTTGGAAGACTGTCAATCAAGGGTTTTTTTCCTTCTAAAAACTCTCTCCAGCTAGAGGGGATGGGAAGTTATTAACGTGAAAGTCTTTCTACATTAGATTTCAAATGCTGTAACTGTTTTTAGCCTTTTAATAAAGATAAAGAAAAGAAGCCAAATGATTTTTAATGGTATGCTTGCCATGGTACTAAGCAGGCTGAGGGCTCTGTACACCAAATCCCAAACTTCGTTTTAACACTGTTTAATATTGGACAGTGGCTGGGTTTTGTCAGCATTTTAACAGAGCATCTAAATAAAACAGTCCTCTGCCAATTCTTGTGGTTTTACAATAACACCCTCCACTGGTTACAAATGTGTTCTCACCTAGTGCTTTGTGAAACAAACAGGAAACTGACTATCCAGCTGAACATACAGGGAAACCCACTATACAAAACAGGCTGCCAAAGTATACCACATAAAGAAAGTGACAAAAAATGTGTCCTTCCTCTCTCCCCTCCTTCAGTTATATAGTCATTTAGGTGTTACCTCTAACAATGATAGATACAAAGTGTTCAGACAGAAGCACAATTTCTAAGTTGATAATGTCCATGGAAATCCTCGTTAGCACCAGGTGAGGGAAACAATGCCATTGGGGCCATGCCACCAGGAAAATGGGGGAACCCTAAAGCTTAGGGTGACCAGACAGCAAATGTGAAAAATCAGGACAGGGGGTGGGGGATAATAGGAGCCTGTATAAGAAAAAGACCCAAAAATCAGGGCTGTCCCTATAAAATCGGGACATCTGGTCACCCTACTAAAGCTGGTAGCCTATGTATGGGTCATTTTGCTGTTTTAAGAGTACCATAGCAAAACCAATATGGATCTTTAAAATCCCATCTTGCCTGCAGGATGGGCCTCTCATTTTTGCAGAAACTCAGATGTTATTAAATGGAATTCATCCTGCAGGACAGACGGAACTTTAGGGAGCCATGAGTGAAGTCAATGGAATTATTTTTGCCATTGACTTCTTTTGGGGCTAAGATTTCACCTCAGGACAGTATCTCATTTTACAATCGTTAATGATTTAGGAAAATGTTAGCCCACTTTTAGATGGGGATATTTGTCAAGGAAAGGGCAGCTCATCCTATCCCTGTAGACTGGTGCAAAGAGGCTGTAGGGCAAGAGGAATAGCCCTAGTGCAAGAATCAAAGGGGTAGTTGTGTTAGTCTGGATCTGTAAAAGCAGCAAAAAGTCCTGTGGCACCTTATAAACTAACAGACGTATAGGAGCATGAGCTTTCATGGGTGAATACCCACTTCTTCGGATGCCCATTTCTTCTAGTGCAAGAGACTTTCTATAGGACATCCAGGTCTGCATTCCCCTGCTGCAGGAAGAGCCAGCACAGAGGGGTTCTGGGATAGCTGAAGCACCCTTACACCTCAGCACTTTCATACTCCTACAATAGGGCCACTACAGGGGGTTGCAAATTAGGACATCTCTAATGTGCCTCCGTGCCTGGCCTCCTGGCCTTTCAGTACCAGGACAAAGGAAACATAAGCCACCTCCCCTTCGTCCCTGCACCATCTTCATGCAGGCACAGGGATGAATCTGGCCCAGAGAGATTACAAGGGTTGCCTAAGGTCAGGCAGGAAGTCTACAACAGAGCTGGGAATAGAATCCAGATCTTCCAAATCCCAGACCAACGTCTAAACCATAAGGCAAACCTCCTTTGTGGATTTCCCAGGGACTGTGGGAATGGAAGCCATTCTCAGACAGAATAATCTTGGTGTATCTCTACAAGGATGGATTAGCACGATCAAGATAGAATTAAATTACATGTTACAAATGCTACCAGTGCCCAATATGGCACCATTTTAAAATCCATTAGAAAAGAACATCTTCATTTTAATAGTAATAGTAAAAAAACCAAAACAAGATACATATTACAAACCTTAATTCCAGTTTATAGCTACCTAGTTTCAAATTTTACCCAAAGGCCTTTAATCTGGGACAAGCCTTCTGATTATGGGATTGTAACAGGGTTCCCACTCACCGCTCAGTATCAGAGGGGTAGCCATGTTAGTCTGAATCTGTAAAAAGCAACAGAGGGTCCTGTGGCACCTTTAAGACTAACAGAAGTATTGGGAGCATAAGCTTTCGTGGGTAAGAACCTCACTTCTTCAGATGCAAGTGCATCTTGCATCTGAAGAAGTGAGATTCTTTCCCACGAAAGCTTGTGCTCCCAATACTTCTGTTAGTCTTAAAGGTGCCACAGGACCCTCTGTTGCCACTCACCGCTAGTGCACCTCCTCAACTCTACATCTGGGAAAGTAGCTCACATGGCATTAGGTGCTCCCTTCTACTCTCTTATAGTCTCTCTCGGCCCTCCTGTTAGGTCCTTGTTCAGTCCATCCCTTCTGGGGTTACAAAGTCCAACAGGATCACTGTCCAAATGCCTCCTCTGGACAGTGTTCAGCTTGGGACTCTGTGCTACTCCACTGGGTTCTGGCCCAGGGATCCTGTAACCAAAAATCCAGGTCTGTTCAGTCCCCCCTCCCTGTTGCTGTTTTCCTGGGCTCCTTTCATCCAGCCACTCTTTTCCCTTGCCTGTTCCCAGGTTTACCACAGTAACCTACTCTACTCCCCATGGCTGCTTCTCCCCCTCCTAGCCTCTTTAGTCCAGGGCTTAATCTCCCCCTAGAGTTCCTTCTTGTCCCTGACAACCTCCCTCATCCCAGGGAGTGACAGCAACCTGCAGCCACCTTCTGCACACAGCCTTCTAGCTTTAGTGCTATCCCAGCCCTACCCCAACTGAACTTTGCTCTTAATTCACCTGGCCTTCCCTCCCACAGCTGATGCCAGGTAGCCTAATTGGCCTCTGAGGCCCTCATTAACTCTATCAGGTCTGATATTGGTAAAAATCTAGCAACCCAGATATATGCCACACTTAAAAGCCCTGGGAAAGTTAAAATAATACCTGGAACTAGATTACATCCTACATAAAGACTGATTCTCATATAAGAGTATTAAAAACTTGCAGCCAAGGTGTGTCACCAATTTCTGATTTATAAAAAACCAAATTCATGCCCACTGGGGATTTGAAAACAAAGGATCTGACCCTGCAAACACTGAAACACGAAAGTAATTGTACTCACATGAGCTAAGTTACTCCAATATGTGGTTGCAGCATCAAGCCCAAAATTTGATTTGGGCAATGGTGAAAAGTTGCTACATGATAACATTTGGAAATGCTTCCCAGGAGCTCTTGACTCTCAGCACCTCAATTCTTAGGCCTCCGGTTTGGATACTACTACAAAATACTACAAGGACAGTCACATAAGGCAGTGATTTATCTAACTGGCTGTAAGAACAAAGACAAATATGGGAGCATGGTCTGAACTCTTCATATTTAGAGGGTGATGGGGCAATATTCTAAATTCAATGATAAAATTAGAATGGCTGCAAACTTAGGGCCTGATCCTACAAATAATTATTCCTATGAATAGTCCCATTGGGGCCAATCCTGAAATCCTTACTCAGTTTTTATTCAGTACTTATTCTGACAAATTCCTGTTTAAACCAGTTGAACCACCTGAATGAATAAGGACTACATGTACAAGTAAGTATTGCAGCCCTAGGTCCTAAGAATAGATTATTACACTCAAACCCACACACATCAGAACCCTTTATGTAGTGGGTGATATGACATAGTTGAATGAACACATTTTTGGAAGAAGAAACTAACCAGATTGAATTAAATTTATGGATGGCAACAAAACACTCCTCACAGACCAGGGCCCCATTCAAAAACTGGATGCGACCATTGTTCAATGCTTCTGCTGACAAAAGACTAACATTCAGATTGAAATATGACAGGCTTAACCCTACTTGCTTTAAGTAGTCACTGAAGTAGATTGACTTCAGTGGGACCACTTTTGTGAGTATAAGGAGGATTTGGCCAACATAGAAAAAATGAGCAAAATCTGGGACCCCCTTCTTAGGAAGCCAGCAAATAGTGAAATAGTGTTACTATCTAACAATAATATTTGGAAAGGTTACATAGACCAGAGTCCATGAAGTTACAGTGGTATAAAACTAGTGTATACACACACACACACACACACACACACACACACACACACACACACACACATTGGTGTTAATTGCAACATTCACATTTTAGCATGTGGACCTTAACTGCAGTTTATTAAAAGCACTGTCATCGTGCATACTCTGACATGCATGGAACCTGTTATCCTAATCCAAATATTGGAAAGAAAAACAAACAAACAAAAACCTCACCAAGGGTTCTCAAATAGCTCTTCAGGCTTTTTCAATCCACTAAGAAAGAAACTAAAGTACCTAGGGGTCTAAAACCACACTCATTCAGGAAAGCGTTATATAGTCTGGTAAAAAGTGAGATCTGTGTAGAGAGGAATTAATACTATTCTGCAAGAAAACTGAATCAATGTACGATACATTTTTCTTACAGAGAGTGACAGCATAAAAATCCTTACAAAGCATGCCCCACCCTGAAATGACAGTGTTCATGAAAGTGAGGGAGCAGCAGGGTGACCAGACAGCAAGTGTGAAAAATTGGGATGGGGGGGGGTAACAGACGCCTACATAAGACAAACCCCCAAATATCGGGACTGTCCCTATAAAATCAGGACATCTGGTCACCCTAGGGAATAGTAACATTAATTTGAGATCATACAATCTAACCTATCTACCTATCTATCCAAATACTTATATGGCCCACATTTCTTTAGTATCTGAGTGCTTCACAACCTTGAATGTATCTC
This sequence comes from Chrysemys picta bellii, assembly GCF_011386835.1. Lineage (NCBI taxonomy): Eukaryota > Metazoa > Chordata > Testudines > Emydidae > Chrysemys > Chrysemys picta. Next base: position 108,550,972 of record NC_088794.1, read on the forward strand.
ACACAATCTGCAATGGGCCTCACATTTGGTTTGCAGGGACAAAGATTCTAGCTCCCTCCTTCTCTGGAGTTGTCTCCGCTGTTGCAGATATTTTTCTTACATCTAAGGGCATGTCTACACTTGCCATTTTTTGCACAAAAACCGTGGGAGCGTCTACACTTGCTAATGACTTTTTGCAGTGAAACTTAGCAGTTTCATCACAAAAAGAAAGCCAGCTACACGAGAGGCATACAGCTCTTACTGGTGATACTTTTGCAGTGATTCATAGATTCATAGATTCTAGGACTGGAAGGGACCTCGAGAGGTCATCGAGTCCAGTCCCCTGCCCGCATGACAGGACCAAATACTGTCTAGACCATCCCTGATAGACATTTATCTAACCTGCTCTTAAATATCTCCAGAGATGGAGATTCCACAACCTCCCTAGGCAATTTATTCCAGTGTTTAACCACCCTGACAGTTAGGAACTTTTTCCTAATGTCCAATCTAGACCTCCGTTGCTGCAGTTTAAGCCCATTGCTTCTTGTTCTATCCTTAGAGGCTAAGGTGAACAAGTTTTCTCCCTCCTCCTTATGACACCCTTTTAGATACGTGAAAACTGCTATCATGTCCCCTCTCAGTCTTCCCTTTTCCAAACTAAACAAACCCAATTCTTTCAGCCTTCCTTCATAGGTCATGTTCTCAAGACCTTTAATCATTCTTGTTGCTCTTCTCTGGACCCTTTCCAATTTCTCCACATCTTTCTTGAAATGCGGTGCCCAGAACGGGACACAATACTCCAGCTGAGGCCTAACCAGTGCAGAGTAGAGCAGAAGAATGACTTCTCATGTCTTGCTCACAACACACCTGTTAATACATCCCAGATTCATGTTTGCTTTTTTTGCAACAGCATCACACTGTTGACTCATATTTAGCTTGTGGTCCACTATAACCCCTAGATCCCTTTCTGCCGTACTCCTTCCTAGACAGTCTCTTCCCATTCTGTATGTGTGAAACTGATTTTTTCTTCCTAAGTGGAGCACTTCGCATTTGTCTTTGTTAAACTTCATCCTGTTTAACTCAGACCATTTCTCCAATTTGTCCAGATCATTTTGAATTATGACCCTGTCCTCCAAAGCAGTTGCAATCCCTCCCAGTTTGGTATCATCCGCAAACTTAATAAGTGTACTTTCTATGCCAATATCTAAGTCGTTAATGAAGATATTGAACAGAGCCGGTCCCAAAACAGACCCCTGTGGAACCCCACTCGTTATGCCTTTCCAGCAGGATTGGGAACCATTAATAACAACTCTCTGAGTACGGTTATCCAGGCAGTTATGCACCCACCTTATAGTAGCCCCATCTAAATTGTATTTGCCTAGTTTATCGATAAGAATATCATGCGAGACCGTATCAAATGCCTTACTAAAGTCTAGGTATACCACATCCACAGCTTCTCCCTTATCCACAAGACTCGTTATCCTATCGAAGAAAGCTATCAGATTGGTTTGACATGATTTGTTCTTTACAAATCCATGCTGGCTGTTCCCTATCACCTTACCACCTTCCAAGTGTTTGCAGATGATTTCCTTAATTACTTGCTCCATTATCTTCTCTGGCACAGAAGTTAAACTAACTGGTCTGTAGTTTCCTGGGTTGTTTTTATTTCCCTTTTTATAGATGGGCACTATATTTGCCCTTTTCCAGTCTTCTGGAATCTCTCCCGTCTCCCATGATTTTCCAAAGATAATAGCTAGAGGCTCAGATACCTCCTCTATTAGCTCCTTGAGTATTCTAGGATGCATTTCATCAGGCCCTGGTGCTTGCAGGCATCTAACTTTTCTAAGTGATTTTTAACTTGTTCTTTTTTTATTCTATCTGCTAAACTGTAGCGGGGCGGCCTGGCTCCCAGGCGCCCCAGGAAGGGACGAGCCAGAACAGCCGCCAGAGTGGGCGGAGCCACCGCGGCCTGTCCCCGCCCCCCGGAAGTCAAGGGGCGGGACAGGAAGTATAAAGGCCAGGCCACAGCGCTCAGTAGCTAGCCGGCAGCTGGAGAGGACAGACGCTGGTACCCGAGCTCCCGCGGACCTGAGCCTGCCGATAGCCCGGTACCCTGAGGAGGACTGGCCGAGCCTGCCGAGAGCCCGGTATCCTGAGGAGCGGTCTGAGCTTCCCCCCGCTGAGGGCCCAGAGGGAGCGACAAGCCCACCTGCTGCTCGGGGCCCGGAGGAGCCCATGATCTGCGACCCAGCAGACGGAACTCAGGAGGAACAGGTACCCATGGAGGAGGAGATGGGAAGTGGCCCGGGGATAGCAGACCCCGAACCCATGTCAGTGTGTTGCGGTCAGGATCCCCACTGACTGCGCGGCAGATGGACTGCTGCGGATAGGGCCCCGGGCTGGAACACAGTGGAGTGGGTGGGCCTGTGTTCCCTCCTGCCACCCCGCGCCGGGTGGCAGTCTCTCCTCCTCCTTGTCCAAGGGGCCTGGGCCTCTGACTGACTATTGGTTTGCTGCCCCGCCCTGACCCAGGGCCGGAGCTGCTAATTGTGTGCTCAGCCCCTGCATAAGGGTCTGAACTCTGAATTGCCAATTGTGTGCTCAGCCCCTGCATAAGGGCCTGAGCTCTGAACTGTTAATTGTGTGCTCAGTCCCTGCATAAGGGCCTGAGCTCTGAACTATCAATTGTGTGCTTAGCCCCTACCCAAAGGTCGGGGCCCTAACTGTTATTCGCTTTGTAGCGGGGCGGCCTGGCTCCCAGGCGCCCCAGGAAGGGACGAGCCCCACCCTGGAACTACTACATAAACCTACCCCCTTCCCATTAGCATTCACTATGTTAGGCATTCCTTCAGACTTCTCGGTGAAGACCGAAACAAAGAAGTCATTAAGCATCTCTGCCATTTCCAAGTTTCCTGTTACTGTTTCTCCCTCTTCACTAAGCAGTGGGCCTACCCTGTCTTTGGTCTTCCTCTTGCTTCTAATGTATTGATAAAAAGTCTTCTTGTTTCCCTTTATTCCTGTAGCTAGTTTGAGCTCATTTTGTGCCTTTGCCTTTCTAATCTTGCCCCTGCATTCCTGTGTTGTTTGCCTATATTCATCCTTTGTAATCTGTCCTAGTTTCCATTTTTTATATGACTCCTTTTTATTTTTTAGATCATGCAAGATCTCGTGGTTAAGCCAAGGTGGTCTTTTGCCACATTTTCTATCTTTCCTAACCAGCGGAATAGCTTGCTTTTGGGCCCTTAATAGTGTCCCTTTGAAAAGCTGCCAACTCTCCTCAGTTGTTTTTCCCCTCAGTCTTGATTCCCATGGGACCTTACCTATCAGCTCTCTGAGCTTACCAAAATCTGCCTTCCTGAAATCCATTGTCTCTATTTTGCTGTTCTCCCTTCTACCCTTCCTTAGAATTGCAAACTCTATGATTTCATGATCACTTTCACCCAAGCTGCCTTCTACTTTCAAATTCTCAACGAGTTCCTCCCTATTTGTTAAAATCAAGTCTAGAACAGCTTCCCTCCTAGTAGCTTTTTCAACCTTCTGAAATGAAAAGTTGTCTGCAATGCAGTCCAAGAATTTGTTGGATAGTCTGTGCCCTGAAAACTGCTATCATGTCCCCTCTCAGTCTTCTCTTTTCCAAACTAAACAAACCCAATTCTTTCAGCCTTGCTTCATAGGTCATGTTCTCAAGACCTTTAATCATTCTTGTTGCTCTTCTCTGGACCCTTTCCAATTTCTCCACATCTTTCTTGAAATGCGGTGCCCAGAACTGGACACAATACTCCAGCTGAGGCCTAACCAGAGCAGAGTAGAGCGGAAGAATGATTTCTCGTGTCTTGCTCACAACACACCTGTTAATACATCCCAGAATGTATTAACAGGTGTGTTGTGAGCAAGACACGAGAAGTCTTCACTTGATGTACAAGTGAAGATACGTTCTTCCTGATTATAGAGCTTTTAGCATCCACAGTGCCTAAGTGATATCCCACAGTGCCTATGTGACCACTCTGGCCAGCAGCTCTGCTGCTCTGATGCAAAGTAAACAGACAGCCACTCCTCCCCCTGTAAAACCCCAGGAACTTTGAAACTCCCCTTCCTGTTTTCTTGGCAAGTGCTCGCTTATCATCTGGCCAGGTGACAATGTCTGCTCCACGGAGCAAATGATCCCCTGCTTGGAGCAATGCTGAGCTTCTGGAGCTGATCAGTATTTGGGGAGAGGAGGCTGTGCAGGGACCCAGGATGCCCCGCGATCACCCCCCACTTCCCACAACTCCTATCGTGAAAATGGAGAGAGCTGCAGTGCACTGTGGGATAGCTGCCCTCAGTGCGCTGCTCTCATCTGTGACGGAAGTGCTGCAAATGTAAACATTCTCTGACCCCTGTGGAAGTGAGTACACAAACCAGTGCTTTTCTTTCACCGGTTCACTATCACCGTTGAAACTGACAGTGCAAAAACTCTGCAAGATTTTTACAACTAATCTTGCTCAGAATAGGTCTAATCGACACAGCGATGAAAATGCCTACAGCATCCGGGGACTCATCTTACATGATGGCTCCGAAATCAGTGTCACTGACACCAGTGGAGCTGAACCAGTGTTGGCAACAGTTGAAAATTTTCAGAAATTTTTTTTTTATTAGTATAAAAAAGAGTCCCTTTAGCCAGGGACTTTGAAGCTCCCAATTCATCCCTCCAATCTACTGATTAGGGCTGGATGAAATTTTACAGACTAATAGTTTATTGCCAAAAAATGCAGTTTCGGGTTGACCAAAACTATTCGCAAATTCATTGCCAAAGAAACAAATTAAGACTTTTTTTGAAAAAGTCAAAATGTTGCATTTCAACATTTTCAAAATGAAATGTTGCAACTTTTCATTTCAAAACAACATTTCCTTTTGAAATTTAGCTAGATTTATATAGCAAACAAAAAGGTAAACGACACACAAAAATGAAGAAAAAAATAATACTGTAGTTTTTTGTTGAATGAAACATTTAGTTCGACCCAAACCGAAAGTTTTTCACTTTGCCATGTCAGCAAGAAAAACCAGAAAATATATGTTTCGGGTTGACCTGAAACCATTTATTTCTTTGTTTGGTCACAGAACCAAAAAAATTAATCATTTGCTAAACTATACTACTAATTTCAGACCCCTCCCGTACCACATATGATTTCGTAGCAGGGTTCTTAAGCCTGGGAATTTATCTGTGGTGCTGGACCCAGTGATGTGCTAGGCTATGTTGTCAGTTTCAACAGTGATAGTGAACTGGTGAAAGACAAGCGCTGGTTTGTGTACGCACTCACTTCCGTCAGAGAGTGTTTACATTTGCAGCACTTCCATCACAGATGAGAGCAGCGCACTGAGGGCAGCTATCCCACAGTGCAGCTCTCTCCATGTTGACAATGGGTCTTGTGGGGTGATCGCGGGGCATCCTGGGTCCCTGCACAGCCTCCTCTCCCCAAATACTGATCAGCTCCAGTAGCTCAGCATTGCTCCAAGCAGGGGAACATTTGCTCCGTGGAGCAGGCATTGTCACCTGGCCAGATAAGTGAGCACTTGCCCAGAAAACAGGAAGGGGAGTTTCAAAATTCCCGGGGCTTTACAGGGGAAGGGGTGGATGTCTGTTTACCTGGCTTCATAGCAGCAGAGCTGCTGGCTAGAGTAGTTACCTAGGCACTGTGGGATATCCTGCAGAGGCTAAAGGCTGTGTAAAAAGGAAGAACGTGTCTTCACTTGTACATCACCGCAAAAGCATCACCAGTAAGAGCTGTACATTGTACGCCTCTTATGGAAGTGCTTTTCTTTTTGTGGTGAAACTTCTGAGTTTCACCGCAAAAAGTCATTGACAAGTATAGACGCTCCCATGGTTTTCGCGCAAAAAAAGGGATTTTTTTTCCATTTTAAATGGCAAGTGTAGACAAGCCCCTAGTCACATCATGTGAACACCATATTCAGGGACTTTTCACAGGGGAAGTCTCAGAGAGTGTAAGACGTGAATGTAGCAAGGAAGCTGGGAATCAGCACCGACAAATGATCAGAGGCAGGCCCATGGGATCGTGAGCAGAAGGAGGTCTTGAGGACTGTGGGGTGGAAGGGAGTGAGTTGGTTGTTGATAAAGGTTTCCTGAGAGAGAAAGAAGGAACCAAAATCCAAGTCATAGGTAGGAGAAAAGGGAGTGGAAACTTCAGAGTATGGAGAAAGAGGGTTTGGGGTAAGAATTTTAGGGTTAAGAAAGGTACCAGAATCATTTTGTTGGTGCCACTAGGCATAGCTACCAGGTAACTCGGGAGAGTGGAAGGCCAAAAGTGCCGATGAAGCTCTTCTGCTCTGGGCCTACCTGAACCACAGTGACTCCATCTTGAGAACTCTCACCTACTTCTATGCTAACTGCTTACATGCTGAAGCAGAAATGTAAGGGTCAGGTTTTTCTAGCAGGCAGCTACTGTAAACAGGCCTTGCAAGGCCAAGTGATAAGCAGGCGAAGGGAAAGTTTCTAACATGCACACTGTGTACCTGCTGTAACTGTTGTCTGGAAGGGAGGGGTAAGAGGGAGTAACAGAACAAAGGCTTACACAGAAACAGCTTGGAATATAAAAGGGAAAATTTGTTTGTATTTGTTGCACTTGATTTGAGACACGCTGGTCTCCTAGTGCCATTTCAGAGCTCTGAAATAAACTTGGCTTGCTTTCTCCCCTCGGTGTCTTTATTGGTGCCAAGCACACCGGGCGACGAACCCCCTGTTTGCCATCTCGGGCCCAGTTCTGGGCAGGCAACAATTTAGAACCACAAAGTTCATGATATTCATGTTCCAAAACAAAGCTCTACATAATAGGACATTCTTATTCATGCACATCCCTAGCAGGGCCGGCTACAGGCACCAGCAAAGGAAGCAGGTGCCTGGGGCGGCCAATAGAAAGGGGTGGCACTCCGTCCGTTGTTGGGGCGGCATGTCCTGGTCTGCGGCGGTGGCAATTCGGCGGCGGATCCTTCAGTTCTTCGCTTCCTCTTCGGTGGCAATTCGGCAGCAGCTCAATTGTTGTTGTTTTTTTTTGCCTTCGCCGTCGCCTGGGGCGGCAAAAAAGCTGGAGCCGGCCCTGTCCCTAGTGTGGGCAGGTCCTAACTATCCCACATAGCTCTGCCCATGCGCCTCTATCCTAAACTGAAGCAAACCTGCTTCTCTAGGCTGTGTCTCCCTAAGGCAGAGACTCTTATTTTTGTGAAATATTTCTGACATTCACACAGGAGGACTAATGTGAGACACACACCCCAAGGAAAAAAAACCCATTACTTCACATGTCAATATTTGAACTCCAGCCACTGATGATTAATAGGTTAGTGCATTGTCCCCCGCTACCACCCACTCCCTTTCTCACAGGGAAGTCTATTTCAGTTTCAATGTTCAGGTGGTTAGAGGGAGTCAAAAGTCCATCACAAACACAGCATTGGAAAACTCACATTAAAAAAAAAAAAAACGTAGTTCTTACATAGTGCTTTACATCTGCAGATAACAAAGCACTATACAAAGGATGGTAAATGCCACTATCTCCATTTTACAGATGGGAAAAACAAGGCACAGAGAGTTGAAGTGACTTGTCCAAGGTCACACAGCAGGTCTGTAGCAGAGCTGGGACTAGAACCAGACTGACTCCCATATCAGTGCCCTAGCTGCTAGATTATACCATACCCACCCAATGTGATTAGCACATATGGTAATTAAATTACTTCCCTCTTCTTAGGCTAAAGTGAGGCATTAAAGTGAAGCTGAGTATTACCGTACGTCTTAGGTAAGAGTTCTTTTCCCGAAAGAGCAAAACAGATCTAGCCCTTTAAGAAGTTGAGGAAACAAAGCTATGCCTCATACGATGCGGACGTGTGAAATTATCAGTAGTTAGTTTCCTAATAGCAACTAACCCTAGAATTTCGGTTTCATACGCCACAGCTATCTGCTTTAAAAAAACATAGAGGTGGGGGAGGGAAACCTACTGCAATGCAAGGATATTTGCTTCATGAGTGCTGAATGCTACATTCTATTCAGGTGTGTATTTTCTCCTGAAGGGATTTAAACTATAGGACATTGTGAAATCATAGACTTGAGGGAGGACGATCCCTGGTAAATAGCTCTCTGCAGATTCCTCTTTTAAAAAATTGGGTCCATTCTGTAAATAGATCACGCCTCCCTCTGTAAATAGATCACGCCTCCCTGTCATGTGCTGCAGGTGAGGTCAGTGACATACTGCAAAACACCTTACAAGCACGGCTGGTGTAGGTTGGCACCATCTGGAGGGGACTCCCTGCAGCATCGCTTCTACTTTTTGCCAGAAAGGGGGACTAAGGTGGTCCTGTGCAGCATCACCAAAGAAGGCAATTGCCAGATGCTGCCAGAGAAAGGAGCTACGGAGAGCATGTGCAGGCTACCATCAGAGAACAAAGTGTGGTTTTTCCCTACAGGACAGCTGTGGTTGCTAGGTTTAATGGAAAGGAATAGTATACACGGGGAGAGAGCACGTGGGGGTGCACTCAGAGGACGTGAAATGAATTGGGGTTGGGAAAGCCTCAGAGGATGGGGCTCGACTGGTCTGTATGGCAGCATCATAGTGTAGCAGAAGGGATTGTATGGGAAGGTGAGGGTTACTGGGGTACAGAAAGGGGGATTGTTCCATCTTTACTTTTAAAGATAATTATGTGGATGAAAAGTTTTGCTTTGCAATGCACCAGATTGCTCCGAATGATAAGTATGTTTAGAATGCATAGATTCTAAGGCCAGAAGGGACCATACTGATCATCTACCCTGACCTCCTGTATAACAGACCACAGAATTTCCCGAAATAATTCCTAGAGCAGACCTTTTAGAAAACCACCCAGCCTTGATTTAATTGTCAATGATGGAGAATCCACCACAGCCCTTCCAATAGTTAATTACTCTCACTATTAAAAATGTACTCCTTATTTCCAGTTTCAATTTATCTAGCTTCATCTTTCAGCAACCGGATTGTGTTATCCCTTAATCTGCTAGACTGAAGAGCCCATTATTAAATATTTGTTCCCCATGTATGTACTTCTAGATTGCAATCAAGTCACCCCTTAACCTTCTCTTTTTTAGCCAAATAGATTGAGCTCCTTGAGTCTATCACTATAAGGCATGTTATCTAATCATTCTCATAGCTTTTCTCTGAACCCTCTCCAATGTATCAACATCCTTCTTGAATTGTGGGCATCAGAACTGGACACGGTATTCCAGCAGTGATCGCAACAGTGCCAAACACAGTGGTAAAATAACCTCTCTACCCCTACTCAAGATTCCCTTGTTTATGCATCCCAGGAACGCATTGGCTCTTGTGACCACAGTGTCACACTGGGAGCTCATGTTCAGCTGATTATCCACCATGACACCCAAATCTTTTTCAGAGTCACTGCTTCCTTGAATAGAATTCTCCATCATGTAAGTAGCATACATTCTTTGTTCCCAGGTGTATATGTTTACATTTAGATGTATTAAAAAATATTGCTTGTTTGCTCCCAGTTTACCAAGTGATCCACATCGCTCTGAATCAGTGACCTATCCTCTTCATTAATTACTACTCCCCCAGTTTTTGGGTCATCTGCAGAGTTTATCAATGATAAATTTTGTTTTCTCCCAGGTCATTGATAAAGATGTAAAATAGCAGAGGGCCAAGAACCAATCCCTGTGGGACCCCACTGGAAACAGACCTGCTTGATGATGATTCCCCATTTACTCTTACATTTTGAGACCTATCATTTAGCCAGTTTTTAATCCATTTAAGGTATGCCCATGTTAATTTTATGTTGTTCTAGTTTTTTAATCAAAATGTCATGCAGCACCAAGTCAAATACTTTACAGAAATCTAAGTATATTACATCAACACTATTATCTTTATCAACCAAACTTGTAATCTTATCAAAAAAAGACAGTTAGTTTGACAGAATTTATTTTCCCATGAACTCATATTTATTTGCATTAATTATGTTACATCATTATTAATCAAGTCCCATATCAGCCGCTGCATTATCTTGTCTGGGCTCAATGTCAGGCTGACAGGCCTATAATTATTTGCCTATTTGTCGTTTTTAAAAATTGGCACACTAGTAGCTTTCTTCCAGTCTTCTGAAACTTAACCAGTGCTCCAAAACATTTTGAAAATCAACATTAATAGGCCAGCGAGCTCCTCAACCTGCTCTTTTAAAACTCTTTGATGCAAGTTATTTGGACTTGCTGATTTAAAAATATCTAACTTTAGTAGCTGCTGTTTAACATCCTCCTGAGATCCTAAGGGAATAGAAAGAGTATTATTATCACCATATGATGAGACTATGGCTGGGTTTACACTACCCGCCTGAATCAGCGGGTAGAAATCGACCTCTCGGGGATCAATTTATTGTGTCCCGTTGGGACGCGACAATCGATCCCCGAATCGACGCTCTTACTCCACCAGCGGAGGTGGGAGTAAGTGCCGTCGATGGGAAGCCGCAGAGGTCGATTTTGCCACCGTCCCTACAGCGGGGTAAGTCGGCTGCGATACGTCGAATTCAGCTACGCTATCTTATCTGATAGCTTTGCGTATCTTAAATCGACCCCCCCCCGTAGTGAAGATGTAGCCCTTAGTCATCTGTTTTTCCCCAAATGCAGAACAGAAATATTTATTGAACACCTCTGCCTTATTAATGACAATTCTACCATTTCCACCTAGTAATGGACCATTACCATTGTCAGGATTCTTTTTGTTCCTAATACACTTTAAAAAAAACTACTTATTGTCCTCAACTCTGCTGGCCATAGATTTCTCATGTCCTTTGGCTTCCCTTGTCAATTTTCTACAATTCCTAATTTCTGATTTATATTCATTACAATCAATTTCCCCTTTCTTCCATTTGTGTTTTATATATATAGGTTGGGTTTTTTAACCAGCACAGCTGTCTTCCTCAATTATGGGATTCTGGTTTTTTTAGGCTTCTAGCAAGGTATTCCTAAATGATTCCCAATGATCATTCACATTTTTTCTGATTAATTTCTTCCTCCCAGTTGATTTGGCCCTATTAAAGCACTATATATTATTAGTCTGGACTTTATTCTGCTTGCACATTATAAATGTGATCAAGACATGATCACTTGTACCTAAGCTCCCATTAACTTTTTAGTTCTGTGACTAGACCCTCTTTATATGTTAGGATAAGATCTAATATAGAATTTCCCATGTTGGCTGCAACACTTTTTGAATTAGGAAATTATCATCTATAACATTTAGAAATTCCAAGGATGTTTTAGTATGAGCATGAGACTACCAATGTATGTCACATTAATTGAATTCCCCAGTGATCACACAGTTTTCCCCCCTACATATTGTAGATAGGTGCACAAGGAAGTGGTCATCCTCTTCTCTAGTGTGATTTGCTGGTCTACAGAAGACACCAACTACTACCCCATCTTGTGCTTTATCTGCTAGGACACTGATCCATAAGCATTCCAGATAATTTTCTTCCAAGTTATCAGTGAGTCAGAAACACATAATGCCATTTTTGACATAGTGCCACTCCCTCTCCCCTTTTGCTCATTCAGTCCTTCCTAAATAGGTTATAACCATTGATTTTAACATTTCATTCTGCAAATCATCCCATCAGGTTTCAGTAATACCAACCTGATCAAATTTATGCTCATAAATCAGCAATTCCAATTCCTCTCATTTGTTACCCAGGCTCCTAGCCTGAGAAATTCAAGATTTTTTTCTCTTCATGTCCTTTGGTTCCTTGATTAATTTTGTTTTCAACATCTTCATTTTATGATAGCTGAGTGCTCATATCTTCCCTCTTTTTACCCTCCCATTTTTGCCATTAGTTTAATCCCTGTTAGAATATCTCTTTAAGAGAGCCATGCTTGGGAGTGGGCTCTGCCTTATCTGACTGAGCACATGGAGGAGGAGTGCCACAGAGACTCTCCAGGAGAGTGGCAGATTTTGCATATGGTCTAAGTCTTACTTCCAATAGAGAACCATCTTCCTCAGCTTTCCTGAAATCTCTTTCATAAGAACCCATGAATATTACAAGCTTCTGCTAACTACACTAGCCACCCTGTTCCCAAGGAGGTTGGTTCCCCTTCCATTGAGGTGGAGGCCATCCAAACAATACAGCCCCCTCGCCCCATAGAAGATGGACCGATGTTCCATAAAACCACAGCCCTCCAATCTACACCATTTACCTAGCCAGAGATTCACTTCCAGAATCTTTTGATTTCTGTCTTCCTTTGCTTGTTGGAGAGGAAGGATCTCAGAAGATTGCTTGGATATTCTCCTTCAGCACACTTCCTAGTTCCCTGAAGTAATTTATCTGTGAGATATAATCCTGCAATGTAGCCTCATTAGTGCTGATATGAACCAACACCAGTGGATTCTTGCTCATAGACTTCAGAAGCCTAGCCAATCTCAGAGTAACATCTCATGTCTTGGCTCTGGGAAGCCAGCACATCATCCTGTTGTTCGCTTGTTCCTTGAAGAATGTTCTTTCAATTCTTCTGAGTACTGAATCTCCAGCAAGGATAGCCTTCATTCCTGGGATATTATCCAGGGAGATCTCTCTCCCTACTCTAAAAATTACCTAGTTCCAATCCTAGAGTATATGCCGGTGTGGGGAAAGGGGAGGAATGAAAGGAAAGGTAGGGAGGAAATGAAGGATAGAGTAAGGAGGAGATGATGAACAGGAAGGAATAATGTAGAGAGGACAGAATATCAGATACTGACAGGGATGAATAAATGTAGGATTCAGAGAGTCATGCCCAGACCTGAGTTTGCCCCATGGACCTATACATTTTGGATCCAAGGATCCAGTGGACAGACTGTTACCGGAGAGCACTTGTGTCTGCCATTGGGACTAAGTAGCTGGAGGCAGCACTGGCAGGGCAGGGAGCCAGGAGTGATGCTACTTCACAACTTCTTTGTCCGGCTGATTCTGGCCCTGCCTGCTCTCAGCCAGTAGCAGAATCTGGGCCTTAGAAAAGAAATGTCAAGAACCTGCTCCTATCTCTGCTCTAGCGCTTTAAAATACCACCTATTTTGAAGGAAGAACTTTTTTTTTTAAACTGGCATTCAATAATATTCAATGGATTCACCCTACAGGGCAAAATATTTCCTGGAGAGCTGGTAGAATTTTAAGGCTTCAGGACTATAACTGCAATGAATATGGATTGTTCCTTTGATGTGTGCTGAAGTACACCTAATTTAGACCTTCACAACACTTTTTCTTAAACACAAAGAAGTTGCAAGGAGTTAGAGATCAAAAGCAGCAATCTAACCATCTTCCAAAAAGGTTTCTCGAGCTTCCAGCACAGCATTTCCTAGAACAGTGTTTCTCAAACTGGGATCCATGAGGGTGCTCCAGGGAGGTCTGCGGCCCCCTCTGATCTACTCCTCCTCCTCCCTTCCAGCGCCTCCTGCATGCCAGGGAACAGCTGTTCAGCAGCATGCAGGAGGCGCTGGAAGGGAGGGCGAGGAGTGGGGATGGGCACACTCGAGGGAGGGGGCGAAATCATGTCTGGGGCCACCAGCCCCACTAATCAACTCCTCCCTGTCCCTCCCAGTGCCTCCTGCATGCTGGGGAACAGCAGTTCAGTGGTGTGCAGGAGGCGCTGGGAGGGAGGGCGAGGAGTGGGGACAAGGAGCACTCGGAGGAGGGGGCAGAAATAGGCGGGGAAGAGAAAGGGCAGGGGTGGAGCAGGGGCAGGAAGAGGTGGGATGGGGTGGGGCCTGGGGGGAAAGGATGGAATTGGGGCGAGGCCTAGGGCTGAGCAGGGGAGTTGGGGGTCTGCAAAACATTTTTAAATCAAAATGAGGGTCCTCTGGTTGCTAAAGTTTGAGAACTGCTGTCCTAGAAAATTGTCTCTTGAATTTTGGTACCTCTAGCCAATAGGCATACACTAAACACTTTAGGCCAAATTCTCAAGTGGTCCTCAGCCTGGCATCTCTTGGTTCATGCACAATCACTTGTTTACATACTTCTCTACCATAACTACCCACCCACAGGTATAAACCTGCAGGAGCATAATACCCCATCTGGTCCAATAGGAACTAATCAGGCTGGTTGCTTTTTTCCAAATTGAGATTGTGACTAATTGGGGGTGGGGAATGTATGCTTTTCTCAATGTTTTTTTCCCCAGAAAACTGAAAGCCTGAACATTTTCAGAAGTTTTTGACTTCAGATTTTTTTTAAAGCAATTTGAAGCATTTTTGGCCATATGGTTTGGTTCTGAAATGAAAAATCAAAGTTTTCTATGGAAAACTTCCTTCTCCCCTCAATTTTCTGACTAGCTCCAGGGTCTAGAAATGTTGCTGAACATGTTAGCTAAATCCCTAAATGGAATATAAGGTAACAATTTTTCCTGGGTCTGGCTTGAATCTCTTGAGTCAAAATGTGTCTTGGAGATTTTAAAACTGGATACTAAGGTCTCTGTCTTCTGATATATACTGGGATATTTTGGTCAGGTGGCGGAGCTCAAACTAAAGTGGTTGGTAGTGATCCAGAATGACACAGTATTTCAGCTAAAGAGCAAAATACCTGGTCACTTGAGCTGTTACAAGATACTGCCAAAATAAACCATAGTTTATGTTCCTTGGCCTTCCTTTCAGTGATAATTGCCAGAAAATAAATGAAGTAGTCTCTGAATCAAGAATGCTGAAAAGACTCTCAAAAAAATAAGTCTGAAGTGGGAATTTTCAAGCAACATAAGTTTCCCAAACATGAAGAAGAGCTCTGTGTAAGCTCAAATGCTTGTCTCTCTCGCCAACAGAAGTTGGGTCCTATAAAAGACATTACCTCACCACTTTGTCTCTGTACATTTAACTAAGTGAGATAGAGAAAGACTCATTTTTCTATAGCTTTTTAAAATTTTGGATTTTAAAGGGTATATTTTAAATGAAAATAATAACTTCTGGGTTGTGACATGCCACTAATGGACAGAGCCAAATGAAATAATATTTTAATAATTATACTTTCTGGGGAAAAAACCACCTCTCTCTCCGAATGCCACTTGTCCAAGTAAGCCAAGTGATTTATTTTGCATAACTGATCATTCTGTGGGTTCATTCAATTTTAATTATTTTTTCCAGAAATACATATGTATAAGGTTGGGTTGCATTCTTTATAGGAGGTTTTCTACTGTATGTCATTGGGGTTTGGGGTTCTGGGTGCAATTCATATGAAGGTATAGTAAGTAAGTGGGATGCTGGGCTGGCTTATAGTGTTTGTGATCGACATTCAGCTGGAACTGCATAATGTCAACTATTGCTTTGTTTGGGTTACTAAATCTGAATTCTAACAACCACTGTCTTGCATGGGGAATGCAAGATACTCTCAGGCAGGTCTGCCCGGTTCCTCTTTCTGTGAAATGGGCACTGGTCGAAACAGCGTATTACCATAGGTGTGTGCAGCCCATTTCATTAGGGTGTGCACCCATGGAGCCCCACCCTAGCCCCGCCCCATCCACTCCCTCCTACTTCCCGCCCCCTGACTGCCCCCCTCAGAACCTCCAACCCCCCCTGCTCCTTGTCCCTTGACTACCCCCTCTTGGGACCCCTGCCCCTAACTGCCCCCCAGGACCCCACCCCCTATCTAAGCCTCCCTGCTCCTTGTCCCGACTGCCCCCCTAGGATCCTACCCCCTACCTGTCCCCTGTCTGCCCCGACCCTTATCCACACCCCCGCCCCGGGACTCCCACGCCTATCCAACCGCTCCCCGCCCCCTGACAGAACCCCCAGAACTCCTGAACCATACAACCCCCCTGCTCCCTGCCTCCCCAACCCCTCTCCACACCCCTGCCTCCTGACAGCCCCCCCAGAACTCCCAACTCATCCAATTCGCCCCAGCTCCTTGTCCCCTGACCACCCCCTCCAGAGGCCCCCCCACCCTAACTGCCCCCCAGGACCCTCCTTGCTCCCTGTCCCCTGACCATCCCCTCCAGAGGCCCCCCCCCACCCTAACTGCCCCCCAGGACCCTCCTTGCTCCCTGTCCCCTGACCCTTATCTACCCCCTGCCCCGTGACAGACCCCGGGATCCCACCCCCATCCAACCCACCCTGCTCCCTGTCCCCTGACTCCTCCCACCCCTTATCCAACCCCCCTAGCCCCAGACCCTTACCATGGCATGAGATGAGGCTCCTATCCTCCCTGAGGAGCCAAACACTGCCCCGTGGGAGTGCGCTCAGCCCCGGCCCCCAGAGCACTGCACACGTGGCGGCATGGCTCCAGGGGAGGGGGGAGGGTGTCTGCCTCCCCACGGAGACAAACGCTGGCCCACAGGAGCGTGCAGCCCCGGCCCCCAGAGAGCTGCGCACGCGGCGGCAGGGCTCCAGGGGAGGGAGGAACGCAGGAGAGGGGCCGGCAGCTTGCTGCGTTCGGCCGGGCGCTTCAGCCCGGGAGCGCAGATCCCGCGGCTTGCTGCACCTGGAGAGGGGGGCCATTTGCCCACCCCTGCATTAGGGTGTGCCCGGGCACACCCAGCATACCCCGTGCGCATGCCTATGCATATCACTGACAGAAAAGGGCTGCCTCTGTAAGAGTTCAGATGAACACTAGAATTGTGGGTGATGGAAGTGTGGAAAACGGTGATGACAGCAATCTGGAGCAGAGTGGTAGTGATTAGGAAAAAGCTTAAATGAAATGCACCTAATCTGCAACAAAAGATGGAGGTGAGGGAGATCCTGATCTGTTGCAGAGTGGTATAGTCCCAGGATTTGCAGCAACATGAGAAAATTGAAGGGGGGTGGGAAGGGACAGAGAGAGAGAGAGAGAGAGAGAGAGAGAGAGAGAGAGAGAGAGCGCACAAGTGAACAAGAAAGAGAATTAGAGCTTTATTAATCTGCTTCAGGTAGAGATACATGGTTCGTTGCAATTTAAGAAATTTCCCTGGAAAGATACTGTTTTCTGAAAGTAGTATCAGCACCGCCAAGATTTGTTTATATCTCAGGTAAATGTTCATGAGAACTCATGATTGATCATGTTCAGTTATGGTCACATATTACCCTTGTGACACTGGCAGACCAGGTGCCAGCTCATGCCAAGGCCCCTAGCCTCACTGACCATTCATAAATGCATAGCTGGAAACCATTCTGGCTCACCTGTGTGTTAGCATTGTTAAAATAGATGTTACAGTTATAAGAATCAAAGCGGTAGCCGTGTTAGTCTGGATCTGTAAAAGCAGCGAAGAGTCCTGTGGCACCTTATAGACTAACAGACGTATAGGAGCATGAGCTTTCATGGGTGAATGCATGCATCCGAAGAAGTGGGTATTCACCCACGAAAGCTCATGCTCCTATCAGGGCCGGCTCCAGGCACCAGCCGAGCAAGCTGGTGCTTGGGGCGGCAGCTTGTAGGAGGCGGCATTCCGCCCACTCCTAGGGCGGCACGGCCGCTTTGTTGTTGTTGTTGTTCCGCTCCGGCCGCCCTGTAGGGGGCAGCGGTGTGGAGGACAGGAGTGCCCTGCAGCAAGCCCGGCAGGGCAGCCCACGTCCTTCCCTCCCAGCCAACTGGAGCAGCGGGGAGCCCTCCCAGCAGGGGGCACTGCGGGAGGGGGCCGCATGGCAGCACCCCGCTGAAGCCCTGGCCGCCCTCCTTCTCTCTCTCCCCCCACTCCCTCCCCCTCTCCCCTGCTAGCCGGGGCACATCTTTTTTTTGCTTTGCTGTTCTGGCCGCCGCGGTTTTTTTTTTTTTGCTTGGGGCGGCCAGAAAGCCAGAGCTGGCCCTGGCTCCTATACGTCTGTTAGTCTATAAGGTGCCACAGGACTCTTTGCTGCTGTTATAAGAATGTGTTTAGTGTTTAGACTTTATGAAATACTTGTAGGATGCTATGTGTATTCATCTTATTTATAGCATCTGTACCCCATGTAATAAGGTAAATATTTAAGTGCTTGCTTTAAAACTGTAAACCCCCCTACTGTCAGGAGAGAAGCATTACCAAGTGTGAAGTGGTAGTTTACAACAAGAGGTGTCATCTCCTCCCCAATAAAAGAAAGCCCATAGACACCAGACAAGCCATTGTGGAACATCAGGGGACAAAAGACTTTGTTGATTGCTCCCCACACACACACACACCCCATGAAGAGGAGACATCACAAACACTGGTCCCATTGGCTTGAGCTCTGGGGGGAAGGGAATAAAAATCCCTCTCAAGGATAAATGTTATGCGGCTTGGACATCAGGAAGAAGGCAAGACTTCTAATCATAAGCAAGGGCTCCCCAGCTGGTTAGCTTGGGTTAGCCCTACAGGACATATAGAGCTAGCACATTACAGCAGTTTCTATTACTTTTTGGAACCTAAAACTAAAACTCATTTGTGCATGTATGTTTACCTGCTTTAACCTTGTAAATAGCTCACTTACTTTTTCTTCCTAGTTAATACATTTTTAATTAGTTTATTATAGAATTGGCTAGAAGTGTTGTCTTTGGTGTGAGATCTGAGGTATAATTGCCCTGGGGTAAGTGACTGGTCCTTTGGGACTGGGAGTTTTGGTGTAGGGGACCATCAATCACAAAGGCAAGCTTGCCTGGGTGATAAGATAGATTGGAGTATCCAAGGGCACTGTCCGTGACTCCATGTTAAGGCTGTTATAGTACCTGAGGAGTTAACACTTGATACTTGGTTGGTGAAATCTAATTGTAGAACATACAACCAATGATGTTCCTAGTGGAGGCAGCCCCTACGTGGTGCATACCTCTGGCATAATGGCTACAACTAAGTACACAATTTTCAGTAATCATTTGGTGTTTAACTAACACACAAAACTGTCTTACTAAACCTGATTAAAATCTGGATTTAAGACACTCTAAATTAAGCGTGAGCCAATTCCTTTGTAAAAGAACTGTTAACAATGAAAGAAAACATGAATAGAGAAGTTCTGAAGGACACTAACATGCTTTCAGTTGCTAAGGGAAACTCTTCCTTGGTCTACCCCCATGTACTCAGTAGGTCTGACTCACAAGCATTCTGGCTTTCAATAAATAATGAAAGCCCTATAGTGTTTAAGAACAAAGCGCCAGTAAAAAGGGTTAAAAATAAAACAAAATCACATTGAACATGCTAATGAAATATTTCTCTATAAAGATTCTGGGAACTATGTACAGTTCCTTAAAACTGAACTTAATAATAATAATTATAATAATAATTAAAACCTTGTCTCTGTAGGCTACATAGTGTGCCTGAGACAGCTCTCATATATAGAGGGAAAAGTGCTGAAATAGACTTCTTGTTGCTGCTGTATTTCAAAGCTGATGTTTAGACCACCGAGCTAACCCTTTCCAACTGAGCCCCATTGGACCTTTTCTCTCATTTTATTTTTTAAATCTCTTTCTCTCTGCAGGAAATGCCTCTGCCAAGTATCTTTCTCCCACAACTTCTCCTGTTCCTTCTGATCTCCTTTTTTACAGATGAGGCAGTTACAGTGACACACAGAGAGGTTAAGACCAAAACTTGCCAAAGTGACTCCTAATTTTGGATGCCTCCATTTTGCCCCCAAATTGTGACCCCTTAGGAGAGTGGTAGAAGTGCTGGGCCCCAGAAGCTCCCAAGGATTTCAATTAGAGTTATGGGTGCTTGGCACTTCTGAAGTTCAGGCTCCAAATCAGAGGCCACTTCTGAAAACCTTGGCTCCAAGTGATTGCCCTAACGGTGACAATAACTAGAACTTTATCCATGGGATGGGGAGTCATGAGACATGGGTTCTAATGCTGAATCAGACACTGACTAGCTACTTTACTCTAGGAAGTCATAATCTCTTTGTGCCTCACTTTCTCACTCTGTAAAATGGGATAATGAATATTTGCCTCTTTCATGCACAGCTGTGAGGTATAATTGTCAGACCCTCCCTCTCTCACTGTGATACACTGCCACAGTTGTGATCAGTGGAGTGACTGATGCTAGATCCCCCTAGAAATAATAGAGGAAGCTGCTAACAGCCTGGTCTCTGTAAGGAGAAGACCTAGTGATTAAGGGCGCAATCCCACAAATATTTTAAGCATGTGCATAACTGTACTAACGTGACTGGCCTAATATACTTCAAAGGGACTACTCACATGAGTCAAGTTATGCATGTATTTAGGTGCTTGCAGGATCAGAACCTTAGTTAATAATAATTAAAGATAACATTAACTATGGAGACGCTACTACCTTCATAATAATAATACTGCACCAAGTGTCTGTTTTTTAACATCTGTATATAGCAATACAACATATAATACTTGTGTTCTTACTTATATACTAGAGATGTATATGCAGCTAGATAGTTGTAAATGTCACCATAAAGTACAAATACAACATTTAAAAACTGAGCCAGGTAGATAAGAAAAGAAAAGTGATTTGTCACTGTAAAAGATGAAAATCCATTGGGTAAATGTTTCCGCCTTTGTCCATCTGAAAGGCAAGATCGGGAAAAACTTTCCACTATTTTCAAACGGTCTTACTGATAGCAATTAACCCTCTGACTCAGATGTCAATGAGAGGTCAACGGTGTCTGTCTCTCTCACATACACAGTAGCAATTATATTACAACAAAGTTTTTAAAAAATCCACATGCAGGCAGAATAATAAAAACCGGAAAAGAAATGTAAACAGTGTATGGAAAAAAATGAGCTAACTTTAAAATTTGGCCTCCTTTGCTAATTATTCTGGGCCCAGGTGTTAGAGGAGGGAAGAATGAGGTTAAAAAATGATGAGAAATTATTATGTAAACACAGGAAATCCTGTCCATCCCCTTTTCCAACATATTTTCCCTTCCTTTGTCATTGTACTTACCATTATACTTGCCGCTAAAATAAATAGTTACCACAAATTCTTATGCACCAAATCCTGCATTCCTTATTCAGGCAAAACACCCATTGACTTGAATGGAAATTCTGCCTGAGTATGGACTATAGCTGACTCAATATACTTTATGTTCCAGCATGATATAAATGGACCAGCATGAAACTGTATCATTCAGATGGAAGACTGAGTTTAAAAGAGACCCTTGTATAATCTATTTTTAATGTGCTGTATATCTGGAGAAATAGCCATGCTAAATAACATTCTGTTGATCCAAGTTAAAAAAATGTGAATTTGTAGCCTGCACAAATTTTTGTTTCTTCTTCTCACAAGTGTTCCAATAGATGCATATTGGTCTATATTACTGAGTGGGTAGGGACACAGGTTCAACACATCTTGAACTTGTTTACATTATAAAAAAACCAATTCCATGACATCAATGGAAGCTTTGCCATTGATTTCAATAGGGCCAGGATTTCACCCAAGGGCTCTTGTTCCAGTTTCAAGCAGGGGCAGGCTCCACTGGTGCTTTCCTTGTCTATATAGTGTTTATATAGTTTATCTGTATTGGTGGCTGGCCATCAGTTACTGGAATTGGGTAATTCCCAGACAAGGACTGATTCACAGGCTAATTTCTGGGTCACTTCACAGCTATAAAGGACATGGGAATGTCCTTAAATAAAGTCAAATGACATTTAGGCTGGAGAACAAGACTAGTTCACATTTTCTTGGGAAGTTAGGGAAAAGGCTGATGCATATGTAAACTATGCAACACTTTGCTCTTCCTAATTAGCATTTGTGTTTGTATTTGTTGCCCAAAGCCTTAAAGATACGAAAAAATAAATCCTACTGTGAAGTTCTATTTTTCAAACTCAGACATTTTGTAAATCAGAGGGAAAATAATAATAGCTCCAGGGCCATGTACAGTTTGCTTTGTCTCTTACAAGAGGAACTGTGGGCAGCTCCTTTTCCTTCCACCCCCAATCAGTGAAAATCTACCTAACTTTTATGGGGCACGGTGCTGCTGGATATGTCACAGTTCAAGGCCACTTGTGGGCATCGAAAATCTTGAGCACCTTTCTCCAGTGCAGTGTATTCAGTTAGCTCTGGTATTCCGAATAATTACTTCAGTTTGACTAATTACATTCTGCATGTCAGCACCCCACCAGAGGGTCCTGTTCCACATGATGCTATTCACTACCTGTCTAAACTCTTGTTTGAATTAAAGGGCTACTGTCCACTACACTCACTTCAGAGATGACTGAACTTCAGTAGTGGGTGTAGTGTCATCTGTATCTATAGTTTTCAAACTTCTTTGGGATGAAAGGCATTGGATAAATACAATATATAATCCTTGTTACTGTGGACTTTCAAATGGAAGAAATATAGTTTCAGAAATGCTAAAAGTCAGCTCCACTGGGCCAGTTATTAAAAGTAGGAAAACACACAATGCATATACCTAATATTTAAATAATTTAGATCTGGATATTTACCATTATTCAAAGAGTGCTGAAGATATGTTGTCACTCTAACACTGTTTCACAATGCCATGGCTGAATCAAATTCCATTTATAATCTCTTAAAAATGCATTCAGCAGACATATCTGATATAATGCCGCCTTTCTTCCATTTGCTAGAAAATGAGAGAAGGAAGTTAACCTAGATATGAAATGGTTAAACAAAGCCACATTCCTACCTCACACTCAATAGGAGAGGCTGGGTATACCAAGGATATGGTTTTTGAAATATAATACATAGCATATGCCCTAAATACTGTACTGTCAATTCAATCCAAATCACTCATAAATCTAACTTCAGGACTGTAGCGATTCACTTGCTGATTTAAAGTTTAAAAAAAAATATCTGTGACTGTTGATATGATTAAGAATTATTCAATATGTTGCTATGGGAAACAAAATTTTTCAACCAAGCCTCATTAATAATTTTTTGAGAGATTCCACCTGTTTTAATCATCCAGTGGAAGTAGAACACAAAGCTAATGTTTAAGGACTTGCACAAATGAGATATTTTAAAAGAATTTATGTTGAGAGAATATATTGATACTCAGATACAAAAAGTTCTGTATACTGTCCTCTAACCAGTGGAGCGGCTCTCCCGGGCTCCATGTGAATAAAGGGTCAGCTCCCCTTCATGTTGCACAGATGCTCAGGAGGTGGGGGATGGGAAGGACAATAAGACTGTCTGCTGGGGGGCAAAGGAATGAGAAACCCAGGATGGGGAGTCTTCTCTTTATTTTTTTCCTGCTTCAGTTGCCTTACTTTGATTTTTTGTTCACTACACTTTAAAGAAAAAACATTTGTGGACTGTGACTGTGCTTTTTATGCACAGTCATTCCACCATCTGACATGGAGAGTTAAATACATACATTCTCTTGATAGCCTGGTCTATAATAGGAAATTGAACTGTTGTCAAAAATGGATTTCAACAGCAGCTGCCCCAAATGGGTACTGAAAATGGTTTGTCTGGCATATATAGGCCAGACAAAACTGTTTTCAATTTTGTGGTGGTGAAACTTGCACCTGGTTTAACACTAGAGGAGTTTACTATTTTAACAACCATTCTTCCTTGCATGCTCATAAAAACACCTTGTACCAACACACAAAAGTTCTCCAAACGATCTACATGCTTCCCAAAAATTGCTTGGATTGTACTTGCTTTCCACAGTCTGCACTGTTGTAGTGTCAGTGTAGGCAGAAGTCACTGGCATAACGATACAATTGTTTCAAATAGTCATCTCACCACTGTCCCACAGTGTCTCCCAGAATCCACTGCTTCTAGGAACTGTGCTGTGAACTATGATATAGGTGCCCAGAGGGCATCTGAAATGTTTTAGAACAGTGTTATGTGGACACGGATCAGACCTACAATAGTTTGGAACATACATCGGCAGGGGTAGTGTGGACACACCAAACAGTTTATGCTCAGATCAATTCTATCTAGTCTGCCAGTTATGAAATGAGCAGATGTTGTCCTTATTAATCCCTAAGTGAATTGCATCTAATAAATGAGAAATAACATTAGAAATTACTAACAATAGGGCTGACAATCAAAGCTCTGCCAAAACTGAACAGCTCTCAGAAATACATCATCTATATTTTTATTCAAATTTTAAAAAATAATTGCCATAAAGTAAAACATATTACAGATGAGATTTAAGGACAATGGTTTGTATTTGGATGATTTTTGTGCCTTTTTGGCACCACCCAGGCCAAATATGAATGTTCTTGCCATATTTCTGTCTTGTAATTTTTTTGTATTGATTTTGAGTTTACAACTCAAAATAAATTGGACTTGATTTTGTACCTGGTCATACTGGTGTAAATCAGGAGTAGTCAATGGAGTTACTCTTGATTTAGACAGGTGCCAGTGAGATCAGAATTTGGCACAATGGAGTTACACACTGGTGTGAAACTAGCAGGAGATGCAACTCAGGCCTGTAATCTCAAGGTCAACCTTGGCTAATGCATTCAAGAAAGATTCTCACAGAGGTGACTTCTAAAGAACAATGGCAAATACCAAATGAAAAGCTTGTTGATGCAACAACCCTCAACTGTGTAAGTGTTAAAAACAGAGTCCTACTTATACAAAAAACAGGGATCAAAATCTATTGTTAGCAGGGAGAGGCAAGCACAAATAGCAATTAGGAAATACAAAAATACTTTCATCATATAAACAGGGATAATTATATTACCAAAATTATTTACCCAGTATTATGTATTTGTAAAATAATCCACACTCATAATGTAAGCTTTCCTCTCCCCATGCGCTCCCTTCACTCCCTCCCACCTCTTTTCTTTTTTGAAGACACTTGGTAACTCTCCAATATCAATCTTCAAAAGACCAAAAAGACTTCAGAGCCAAGTGACAGAAAGAGGACAGGGAGAGGAACTGTACAAATGCAAAGAAAGAGAGAGAAGGAAGATGAAGTGGAAAGTGATTAAAAGAGTAAGGAAGAAAAGGATAGGTGGCAAGGCAGGGTGGTCTACTAGGAACTACTACAGACAGCTGAAATGGAAATAACGAGAGAGGAGATACAATACATTGCTGTCTACTTTTCATTAGATAGGCTCATTCTTAATACTGCTATGTAATGTCATTACAGCTATCAGAGCAGGGAAGTTTGGCCTGTAATTGCCGGGGCAGAGATATGCGGTATGCAGGCATACGTGAGCTCTTGCACACAGACTAAAACAAACACGAATATTTTATTGTCAATTTGATAAAGAAATACTGCACGTTTTGTGCAGTGTATTAGCCAGCTGCCAGTTCATTGCTAAACCGGGAGTGCCTATAGTCTCCAGTGAGTGGTCTTGCTGCCCGGCACAGTGCATGAGCTGCATGTAACTGACTGTTTCCAGGGAACAAAGGGGATCACAGAGACTAGTGAACAGTAAATGATATCTCCAGTGTAAACCCTTCTAGTGGACCTATCAACAGAATATCTAGATGCCAGATCCATAATTAAAACTGAATAACAATAATTAAGGACTCTTCTGTCTCCTCCTCCTTGATTCTAGAAAGCATATCTTGGTTATGATTATTAGTTGTTTTTTGTATTATTATTGTAGAAACTCACAGCTTTTAAAGATGGCAAGCTATTCAGATCATTGTACTTTGATTTGTAATTTCATAGAACTGTCATTTCTATGTCCCATTTCACAAAGATACAAGTTCAGTTTCTTTCTTTGGCAAAAGACATTAGGAACAGCGGTTCAGAACCATAGCTAGTGTAAATTGGCCTTGCTTGATTTCAGTAGAGCGACAACGATTTATACTAGCTCACATCACAGACACGGTGTATTATTAGCTGATTTTTGCTATTTTTACATCCTTGAAAACTGGAAGGCAAATCTACATGCATCCCAGCCATGACGGGCACAAACAGGAGCAAAACATTGTGTGTGTGTTGGGGGGAGAGGTGTCCCCATATAGTTCCAATCCAAAGGAAATAGTTGCGAATCCCAGAGAGAATGTTTGTAAGCTAAATTCCCACCGCTCTACTGCTGTGTGACCATGTGCCTTCTGCATCATCTGACATTGTGGCTTTTCGATTTCCTGCTACATCATGGTAAGTTTATTTCTGTGGAACTGTGAGGAGGAGGAGGCACATGGGACAATTTAGAACACATCATGGGGTGATGCTCTGATAAATTAACTGAGGGCATGTCTACACGTATCATAGAATCATAGAATATCAGGGTTGGAAGGGACCTCAGGAGGTCATCTAGTCCAACCCCCTGCTCAAAGCAGGACCAATTTCCAACTAAATCATCCCAGCCAGGGCTTTGTCAAGCCGGGCCTTAAAAACCTCCAAGGAAGGAGATTCCACCACCTCCCTAGGTACGCATTCCAGTGCTTCACCACCCTCCTAGTGAAATAGTGTTTCCTAATATCCAACCTAGACCTCCCCCACTGCAACTTGAGACCATTGCTCCTTGTTCTGTCATCTGCCACCACTGAGAATGTACAGCGCTGCAGCGGCGCAGCTATACCAATACAGCTATATCACTGCAGTGTATCTGGTGAAGACGCTCTATGCGGATGAGAGACAGCTCTCCCATTGGCATAATAAAACCACCTCCTTGAGCAGCAGAAGCTCAGCTGGAGAAGCTCTCCCGGTGACGTAGCGCTGTCCACACCAGTGCCTATGTTGATGTAACTTACGTTGCTCAGGGGGGTGATTTAGCCTGACATAGCCTGAGAAGCCATCATGGTATCGGTTAGTGTAACATCCATAAAATCGTCACTAAAAACAGCCCTAAGGCCCTGACCTTTCCAATACTCACATGCTTAAATGTACACATGTGTGCATTGTAGGAGCAGAGCTTCACACAATGGCACATTCTGTCTTCTTAAATGTTGTGGCACAGCAATTAATTTTGTATGTGAGAGAGAGAGAATCTCTTCAGATGACAAATCTGTAAAGTGACTTTGATTTCTGAATCTTTCTAGTTTGTAGTTTAGTTTGTAGTGCTTACTTTCAAGTTCACTCCAGCAGTCTTTAACGCTTGGCAGAGTAAGAGGGAGAAAAGCACCGTGTGTGGGAGAGAGCCCATAAATGACTATTGTTTCTCTTAGTACTCTAATTAAAACAACTTTTAATTATTTCAGCTGCCTCCCATTCCCCTCCCCCTAACAGAAGATTAAGAGTGTGACAGAGAAATTGAAAACAATTCCCCACAGGCCAGAATATAGTTGGTACCACAAGTTCAATAAGTAAAGCAAAAAAGTGTCCTCTAATTAATTGATGCTATCTCTGTTAGGTTACCCCAGCCCTTTTCATTCCCAGAATACAAGAGTTTGCAAGATCTCTGATAACTCTGGTTTAATTAAAAGAAAAGATGTACTTTTTAAGTGTTTTATCTACAGACGAAAGTACAAGGGAGAAATGAGAAATCTCATACAGGACAAAAATCAATTCCTTTTTTTTTAAAAGTTATAATGTATTTTGGCTGCCGCACCAAATCCTCCACTTCTGGGGTGAAATCCTGCCTCCACTGAAATCAATGGCAAAACTTTTCTTCAATGGGCATCAAAACTTTACCCCTATATCCAATACTCCCACAGAAGCAAACAGGAGTTTGTTCCTTGCAGATTATCTTTAATGTTTTTCAAGTATTTATTTCCATTTTACATGGACTGCACCTTTTGTTGTTGTTGACAGATTACAGACTGAGAGAAAAAACATGTCTCTGTGCCTATAACTTTTGTGCCTGAACATAAAGCATGATAATAACTAATTTGCATTTTTGAATAGCCTTCAAATCACCCTATGGCACAAAGCCAAAGCAAGCTTCTTCATGGAAACAAACAGCTTGAATTGTCACTTGTTAGAGCTGTTGTCAGATCTTGTAAAAAATATTTTCTGCACCCCGATTGCCATAAGTACATTGTGGGAGTACCAGACACGTCTTGTTTTCTTCCTAATAGGTCACGTAGTAACTGCTCTGAGTCAAATTCAACCACAATTGTAAACTTTGATAGGATTTCCTTCAGCTATTGATATGTTCATGCACGTATGCAGCTCATGACTCAGGGTGCTTATCGGTCAACTGACACTCCCTCTGGTATGTGAAGCATCATCGCTAAGACCACTTCTCCTTTCACCCTGAATAAAACATTCAACATGTTTATGATCTTTTCTAGGTCTTTTCCCCACACCCACCCACGGCAGAGTCTGAAGGACATACAGGACATAGCTACAATTGTTCTCAGCTTCCTCACTGTGATCATTATATTGGTGAAGTTTGAAATCATCAACCTCTGCCACTGTATCTTTAATACTACATTTCCAAAACAGTAGATAAACCACAATACCAGGTATCTGCCTCCCATTCTGGTAGCTGAGTTCTCATTCAGAGAACTCATTAATTATTATTGTTATTTATTTGTATTGCCATAGTGCCCAGGAGCCCCAGTCATGTCCCAGGATCCCATTGTGCAAGACACTGTCAAACACAATTGTATTCTCATGTTTGTCAGCTAGAGCACTAGCAACTCAGTCTTTCATAGGAGAATATGCCTTCAAAATGGAAGCTCAGTTTTTCCAGGCAGTTGCTTTCCCTTTTTGATCTGTGTATTCATTTTTAGCATTACAGTAGTGTCCCTCAAACTACTATGAAGTAGACAGAAAGGAGAGCAGTTACCAGTGCATTTGCAGAGAGCTGTTTGTTGTGAACAGAGATATACATAAAAACAACGAGGAGTACTTGTGGCACCTTAGAGACTAACAAATTCATTTGGGCATAAGCTTTTGTGGGCTAAAACCCTCTTCATCAGATGCATGGAGTGGAAAATACAGTAGGGAGATATATATACAGAGTACATGAAAAGATGGGGGTTGCCTTACCAATTCTAATGAGACAATTTATAGTGGTAATCAGGGTGGCCTATTTCAAACAGTTGGCAAGAAGGTGCATTGGCCAAACTGAACAGTCTCTACGCAAAAGAATAAATGGACAAAAATCAGACATCAAGAATTATAACATTCAAAAAACAGTTGGAGAACACTTCAACCTCCCTGGACACTCAATTACTGTACAGACTTAAAAACGGCAATTCTTCACCAAAAAAACTTCAGAAACAGACTCCAACGAGAAACTGCAGAACTGGAATTAATTTGCACACTGGACACCATCAAATTAGGCCTGAATAAAGACTGGGAGTGGATGGGTCATTACACAAACTAAAAACTATTTCCCCATGCTAATCTTCCCCCTACCATTACTCACACCTTCTTGCCAACTGTTTGAAATGGGCCACCCTGATTACCACTATAAAAGTGATTTTTCCTCCTGCTGATAATAGCCCACTTTAATTGAATTGTTCCGTTAGAATTGGTAAAGCAACCCCCATCTTTTCATGTACTCTGTATAGATATATCTTCCTACTGTATTTTCCACTCCATGCATCTGATGAAGTGGGTTTTAGCCCACAAAAGCTTATGTCCAAATAAATTTGTTAGTCTCTAAAGTGCCACAAGTACTCCTCGTTGTTTTTGCTGATACATACTAACACAGCTACCACTCTGAAACCAGTGATATACATGTTAGGCTTCACAGGATTAAAACTGAGCAAATCTTTCGCCAAAATATCACATCCAAAGAATTCTTTAGCACAATATTAAGCTACCGGTATATTACGATTTACGTAGTGATGAAAGCATATGCAGTGCTTTAAAACATCCTGATTTCAGCTGTCCCCTCCAGGGCTTCTGAGTGGTTGCGTCAATCTCTTGATTGAGGGGACTACAAACTGTGGGGAGGTGATCTAGACTGCATCTTTGTGGTTAGACTCCTCAACTAGAGTCCTCAAATACAACTGAGAAAGTGAGGATGGGGGCGGGGGGGAAATGAAGTGAAACTTGAAAGGGGATCTAGAGAGAGGTGGTAGACAAGAGGAAACTCAAGGGAGGGAGAAGGAAATCATGAATTTGATAGGGAAGCGGAGTGAGGAATGGATGGAGCAAGAACAGGGAATTGATGGATTTGACTATGAGGGCATTTATGCATATGATGCAGTAATATGTTAGTCAAATATTCAGATTAGGACATTACATTAGGTGGATAATGCATCCAGATTTCCAAATCTAAGTCAAAACAGGTATGAATCACCCTCCCTTTACTCCTTCAGAAAGGAGTCTGAAAATAACCATTGGTCCATGATTCTGCATTTCTGACCTGAACTGTTTCAACAACAAAAGCGAGGAGGCACTGCATTTTTTTTTTTTTGGACTGTTGGTAACTTTGGGACTAAGGAACTGTGTAAACACAAACATTGTATTGCTTTGACCATGCCACAATATGCTAAGCAGTACAACCCCCCAGTTTGGTCATAATTATATTGGTATAAAGGTGCTTTAACCCAGTTGAGCTATTATAATTCAGAAAGGGGAATAAGATATTCCACTAGAAGGCACATTTATATCAGTCTGAGTGTGTCCACACGATATAACTATTTTGGCTAACACTCACACATCTAACTGATTAAGCTGTATTGGTATAAAAACCTGTGTGTGGACCAAGCCTAAAATAAGAGACATTGGATAGTTTTGGATTCAGGTCCCACACATCTTTAGGAGAGTTTTATCCTTTGATAGCCCTTCTTTCCTGCTCGTCTTTAATAAATAAATAAATAAATAAATAAATATCCTTCAAATGTAATCCCAGATTGACACAAGATTTTGGAGCAAGGGGTGTAGTTGTTAATGTATTAGATAAAGCCTTATTAGTAGGCAGCAGCATCATGCAATCCCTGCTTGGGGATTTTCCAAGAATATGGGCAAAACAGAAGAAGGAGATAAAAGGCGTTCTTGGGGAAAAAAGCACGGGCAGAGCAGGGAGTGGGAGAGGTGTAGGAGGAGATCAGAATAATGGACATGGTTGGAGAGGTTTGAAAGTGAGAAGTTTGAACTTCAAGGGAAGACGAGAGGAAACCAGGGCTGAGATCCAAGGAGGGAAAGGCATGGTCAGAGCAACGAGAAAGGAAGTTTCTGTACTTCCCAAGATCTGCACCTGTACACAATACAATTTCTACAGGAAGTGACTCACTGGTCAGAGCCTTAAACACAAAAGCATCCTTCATTACTGGAAAAGGGATTTGGCTTCTTATATGTGGATGTGGTAATCTTAAATTCTGGAACTACAGTAGCTCCTGGTTTTGTTTCCAGTGCTCAGAGGTTGCACAATTCCTTACAAATGTACTCTTACTCGTGTTTCTTACCTCACACCCATCCCAGTAGGAAGGGCTATGACTCCATGAGGAAGAGCTGGTTTTGAGCAGGTCTGAAATATCCTTTTTGAACCCGTGTGAAGGAGGGACTTGGCCAGAAAGGCTAGATCAGCATCCACTCCATCCAGACCCCACTCAATATCACCACTACTCCCCTTTATACAAGAGTGCAGCACTGGATGCACTTGGACTTCCTGTAGAAAGGCAGGTGCTCAGATACTATGGTAATGGGGCACACAAGTTTCTCACACAGAAAACCAATGGGATTTGGGTGTTTAACTCCCTTAGAGTCTTTTGAGAATCCCTGCTCACAATGTCTGTATTAGAGGAATACTGGTGGGCCTTAACTGTACTAGCTCCTCATTAGCAGATGCTAATCCTCAAGTGTCACAGACCCACCGTAGTGGCTCCCAGGCTATCATCCTCAGGGCATGTTTGTGATGCTGTATGGAATATGTGGTACATTTTGTAATATTGTTATTAACAATATTATAAAATGGCAAGGAATCTGACTAGATATGCCGTGTGAGGCATCTGCAAAAATGTTACAATTTGCCAAGTATGATAATCTTGTTTATGTTTGTATCGCCTTTGTGTTATGAGTTATAGATATGTAGGGTATATATGTATTTTCAAACTTGTGCTGTGTTTCTGGGTGACACGCCCAGACAGATTGGCATCAACACTCCCTAGCCTGCTTAATGGCCCATCAAGGGACATCACCTGTACAAAGAACCCATTGAAAGGAACCAGGAAAGATACCTTCTGAGTCAGCAGCAAAGCATGTGGTATGTCTGTGGACAGAGAACTCTAAGGCTTCTATGCCATGTGCTGGGCAGCTTGTGTTTGGAAGAAAGGAAATACAAGCCGCATGGCAAAAGACTATAAAAGGCAGCTGCATCTTCTCCATTTTGTCTTCAGTCCTGCTTCTGGTCTTCCGGCTTCTTACCTCTGAAGTAACTTTTCTACAAACTGCTCTGAACAAAGGACTGAATGACCCATCCACGCTGTGGGTGTGTTCCAGAGGGACTTTCAAGCCAGAAAACTCACCAATACTGCTAAGAACCTGATATATGGACTTTGAAGTCTTTGTATGTATGTGACTGCTTTGCCATTTAACAACTCTCTTCTTGTTCTTTCTTTGTTCTTAATAATAATCCTTTAGTTTTAGATACTAAAGAATTGGCTGGCTGTGTGGTATTTTGGGTAAGATCCAAACCTATACTGATCTGGTAATGTGGCTGGCCCTTTGGGGTCAGAAGAACACTTTGTATATGTTAGCAGAGTTTTAAAATAACTTCTCACTGTACTGGACCTAAGATTGGGAGCCAGAGAACTAGAATGCAATAAGGGGGCTGTGTGATTCTTTTTATTTTATTTTTTTTTAATTTTTTTTTTGCTTCTTGATAACCAGGGTGGGGAATCAGAAGCACAGTTTGTGACTGGTTGGGGAGTTTAACTTCAATGTTAGCCACCAGTCTTGGGAGTATCTGCTATCCCTTTTGCAGCCTACCCTGCCCTTGGCATTTCCAGTGAGGGCTGCCCTAGGCACACTGCGTCACAATGTCTACACTACAAAATTAAGCTGACCCAACTTATGTTGGCATACAGCCACCGTAGTAATTAAATTGCTTGTGTGTGTCTACAATTTGCTCCTTGTGTTGGCGGTGCACATCATCACCAGGAGTGCTTGCACTGATTGTGGGATGGGTTCTGAAAGGCAGCAGTTGATGTAAGCAACTCAGTATCTACACTGACACCACGTCGACCTAACTACATAGACATTGACTCTATACCTCTCGTGGATGTGAAGTTATTAAGTCTGTGCAGTGGGTGAGTTACATCAGCAGGGGCAAAATTTTAGCGTAAATGCTTCCATAGTTAGGTTGACGTAAGCTGCCTTTCATCAACCTAACTCTAGTGTAGACCAGGCCTCAGTTGCTGACATAAGGGGCTTGGCTGGATCACTCCTTTATCCAGCTGCTGATAGCTGGTACAAGATAGAGCAGCCTGAAAGTTACTCTAATTGGACCCGAGACTGGGCCAGTGCCCAGTGCCCCAAAGATGAGAGGAAAGTAAAAGCTGGCTTAAAGCTACATTTGCTCCACCTTCTGGATTTGCACCAAATGTAACATGGCAGGTCCTGAGAATCAGTCCCTCGAAGTTCTCCAGTTAGAGAGGCAGAAAGTGTTCTTTTCCCTTTGATTGATACAGAAAAAGCTTAAGGTCAAACATACCAGTCATGTCTTATTCAACTGCATTTTCTCCCTAGAACTAGTAAATAAAGCATCTAAGAGACTTTGCACACTATACATAGATAATTCTAGGTTTAAAACGGATTCTGGACTGTTTCCATAAAAGCTCATTGATCTGTATTTTGATTCAGTCTTTGCCCTGAGGATGATAGTCAGTCACTATTTAGGAGACGTGCAAAATGTCAGGGGAATATAAAGAAGTATCGTGTTCAGCAAGCATATGATGTGACTAATAAAGGATGACAAGAGGTGTGGTCATCATAAGATAATCACCTCCCCTCAGTGCTTTCATGAGACGTGAGAGAGTAAATATCTCCTTTCTGTCACTCAGGACATGTTTATCCATTTAGAACTAAACCTCCTAGAGTTATTGTACTGTTGTTATTAAAAGCCTTTCTTGTGTGTTTGTTCAGGAAGGAGGTTTATTATTGGGATGCGAAACAAAAAAGTTTCAAGTCACATAGTTCAGTTGATTTTTAGAGGGAAAGCTTTACAGTCAGGCAGATGAGCCTGTTGGCTAGAGGTGAGCCCAAGATCCCCTTCAGCGCTAGGATCTGATGTCTGTTCAAAATAGAGGGAAGATGCAAGTGCCTGCCTCTGGAGACCACCCCAATGCCTAAATTCTCACATTGTGTGGGCCAGGTTTGATATGCCCCAAAGTCCTTGGGCATGAACTCACACAAAAATTAAAACACAAACGGGGAGGCCTGTCTGGCCAGAAGCCCTTTGCTGGGGGCAAGGGGAAGAGAAAGGACATAGTCTTGTCTTGATGGAGAGAAAGAGAGAGACTGAGGGAAGGAAGAATCAAGGAGGGAGGGAAAAAGCAGAGTGGGGTAAAGTGTTGAGGGTTGGGAGAACCAGGGAGATGATGGAAGGAAAAAGAAATAGAGAGGAAAAAGTTGGGAGGGGCAGGGAGACCCATTGAGTGGTGGAAGGAGATGAAAAAGAGAGATTGACTGAGGAAGAAAAGGGAGAATAGAAAGAGATGGAAGATTTGCGAAGAGAGAGAGAGAGAGGCACTGGGGAAGGGAAGGGAAGAGGAAGTCCCAGGATAAGAGCACGGTGAAGAGAAACATAAGCAGAGAACAGGAAACAAACAATGAAGGGGAATGAACAAACAGCATTTGATAGAAGGGAAAAGAAACTGAGTAGAGCTGGGGAAAGAAAAAAGAATTAAACTGGAAAAAATAAAGAAAAAGAGAATAGGAAATTATAAAAAGGAAAAGCAGAAAAGGCATAGCTTTTAGGTAAGTTGTATCTTAATTTTGTTCACACCCCTACTTTTACACGTGCAGTTCCAGAGCATCTCCTCTCCAAAATAGGATTTATGGATATGTGGTGGGGGCGGGGGGGAGCAGGTGGGAATTGCCAACTATTTTTTTTTTTTATTTTGACTGGTGAGGGGGAATGTCAAAACATTGTTTCCCTAGAGCTCCAGCATTACACCGTCGGGTGTCCCTGAACTGCCACGCAATGTTTGCTAGGCAGACTGAACACTCCCTAGTCCAAACAGATATACATCTCTAGACTCTATTAGTGAAAACTACAGCTCAGAACTTTCAAAATAATAAAGTGAGGGAGCTCTTTCATTCACAGCACAGCTCATGGATTTTCCAGACTGTTTTTGCAGTACTAAAGGTTAGGTTGATTTTTTTTTTTTTTTTTGGAATATTTAAAGATGTATATCCTATTTATCATTGAAATGGTCAAAGCAATACAACTTTTGTGTGTACACAATTCCTTAGTCCCAAAGTTACCAACTTTCTTAAAAAAAAAAAAAAAAAAAGTGGTTCCCCCCTCGCTTTTGTTGTTGAAAAATGTTCAGGTCAGAAATGCAGAATCATGGACTACTGGTTATTTTCAGAATCCTTTCTAAAGGAGTAAAGGGAGGGGGATTGACATACATCTAGCTCCCAGCCTAAAACAACATGGACAGTATTCTCAAAAGGCCAAATCCTAAAGGTCTTTATGCAGGGTTTTTTTTGTTTTTTTTCCAATGGGAGTTTTGAGTAAGAACTGAATAAAGACTTCAGGATTTGGCCCCAAGATAGTCAACTACAGCAATCACTTTTAATAATTCCACAGAACTAGAGTTTTATCCAATGCAACTTTCTGACAGAGAGCCATGAATAGAAGTAAGTTAATAATTTAAAAGACATGCACATAAGTACAAAAAGTACAAGATAGCTAGGTTTCAGTTACAAAAAAAAGGAAAGAAATATTAATTAAAAATCATAAGTAAGAATTTACCCTGTTTGTCTAGGTAGGGTAGCACATACCATAACTTCCTTCTTTCAGAATGGTTACTCACTTTGGGGGTATGTGGTTAGAGTAAAGCTATATAAAAGTGTAGCAACAAATAGTGTTTTTAGAAAGGGAGATTAAATTCAGCTACAAGGGTAGGCTGAATTCTAATCACACAACTACCCTGAAGGAGACTGATTGATAACGTACTCAGCCAATGAAATATAATTATGTCATCAGGGAACTCTCATTGGCTGACTATACCCTGAGGGTAGGACAGTTACCTAATTAGGCCCTAATCTTACCATGAGATGTGCACCTTTGCGCAGAGACTCAGACTTCAATGGGGTTCTGTGCCAGTGGAGGATGTGCCTGCATGAATTATATTGTGGGATTAGGCCTAAATGGTAATTCCATGGGTGTGGCATCATAGCCTGAAAGATGTCTTTTTAATACTGGTTCGCTCCTAAAGTAGACTCAATGGGGACTGAAGTACCAAAGTAATGAAGGTAGTATAAAAACTCACATGCCTAGATATGGACTTTTATAAAAAAAAAAGGGCTTCCCACCAGATTTTGGAGTTTCCACACTTCTGATGATTAGATGTAAGAAAGTGGAGAACAATGCCATGAACAGACACCTGCTCTGACAGGATTCCTCCTGGAGAGCAGTTTGGGATGACAGCTTCCCTCTGAATGTATAGACCATATGGGTTCAGGCTTGGTAATCCAAAAGTATCAGGGCTCTCTCTCTCCTGAAACTGTTTTTAAAAGTGGATATAAACAACTTCAGATAACACAGCTGTGCTGGCCAACAATATGAAGCGTGCCATGTTTTAAAATTGAATGCTGAAAACTGTTCTCAAAAGGTTTTAGACAAGTATTTAAACAAAACTATGCCCCACATATTCACATTAGCTGAATGTGGGGTGTTTATTTCAGAACATGAAGAAAGAGGCTGCAGTCTCAACTGTTGGCCAGAAACAACAGAGGTGAAAACATGGCCCCATTGAAGTCAGTGGGAGTTTTGCCACTGACTTTGGGCGGGGCGGGGGCGGGGGCAGGGAGAGAATTTCACCCCATGCATTTAAAATTGTTGAGAAGGCAGAGAAAAGGCTTACCAAGAACCAGCACAAAGGCATTCCCTCCAATAAGTGTCTGTAACTTGGCAAATATTTATCTTTCTTACTTTCAGACCACCAATTTCTGCTGTTTGTTTTAAGATGTTAGAAAGTTTCCTGTCCTGCATCTGAATCCGTGCAATATAAACTTTTAGAGTTCTCTTGAACTCTAAAACATATTCTTATTGCATCATTGGCCCGCCAATTCCTTCCATTTGTCCATTTGTGTGGACGTGCCATCGAAACTGCTGCCAAGATACATGAAAGACTTGGCAACAGTGCAGAAGTTGAAGGTTGATGTTATAGCTCGTAACAACATCACTTGAGAGTGTGGTCATCAGTCAGCAGTTAATGCAGGGAACATTCTGTAAGAGCCTTTTACAATGATGTTTCTTGCTGCTATACTAAGGAACTTTGGCATCTGACACTCTTGTACAGCAGCGCCTTCTCATTACTAGTATGGGAAAACATGGAGGGAGATCAGTGTTGCTTACAAGAGGAAATGTAATCAAATACAGCCACATTGAAAAGCTTTTGTTTATTTTCTGCTTCCAGGCTAAAGGTGAACTGGTGCCATGTCATTTGATGTTTATTATTTTCGCCTGATGATAAAATTACCAACTAATCTGAAAATCACTAATTGTCATCAGAATCTGGCCCTTGGTGCCACTGGTATTTACTGTATTGGAGGGGAAAGCTCTACTGAGAGCCATCACTGTTCCCATTGAAGATGTAGTATAGCAATTCCTGACTGCACACTTACATGCAGGACACTACAGTTCTCTAAAAAGCAACAGAGGGTCCTGTGGCACCTTTGAGACTAACAGAAGTACTGGGAGCATAAGCTTTCGTGGGTAAGAACCTCACTTCTTCAGATGCAAACGCATCTGAAGAAGTGAGGTTCTTACCCACGAAAGCTTATGCTCCCAGTACTTCTGTTAGTCTCAAAGGTGCCACAGGACCCTCTGTTGCTTTTTACAGATTCAGACTAACACGGCTACCCCTCTGATACAGTTCTCTGTTAACTATATACTGTATATACACAGTAGGGGAACCAAATATATCACCTTCCGCACTGGAAATACAGACCGATACCAGCTGTGCTAAAGCAGAATCTCCTTCAAGGGTCATCCGTAGCAGACTACTATCTGCTTTGTAGGCTTAGCCACTAGAGGTTGAGACATGGACAAACATGTGAGTAAGCCAGGTTCCATAAGAATAGCCATTCTGGGCCAGACCAGTAGTCCGTCTAGCCCAGCATCCTGTCTGACAGTGACCAGTGACAGTTGTTTCAGATGGAATGTACAGAACACAGCAATTTCAAGTGATCTATCGCTTGTAATCCAGTGTCAGCTGATGGCAATTGGAGGTGTAGGGACTGCCTGACCATCTTGGCTAATAGTCATTAATGATCCTCCATGACCTTACTGAATCCTTTTTTGAACCCAGTTATACTTCTGGCTTTCACAACATCCCATGGCAACAAGTTCCACAGGTTGACTGTGCATTGTGTGAAGTTTGTTTTAAACCTGTTGCCAATTAATTTCATTGGGTGACCCCTAGTTCTTGTGTTATATGAAGGAGAAAATAACACTTCCCTATTCACTTTCTCCATACCATTCATATTTTATAGATCTCTATTATATCCCCCATTAGTTGTCTCTTTCATAAGCTGAATAGTCCCCTTTTTTAATTTTTTCCTAGTATGGAAACTGTTCCATAATCCTAATAGTTTTTATTACCCTTCTCTGCACCTTTTCCAATTCTATTATATCTTTTTTTTGAGCTGGGGTGATCAAAACTGCACACAGAATTCCAGTTGGACATACCATGGATTTATAGAGTGGCATTATGATATTTTCTGTTTTATTATCTATCCCTTTCCTACTACTTCCTAACATTCTGTTGGCTTTTTGACTGCCACTGCAGACTGAACAGATGTTTTCAGAGAACTACCCGCAATGACTCCAAGATCTCTTTCTACAGCTAATTTAGATCCCATCATTTTATATGTACAATTGGGATTATGTGTTTCCAATGTGCATTACTTCATACTTATCAACATTGGATTTCATCTGCTATTTTGTTGCCCAGTCACTGTCATCTTTGGATTTAACTATCTTGAGTAATTTTGTATCATCTGTAAACTTTGTCACCTCACTGTTGACTCCTTTTTCCACATCATTTTTGAATATATTGAACAGTACTGGTCCCAGAACAAACCCCTGAGGGACACCACTATTTATCTCTCTCTGTTCTGAAAACTGACCATTTATTCCTACCCTTTGTTTCCTGTCTTTTAACCAGTCACTGATCCATGAGTGGACGTTTCCTCTTATCCCATGACTGCTTACTTTGCTTAAGAGCCTTTGGTCAGGCACCTTGTCAAAGATTTTTTGAAAGTCCAAGTCACATTTCTTTATATTAATATTGGATATGTTTTATAGAGAGCTGATGAAATATTTTTTCCAGAAGTTTTTATATTTGTACCATATTTTAAGCCAATTAGCAAATACTTAGTTCTAACTAAGTTTATATTTTAAAAAAATAATTCTAAAACTCCCATCACGTGTATAAAAGACTGTTACGAATATAGTACATTTTGATGTTTTGTGTATATTTCAATAGAACCATGTACTGTTTTAATAGAAGCACTCAAGAAGAGATCTTGGAGTCATTGTGAATAGTTCTCTGAAAACATCTGCTCAATGTGCAGTGGCAGTCAAAAAAGCTAAAAGAATATTAGGAAGCAATGTTAGGAATGTTAGGAAGCAATGTTAGGAAAAGGATAGATAATAAGACAGAAAAAATCATATTGCCACTATATAAATCCATGATATGCCCACCCCTGTAATACCATCTGCAGGTCTGGTTGCCCCATCTCAAAAAAGATATATTAGAAATGGGAAAGGTACAGAGAAGGGCAATAAAAATGATTAGTGATATGGAACAGCTTCCATATGAGGAGGGATTAAAACGACTGGGACCATTCACCATGGAAAAGAGACGACTAAGGCAGGGAAATGATAGATGTCTACAGAATCATGAATTGTATGGAGAAAATGAATAAGGAAGTGTTATTTACCCCTTCACATAACATAAGAACCAGGGAACACCCATGAAATTAACAGGCATCAGGTTTAAAACAAACAAAAGGAAGTACTACTTCACACAACGCACAG
Organism: Chrysemys picta bellii; assembly: GCF_011386835.1. Classification (NCBI taxonomy): domain Eukaryota; kingdom Metazoa; phylum Chordata; order Testudines; family Emydidae; genus Chrysemys; species Chrysemys picta. The sequence continues at coordinate 108,590,788 of NC_088794.1, forward strand.
TCAACCTGTCAAACTTGTTGCCAGGGCATGTTGTAAAGGCCAAAACTATAACCGTATTAAAAAAAGAATTAGATAAGTTCATGGAGGATAGGTCCATCAATGGGTATTAGCCAAAATGGTTGGGGATGTAACCCCATGATCTGGGTGTCCCTAGGCCTCTGACTGCCAGATGCTGGGATTGGACAACAGGGGATGGATCACTTGATGATTGCCCTGTTCTGTTCATTCCTTTTGAAGCATCTGGCATTGGCCACTGTCGGAAAACAGGATACTGGGCTAGATGGACCATTGGTCTGACCCATTATGGCCATTCTTATGTTCGGTTGTTGATATTTATTAATATTAATGAAAATGTTTCAAGTTTTGATGAAAAAATTCACTATTTTCCAACCAGCTCTAATTAAGAGGAGTGTTTTTTTTTTCTATTGAATAGCATTTTTCCTCCCTACATTTCCCTGTTAAGTATAGTTTGGGCCCAAACTTTGATCTCAGTTACATCAATATAACCTTAATGAGTTACTTTATCTTTGTTTATACTTGGATCTGGGAGTCCAGCTATCCAACAAGCCTCATTTTAAATTGCCTAGTACAGTGACTGGCATGACATTTTTGGCAGTAAGTATGGCTTATAGTCTCTATTTTTTCAACACTCACAATGATTTCTGTTGGTGTACACTTTGTCAGAGTAGAGCCATCTGTGCTTAGTTTTATAATTCAACACACAATCCTTTTGTAAGCAACTAGCAATAAAGTTCAGTGCCCATAATGAGCACAAGTAGGTTTCTGCAAACTTGAGCATTCTAGATTAAGACTGCTTATCTGATCATGCGCAAGTAAAATTCACTTTCAGATACCCTATCACATGCATTGTGACCAAGACAATCCACAACTAAAATAATATCAGCCTTTATATCAGCCTTTATTGTTTCTGTCCTCACACTACTACTATGGCTCACCCCCTTCATTGAGACACAATCGCAAAACTCCCCTTGGCGTCCATGGAGCCAGGATTTAATCCTTGATTTTCACAAGCCTGAAAGGAAGGGGTCCAGAGTTTGCTCCAGAACCCAGATAGGCACAGAGGAATTCAGAAATTTTTTAAAATGTTGTGGGAACGTTAGGCTGTAGGGATGGCAGGTAAATATTCTATGTTGATTAATTCCATGTTTAATGTATTTGATACTCTTGCATCGTTCGCAAATAGTCTTTTTGTATGAAAACAGCAATGGCTTATTCAAAACCAGATCAAAGAGGCATGCAAGACTCACATATACTAAATAAACGCTGATGCCTGGTGGCAGTAATACAGCTATTTATATTCATTGCTTGATTTAACCAGTGGCATTCCTTTAATATGATAATAAGCATGAGCTGTTTGCTATGAAAAATAGAGACTTGTATGTTAGTGTTCAGTACGTTTCTGAACACTAAATGAGACACTGATATTGGCTAGGGAAGAGCACTCAGAGGAGTTGTGCTAATTAGCTTCAATTACTGAAAATCAGGGATTTAAATTTTAAATTATGCCTTGGACTTTCATACTAAAAATAACAGGAACATGGATCCCATCAATGACACCTGTACAATTCAGAAACCCCAAATGTGCAAATCCGGCAATAACCTGTGCATTGCCCAGTTTTATGACCTGGGGCAGCAGCACCCTCTTAAGAGCAGTGCGCACCTCCATGACAACAGACCTAACAATTGATCTACCAATGCCAAACTGGTTATCTACTGACTGGCAGCAACTGGAGGTGGTGGGCTTCTAGATGGTGATGGCCACGCATTTGTCCATGCTGAGGGGAACTCTCATGCTGCTGTTCTGCCGCTGCTGCCCCGAGGGAGGAGCTCTGCGCAGATCTTGAGTAAAGCAAGTACTCCTGTTCTTTTTGTCCTCATCCTGAAGTTCTGCAGCTACGGCTGGTTATCCCAGTTGTACATCACTATCCTGTCCTACTAGTCGAGCCTAGGAGCGGCACTCCACCAAGCGAAGCCTCTCCAGAAAAATATGTCAAATAGAAGTAACTGATCAGTTTCATTGTTCTGCTGGCAGTATGCACACAGCAGCACAGCAGCTATGCTGGTGGCTGTTTCACAATTCGTACAAAGCCATCTGGTGGCAGAACTGCCAATACATCCCAGGTACCCTGTTCATATTAATGATTGTCAAAATCATTCTGCTCAGCAGGGTTTCCTTCATGCTGCTTGACTGCAGTTTGGAATTTGTGCTGGATCACTAAAATCAGATGAATTATGGGATACCATGAAAGGAATCAAAGGAGTCTGTTGGTTTGACCCTAAGTCCCAGAATCCCAGTAGGTATCCCACAATGTGCTCCAAGAAAAATCCCAGAATACACAGAGTCCACTGGCAGACCACTGCACCATGGACTATCTGCCCAGAAGTCTGTGTGGCCATTTTGAAAAAGTGCAGCGCTGTGTGGACACAATGATTCATGTAGGAAGAAGTGTAAACTGGAATGTACAAAGTGCTGTAAGCAAACTGGTTCAGTACACTGGTATTGGTATACAGGTATTATTGCAGAGGAAAAACATATACCAAAAAAACTTTCCCACATAGACAAGGCCTAAGAAATGGCCCATACAATGAACATCAGTTTTCCTTATCTTCCTTCATTATTTTGCTGAAACAATCTTTTTCCCTATGTGAATGTCTTAGATTTATAAACAAACAGTGTTTGCGTTGATTACAGAGGATGTTTAGGGAGACTGTAGATTTGTGTTAGTAAATTTCATGTGACATGGTATTTGTTAGATTGTGTTAATTTCCACCCAGAGAGCAGGAGGCATGATAGATTTGAGATCTGACTACTTCTCCCATCCTTCACCCTCACCTCCTTTTAGCTTTCTCTGTAATTTACTTCCATGTGATCCGCTGATAAAGCTTAATCTGATTTGGATAAAGACTTTGCTTTGATGGCATGGTATGCCATAAAATAGTAGAAGAATTCTATTTCCCATATTGCTGATAAGGCTGATTCAGTTTAGACTTGTGCTTTGACTTATTTGCTGATTTGCTTGATAAACAGCAGAGCTTAAAGCCTGGAAGAAAGATGGATGCATGTTGAGTCAGAATAATATTGAAGAGTATCTGGGCTCTTCGTATACAACATTCTTTGGAGACTGCTTGCACCTCATCATTAGAAAGTTCTGACAGATGTGGCACTAATTATTTCTCCAGTAATTGTTAAGAAAGAAAAAATGAAGTTTAACCTGTCATTTTGAATGGGATTTTAAATCTTCATGCATATTTCAAAGGTTTTGATAAAGAAATAATATTAAGAGCAATTTAAGGGGAAATACCAACTGTTTTTTAAAGATTTTATTTGTATAATTGAAAATGTTTGAATTAAAATGCCCCCCCCCCCCGTGACTCAGATTCTTCTCCAGCTCTGCAGCATCCATTGAGTCTGACCTACTTTCTTTAAGATAGATTAGATGCTGTTCCAAAGTCCTTTATAATAGAGTAGTGCACTTGCAATCCACAAACCACTACCTTGATTCATGGCCACTCTAACTCTTGCAATGGTGCCTTGTAGTTATAGCTACTTTTATGGCAGCTAACACCAATAGCTGCTTGGCATCAGAGAAAGGTCCTCATTGTCAAAGACAGCTGCAGTTGTGCCATTGATTAAGCAGCATTCATTGTCCTCTGGGTAATTGCTTCAGTTTCCCCCCTAACCTTCTTTCAGATCTATTTTTTAAGTGAAGAGTCTTGAAAAGGTTATGGTGGTGATGAATACAACCTCATTCTTAGGATACTCCACATTTTGAAAGAAGGTTGACCCAGCCACCTGTTGTCTAACAATCTCCCCCTTCCTCCCTATGACTGGTGAAGTGTTAATGGGCCACTTCACCTTGAATGGTCCCTTGAAATATGCGCTACCTACCTACTTATGCTAAATGATCTGTTTCACCTTGTATGTAGTAGTGACACTCTGCGGGCATGTCTACACTAGCAGCCAGATCGACGGGCAGTGATCGATCCAGCAGCAGTTTAAGAATAGAATTAATGGAGATATCCCATCTCCTAGAACAGGAAGGGACCTTGAAAGGTCATTGAGTCCAGCCCCCTGCCTTCACTAGCAGGACCAAGTACTGATTTTGCCCCAGATTCCTAAGTGGCCCCCCTCAAGGATTGAACTCATAACCCTGGGTTTAGCAAGCCAATGCTCAAACCACTAAGCTATTCCTCCCCCCAGTATACTGTATAGTATAGAATAGAATAGACACAATAAATCAACCGATGAACGCTCTAGCATCAACTCCGGTACTCCACCTCAATGAGAAGCACAAGAGGAATCCACAAGAGAGCATCTCCTGTCAACACACCGCAGTGAAGACACCCCGGTAAGTAGACCTAAGTACGTTGACGTCAGCTACATTATTCAAGTGGCTGAAGTTGTGTACTTAGATCAATCTCCCCCCGTAGTGTAGACCAGCCCTGAGTTAGTTTCCCAGACCTGAAGAAGAGCTCTGGGTAAACTCAAAAGCTTGACTCTCTCACCAACAGAAGTTGGTCCAATAAAATATATTACCTCACCCACCTTATCCATCTAATATCCGGATACCAACACAGCTACAACACTGCATAGTTTCATAGTGTTCACACTGAAAGTTTCTTATCATAAATAAATAAACCTCCAATATAGTTTGCAAATTACAGCATTCTTGAGGCTTCTGGATTTTAGTTCTCTGTTTTCCAGTATATACACTATTATCTTTTTGAAGTTGTGAAGCATAGGTGCTGATTCCATGGGTGCTCCAGGGATGGAGCATCCATGGGGAAAAAAATAGTGGGTGCTGAACACCCACTGGCAGCTCTGTAGGTCAGCTCCTCCCTCCCCCCCCCCGAGTGCCTCCCGACCGCTGCCAGCCACCCGATTGGCTCCTCCTCCTCCCTCCCAGCGCCTCCGGCCCACTGGTGATCAGCTGTTCTGCGGCGTGCATGAGGCGCTGGAGGGGTGGAGGAGGAACGGGGGCAGGAAGAGGTGGGGGGAGGGTGGAAAGAGGTGGGGCGGGGGTGCAGGCTTGGAGGAAGGGGTGGAGTGGGGGTGGGGCCTGGGGCAGAGCAGGGATCAAGCACACCCTGGGATCTGAGTAAGTCAGCACCTCTGCTCTAAAGTACACTTCCCTTCCTAGGCTTTAGAATCTGAGCTCCAGCCCAAACTGCAACTTCCAAGTGCTGTCTATACAACTATTTTTAGAGTGCTAGCACAAGCCCCACTAGCTTGAGTATCTCAACCCCAAGCTGAGAGGCTCACCTCCCCTTGCTCCAAACTGCTGTATAGACATACTTTAATAGGCGCAGCAGAGAATCTCACTCAATTTTTTTTACGGATCTGTCTGGCATTGGAGTTCTTTGCTCTCTTTTTATGTTTATTTGGCATACAGTGCAATTGAACATAATGACCCACAGGTAACCCCAAAACACGCAGGTTTAGTTTTTTAATTTATTACCTGACCTTTGCTACAGCCACGGCTAGTTTTGCATGGGGAATCACTGCCGGAGCATGAGGCATCTCCCATTGACTATCTTAGGCAGCACCCCACCTAGCGTGCAGACTTTTGTGGATTGCAGTATAAGGCACCTGTCTCTCTATATCCACTGTATAAACAGCTTAGGCCCATTGGTGGTTCACTATTCTGTGTCAGCAACTCTTGTCAGGCCTGACATATTCACCACACCTAACACATGGTTGCCATTATATATACCCAAAAGGTGGTATGTAATATATAATTGGAAAACTAATAACTCACTGATCATCAATATTCTTGTCTTATGTATTTACAGGATGTGTACAAAGAGTTATAAATATGTCCTAGAATTATGTTTTTAAAATGTGTCTGGGAAGCAATTAATAAACACAGTCTGCCTTAGACAAAGGAATGTGTATTTGCTTGTCTGACCAGCCTGGCCATCAGGCAGAGACAATGAAAGTAAACAAAGCACTCAACCTAGCTCGTGCAGGAGATAGCATCTTAACTGTAAAGACAGGGTGTCTGAACCTCACATGATAAGCAATTAAATCAACTGATTGTGTACAATATTACTGTATTATAAAAGTGTATTGAGTAAGGCATCGGTTCTCAACCTCTGGGTCATGACTCCATTTTAATGGGATCACCAGGACTGGTGTTAGACTTGCTGGGGCCAAAGGCCGAAGCCCAAGACTAAGCCCTCCATCCAGGGCCAAAGACAGAGTCCCATTGCCTGGGGCCAAAGCCGAAGCCTGAGTCCCACCATCCAGGTCTGAAGCCCAAGGACTTCATCCCTTAGTGGTGGGGCTTAGGTCACATGCCCCCTGCCAAAGGCTGAAGCCCTTGGGCTTTGGCTTTGGCTTTAGTCCCTCCGCCCAAAGCAGTGGAGGTCAGGCTTTAGCGCCCCCCCCCCCCGACCTGGGGCAGCTGGGCTTGGGTGGGCTCAAGCTTCGGTCCCCCCTCCTGGGATCGTGTAGCAATTTTTGTTGTCAGAAGGGGGTCATGGTGCAATGAAGTTTGAGAACCCCTGGAGCAAAGTATTCTATGAAAGCCTGTAACACACTAACTAATATCATTATGAAATGTCTGCATTAACGCTATATATGGATTCATAGATACACACTGTAATTATGCTTTAAAGTCTGTGACCAAACACAGGGAGAAATAGGTTTTCTCCTGGACAGGAGAAAAGATAGATAACTATCTGTCTCCAATATAAATTAAGCAGTGTGGAATCAAAACAATGGAAGTCCATGTACATAGGAATCAGCAGACGGATGGGAAGTCAACAGGATGCATTCCTGCCTTTTGGAACAGGGTCAATGAACTTTGGGAAGACAGCATGGCGTCTACCTTATAGCCAGAGAGAGAAGCTTGGCCTGGGCTTACTTTTCAAAGAATACATTTCAACGGTTTACTAGACTATAAGACGAAAGGTGAGAGAACCTCACAATTGTCCATCACTTGGGGAACTCAAGGGGCCAGAGCTCTTAAATCACAGAACATTGGATCTTTGAACCAAGGGGGTTGAAGTCTCTAGGACATGAGTTTAAGTAAGAAACCTGCTTAGGCAAAGATTGTAATTTGCTGAAATTAAGTTTTATTCTTAGAAGCATATTTTAATTTTGTTTGCTTGTAACCCTTTCTATCTTTATACCCTTACACTGGGTAGCACTTAATTCTATGTTCTTTTGTTAAAGAAACTTGTTTTACTTTTACTAGAAACCAATTCAGTGTTGAGACTGAAATAAGTGTCTGTCAAAACCCACTTAATTTAATGAGCTGTAGAATAATGTCTCTTTAAAAGAGCAACGAACTCCTGTGAGTGTTCCTGTGATGCTGCACCCCATATTCTTCATCAAAATATTGTTATAATATTAAAATGGAATAACTAAGTTGTATTTTATGCAAGATGGGTCATGTGAGGTATCATTGGAAATATTATGATTTACTGAATGTAATTATCCAATTTCTATACATGTATCATTTCTGTATCTGAAGTTAGGAATATTGACTATGTAACAATTACAACTGTGTGTGTACTTGGGGATTGCCCACCAGACAGTAGGCAATCAGCCTGAATGGGCCATTAGGAAAGACAATGAGTCTTTGAAGATGCTGATTTCTCATATTCCTGGAGCTCCTTCCTGTGGACATTACAAATAATCCTTGTCTCATGGTTGCTTTAACACTGCAAGGTCATGTGATCATGTCATGAAGTACGGAGTACCACCTTGGACACTGCTGGTATTTTTCCACTGGAAACAAAGGATTGCTACCTTATGTAAATCCTATTTAAGTCTGGGAAGTGAGTTAATCAGGGCTCTTCTCCACTGCCTCCCTGCCCAAGAAGGAAGACTGCTGAAAACACCTGAAGAAACAAAAGGAACTACGGTGGGGAAAGGTAAGAGCTGAGTCCAGGCTGAGATGGGGTCTAGCCTGTGAAGAGAAATAACAAATAAGCTGCGGAAACTCTGAAACCTGCCCAAAACAACATTTAGGGTGAGATTACTATTTGTAACGTGTTTCTTTAGTGTATTAATCTTAGTTTGTGTGTTTTGTTTAATTTGCCCAGTAATCTGCTTTGTTCTATTTGCTATCCCTTATAATCACTTAAAATTTGCCTTTTATAGTTAATAAATTTATTTTTTGTTTATTCAAAACCCAGTTTGTGCAATTCATATCGGGGGTGGGGGGAAAGCTGTATATATAGCTCTCCACATTGAGGGAGCAGGTGATTTTTATGAGCTTGCGCTGTACAGGTTTCTATATAGCGCAAGACAGTATTATTTTGAGTTTACACCCCAAAGGAGGTGAGCATATGAGTTCTGGGTAAATCCCCAAGCTGCATCTTCCCACACAGAGATGATTTCAGTCTCTGTCTGTTGCTGGGTGTGGCCTTATCTGTGTGTGTGCTAGAGAAGGCACAGCAAGGACAGGGTGAGGTAGCCCAGGCTGGTGGAATTGGCAGGCTCAGTGGGACCCCAGTATATCAAGTGGCATCCGGACAGGGGGTCCAACCTGTCACAGCTCCAGGTGGGGGTTGGACACTGCAGGGAGACATCTTTGGGGAACTCAGGAGTTGGGGTTCACTGTTTATTACTTGCAAGACAAGTTTTGGACTGGTAGAGTGCTGATGAGTTTTCTGGCAAGGCAGGCAAGCTGGTGTTTCAGGGAGTTGACACACAGCTTAGCAGTAGCAAAACTCTCACTTGCAGAGGCTGAGAGGGGTAACTCAGTAACTCCCAACTCTTGGAACCCCAGCAGATGGTCATGTTGGCAAATGATTTTTGGGAAATTCAGGACTGTGAGGGCACTGGAGTCACTCTGCAAAAAGTAACTAGGTGGTGGAAGCCAGGGTGTGACCTTCATATTTGTGTGCAGACTGTTGGTGTCTGGGGTGGGAGCCATAGCAGAATAGCATTTCAGGCACCCGGAGTTGCAGGGTAGGCATGACACAAGCCCTTACAGGTCTGGGTTGAACCCCAAATGTCATAGCACCTAACTCAGATTTGTGGATCCCAGTGTTGTTCCTGTGATTTTCTAGGAGCCTAAGAGTGACACTCAGTGGTGCAATGCCCAAGTCCCTTGTGGATCCCACCCTAAGTTCTTTAGGGCAGGGACTGTCATTTACTATTGGTTTGTACAGCACCTAGCACAATGGGGCCCTGCCCAGGCACTACTACAATACAAATGTTAAATAATAGTAATAATACTGAGTTCCTATAAAAAGGTATTCCCTTCCTGAAGTAGAGAGCAAATGTATAATAAGGATCCATGACTGCAAATCAAGCTACTGGCATGTTTTATAAATGAATCATCAATGGCACATACCCAACCTATTAGACGAGCTGTACATATAACCAGATTTGGGCGATGGGGTGGTAACAACATTCAGCTGTTTCATAGACAGAAAATAACCTAATCGACTGGCAACAATTATACTCACACTCTTCTTCCATAAAAGCCTCACTGTTGGTGCCAAGCCTCCGCAAGTCTCTTTTCCACGCATGGGGAGCAACATCTTTTAGGCTAGAGTTAGTCAGATGCAGATGTCATGTACAGCAAGCTATTTATTTAGCAGTAGCAAGTTCTTGCTCTTGTTTTTATTCCAGTTCATTCAGAGAGTAAGGAGGAAAAGGGGGCAGTAGGCCCTTGTTATTGTTCAGGGCAATAGCTGTTTTCCTCAGTTGGCAGCCAGAATTGAATCGAGTCTGATTCTGTAGGGGTTCTTTTGACAGATGGTGCTGTAGCGACACTAGGTAGAGCAGCAGCATTGGTGATAGCTTACCCTTCTAACTCTGGTTTGGTTAATGAAGCAGAAGAACCACAGTCCTTGTAAGAGTGGTACCCAGAGGAGTTATACGGCTAACTTTTTCATTTCTGATTTTCTTTTTTCAGTTAAATGTGACATTTTTGAGAGTGAGCTTGGTCACAGACTATTAATCTATGACTGATAGCCAAAGAAGGAAAAAAAATACTTGAATGAGAAAAAGAACAACCCAAATTCAAAAAGCCATACTAGTACTTTAGCGTGTAGTTTGATCATTTTAGCTTGGTTTCATGTGGACATTCATCAGCACCTCATTGTGGTGTACCATCAAGAAATCAGCCTTTAGTGCTTTTATACAGGGACAGTGCCAAACTTTCCAAACCTTCTTTTCCCCTTTCTGTGTTAAGGATGTACATCAACTTTATGAAATCATAGCAGATAGTGTTTCTCTACCTGTAAAATGGGGATAATGATACTGACATCCTTTGTAAAGTGCTTTGAGATCTATTGATGAAAAGCACCACATAAAAGCTGGGTATTTTATTATTTTTACAATTACTAGTAATAAATGATGAACACAGGCAGGTGACTAGAGCTCAGCAAAACTGTTGTAAATAATGGTTGAAAATATGAAACTCCAGCCAGGCTTAGGCTACCCACAGTTTGAGCAGTTATGAGTAAACTTACCCTGAGGTTTGGAAGAAGCTGTATTCTGAATTTTGAACAAGTTTAGATTGGATGATAGTTTCAGGTGGAAAAACATGCAAAATTCTATTATTTTGATCCAACACCAGACCATCTGTGGCAGTTTCAACTGAGTAATTAGGGATGCCAACTTTCTAATCACATAAAACCAAACACCCTAGCCCAAGGACCCACCCCCCAATCACTACATTCCCCCTCCCTCGGTGGCTCGCTCTCCCGCACTCACTTTCACTGGGCTGGGGCACGGGAGGGGGTGATGGCACTAACTGGGGGTGCGGGCTCTGGGGTGGGTCCAGAAGTGTGGGTTTCAGGATGCAGGAGGGGACTCCAGGCTGGGTCAGGGAGTTGGAGTGTGGGAAGGGATGATGGCTCTGGGGTGCGACTCCAGGTTGGGGCCAAGGCATTCGGAATGTGGGAGGGAGCTGGGGGCTGGAGTGCAGGAGGGGTTACGGGCTCTGGGCTGAGGGTGCGGGCTCTGGGATGAGGCTGGGAATGAGGGTTTAGGGATGCAGAAGGGGTCTGCGGGTTGAGGTGTAGGAGAGGGCACAGGCTCTGGGCTGGGGGTGTGGGCTCTGGAGTGGGGCTGGGGATGAGGGGTTCAGGATGTGGGAGGGGGCCCTGAGCTGGAACAGAGGGTTCGGATGCAGGGGGGTGAGGGCTCCAGCTGGGGGTGCAGGTTCTGGGATAGGCCTGGGGATGAGGGGTTTGGGGTCCAGGAGGGGGCTCCAGGTTTGGGGGGCTCAGGGTTGGGGCACACGTTTAGCTCGGGTGGCTCCTGGTCAGTGGCACAGTGGTGCAAATGCAAGCTGCCTGCCTGTCCAGGCTCCACACTGCACCATGGAAGCAGCCAGCAGGTCTGGCTCCTAGGAGGCTCCGTGTGCTGCTCTTGCACGCAAGCACCGCCCCCCACCCCCAGCTCCCATTGGCAGTGGTTCCCGGCCAATGGGAGTGCAGAGGTGATGCTTGGGGTGGGGACAGAGCACAGAGCCCTGTGGCCACCCCACCTAGGAGCCAGATCTGCTGGCCGCTTCCAGGGCACAGCACGGTGCCAGGACAGGTGGGGACTAGCCTGCCTTAGACACGCAGCACCGCTGACCGGACTTTTAACGGTTCAGTTGGCGGTGCTGGCGGAGCCGCCAGCGTCCCTTTTCGACCGGGCATTCCAGTCAAAAACTGGACACCTGGAAACTAGGGCTGTCAATTAATCGCAGTTAACTCACACGATTAACTCAAAAAAATTAATCCAGATTTATCACACTGTTAAACAATAGAATACCAATGGAAATGTATTCATTTTTTGGGATGTTTTTCTACATTTTCAAATATATTGATTTCTATTACAACACAGAATACAAAGTGTACTGTGCTCACTTTATATTATTTCTCTTACAAATATTTGCATCATAAAAATGATAAAATAAATAGTATTTTGCACTACAGTACTTGTATGAGGTGAACTGAAATCTTTTCATCATGAAAGTTAACTTACAAATGTATATTTTTGTTACATAACTGCACTCAAAAACAAAACAATGTAAAATTTTAGAGCCTACAAGTCCACTCAGTCCTACGTTTTGTTTAGCCAATCGCTAAGACAAACAAGTTTGTTTACATTTACAGGAGATAATGCTGCCTGCTTCTTATTAACATCATCACCTGAAAGTGAGAACAGGCATTCACATGGCACTTGTTGCAAGGTATTTACGTGCCAGATATGCTAAACATTTGTATGCCCCTTCATGTTTTGGCCACCATTCCAGAGGACATACTTCCATGTTGATGATGCTCATTTAAAAAAAATGCATTAATTAAATTTGTGACTGTACTCCTTGGGGGAGAATTGTATGTCTGCTGTTTTGTTTTACCTGCATTCTGCCATAAATTTCATGTTATAGCAGTCTCAGATGATAACCTAGCACATGTTCATTTTAAAAAAGACTTTCACAGCAGATTTGACAAAACACAAAGAAGGTACTAATGTGAGATTTCTAAAAATAGCTCCAGCACTCGACCCAAGGTTTAAAAATTTGAAGTGCTATCCAAAATCTGAGAGGGACAAGGTGTGGAGCATGCTTTCAGAAGTCTTAAAAGAGCAACACTGAGATGTGGAAACTACAGAATCCGAACCATCAAAAAAGAAAATCAACCTTCTGTTGGTGGCATCTGACTCAGATGATGAAAATGAACATGCATCGGTCTGCTCTGATTTGGATCATTATCGAGTAGAACCCATCATCAGCATGGATGCATCCTCTGGAATGGTGGTTGAAGCATAAAGGAACATATGAATCTTTAGCGCATCTGGCACATAAATATCTTGGGATGCCGGCTATAACAGTGCCATGGGAATGTCTGTTCTCACTTTCAGGTGACATTGTAAACAAAAAGTGGGCAACTTTATCTCCTGCAAATTGTAACCAAACTTGTTTGTCTGAGCGATTGGCTGAAGTAGGCCAGAGTGAACTTGTAGGTTCTAAAGGTTTAGATTGTTTTATTTTTGAATGCAGGTTGTTTTACATAATTCTACATTTGTAAGTTCAACTTTCTTAAGAGACTGCACTACAGTACTTGTATGAGGTGAATTGAAAAATACTATTTCTTTTGTTTTCTACAGTGCAAATATTTGTAATAAATATAAAGTGAGCACTGTACTCTTTGTATTTAGTATTGTAATTGAAATGAATATATTTGAAAATATAGAAAACATCCAAAATATTTAAATAAATGGTATTCTATTGTTTAACAGCACGGTTAATTGCATGATTAATCACGATTAATTTTTTTTAATCGCTTGACAACCCTACTGGCAACCCTATGAGTTATGTGTTAGGGTTTGCGCAAATCTGAATATCTGGGGGTATGAATCCAAGCAAACAGAAAGAAACAAAAAAACCTATTGTTAATGCTACAGAACTTTAGTCAGGCTGTGATTTTTGACATCTATGGGCCTGTTGCTTTAAGCCCTTATTCATAATTTACTCAAGAAAAAGACTCTGCCTATATAAAGGGATAAACCAAAACTCCAGATCCAAACACTTGCAAATTTTGGAGAAATTCAGATCTGTATTTGAACTTTATAGCTCGGAGCCATCTCTTAAAACAAACAAAGGAAAACAAACCACCCATGTAGAAATTCCATGGATATCTGCAATCTCAAAGGAAACAAATGTCAAATGGGTATTTCCTTTGGAAATTTTGGAAGCAGTTTTTCTTCCAATGTTTCTAATGTACATGGAAATATTTCCAGTAGAAAGGGAAATGGAATATGTTCAGCATAGAGCATGGAATTCCCTCATGGAATTTTTTCACGATATGTTAAGACTTTAATCCCAACAATGCAGTAAGGAAATATGAATGACTATTAAAATAACGTATCAGCATGGGAACTTTGAAGAAGAAAGAGGGTCAGAAAGCACTGATGGTTGGGAGAGTCCTTTTATGAGCCAGTTTGTAAATATTCATTTAATTATTGTTTTCGATTTTGCACTTTGGCTAAAATCATTGGAATTAGTGCATTTAACAAATCAGAAGTATAATTTTAAGCATATTACCATCACTGACAGTCTTACAAAAGTCAGAGGACTACCATACAGGTGAAATTACCATAAACCTAATTTGCATCCAAAAATTTGTCATGAATTTGTGGTGAACAAAGGAAGAGGAGTGAAAGACACTCTTGTCTCCATGTGAGACTCAAACATTAACTCATAAAGCAATATAAATATAATCTAAGAGCACAGATGTGAAAGAGCAAAACAACCTCTTTTGGTAATTTTCCTCAATAGATTCTGATGATGAAGAAAACCTTTGTACTTAAATATGTCACAGAAGAAAAGAAGTTGAAAGCATTGTGATTTCAATGGGACCGCAGGTCCTGCTCTGCTTCAGAGTGGCAGAATTGGGCTCTGAATAAACAGGCAGCTTCATCCTACATTAGCACTAATTTTCAAATGGTTTTAAAGTGCAGCCCCATGTAGAGTACATTACAGCAATCCAAATTCAAGGCAACAGAGCTTCTCTATGGCATTCATCACTATGGTAGCTGAGTGCTTCACAAACATCAATGCACAGCATCCCAGTGCATGATGTAGAGAAGTTATAGCATTCCTATTTTACAGATGGGGAACTGAGGCACAGTGAGATAATGGTCAAAAACGTCCACTAATTTTGGGTGCACAATTTGAGACCCGTAGGACCTGATTTTTCAGTGTTCTCAGCATTATATATCACTTTTGATGTCCAAAGCACAGCTCCCATTGACTTCAGTTGCAGCTCTGACTGCTCAACACTTCTTTGAATCAGACCCCAGAGACCCTCAAGTCAGGCATCCAAAAATGAGGAACACAGAATTACTGTGAAAAGTCTGTCTTAAGTGATTTGCCCAGCATAACATAGGAATTCTGACAGAGGCAGGCTTTGGCAGCGGGTAGCATAGGCCAGGGAAGGCTGTGACCTCTGTGACATAATCATAGTCTTAATCATAATGCATATGCACAAGGAGCTGAATTAAAGGTACACTGACAACCTTAATTCCAGCATTTCCTAACTTTTGAGTGCAACTTTAATGTCTTTTTACATAGTTTGTGTTATTTTTATTCTTAGGGAAGCTCAAGCAGAAAGTTTAAGTGACTTGCCCAAGTCCTCAGACGGAGACAGTTTTAAAGCTCAGATCTGAATTCAAGCGATCTGGAATCCCAGTTGTATGCTCATACCTAGAAGAGAGACATCCAGGTGGAATTCTGATAACGTCTTCAGCGGGTTGGCAAAGGTACAACTTAGAGTAAAGTTTGGCTCACAGTATTTAAGAAGCTGAGAATGCACTTAGGGTGAAATGTTGAAAGCTCAAATGGGAATCAAGTGCTCACTCTCTGTACAGGGTGAATTTCACCATAATGAACAATGGCTCATCAGATATGCGATAAATTGTTTTGTAATATGAATAGGACAAACTGTATTTGCATTCCTTAAATTGTAATAAATAAACCTATTAAAATACATCATGAAGATTTGTAGGAATTATAGAGGAACTTAATTTGCTTTCTGTCGCCTTCAAAAATGTCTCTCTTTTCATTTTAATGCTTAAAATATTTTTATTTTATTCATGTGACAATAGGGGCTCTCTCTTCTGGCTACATTTAATATCTATAAATTCCCATAGATGTTGATCAAAATCTTTGTAGACTGTAAAAAAAGTATCTGCCTTAGATGATACAAGTAGAACCTTCAAATCCTGTAGGGTTTGTGTTTTTAATCCAAAATTATTCATATCCTTTTCCCCCCCTCAGTTTCAAATCAACGACTACATTTTCACCACCTAATTGAATGTCATGGTTGTAACTCAAAGCCAAGCTTGAAAAAGAGCATTAGGAAAAGAAGAGCTAGCAAAAAAATTCTTACTCTTCTTTTTTTGTTGAAGGAGTAAAAACCTAATAAATTAGGTCTGATATTCATGACATTTTGGATCTTAATACGAACTAGGGAATTCATTTTGTTTGAATTTTATAGTCTTTATGTTCATTTTTTATTAATTTACTTCTAAATGCCTTTGACTATTAACCAGAGAGTCTGTAACCTGATGGACTCTCTTTCTGCTTCATATTTCAGTGCTATGGAGTCCAAATCCTGATAATATTGTCATTTTATTAAAATGTCTAATAACCTGTATTACAAATCAGAATCCCTATGTGTGGGTTTAAGAACCTTGACAGGGGAGAGGACCCAAATGAGTCCTAACCACTAAACGTGTCTTATTTAACTTGACATATCAACCAATTTTTTTTCTAATGGCTATTTGTATAGATGTCACATCTTTACAGGACTGAATCATTCCCTTTCTAACCTGGTTTTTACTACATCTGAAATGTTTTGGATCAGACAGCTGATCTACCAGTGTTGTAGCAAAGCAAGTATTCCCTGAAAGGTCAAGAAGAAAGAAGAAGAGTTAACTTCATGAAGAACATTATTCATTTAGGGACCAATCCAATGCCCAATGAAGTCAATGGAAAGCCTCCCTTTGACTCCAATGGCCATTGGATTGGATCCTTATTTACTTAAGGTAAAATTCACCCGCTCTGCAGAAGGCCTCCATGAGGAGGCATGCATCATGTAAGAATATGTAGGAATTAAATTTTGTCACAAAGATAAGCCAAAATATTATTCCAGAGCCCTATCCAGACTGTAAGATCTTTGGGGGCAGGAACCACTTCTTTGTTCTGTGTGTGGACAGCACCTAGCACAATGGGGTCCTGGTCCATGACTGGGACTCCCAGGTGCAACCACAATACAAAAAGTAAGAACAACAACAACAGGGACTAAAATTTAGAAATTAGCTTCTTGATTCATTATGGGTAATATTGAGGCCATCATGAAAACACAGCTAGCACCCCTGTCAGTACAATAAGCTTGTTTTACCTGCTATTTGTAAAGGAAAAAGCCTTGTGTTCCCCTCCTCCCACCACACCCCTTTATATGATGTATAGAGAAAGGGTTTTTGTGTGTGTGTGTGTGTGTGTTTCTTCTCTTTGTATTTATTGTAGAAATTTGGGTTTTATCTACCTTGGAAAATGTTTAAATGACAGGAGAATCAGCAGACATCAGAGATACTAAGTAAGTCAAAGTTGATTGAGAAGGGAATATATTTTTATTCCCATGTTTCAGAATCTTTGGGGGTTTGTTTGTATTTGATAATACCTATTTAACTAATACAGTTACAGTTCTCTTCGGTAAGGATTCAGCAACCCCACCCCATCAATAAAGGACTGAGAAAGCCCCAAAATATATTTCTGAGACATCTAAAGAGTCCTCCAATAAAAACAGAAAAGAAAAAAACTTGACGTTCCTGATCATTCTAAGGTAAAAAAAACAAGCAGAACAAACCTACCAACCACCCACCCACCCTTAGAACCTTTGAGGTCATTTTTATAGATCAGAAACAAATAAAGGTCACAACCCCACATTTTTCCTTTGAAGGACATCTTTGAAAGTGAAGGCTGCAAGTTACACAGTCCCACCAAAGATATATGGGAACATGTTAAAGGCTTAAACAATTTTGCAGTTAATATCTCATTTTGATATATATTTTAAAGGCTCTCTTTAAAAGATACACAACTGGATCTTCAACAGTGGCTCCTAGCTACTCCACAAAAAGAGTAGTGTTCTTCCACAGATCACACTCTATACTGCCCTGGAGAAGATACACTTAAGTGTAAGTGAATTTCTTCTGTCACACTCAAAAATATTTCCCAGTGAATTAAAATGGAGACTATTTTCTTGAACTGAAAAAAAATTGAATGAAGACTATTCTCTTGAACTAAGGGGGAAAAATATCTACTGCACAGTATGAAGTAATACAGAGAAGCTAGAAACACTGAGAGCAGCATGGAGAAGAGTCATGGGTTCTCTTCTTTTAAATCATCACCTTTGACTTTTTCTAGCAGTTCTTCAAATATTACCCTTACTTCTTTTTTTAAGCCATATCCAGAGTAATCAAAGAACACAATACCGCTTTTACAAGAGTGCTCAGTCCTTTCAGAAGCCTGTATTGGATCTTGCCAGCTACAGATTTACAGGAGAGGATAGACAGCCCAGAAAGATAAACTATGGAGTTGGTAGTGAGGACTCCTGACCCTGATGTCAGTTTGCTTCAGAGTATTTTAATAACTTAATGTAGGCTACAATTTTGTGTGTAGTTCATGTTTCCCTTTCTTAGGGAGGACAAGCTTCCTATAGGAATTAAAAAAAAAATCTCTAAAAGATAAAGCAAGACAGACAGTGCCATTGGTTTTAAAAACCATATTAAAACCTTTACCATCCATCTGCTGAGGAAGCGGTTGCTTCTGTGAGCTTCAGTCCTCTGGAGTTCCTGGAGTAGTCAACAGATCCCTTTAAAAAAACACTATTATGAAAACTGTCCATCACTGTGAGGCAAGTAGGAGGGGGGAATTATGGAAAATAGTGGGTAGAAAATGTAGAGAACTTGCATAGCATGATAGTCCCAAGCGACTCAAAGGAAGTATCCTACAGTAAGTTTATCACATAACCACGGTGCTGCTAATAGCCGAGCATTGTTGACACAGTGCCGCTTTAGTAAGCTCCTGAACTCCCCATTCTCCTTGGATGTCTGTGTCTGACTCTCCCAAAGTGTAGGGCTGCCTCCCCATTGCCTTTAATTATCCTTCCCTGGGTGGGGGGAAGGGGAATATCTGTGTGGGATATTCAAGTAACACTTAACACAGGCCTAATGCTGCTGCTTTTGAAGTCAATGGGAGTTTTATCATTGAGCAGAGTTAGGCCTAACCTGAGTGCTTGTGAAAATCCTACCCTCTGGCTTCTAACTGGTTCGCAGAGCCCTGAATAAGGAGCAGCATCCCAGACCCGTCTCTAATTAACATATTGCTGAGTACCTAATAAGCTTAAAATATTCTGGTGATGTTCATGAAAATAAGGGACTACTGACACTAGCTTTTGGTGTAAGCCAGACAGGCGTTGAGGAAGGCTCTAGGCAGCATAACAGAAAAACTCAAACTGTCACCTATCAGTGAGCCTCAAACCTGACACACACCAACCCTTTCATTCTCACCAGAGGCACCCAGAGAACAGAGATTGCCATTCAGACTGACTTTTAGCAACTTGTCTCAGTTTGAGATGTAGAAATGAGGACCAGAACAAGATCACAGGGAACATTTTCACCTGTGACAAAAGACAAGATTTAATCCCAGAACCATCCCCAATGAAAGGCTAATGCTCTGAACCCACTATGCAACCTAGCCTTCAAGTCTCTGCATTGTCATGATCATTGCAGATTTAAATTTATGGCTGACAACAATTACAAGAGAAGCGAGTACATGCATCTCAGGATAAAAACTAGTGATGGATAAAGATCATGGCAAATTCCTGCCCTTACTAATGGGAGCCATATACAGCACAATACTGTGGGAGCAGTGGCTGCATCAGGACTGCAGGACCAGATATAGCTACAAAGCAATGCAGCACGTTGTTATGAAATACCTCTGTAGGACTTCCTTATAAATAAAGGACAGAATGTGGACTATAATTAACACAAACCATGTAGCCTAGCCACAGACATTAAGAGTGCTGTAGGAGTCTGTAACCAAACATGTTATTACAGAATTGCTGATTGTTACAATAGCTTTCCAGGCAGTACCAATATAGCTATAACATATCTAAATGCTCCTGTAGAGAACCATCAGATTTCTCCCATACTGCTCCCAAAATACTCTAAAATGCAACCGCTAGGTGGTTTACACAGGAATACTTTACCAATCACACACATTTCAGAGAGAATGATGCAGAAGTTAGAACGATTGTTAAGCAACAACAACATGGTCTCGCAAGTCCCTACTCACGTAGTGTCTATTGTGACTTCATGGAGGTGAAGATGCCTAGCTTTGCTTCTTGGACACATGATGCCTCAGGCACAAAATATCTCTAGCAGTGCAAGGACAGCAGGCCCTTTAACAGTGTGTTCAATCCCACAATGGGCCAACTCTGCAGGCCAGATGGAAGACAGGGTCACAACTCAACTCCTCCCAGATACTAGCACCAGTCACATAAACCATTGGACTACAGTGGTCCCTGGCTACTGCACAAAATTGGACACAATGGAGCCCACAGCATTATGTGTTTTGTAATATTTTTCCATGTGACAACTAGTCAACTAATCATTTTTGATCAGCCAATTGGCCTGAGGAGCTAAGTTCTCCTCTGTTTGAGTTGATTTTAATGGGGTGAACTGGTATGAAAGGATAATTTTGTCTAACCTAATTTTGTTTACACAGTCAAAAACCCTGCCTCTTCATAAATACTTTCATGATTATCACAACACTTTGAAAGCAAGGGTAGCTTTTCACTTCCCTACATCAGTGTCCCTAGTCAATGATCTTTCTGTAAATTAGATCAGGCCCTCTCTGTCCTGACCTTAAAAAGTTGTGAAAAATTATGGTTGAACCTCAGAAGAGTCAGATATCTGGTTCAGATAAACAAACAAAAGTTTGGATCCTTATCTGAAAGGAAGAATTGCTGGTCTGCAAAATTTCATAGCAAATCTCACATCAACCTCTCCCATCCCCACCTGTATTCAGGGCATGTATGGTAACCCCAGCAGCCATCTTTCCTCTCCCAGGAGCACCTGCAGAATTTCCTGTGAGGAAATTGCTCTTTAATAAGGCCCCCACCATCCTCCAGAAAGGAGACACTCCACAGCAGCAGCTTCCAACAGCACTAGGAGGTGAGGGTAGGGGAGGGTGGTATTTTAGCTTAAGGAAAAGCAATAACAAGAATGAACAAAGGTAAAATCTCCACAAGAGAGCTCGGGGGTGGGGCGGGGCGAGAGGGAGAGAGACAGATTTTTAACAGGCTGCAGCAACTCAAAATAAATTGGTTTCAAACAAACCGAGATCTTAGAAGTGTAAAAAGTGCAGTACATAGGGAGCCTAGCAGTTTCAAGCTACATGTACCATGGTACACTCCACTTAATAATGGATAACTTCATCATGCTGTTCCATCTTGCTTGTCTACCCTTCTGGAACCTCTAGATCACATAATCACAACTCTCATGTAGAGCTTTTACATTCTCTCTTTCAGTCTGCTTGTCTCCCTTTAATTATTTAAGACTCGTTGATAGAAGAGGTATAATCAATTAATCAAATGCACTCTGTGTTTATTCTGCGTGACGAATCATATTTCAGTTTTTAGAATGTTTGCCAGGGCCGCCTGGGGGGCAAGTGGGGCAATTTGCCCCAGGCCCCGGGCCCTGCAGGGGCCCCCACGAGAATATAGTATTCTGTAGTATTGCAACTTTTTTTTAATGGAAGGGGCTCTGAAATTGCTTTGCCCCAGGTCCCCTGAATCCTCTGGGCAACTCTGATGTTTGCATGTTTTTAGTCTTGTCCCTTTACCTCTGCACCAGCTTAACAAATACTATTCTGGGTTTATAATTACAAAACAAACCACAAACTAACAACACAGCAAAAACAAGCTAAGGAAACACATGCTCATTCGATGCACATGAAGTAAACTGACTGCCTTCCCAGTAAAGAAATGTACATGACCTTTTGGCTGAATGATTTGTAAAGTCAAAGTTACTTCTGAACTCCACAGCTCATGAGCTTTAAGTTAGTGTATGGCACATACAAATCAGTGTCCTAAGACAGACAAACTTTTTCAGTGGACAATCAGATGGATAAAAGTTTTATTATAAGGATTCAAGAATAGATGTATTATTACTCAGTCTCTCTTTTCCTATTGCTAAATAAATACCTTGTCTTATGAAGAGAGAGAGAGAGAGAGAGAGAGAGAGAATCATATTTCTCTTAGCTCAAAATCTCCAAGTGTATTAGAAGGCTACCTTATTTATTGAGTCTATTTACTGCTGTTGATGGATTGTATACTAACACAATAAACAGTTTTACAGGAAATGAAAAATCTTTCTTTTCATTAGAGCTCTAACTCCCTCCCACCCGCCGGTCTTTCTGGAAACACTTTCCTTTCTAAGATCCTCAAGGTGAAAACTAGGAAGATCTTTCACTTTTGCATATATCATTTGATGTCTTACTATAATAAAGTACATTCTTTTTTCTAATCATATTGGTCTTGTGATCTATTGCCACTGGAATTTATATTCTTGGGAACTCTGAAAAATTAGAGTTTCCTTATCTAGAAGTATGGATGCTATTTGGAGCTTTTCACAGTCCAGTATTCATTTTAAAGTAACTAGGAATTTACTTGGCACAGTAAAATATCCAGATGGCCATTTTTCCTCAAAGAATGAAAGAAGGAATTAAGAATAAAATCACCAAGATTATTGATATTCAACCGCAGATATGTTGTTAAGGAATTGTCAAGGGTCTGACAAATTTGCACACGTAGGAAATTTCAGAGTTAAAGTTAAAACTCTAAAATGAATGTTGCTTGGTTTAAATTAGCTATGAAACATTTATTTTTGTTTGGGGCTACAGGGATCTAGTGGCTCAGTGTGCAAAAGATTCCCCATGATTCCCCATGTTACCTCAACTCTGTTGTAGAGGGACCAGCTCTCTGAGTTAGAGAGGAGAGCAATTTGTGAAATGACTCAGCAGCAAAAAAAAGTTGCAGTCAGGAGAGTCTTTTCCTCAAGGGTTAATGTTACAAGAAGAAAGTAAGAAGTTCTATGGCCTGTGTTATACAGGAGGTCAGACTAGATGTCACATTGGTCCCTTCTTCCTTTGGAATTTATGAACCTGTAAATTAACAGGTGCAGAAAAGGGCTAACAGAATGATCAGGGGAATGGAGGGCCTATTTTATGAGAAAAGCTAGGAAAGCTTAGCTTGTTTAGCCTAGGAAATTAAGGCTGAGAGAGGATATGATTGTTCTTGAGAAATACAGTGGGGAGAAAAGCTATTTAAGCTAAAGGTCAATATTGGATAAGAACAAATGGTCATAAATGGATCATGCATAAATTTAGGCTCAAAATTCGAAGGTTTCTAGCTATCAGAGGAGTGAGAGGAGACTCTCAATATGGGTAACGAGGGCAACCAATCTATAGTAGAACCTGAGAGTTATGAATGGAGGTTGTTTGTAACTCTGAAATGTTCATGACTCTGAACAAAACGTTATGGTTCTTTGAAAAGTTTACAGCTGAACAGTGACTTAATACAGCTTTGAAACTTTACTGTGCAGAAGCAAAATGCTGCTTTTAACCGTCTTAATTTAAATGAAACAAGCACAGAAATATTTTCCTTATCTTGTAAAAAAAAATTAAACTTTCCCTTTATTTTTTTAGTAGTTTACATTTAACACAGTACTGTACTGTATTTGCTATTGCTTATTTTTTGGTCTGCTGCTGCCTGATTATGTACTTCTGGTTCCAAATCACGTGTGTGGTTGACCGGCCAATTTGTAACTCTGGTGTTCGTAACTCTGAGATTCTACTATGACTAGTTTTACAATGGATCTTGAGAAGTTTATGATAGGATTATAAGTCAGGGTTGACTGTGATAGCAGAGGACTAGATTTAATGACCCAGGAGTTTCCTTCTAGTTCTGTGTCCTTAAAATCAGAAAGCAAATGGAAAATGCTCATATGTGTCTGGCAAAATCCCACAGCCCAGGGTGTTCAGTCTAACCCAGGGGCACTCTTCCCCTCTATTTCCCCCATGTCATTCTGATACCCCTTCCTGTCAGCTTCTGTGCAATGGGAAATGGAAGCAGAACTGAAGTTAACCCTTCCCTCATCAGGGAGCAAGAAGTGTCCTGTACATCAGTCTCCATGCCCAATCAGCGAGCTCCCAACCAATGATGCTGTTTGAATTAAATTTAAAACAGATGCACATCATACCTCTGAGCATGAGCCTGATTAAGCCTGATGAGTCATCCCTGAGCAAGTGAGTATGAAGAGTCATCAGAGGCAATTACCTGCAGGTCTGCTGACAGGCCCTACACCATTCAACCAGCGTCAGCCAATCCACAGGTGATCCCAAGGCAGGTATATAGATTCCTAAAGGTAGAGTTACCAATATGTCTGGGTTTTTCCAGACATCCTGTTTTTTGATTTTTCCAAAGAAGAAGAAATGTCCAGGATTTTTGCAGAGCAGATGTTGTAGCTCAGAAAGAGCTGGCTCCATGTCCAAATTGGTCCCTCCGCTGCAGCTGCTGGATTCTGCCCATGCAGGCCCCGACTCCAGCCCTGGGGAGGGGGAGAGGTAGGGAGATGCTAATGGACAGCTGGTGCTGCGTCCTGGGCGTGTGCCAGCTGCCCTGCCACCATGACAGGGAGTGACACTGCCTCCAACCTCAAGTGAAGCCACAGGTTCCCCCTCCACAATCCCCCAAATACTCTTCCTAGTGCACATACCCATCCTGCACACCCCAAATACCCCCTCCTGCACTCCTCATATACTCTCTCCCAGTACACACACACCCTCCAGCACCCCCCAAATATCCCCTCCAATACCCCCTAACCATACGCACCCCAGGACACCTGAGGGCCCCCCCCCCAGCAGTGTCCTCTTTTTAGGAGCCTGAAAGATGGTAACCCTACCTAAAGGAAACAGTGTCTTCAGTCTGCTCAACATCACTACCTGGCTGGGACCACTCCTACTGCCAGTAGCTTCAACAGACTACCCCTGCCCCTGCTCCAGCCATGCCTGTTTCCACCCTTGCTAAACCCTTCTACAGCCTGCATCTGCTCCTGCCTCAGCTGGCCACCCTCAGTGACTCTGACAGTGCATGATCCAGTTATCTTAGCCATGGGAAAGCAATGCCGAGACTCACTTTATACCTTGGTTGATTAAAAAACCCATGTGAGGGTATCATTCATCAACATTTATTAAACATAATTTTTGATCATCTGAGAGATGCAGGAGTTTCCTGTAGAGAAAAATACTGAAAATTAGGCCACTTACCACAAATGTAACCAGATAGGTTACTCAAGACATTGGGGCTTGAGGGGAGGAGAATCAGCTGTTCAAAGCATGGCAGGGAGGGGGGGTGTTAAACATTGCCAGTTACTGGGTAAACAGGATTCAAAAACGCTGCTCATAAGAAAACTTTGTTAGTGAGGTGCCTTTGTTAATGTCTTTCCAACATTACTATACCTATTAATGGGCCATCAGCATCAGTGGGAGATTTACAGATACAGGTGTAAGTTATTTCAGTCACAGACAATAAAATAACAATGGGAATTCATGTTCATAGGTTCCCAATCCTCTTTGGACCATCTATGATTAGTAGTCAAATAAAATAATTGATGCAATTTTAAGTAAAATAAAGTTGCACAGAAATTGATTGTGGAGTCACACCATAGGCACAATGAAAGATGGTGTCTCATTTATTCACAAAACCATACTTGCAGAAGTCATGTGTATCATTATTACAGGGCCTTACAGTCTAATCAATACAACCCCATTTCTGTTATTTTTAACTATGAAACTGTGGATGGCGATCAAGCTGCCGTTACTACCAATAGGCGTCCCTTGAAATACATTAGCTGTCCTCTGCAGGCACGCTTCAGCTGAATTATTCCTTGCTTATTAAGGCAACCAATTGCGTATAGCAGGAAACAGTCATATTGTTTGTTTTTTTTATGCTTCGGCTGCCATGGCAACATTGTGAGATGACTTAACTCGAGATATATTTTAGTCACAAAGAACTTATGGAATTTTTATCAGCTCTGGGATGTCTGCCTTCACAGCAAGCAATAGCACCTCCAAACCCCAGTCTTCACTGTGGTGTTCTTGAGGCACTACTGGGATCTCAGTACTTCAGATAGTTACGCCATATCAGGGGGAGAGGAAACTAAGGTTCAGATATTCCAGATCAGTGTCGGGAGGCAAGCACTCCTAGGAAAAGCAGGCCATACTCAGAGGCTTGCAATCCAAAACAAAGCTTTGAAGTCTGTCCTAGTAAATCGTCCAGTGCTGACAACAGGTATGGCTGAAGTACAGTTTAACTGCTGCACGTGTAGTAGACCAGAACAAATTGCTCAGCACCAGCACAGAAACTACAGTTAAAACCGGGGCAGGTTTGAACCACAGTTTCTACCGTGATGCTGAACATACTTTATCCTGGTCAACACTTGCAGTTAAACTGTGCTCATCATCAGTTCAACTACACACATTGCTGCCATATTGTGAGCAATAGTTTTCTTAGTGGAGGCAAGACATTGACATAAGGGCTAAGAATAAAGGCTTATCTACACACAGGTTTGCACCAGAACAACAAAATGTGTGAATTAAAAAAAACGATGTAGTTATCTAAGTGCAAGTTTGCATTGAGACCAGCCCTAAGTGATGGAGGGAGCAAGTAACCAAGAAGAAGTGTTTAAGATTTCCTGAAAGTCAGTCTTTTACTCCCAGAGAAAGGCATTGACATTAAATTAAATGGTGACCTATATGCAATGAAAGTTAATTTTGAACATTACTTTCCTCTTACTGAAGTGATCATTTCTTTGTTGCATTGTAATGCTTATTCTGTACATAAGAAATAAGGAATAAAGCTCCCTTCCCTGTGGTAGTGCTGGATAATACATGGCCAAATGTCAACCCTCAGACCAATACATAAAAGAAAATTCTTATTCATGTAGGAGGTAATATTAGATCCCAAATTACTACTCACAGATGAAATGTTCCGCACGTAACGTACAATGCACAAGGACTGAGGTGTCACCGTAGCCCAAATTTCAAAGAGGCCTTTGACAATGTTTCCCCGACTGGCCTGAGGTTAGAAGAGCATTTAAGAGGGAGTGCAGTTCAAAAGAGGGATGTATTTTCTGCTGGACGTAGTCAGAAGCTAGGACTTTGAAGTCCCACCTAGAAGGCAGCCCATTCCCTACACCCCTACTTTAAATTATGTATGTCACGCTTACACAGACCTGAAGAAGAGCTCTGTGTAATCTCAAAAGCTTCTCTCTCACCAACAGAAGTTGGCCCACTAAACGATATTACCTCACCCACCTTGTCTCTCTAATATCCTGGGGCTGACACAGCTACAACAACACTACACAGTCATGTGAGAGTCAGTCCGTCCATCTCTACCTCTCTCTTCATGTTTGTTGAAATTGACATGTCTCCATGACACATTTGGCCTTTGACAAAACTGCATATTTTGTTGGAAATGTTCCAGCCCGCTCTAGTCCTAATCTGGAAGTACATGTGCAGTATACCGGAGAATATGCAAAAAATAGTAATAGTGCTTCCACCTGCTGTGCATCGGCAGAATAGCAGGGAACCAATTTGGAGCATTTATACCACAAACTGCACGAAGAACCTTTTACAGTATTACTAGCAGGACAGAATCAGTCACAGAGATGAACAACTTTTTAAGTGCTCCGCCGGCTCTATGCATTTAACTAGAGATGAGAAAGTTTCTTTTAACTTGATTCTTTCCTGCCTTGGGACAACTGCTCTAATGGGTGGCCTCTGAATGGGTACATCATTCACAATACCAACGTTTACTGCCACTTGATTTGTTTGCAATTCCTAAAACCTCAGCAGCAGAGCTAGAATTTGATCTTCACTGCAGTCAGCTCTAGGAGATAATAATCTAGGACAAATGGTCAGTTTGAGCACATTTCTTATTTACCTAGAAGAAAATCACTTAGGTCCCTTCTAACTACCTTGTTTTAACACTGCTTGGAAATACAGTTATGGTTTCCTCCACACTGTGGTGTAACTGAAGAGGGAGCGGCTATGTTGTAATTAGGTCCTCCAATGTGGCTGCAATTGTAGTGACTACAGGGATGTAGAGGCAAATCCTGACCCCTATGCCAAGTTTCGTGACTAATGGGGTTTGGTGCAAGAAAATCCTACAGGCTGTAGAGATGTAGTGGTAGTGGAACCATTCTGTAGCCACTGCTATAGTCTGCAGGCAGCAAGAGCCTCTATCCTGCTTAGTCAGGGGTCCTCAAACTGGGGGCTGGGACTCCTCAGGGGGTTGTAAGATTATTACATGGGGGGTCACGAGCTGTCAGCCTCCACTCCAAACCCCACTTTGCCTCCTGCATTTATAATGGTGTTAAATATATTTAAAAGTGTTTTTAATTTATAAGGGGGGGGGCACACTCAGAGGCTTGCTATGTGAAAGAGGTCACCAGTACAAATGTCTGAGAACCACTGAACTAGTGGATCACATCAGCATGGAAAGAGCCCCCATAATGCTGAGTTGCACAGCAGAAGAGGGAGAGTGACCCTTTTGCACGAGCTCCTTAAGTATTCTAAATCCTGACCTGCTCCCCATCTAATCCCCAGTCTAGATTCTCCAGCATTTTGAAGTGTGTTGTCTGAGTCCTGAGACAGCGAGGTGCTATCTTCCTGACGGAATGTCTGCTCAGGTCATTTCCAACAGGGTTGTTATACTGCACAGTTAAAAATAAAATTGCTTCCATTAACCCAGACCCGGCTACTGCACTAATTTAAATATAAGAATTTGGCTATGTCCAATACATTAGTATGCAGCTCTGAAGGAACTACATTTTATGGTATAAGTCTGTCTTTCTGCATTCAGGTGACAGAAACATTTGCAACCTGCTGTGTTCATCAGATAAAACTCATGTATCAGAAGAAATAAGTCAAACGTACATGCCTTACCGCACACATGTATAATGAGGGTTAAAGGCAATAACCTAAACAATTATTTTCAAGATGATTAGGTAGGTTTTCTAAATGGATCAAATTATTCCAGATTCCAAAAGACGCTAGCTATGCTTTATCTTTGAGTTGCACAGAAAATCGACATATCTGTGTAATAGAACCGTTGCTCGCCACAGTTAAAGATTAAACTACGCATAAAGCCATTGGACAGACATAAAATACTGCTGCTTAACATTTGGGGGGAAGGAATCAGCAGTGCAGAGTGAACAGTGCAAATCAAAAGGGATTCAGTTGCATTTGCTTCCTAAAGCATGCACTAGACAAGCAAGCACAGCATGTTTCATTAGAAACAATGAAATCTCCTTTTCAACTAACTGGCATTTTGGCAAGGCTGCTGATAGATCAGAAACCCAAAGCACAACTTGTTTGCCATGCCGTAGCCTACTTTTGTTTAATCAGACAGTCCCTGTTGAATGTGTTCCTGCTGTCAATAAACCTCCAGGCCTACATTTACATGGCAGTGTGTGTACGTGAGCTCTTGCTCATTCTGCGATTATAAAATGTAAGCACCTACTTTTTTCAGCTTGAAAGTCTGCCAAAACCTTTGTTTCTGAGTTGGCACGAGGAAGTCTTCCTGTGCCCATTCTATCATTCTAGCAGTCCTCAATAAAATGGCATAGGAGGTTGGATACTTTCTAATCCTTTTTGTGCATGGTTTCCTAGGGCTTCGCTTGTAGCTGTGTAGTGAGGGCAATGCCAGTCTTTTCATTGTAGCCCCCCTCTGTGATACATTCAGAACATAACTATATTCCTTAGTCAGACAAGTTCTCAGCCCAGAGGTGAAACGTTCTAAATGTTTTTAATTAAGGGCCCAACCCAATTCCTGGGCCTGAACCTGCTCCCACTGAAATCAACGGAAGCTGGATCAGAGCATAAAGGTTGCAGGGTCTGAACCTGTTCCCACTGATGGCAATGGGTGTTTTGCAAGAGCAGGTCCATAATTCAGCCATTTTAAAATTCAGTTGTTAGTACAGCTGGTTGGGAAATGGGATCCCCTCCCCCCAAACAGGAAAATTGACCTTTTGACAAAAAATTGAAAACCAATAAAACATTGTCAGTTTTTCAGATGAAAATTATTTGGAAATATTGTTGCTGTGCCTTATTGGATCTATAGTTCAGGCACTTCATGCTGCCATTCTCCTCAGCCAGACCACATCTCCCATGATACCCTATGGTCTCCCTATCTGTGGTGCATCGTGGGAGCCCCAGGCCATGGTGTATCATAAGAGGTATAGTCCAAATGGGGACCCCAGCCCATACAGGAGAACGGTGGTATAAGGCACCTGAACTACAATTCCTACAAGGCAAAAAAAAAAAATGGTTTAGTCAAAAATCCTATTTTTCATCAACAAAAAATATTTTTTTTTACCAGCCCTAGCTGTTAATCCTGGTATCCCTGGCCAACTTTCAGTTGGAGCAGTTACCATCAGACTGCCAAAAACCCTCTGCAGTAGAGCTGTGTGTGTGACTATATTTTTAATCCTGCTCCCATCCTGCCCCGCAATACCCCTCCAACTCCCACCACTCCGACATTGTTTCTTGCATTTTTGTCCAGCTCTCACCC
Source organism: Chrysemys picta bellii (assembly GCF_011386835.1). Taxonomy (NCBI): domain Eukaryota; kingdom Metazoa; phylum Chordata; order Testudines; family Emydidae; genus Chrysemys; species Chrysemys picta. Next base: position 108,620,974 of record NC_088794.1, read on the forward strand.
ACAAAAACCTTAGATCCCACAAATACCACAAGAGAAACAGATTCCCCCATGCTAATAACAAAAACAAAAAAACAGTCAGTTAATATATATCTATAAATAGCATTCAGACAAAATTTTTACCATTAAAAGAATAAAACAAATCTTGCTTAAACCATGTAAAAAATACTTTAAGTCCTATTATAAGAGACATCAAATCTGTTTCTATCCCTCGCTTAAATTTAAAGCTTTAAAGTGCTTTCCCAGAAATTACCACAGTCTGTTTTTTTGCCCAGCCAATTCCACCCACAACATTTTACCTGCTCCCGCTAATATGGCAGCAGGACGCAGGGGATCACAGTCCTGCTGCAGGGCTCTGCTCTAAAGTGACTATTTGACATGGTATTCTGCACTTCCTGATCCAAACGATCCTGGAGAGTTGCCATGTGCTGTAAGATAGCTGTCCCTATTCCCTGCCAGAGGTGCATGTAGCAATTTCTGTTACATTACATGTATATAATTTATAAAGCACGCTGTGACCCTTCAGGGTGCAAGATGCTATATAAATATTATTAAACGTAATGCTGACTGATTTTTGAATCAGCTTCATTCTTAAATGCAAGTTGGCAAGATATAGAACAGTCCATAATGGAGGTAAGATAAAGCAAAACAAAGCTTGCACACTGACTAGCAAATTCACATTAGAAGAACAACTGTTTTGTGTACCTTGTCTGGACAGGTTTCATAATGTCCTTCTTTGATATTACTCCCATCATAAGTGTCTTCTACTCCATTTCCACATAAAGAGTGTTTACAAAAGTGGGAGTATTGTCACATCTGCTAAGAGAGACTGACACCAGCATTACCATCACAACTTTCCTAGATCTAGCCTCAGTGCATAGAGCATGAAGATGCCTATGGCTCAGGTTCCAGGAATTTATAACACTTGTGTTCCAGCCTCTCCCATGTTCAGCCATTTTTCCAAGGATAGATCTTGTCTAGGAAATGGGGAGGAAGAAAAAGCTCTGACCCTTCTTTATACGAGGTAGATCTGGTACAGGGTTTTGCTTAGTATGGAGGGTGGAGGAGGAATCAGAACATTTTCCCCAATATATCACAGGGGGACAACACAACACAACTCTTTCCTGTTAATTACCCACTAATGTGGCCTGCAGTCACACCACTTTGAGCTGAGAGCCCATCCAATCTCTCAAACTAGATGAGGTTGGGCTGAACAGGAAACCTCCAAGAAGTTCCCGCAGGAAGTAGTGTTGGGCTGGGTCTACACTACCCGCCTGAATCGGCGGGTAGAAATCAACCTCTCGGGGATCGACGCTCTTACTCCACCAGCGGAGGTGGGAGTAAGCGCCGTCGATGGGAAGCCGCAGAGGTCGATTTTGCCGCTGTCCCTACAGCAGGGTAAGTCGGCTGCGATACGTCGAATTCAGCTACGCTAGTCGCGTAGCTGAATTTGCGTATCTTAAATCAACCCCCCCCCGTAGTGAAGATGTAGCCTTGGTTATTTCATTTGGGTCAGTACAAAACCAAGTGCTCCTGCGTGATATTGCACTTGTGTCACTGAAAATGCCAATTTTCAGATTAAATGTAAGAATCAAATATCCTGATCATGTATGGTCAATAGAGATCTTTTGGGATTTTTTTCCCACAGGGCCAGGAGTATAAATCCAGATGTCTTGGTGAACTTCAGTTTTTAGATAATTACATTATTTCCCGCCTCTCAGCATTCCTCTTGATACTTAGTTGGATAAAATATTATGCTTCATTTCTTGCTATAAACTTGCGTAGAATTGCTGTGTCCAGTTAAACAGCTGTTGTATTTCTCCCTGTAATGTGGATGAAGCAATCATTCTTCATAGCATGTATTTCAGTATATTGAGGGCTTTAGTATGAAAAGTGTTATATAAATGAAAGGTATCATTATTATTAAGATGGAATTTTAACAACCCAAGTTATACATCTGAACCTTATTTATGTTCCTCCTCCTATCTTCATCTCTTCCCCCCACCACCACCCCCCAATAGTGTTCACTCCATGTATTGAATGGCCTGAGCTGCCAAACTTAGGTCTGATCTGAACTTCATCAAAGTTCAAAGCTATTTGGATCCAGTGATTTGATTCAGCCCATCATGGGGGGGGGGGGGGGGGGGGGGGAGAGAGAGAGAGAGAGAGAGAGAGAGAGAGAGATTTTAAAAGTTAGCTCTGGATTTTAAATTCCAGAAAGGGTGTTTTAATCTGTGGGTTTATTCTCTAACATACTAAAGACTTCTTTACAGTCGAAAATTATCAGTGGAACTGTGATTGCAATTTACCAGGCTGAGAATCATTTTTTTGTTGGAAGGCATAGACATGGAAGGTTGATTTTGCACAAGTACACTCATTTCAGTAAGGGGCAAATTAAAGGTTACATTTTAGAGGACTTGACAGTTATTTAAGAGGGTACCACTATCAGTTAACTTAAGGGCACAAAACAACCTGGAGGAAGGGAAATAGAAATAAAAAGGTCAAATGATTAATAGAAAAAGAATGATGCACAAATCTTCCCAGCTATTTCCATCTGTTACAAGTGCAAAATCATGAACAGTAGCAGCAGCTTGCAGTGCTGTACGCATCTCAAAGAAAGTTTTGATGTGTGTATACAGATCTCTGCCCAGCGCTGGAGCCAGAGCAGGACAATCTTAATGCTCTGTGGAGTATGTATTAAAATGATCCCAACAGTAATTAGACCAATTGAATGATATCTGATTTAATAAGCATGGGTCATCCCATTCTCTGAAGACTCAAGATGGAGACCAAGGGGCCAAACAACTAGTGACTGAAGGGCACAGCTAATTAAAGTGCATTCCATTTTCATATTTATATACAAGATCCCAGTAGCTGTTGCCTCACTTGGGCAGTGGTTATGTACTATATGTCCCTTATTTTAATCATTTTCAAAATTATTTGTCATATGTTTACAGGGGAAGGCACTTTAAACATAAGATTTTATATTTTCCTGTTTCATAGACACACTAAAATGTCTGCCAAGTGTAAACAAGTAAACTCATTTAATAAACAAAGGGAATAAAGATATTAATGCACAGTGCATATATAATGTTTTCCATCCATAATTCTAAAAGCACTTTACAAGGGTAGCTAGGAATTATTATTTCTATTTGATAGATAAGGAAAGTGAGGCAAGCAGAGGTTAAGGCCAAAAATCTCAAAAGCATTCACTAATTTGGATGCTTAGCTTGGGTCTGGATTTTCCAAAGGTGCCAAGCACCAACTGAAGGAAGTGGGACCTGTAGTGCTTAGGACCGTGCTGACAATCAGGGCACAGGTATCTCAAACTGGGTACCCAAGAACTGAAGCATCAATAGATATTAGACACTTTAAAAAGTTTAGGTCTAAATGACTTGCCCCTGGTGAAATCCAGAATTCTGGTTAAAATTAGAACTATATGGACGGGCAGATGAAGTTTTGCCAATCTGGGTCATCCCACTACTAATTTAAATAGCACTTACTGAATTCTTTGTACTTCCCTTTTAAATGACAAGAGCTTATAACTTTTATCTTCTTACTTTAAAATGTTACAGGCGTTTACATGGAAGTTAGTTACAGCCATTGGACTCCTGGCAGGTTGCCAGTGTGGCCCTTAGTATTGTAAAACTTGGGAACTACTGTCAGAATGCATTACTGTGCTGTCTGTAGCAATTTAGTAGTTGGAGTGCCACTTGTAACAATTTAGCTGGTAAAGCACCTGTTTTCCTGTTTGTTTGTTTTTTATTATTATTACCAAGACAGAAAATTAATGCAAGCAGAGCTCAGGGAACTAGAATATAACGGTTCATCTGAATTAAAAAGTTAAGTATAATCTAGCAGAATTTATTAGTATTTTTAGGGATAGCTAAACAGATTAATTCCTCCCATACTCCAGTATGCTGCATTGATGTCTGCATGACAACCATTTGTTCTTGAGTCTTTCTGAACAGCAGCTTTTAGGCAGAAAGCCAATAGACACAAAGGGAGAAGTAAGGAAGGGTTGGATGGAGGAATAGCAGAGACCAGTCAACGCTGAAATGATTGCAGGAACTGGGGTCTCCCCCACAAGTATACTGTTTAGAGAAAGCCATAGAAATGTGTACCTTTATGGTCTGCAGTCCTGCATCATACCAAAAAAAAAAAAAAAAAAAAGTATGAAGATTCATTTACAATGTACTTTTCAGTAAATGGTTAGCTCTACGGATTTGATACTTTAGGTACTAAAGAGATTAAATTAGATATTCAAAGTCTTTTTAAATAGGACACAGGGAAAAGATGACTCTTAGTTCTCTAGGTATTATAAGAATGTAGGAATTGTTTAAAAAATCTGCAGGATATGAACTGCAGATAAAACCTTTTGGGTTAGATTTTAAGAATAACTTGCTCATAAATCATAGTTTTCTACAATAATGTTACTTATAATAACTAAAAGCCCATTCCAAAGCGCAGTAAAGTTGATGTGAGTCTTTCCTCTAAGTACACTATATAAGACAATTTGAGTCTTCGGTTTTCTAGGCCTTCTCCAGCTTCTTGTACTGCAGCCATTCCAAATTTGCAATGGAGTTCCCAGCCATGTGCTGGGAACAGAAAGCAGCGATAAAGCAGTGTCACTTAAGGAATGCAAGCTCTGGGTAGCAGCGATACTAAGGGCATGGCTACACTAGAGAGTTTACAGTAGCGCAGCTGCAAGGTGTCTGTGTAGTCACTCTAAGCCGGCAGGAGAGCACTCTCCCATCAGCTTAACTACTCCAGCCCCCGCAAGCTGCAGTAGAAGCTCTCTCATGACATCCCACTGTCCACACTGGTGCTTATGTCTGGGTAACTTATGTGGCTCATTGGGGTGGTTTATTCACACCCCTGAGCGACATATATTATGCCATCATAAGCTGTAGTGTAGACATAGCCTAAGAAGGCAAGCTCCTGAGGCATCTTTTAGAGGTTTATCTAGCTGATGGCTCAGAATGGAGACTGGCCTCCAGCTGGAAAAGTGTCAAGTGGAAGAACTCTGGCCATATAGTAAGCATCTTAGAATGGAGATGTGCTGTTCAGCTGAACAAATCTACTTTAACATAGATTGAGGTGTTCAGAGGTCTGGTGATACAATGGTGGAGAATTTGAGTGTTGATGAAGAGGTTGTGCAAGTCTATGTATAGTTTAAATTTATGTAAGGATCAGCAAATGGTCATTACAACAAGAGTTGTTCTTCCTTTTATAATATACAAAGAATTACCTCCTCTAACAGGGATTCATAATATTTTTACTTCTGTTTTGCTACTTGTGTTATTGTGCTGATTCAGCCCAAAGTTTTTAGTGTTAGAAAATTATTCCCACTACTCTTATAATTGCTTATTCATAGTTTAAAGTGGTTTAACCACAAAGTTTCCACCTAATAGTGGGCCCCCTCAGTAACATGCCACTTAATTGTACCTAATATTAATAGATCAGGGCGACAACGCTTGGCAGTGAGAAATTAATCTCACAGCCTTAGTGGCCTTTTGGCAGCATAAACAAATTTAGTTTACTGTTTAGAGAAAATCCCAGTCACTTTTTATATTTAGTTTCTACTAGAAGGAATTAGCTGTGGCAATCTTTAACAATAATACCATGTAAGGTAGTTGTCCTAAGATTGCATACATTCCTTTATATAGTCTTCCCTAGAACTCATTGGCAAATGGATCTTTCCCCCTCATAGAAAACCAATGTGAACACCAATTCCCCACTGCTGCCAAAGAGGGCACCCTGGAGGAAACCCAAGTAACCCTGCAGTTACTTAAGTTGTGACAAATCATTCACATATCTACGTGTAGACAAGGAGGCTAACCCTGACCATGTGCTCCCAAATTGAGGCCTATTGATAATTTTTCATTTACTGTTTTAGAAAAACATATCTTTGTTACATAAAAGAACTGTAAAGGATGAGAAAATAATAAGGTCCTTTAAAATTTTAAAGAATCCAATCATCTGCTCTCATACTTGAAGCTAAATACTTCTGGCTACCCAACAACCTAATTAAAACTTAACCAGAAGAAAGTCAATAGGTGGTATTTCAAGGAAAATCATGTCACTAAGGAATGTATAATCTGTAGTCTGTTCCCAATTAACACAAGTATATTGATCATTTTTAAAGATTAAGGGCCATGTTTTTAGAAGCAACCTACTAGTGTGAATGCATAACATTGCATACTTAGGGTGTTACATGCTTTCTTTGAGCATCTGAATCTTTGCAAGCAACACTCAGATGCGGGTGAACAGACTATATTTAAATGTGCAAATTTAAATTTATGGTAGACAGATACCATACTCACTTATTTCTTCACTCAGATAAGGTTTTTACACCTACATCTGAACATCTTGACCTTCCAGTCATATCAATAAAGACATATGTTTGAGCAGTCATTGCTAGAGGGCTGAGGCTAGGACTTAAGCGTTGTGGGCATTTTAAGCTATATTAGTCATATGACTGGTCATCAGATGATGTGTGGGAGGAACAAGAAGTACTGTACCACGATTTTTGGATGATTTAGATATGGCAACTCCTACATTATTGTATTTCAAATGTATGTCAAGAGCTTTAAGTTGTCAACCTGTGGTGTGGAGTTTCTTTTAGACCAACATATAAATAAATAAAGCTGGGTTTTCAATGGATAAAAACAAGTACCAAACAATCAGTATACAGAATTCTAGGCTTGTAATTTTAGGCGAGCAAATTTGTAGACCTGATTGAGGACATTTTTAAAAATTTGATCCTCTTTCTTTTTCTAGGTGCAATGACATAACACTTCAAAATGTGCTGTGTTTATAATGTGCCAGTTCCTGCTTTTCCTCTCCTTCCAGTATTCACCTCTGTAAAAATGGTTGCTTAATTCACTGGCAAAACTGATAAGGTCTTGGATCATGTCATCAGTCTCAGGTGTACTCTAATTCATAAAATCTCTGTGATCCAAATCAAATGCTCTTTTTACTGCATGTCTGACTGAAATTGATCTCAAGGGTTCATGTTTTCATTCCTGAAGTTAACATAATACTGTGAAATCTCTTACATAAATTAACAGAACATTTGGGATCTAAAATAGAATCACAAATTATGCCATTCTGTAGCACATAGAATTTTTAACAAGTAACGTACCTATGAATCAGCTGTCATGTGTAATCCATGGAAACAGAGAAGCCTAACCTCGGTCTGCTATTGTGCATTAATAAGTAGCCTTCAAACTGAAGATCTATTATGTTCAGGCTTAGGGGGTTAGTCTGATAAAAGGGAACACCTCCCCTCATAGCTATATTCCAGATTTTTATTGTATGTTGTTGATGTAACGTCAATATCAGCACATAGTGATTTATAGCCTTATCGCATGAGTAAAGATTTGTTCAAACCTGTGCTGAAGCTCAACAAGAAGTGGTTGAAGCAGAAAAAGCTGGTGTATTCATATCAAAGAGGGATATGTTGTATTAATTTTAAATGGAATATATGGGCCAAAGGAGTTAACATAACCCAGTCACTGTCCAACATTAAACAGTTTTAAACTAGGTCTAGGGTATGGTATACAGAGATCTCAGCCTCAGTACCATGGCAGACACATCATTAAATATCCTTGTAACCTTTTATTAAAGATACCGAAAAGAAGGAAAAACAGTTAAAGCATTTGAAATGTAACGTATTAAGTAAGGCTTTCATTTTAACATCCCATGATGCCTTTTCCTTTAGCTGGAGAAAGTTTTTAGACTGAAACCCCTTTGTTTGACAGTCTCTTAAATGGCATTAAAGATGATAATTAATAATGGTCTCTTTGGGCAAAAGAGAAGTTAGTCGAGATGGGCTGGAGCTGTCATTGCTGTTGGTGTTACAATCTAATCCCATTTCCTAAAATGACAAAACAAGACAAGCACACACAAAAGGGGAGAGAAAAGAATAGCAAAGATAGAAATCGCAGTTTCCGTCTCTGGTGGTGACTTTCACTATCAGCCACTCTGAGACCTGGCAAACTTGTACCAGCATCAGACTATTTAGGGCATTGTTTTTAGCTGCCTCTTCCTGGTCACAGCAGTGTTGCAAAACCTGCAATCTTGGCCAGCTAAATAAGATTCTTGTTAGGCAGAAGGAAAAAGGAGAGAGGCTAGGAAAGAGAAGAAATAAGGTAGGCCTTGTGGATTGAACTAATTCTCTCTCACTTTTGTACCTTTTCCCATCAACATTTGTTATAGTTTATTGTGACGTGTGAACTTGCGCTCACTTTTTACAGTTAAACTCACAATTAGGGTAAATTTGTAGGCCCAGTTATCACAAGACACCAAAATCCCTTCATATGCAAAGCTAAAACAGAAACTGAGTTAAGCACTGATTTATGTCCCAAAACTCCCCTAACCAACCAGGCTGTAGGGAGTATTCAGCAAAGAAATAAATGTTAACTTATGTATTAAAAGTGATCTCTCTCTCACCCACATCCCTTTTTAAACAATTAAAGTTTGTAATCAGTAATCACCCAGTTGGAGGGCTGTTTATTCTAAAAGCACAAATGGCCAATCTTAATCCAATTGAAGGCAATGGCAAAACTTCCATTGACTTCAATGGGAGCAGGCTTTGTGTGTTTCAGTTTAAATTGTTATAACTTTTCTCCCTCTCTGCCTTCCACAGTGGCTTCTGGTCCAGGGCCAGGTGCCAGACTCCTTCTGTTAGTGGCAGCAGTTCTTGGAAGACCCTGCTCTCCCACTCCTCCCCCTGTACCAGCACAATACTTTCACCTCACCAGCTCTCCCACATGTGTTTCTCATGCAGGAGGCAGAGGAGTGGCAAGTGTTTCCTGCTGTTAGGGGGATGGATGGAAGAATGAGGTTGGGGCACTCTGCATAGGCGCCAACTTTGTCCGGCGCCGGTGGGTGCCCGCGCCCCCCACCCCTTTCCTTGCCCCGACTCCACCCCATCCCCAAAGTCCCCGCCCTAGCTCTGCCCCCTCCCTCCCCCTATTGGATCCCTTCCCCAAATTCCTGCCCTGGTCCCGCCTCTTCCCCCAGCGCACTGCATTCCCCCTCCTCCCTTCCCCGTGAATCAGCTGTTTCACGGCGCAATGCCCTGGTCCCGCCTCTTCCCCCAGCGCACTGCATTCCCCCTCCTCCCTTCCCCGTGAATCAGCTGTTTCACGGCGCAAGCACTGGGAGGGAGGGGGGAGAAGCAGGACGAAGCGGCGTGATCGTGGAGGAGGCGGAGGTAAGCTGGAGCAGGTGGGTGGGGCAGGGCCACGGGGAGCTGCCAGTGGGTGCTGAGCACCCACCAATTTTTTTCCATGGGTGCTCCAGCCCCGGAGCACCCACAGAGTCAGCGCCTATGTCTCAAAGCCACAACTTGGAACCCCCATATTCACCACTGTAATAAGTTTTGTACAAAGTATGCCTCGTGAGGTATCATTTTAAAAGTCTTGATCTGTTGAACATTAATATCCTGTTGCATTGTATGTGCTACTATAGTATGTGAAGTTATGAAATTCTGCTATGTGTGTATTACTGAAATATGTTGTAAGGTTCAGAACACCCATAGCCAACCTTTCAGGTACAACAATGGAGTAGCCAGACAGCAGTTAATGGCTCATCAACACCCATCAAAGAAAGAATCCACCATCCCAGAAACTGTATACAATGGAGACTTCTGAGGCCTTGGCTACACTGACGGTGAAAAAACACCCCCGAGCGCAGCGAGTACAGCACTGTAAAGCGCCAGTGTAATCAGAGCCTGCAGTGCTGCACGCTCGCTCGCAGCGCTGCAAGCTACTCCCCTCGGAGAGGTGGAGTACATACAGCGCTGCAAGAGCTCTCTCGCAGCGCTGGCGGCGCGACTACACTTGCGCTTCACAGCACTGCCGCGGCAGCGCTGTGAAGTCCTGAGTGTAGCCAAGGCCTCAGAGAGAGCACTTATACAATGGAGATTGCTTGACCCACATTATAGCAAAAGCTCTTTCCAGCACGCTGGAAGAAATTATAAAAGAGGGTAAGGGCATCATGACTTGGCCTCACTCCCCCCACAACTCAACACCTGGAAACACATCTGGAGGACAAAGACTTTGAACTGGGGAACGGCAATCCCAGGCTGGAAAAGAGTCCCAGTCTGTGTACTGAGGAACTATATACCATCTGTCAGGGTGAGATACTGCTTGATTCAAATCGTGTTTTGTTTGTAGAACTCAGACTGCAGATTTATTTTTGTTTCTTAGGTAATCATCTTTGATCTCTAGGCTTGCTACTTAAAATCTTTCTGTAGTTAATAAACTTGTTAATATTTTACCTAAAACAGTGCGTTTTGGTTGAAGTGCTTGGGAAATCTCAGCTCAGTTTACAACGGCTAGTGTGTACCCTCTGCACATGGAGGGAGGGGTGGACTGGTAATGACCTTGCACTGGTCAGGCTTCTGACCAGTGCAAGACGGTACAGTTCTGGGATGCAAGACTGGGGAGCTTGGGGGAATTGGCTGGAGCCTCTCTATGGTTGGTTCATGAGTGGCTGGGGAAAGCATTCATGTAACTCAGCTGGGTATGTCCCTGCCTGTGGATGTCTATGTATGCGCAGTATCTGTCAGAGGTTTGTAGCCTGGCAATAGCATCACAGAATACCCCAGGTTGGTTGGACAGAGGACTCAGTAGTCCGACAGTCCAGGTTGCATCACGAGAACCCCGTCACAGAGGACTACTACAGGCCACTGCCAGATGGGGAAAGGAGGCAGCACCTGGCACTGGGCCAGGAACCTCTAAGGGGAAAAGCCTTCTCCCACACACTTAGAGGTAGTTGCCAACCAGCCTCCAGCTCAGCTCTTCTCTGCTGTATTTTGCAGGGGCTATGCCACATCTTAACCAAAGCACTGAATTCCTGGTCCATAAATGCTGACAGAACAGAACCAGAACTTAAAAACTCTACCCAAGCTAGGTTTCTTGAAGCAGGAAATAAGGAAGATCATTTTGCTATCTGTTGAGTGAATCCTATGGTGGGAACCTGCCTTATTGCCTTCATACATTCAGAGCAGTACCTCCAGCACTAGCAGTAATAATAGATGCAGTATTTAGATAATTCAATCCAGCAAACATTTTTTCTTCACCTAGCATAATAGTTGGACAATATTCTGAAATCTGAAGAATAAGTCAGAGTTGTGTGTCTACAAATGGGCAAATAAAATGAAAAAGTAATAAACCCTTTGCTGGTATTCGCAGTCCTTTTTTACTTGTGAACATTAGGGAAAGCAAAAGGTCCCAAGTGCTAATATGAATAAATAATCACATGAGAATTCCCAGAGAAGGAAGGGTTACCATTACCACAACCATTTTAAAAACCTCTGACTTTACTCCCAGGGTAGTACATTTTCTGCAAAAATAAGGGCACTATTTAGAGGCCAACTTCCAGAACACTAGAAGCTTAGAGGTGGGGCAGAACCAAGGAAATGGCACAAGGGGAATCCCCACATTACTTCTTTTCAGCTCCCCTCTCCATCTTGCCATCCTTGACAAATAAATGGCCTGCATGCAGTGCGGAGATAGCCCTGCACAACTAGAACACTGATCACATGCTCCTTGACTAATACACATCAGACAAGTTCATCTAGCTGATATTCCAAAATACTGGACAGGCCAAATTCTAACATTCCCATTACTAAGCAAATATAATTGTTGATTCATCCTGCCTCAGAAAATAAATGATAGTTTGGGGAAAAATGAACATTTCTCAACTATTTATGAAAAATGTATGGTTTGCCTAGAGAATACAAAAGTGAATACAAAGCTATCAAGGTTTAAATTAAAAGTCACTTAATTATGCAATTACTCTGTACAGTACTTGAAAACATAATTCCTATAAATTAACCATCAACTATGATAAAACATGTCTAAAATAACCCTAACCCTAGAAAATTACCATCCAAAGTTGTTCATTTTCTTCAACCAGGATCAGAGGTACAAAATGTTAGAAGTTTTTATTAATTAGTAATTATTATTAAACAAATAATCTAAACTAAAAGGATTATCCTTCTTAAAGTGAGAACTCTCTTCCCATTTTCTGTTCAGTCAGGTTTATATTTTCAGAATTTTTTCTTGTTTCAGCCAAGTCCGCTTCGAGATGTATTTTTTAACTCTCCTAGAAAATACCAGCTTTGCATTCTTTCAGTATGACAGTCCACCAAATTACTCATGTTGCACTATGACTCTAGAGGTTTGTTGCAGTTTCAATATGTGCAGATCACATTTTAGAAGCAAAGGACCAGATCTTCAGCTGGTGGGATCTGGCATAGCTACAATGAAGTCAGAGCTATGCCAATCTCCAACAGCTGAAGATCTGACCCAAAATATCTAGCTTTAACAGTGTCGGTGGTACAGAGAAAGCTGTAACTATGATGTCACTTCAGAATCTTGCAGCCTTTTTTCCAGTTTGTCAATGATCTTTTGTTTTAATAAAAAGATATTTTCAAGCTATCTACTTACACTTAATGATTTCTTGCCACAGCTGTTTTCAGTTTTTTGTTAGAGTGATGTATTGGAGCCCCCCCCCCCCCAGAAACCCCTTCTTAAAATTCTTTGATATTGAAGATATAGTTGGGAGGATTGCTCTGTTTCTGGTGGAGTCACCCCTGTATGATTGCTATTCAGCTCTGCCAGATTAGTTTTATACGACAAGATATTGTAGAGCAAATATATAAGCCATTCATGGCATAAAGAGGCTAAAGAAAGAGACAAGGATCTCACCCAAAGTCTCCTCTCTTTCTCTCCTTCACTGAGTCATCACTCACACATCCCATATGGAGCACAGCTCAACACACTCAGTATATTTTTAAAGTTCAAGGTATAAACATTTCCAGTTTTCTAGACTGGACTCAGGGTATGTCTACACTACGGGATTAATCCAAATTTATATAATTTGAATTCTGGAAACAGATTGTATAAAGTCGAATGTATGCGGCCACACTAAGAACATTAATTCGGTGGTGTGCGTCCATGTACCGGGGCTAGCGTCAATTTCCGGAGCATTGCACTGTGGGTAGCTATCCCATAGTTCCCGCAGTCTCCTCCGCCCATTGGAATTCTGGGTTGAGATCCCAATGCCTGATGGGGCCAAAAACATTGTCGCGGGTGGTTCTGGGTATATCCTCCCCCCGCTCCAGGGAAGCAACGGCAGACAACTGTTTCGCGCCTTTTTCCTGGGTGAACAGTGCAGACGCCATACCACGGCAAGCATGGAGCCCGCTCAGCTCAAGACAGCAGTCATGAACATTGTAAACACCTCGTGCGTTATCGTGCCGTTTATGCTGAACCAGAACCTGCAAAACCAGGCGGCGAGGAGTAGGCTACAGCAGCGCGGCGGCAAGAGTGATGAGGATATGGACATGGAATTCTAGCAAACGGCGGGACCCGGTGCTTTGGAGATCATGCTGTTAATGGGGCAGGTTATAGCAGTGGAACGCCGATTCTGGGTCCAGGAAACAAGCACAGACTGGTGGGACCGCAGGTGTGGGATGATTCCCAGTGACTGTGAAACTTTCGCATGCGTAAGGGCACTTCCTTGGAACTTTGTGACTTGCTTTCCCCTGCCCTGAAGCGCCAGAATACCAAGATGAGAGCAGCCCTCACAGTTGAGAAGCGAGTGGCGATAGCCCTGTGGAAGCTTGCAACACCAAACAGCTACCGGTCAGTCTGGAATCAATTTGGAGTGGGCAAATCTACTGTGGGGGCTGCTGTGATGCAAGTAGCCAAAGCAATCACTGAAGTGCTGCTACGAAAGGTAGTGACTCTGGGAAATGTGCAGGTCATTGTGGATGGCTTTGCTGCATGGGATTCCCTAACTGTGGTGGTGCAATAGATGGAACCCATATCCCTATCTTGGCACCGGAGCACCAGGGTACCCAGTACATAAACCGCAAGGGGTACTTTTCAATGGTGCTGCAAGCACTTGTGGATCACAAGGGACGTTTCATCAACATCAACGTGGGCTGGCCGGGAAGGGTTCATGACGCTTGCGTCTTCAGGAACACTAATCTGTTTAAACGGCTGCAGCAAGGGACTTACTTCCCGGACCAGAAAATAACCGTTGGGGATGTTGAATGCCAATAGTTATTCTTGGGGACCCAGCCTACCCCTTAATGCCATGGCTCATGAAGCCATACACAGGCAGCCTGGACAGGAGTCAGGAGCTGTTCAACTACAGGCTGAGCAAGTGCAGAATGGTGGTAGAATGTGCATTTGGCCATTTAAAAGGTTGCTGGCGATCGTTACTGACTCGCTCAGACCTCAGCCAAACCAATATCCCCATTGTGGAGCTCACAGCAAGCAGAAATAATCTCTGTGAAAGTAAGGGGGAGACCTTTATGGCGGGGTCGGAGGCTGAGGGAAATCACCTGGTTGCTGATTACGTGCAGCCAGACACCAGGGCTATTAGAAGAGCACACCAGAAAGCGCTGTGCATCAGAGAAGCTTTGAAAACCAGTTTCATGACTGGCCAGGCTACAGTGTGAAATTTCTGTTTGTTTCTCCTTCATGAAAACCCGCCCCCCCTTTATTGACTCATTCTCTGTAAGGAACCCACCCTTCCCCTTCCCCCAGCTTGCTTTCAAAGGAAATAAAGTCACTATAGTTTAAAAATCATGTATTCTTTATTAATTGATTATAAACATAGGGAGAGAACCGACAAGGTAATCTGGGTGAGGTTTGGGAGGAGGATAGGAGGGAAGTAAAAGGCCACTGAAAAAATTCAACATAATGACAGCCTTTTGGTTTGGCTGTCCACTGGGGTGGATTGGGAGGGTGCACGGAGCCTCCCCCCTCCCCCCCGTGTTCTTACATGTCTGGGTGAGGAGGATATGGAACATGGTGAGGGGGGAGGGAGGTTATACAGCGGCTGCAGCGGCAGTCTGTTATCCTGCTGCCATTCCTGAAGCTCCACCAGACACCGGAGCATGTCCGTTTGATCACGCAGCAGCCCTCGTGTTGCAGCCTGCCACCTCTCATCTCGAGCGTCCCTCATGACCTCACGTTCACTGGCATCTTTCCTATATTTAGATACCGTGTCCTTCCACTCATTCAAATGAGCTCTTTCATTGCGGGTGCATTCCATTATTTCTGAGAACATCTCGTCTCGCGTCCTCTTTCTCCGCCACCTTATCTAAGGTAGCCTTCGGGATGGAGGAGGGAGGCTTGAAAAATTTGCAGCTACTGGAGGGAGGGTTGAAAAAAAGGAGAGAAGTTTTTAAAATGATACATTTTACAGAACAATGCTTATACTCTTTCATGGTGAACAACACTATTCACATTACATAGCACATGTGATTTCAGTACAAGGTCGCATTTTCCATCTTAATATTGAGTGCTTGTGGCTTTGGTGTTAGAGATCACAGACGCAGGTCTGGGCAACAGAATTCAGCTTGCACGCAGCCATGGTAAGCTATTGTCTTTCGGCTTCTGCGCCCTCCTTTCCCACATACCAAGCAAAGCCCGTTGACTGCTGCGGTTTTCCTGTTAACCTTCAGCAGCAGAAAACAAACTAACCCCTGCCCCCATCCAATTCTCTGGGATGATCACTTTATCCCTCCCCCCACCGTGTGGCTGGTATCAGGGAAGATCCCTGCGGAAACCAAACTAACCCCCCCCCGCCCCCTCCTGCCATGAATTATCTGGGATGATCGCTGTACCCCTCCCCCCACCGCGTGGCTGGTAACAGGGAAGATCCCTGCTAGCCAAACACGAAAAGTTCAGGGCCAATTCCCCCCCTCCTCCCGCATTTGGCTAACTGCAGGGAAGGATTTCTTTTCAGCCACAGGCAAACAGCCCAGTAGGAACGGCCACCTCTGTCCCCTTAATTAAATTCCCATATTTCAACCAGGTTACCATGAGCGATATCACTCTCCTGAGGATTACACAGTGAGATAAAGAACGGATGTTGCTTGAATGCCAGCAAACACCGGGACCATACGCTGCCAGGCTTTGTCATGCAATGATACCAGATTACTTGCTGCAAGCATGGCGTGGTCAAGTGTCCTACCATGGAGGATGGAATAAGGCTGCACTGCCCAGAAACCTTGTGGCAAGGCTTTTGGAGTACCTCCAGGAGAGCTTCATGGAGATGTCTCTGGAGGATTTCCGCTCCATCCCCAGACACATTAACAGACTTTTCCAGTAGCTGTACTGGCCGCGAATGCATCCCAAGTCCTCAGGGCAAAGTAATCATTAGAAAACGCTTGCTTTTAAAACAAGTTTTATATTTTAAAAGGTAAACTCACCGGAGGTCCCTTCCATGGGGTCATGGTCTTCAGGGCCAGCTTTAGACCGATTCAGCCGATTCGGCTGAATTGGGCCCCGCGCCAAGAGGGCCCCGCGCCACAGCTCTCCACCCTGCCCCCAGCTCATTTCTCCCTCCTCCCCTCCCCTGAACGCTCCGTCCCCTGCTCCTCCCCCTCCCCTGCTTCCTGCGAATCAGAGGTTTGTGGGAAGTCTGAAAAGAAGCAGGGGTGGGCAGGCAGCACCTGGTAAGCTGAGTCAGGGGTGTGGGAGGGGGATGTGAGAAGCACTCCGGGGAGGCGCGGCGTGGCCCAGTCCGGCCCTGGCCGAGCACCTCCGGCCCCAGCAGCTCCAGCCCCAGAGCACCCGGCCCTGGTTCTGGCCGAGCGCGCCGGCCCGGCCCGCTCGGCTCGGCTCCGTCCCGGCCCGCGCGGCTCGGCTTGGGTCCGGCCCAGGCCCCGCAGCTCGGCTCGGCTCCGGCCCGGCTACCTCGGCTCGGGCCGGGCCCAGCCCCCGCAACTCAGCTCGGGCCCGGCCCTGGCTGAGCGGCTCCAGGCCAGACCCAAGCCCCATGACCCCGGCTGGAGCTCCGGCCGGAGCGCAGCCCGATCCCTGGGGGCGGGGCTTGCGGCAAGCCACGCTCCCAGGAATTGGGCCCCGCTCTTGCTAAAGCCGGCCCTGATGGTCTTGGATACTGGCTTGGGAGGGTACTTTAGTCAGGCTGAGAAAAAGATCCTGGCTGTTGGGTAGAACGGAGTGCTGGGTGCTCTCCGCAAGCTTGTCCTTCTTCTCCTCCTCCTCCTCCTCTTCCCCGTCCGCAGAATCCTCAGGTGTAGCTGATGAGATTATCCCCGCCTCGGAATCCACGGTCAGAGGTGGGGTAGTGGTGGCGGCCCCCCCTAGAACTGCATGCAGCTCGGCGTAGAAGCGGCATGTCCGCGGCTCTGACCCGGAGCGACTGTTTGCCTCCTTTGTTTTTTGATAGGCTTGTCTGAGCTCCTTGACTTTCACACAGCACTGATCTGAGTCCCTATTGTGGCCTCTCTCCATCATGCCCTTGGAGATTTTTTCAAAAGTTTTGGCATTTCGTCTTTTCGAACTAAGTTCTGCTAGCACTGAATCCTCTCCCCATATAGCGATCAGATCCAGTACCTCCCGTACGGTCCATGCTGGTGCTCTTTTTCGATTATCGGCCTGCATGGTTACCTGTGCTGATGAGCTGAGCTATCTGTGGTCACCTGTGCTCTCCACGCTGGGCAAACAGGAAATGAAATTCAAATGTTCGCGGGGCTTTTCTGTCTACCTGGCCAGTGCATCCGAGCTCAGATTGCTGTCCAGAGTGGTCACAATGGTACACTGTAGGACAGCTCCCGGAGGCCAATACCATTGAATTGCGGCCACACTAACCCTAAGTCGAAATGACTATCGATTTTGGCGCTACTCCGCTCGTCGGGGTGGAGTACAAAAATCGATTTTAAGAGCCCTTTATTTCGAAATAAATGGCTTCGTTGTGTGGACGGGTGCAGGGTTAATTCAATTTAATGCTGCTAAATCCGAATTAAAGTCATAGTGTAGACCAGGCCTCAGACACAGTTTGCAAAACTATTTCAAACAGGTCAGGCCTGCTGGTTAGGGACATGGTATTTAAACCATTTTTCTGGGAAGAACTATTTTAATGAGGTTTCATAGTCCCACACATGAGAACAGAGGTGGGGCGGAGGACAAAGTGAATTGTTTTGTTTAGCTTTATAAATAAGTACCCAGCATTTTCAGAAGTGGGATTTTTTTAAAAAACAAACAAACAGATCTTACAGCTTTGTATGGATGAATAAAAAACTTTTTCCCCCCCTCTCTTTTTTCTTAAAATGTTCTGGATCAGATAAAATAGTCCCTGAAATTGTTCTTTAAGTTTTGTATCAAAGCTACTTCCACACATCTTAACATGAGGGTAGGAGCTTTGTTATGCAATTACAGATTCAGGAGTATCTGGACTTTCATCTTCAGAATCAAAGGTAAAGAGTTCTTACACTACAGAACTATGAATTGAATTAAGGCTCATTAAAGAACTTTAGAGTTTTTACACTTAGAATTCCCAGCAGCCTTCTCGATTAGGTTTATAGTGACACTTTACTTATAAACTTGACTATGGGGCGGTGTAGCTGCGGTGCCCCAGGAAGAGTGCTAAAAAGCAACTGACTCAGAGGCACCCCGCTGACTCTCCGTTGCCCCTGAGCTCCTGTGTTGCACAAGCGGGTGCGAGTAGGAGGAAAGCATGCTGTATTGGTCCATTGATAATTGCAGCATATTCTCTCCCTTATGCCCAGCTCAGCTGCTTGGTGCATGTGAATGGCAAAGCTGTGGCTTTGTCTACTCCTGCCTCCTCTCTTCCTTGACTCTCCCCTCTTGCTTGACAGGAGAGCAGAAGCCCCTTTGTATCTGCACTCCAAATCTGGCCAAGCCTTATGCCTCCTTACTCCACTGTGTGGCTGTGTAAGGCCATGTCATAATGGAGGACATAATGAAAACCTGTTTGCCCACAGTGGGACTAATTTTTAAAGTCAGCTATGTGTAATTACACATGCAAAATGAATGCACAACAGTGCACCTAATTTGTTCACACAATTACTATGAGTGCACACACAAATCGCCAGTTGTTCTTCTACTTGGTCATCTGCACATTCAATCACAAGCTCTGGGGAGGAGACCCCTGCATATAATTTAAAGTTCCCAATAGAAGGAAGATCTACATTTGATTGAATAGAATAAATTTGGTGCACCTATCAAACCATCCATCCATTTCAAAAGCTCTGGCTCTGCACTTGGGTGCACTATATGACCCAAGTTAATATTCCATTTCTTCAACGTACTATCAAAAATAGAGGAGGGTACTTGATATTTCTTACTTTAGGAATATGGTAGGGATTAACCCAACATGGTGACTGTGGCATTGACTCAAGAAATATAGCAATTGGAAAAAATACCATGCCATGATGTCTAGAGGCAGGGGATAATGATGGTTTCTGCTAACTATAGGTAGATGATCTGTGACCATAGATGGCTTTTATGAAATTTTAGGAAAAGATAGTTGGCACAACGTTCTTCCCCTTATTTGATTATGACAACACATAACATGCCCCTAAAGCAGCTATGGTATGTTTGCTAGATAGAGGGCTAGCTAGCTCTATATTGTATCTATGAAAAAATCCAAAACAAAGTTTATGTGGTTTATGGGTCAGAATCTATACTGACTTGCATCACATGTAACCTCTCTGAGGTCAGTAGGCCAAACGAATCCTTGCTGTAATATCACTCCTATACTTAGGATTGCTACATCCCTAAAAATAGATGTTGCATAGATTCTTCTTACTCTTGTTTTGAAATTTAATCTCAAATACAAACCAATATACAGAATTCATTTTATCTAAGGTTTCTGATGGCATTTAATGCACTCACATAATGAGATTACAGTTTTGAGAGTGGATAACAATACACAATCCCAGTTTTATATCTGGTTCAAGGCTCCTAAACAGACTTGTGCATGATCGTGTTAACTCACAAGAGAGAAACTCATCTTCATTTTCCCCCGCAGTTTGCCCAAATGTCACATTGCATTACAAAAAAATAATCTGTCATTCTTATACAGGCAGACAACATAAAATCCCATGAAGTGTGAAAATGTTTTTCTTGAATAAAATTCTATGTTACAGTACCTGTCCTGCTGTAGATCGTCTGTTTCCTGGGGCAAATTTAATTGAACAATACTGCATTCCCATTTGTTTAATTCCTTCTAGTAGAGCAAGATGAATTTTAAATGGCTGGGACTGTACGAAAAACTCACTATTATAAAAATAAACTATAACCGCTCATTTTTCTTCTATGACTGGTAGAGTGTCTGTCATAAAGTTTGTCTCTTTATTAAAAGAAAAGTCACATTCAAAGCATTTGTTTCTTCTTTCTCCCTTTTTATATTTAAGGTGTTAAAACCCAGGTATTATCTTTGCACACACCACTATTCATCTTTAATTTAATAAATGATGATTTCAATGCATTAGCAGTGCATTAAATTAGCATTTATAGAAATCAATTACACTGTCTCATAAGACAGAGGAGAAACCAAGGCCTTCATCACTGGATCATTTGTATTTATCTGTTAATTATAAACCTTAATTGTCTCTTCTTATCAGATTAATTTGCATAAATTGCATAAATTTAAAGTTTAACAGGTTTTACTACTGGAATACAAGTATTCTTTAAACACTCTTTTTTGAAATATTCATTATTAATTATAGCATTAAAATTAGCAGTCCTGATAATTGACCTTGGCATCTCCTTGGCTTATCATCATCTGCCCATTGAGGTCATTTATCTCATGATTATGCATGCTTTGTGGCTTCTTATTGCTGATATGCTCAGTTTTAATTGTACTTTATAGCCTGTCAGATTTCACTGACTTTTGACTTAAAGTGGAACATTATGTGGTGTTCTATAGAGCTGGATTCATTACAGTTCACATTCTTGGGTCCGCACATAGACTCATAGACTCATAGACTTTAAGGTCAGAAGGGACCATTATGATCATCTGGTCTGACCCCCTGCATGCTGCAGGCCACAAAACCCTTCCCTGGACTCTGCCGTTGAAGTCCCCAATCCTGTGTTTCAGTGACTTCAATCGGCAGAGACCCTCCTGCTAGTGATCCCTGCCCCATGCTGCGGAGGAAGGCGAAAAACCTCCAGAGGAAAATTCCTTCCCGACCCCAAATATGGCGATCAGTAAGACCCCGAGCATGTAGGCAAGAGTCTCTAGCCTGACCCCTGTTGGGTCACATGTAACAGACTGAAAGGAATTCCCCTGGCTAGAATTCTACAGCCATTGGAGTTTGAGGCAGGGGTACACCTATCCTCTGGGGGATAAAGAACGTGTTTTAATGGTGCACCCTCAGAAGCTGAGGGAACCAGTAAGTTTCCAAGCAGCCCTGAAAGGAAATTTAGCCAACGGACCACTCTGTGTTTTGATAGGACTTTAGAAGGGTCTCTTGTCCTCAAATATAGATAATATGGCCCCTAAATGCCATCGCCGCTAGCTTAGTCTTGAAGAGTCACTCTGGATTATTGATCACCAGTGGCAGAAGTATTGGGCTGAATCTGACCTATGGAACGTAAAGAACTTTTAAAATATCATCATGCTTTATAGAAGCTTTTCTTGACCTTGGTGTTTCTTGCCAAAGCATCCACCAAGGCTTGTTCAGTGGGTCTTTATTGGGTGGTGGACTGCCTTATTAAGCAATGTTGTTTCCATTCAGTTAGAGGTTTTGGGGTTTTTTTTCAGTGAAGAATTTTCATATTATGTGGTTGACAAAAGAGCTCAGATATTGTCAGCTTTCTACTGTGAAGGAGACAGAACTACACATCAATGGGACTAATACCAAGTCTTCTCTGTGTTTCAAAGGATGTCATTCACTGAGGTGCAAGGAGACCTCCAGCCTCAGACGTCCTGCCTGGATAGCGAGGCTAATAAGGAAGCATTCAATCCAATGTTTGTTTGAAGGGGTCAGTGTTTTCTTACAAAGAAAGGGAGAGGATGCCTGCAGTCCTTAAAGCAATTATGAGGCCTCTACTCCATAAGTCATGTCTTGACAAGAAAATCTCACTCTCAACCTGTTTCTAGTCTTCCATTTTTGGGAAAGGTCCCTGAGTGCACAGATTTCACGACTCAGTCAGGCTGTAAGCCCGGTGTTGGGACTGAAAGTTCACTGGTTGCATTGGTATGTGATCTCTGCCTATTGTTGGCTAAAGATAGAATATCCATATAGATTTTTTTGAATCTGTTCAAAACCTTTGATCCTGTTGACCATGAGGTGATGTTGACACATTTGCAGCCCTTTTCAGGGCTGGATGGAGTTGCCTGAGAAGTTCTATTTCTGAATTCAGGTCACATATCAAAGAATAATGTTGGTCAATTGCTCTTCTTCTGCAAGGGATTTCTCCTATTAGGTACAGCAGGGTGTCTCCTATTCAAAGTGTATATGAGGCTGCTGAGTGGATTAGTAAGGAGGCATTGGCTGCAATGTCTTCAATATGCTGATGACATCTAATTCTAAGTATCCATTGGATTGGATCTGTTTGGGGGTGTTCAGGGAATGAGCCAGTGTCTATATGGGGTTGAAAGAGGGCTGGTTAGCTCTGTCCCTACCCACACAAGACAGAGATAATGTTAGTTGATTGAGGGGGGGAAAGCTGCAGAAGTTGGCAGAGTATTAGGTGTTTTAATTTCAACTCAAATTCATGATCTTGGTAATTATGAGAACCTAGACTTCTCATGGATGCACACGTAGAGACTGACAATAGTTTTTTCCACCTGCTCATGGGCCAGAGAGTGTGACCATTTCTTTTGAGTGCAGATTTAGTTACAATTATCCATGCCTTCATCTCTTCAGGATCAGATTGCTGTAAAATGAGCCACTGGATGCTAGATTTATTGGTTGAGCAGCTTTAGAGGTAAATATGGTAACAACTTTGGTTTATAAGTAGTATGATGGCATCTTAGGCATGGAATTCTTTGGCCTCCAAACCTCAGAAAGTATACCTGGAAGGGCATGGCAGATGCTTTGCACTGTGGCATGCCTACTTTGCCAGAGGATAGGCACTGCCTGGCAGAGAAGGATGAGGCCTAGAGATGCAACAAGTGAGTACACCTCCTGGGCAGCCTCCACTGGTGAGGTTTGTATTGTGCCTTAGCCAAAGTTAAAGCTGATTTTCCACAGCAGTGAATTCCCCATCTGACATAGCAGAGAGTGTGTGTGTGTGTGTGTGTATAAACTGCACCCTCGTGCACCAATGGGAGTACATTACTGGATTTAATTTACAAGTATCCGTAGCTAAAAAATTCTCAGTATTTACAGAGTACAAGTTTCTTCCCTTACAAATAGGCCTACTATCTACACTTAAAGGTACAATCTACCCTCTAATCACTGGACATTAAAATTAATATGTGTCAGAATCCTGCAGATTGCCACAGGTTATTTTAAGTGTATTTTTGTTACTCTTTATTTTTTGGTTTCCATCAGAGAAAACTGTTCTTACCCCAACATGAATTCCAGGCTGATCTCATCACTATCCAAGAACCAAGTGTATAGAATCATAGAATCATAGAATATCAGGGTTGGAAGGGACCTCAGGAGGTCATCTAGTCCAATCCCCTGCTCAAAGCAGGACCAATTCCCAATTAAATCATCCCAGCCAGGGCTTTGTCAAGCCGGGCCTTAAAAACCTCTAAGGAAGGAGATTCCACCACCTCCCTAGGTAACGCATTCCAGTGTTTCACCACTCTCCTAGTGAAATAATGTTTCCTAATATCCAACCTGGACCTCCCCCACTGCAACTTGAGACCATTGCTCCTTGTTCTGTCATCTGCCACCACTGAGAACAGCTAAGCTCCATCCTCTTTGGAACCCCCCTTCAGGTAGTTGAAGGCTGCTATCAAATCCCCCCTCATTCTTCTCTTCTGGAGACTAAACAATCCCAGTTCCCTCAGCCTCTCCTCATAAGTCATGTGCTCCAGACCCCTAATCATTTTTATTGCCCTCCATTGGACTCTTTCCAATTTTTCCACATCCTTCTTGTAGTGTGCGGCCCAAAACTGGACACAGTATTCCAGATGAGGCCTCACCAATGTCGAATAAAGGGGAACGATCACGTTCCTCGATCTGCTGGCAATGCCCCTACTTATACAGCCCAAAATGCCGTTAGCCTTCTTGGCAACAAGAGCACAGTGTTGACTCATATCCAGCTTCTCGTCCACTGTGACCCCTAGGTCCTTTTCTGCAGAACTGCTACCTAGCCATTCGGTCCCTGGTCTGTAGCAGTGCATGGGATTCTTCCGTCCTAAGTGCAGGACTCTGCACTTGTCCTTGTTGAACCTCATCAGGTTTTTTTTGGCCCAATCCTCTAATTTGTCTAGGTCCCTCTGTATCCGATCCCTACCCTCTAGTGTATCTACCACGCCTCCTAGTTTAGTGTCATCTGCAAACTTGCCGAGAGTGCAGTCCACGCCATCCTCCAGATCATTAATAAAGATATTAAACAAAACCGGCCCCAGGACCGACCCTTGGGGCACTCCGCTTGAAACCGGCTGCCAACTAGACATGGAGCCATTGATCACTACCTGTTGAGCCCGACGATCTAGCCAGCTTTCTATCCACCTTACAGTCCATTCATCCAGCCCATACTTCTTTAACTTGGCGGCAAGAATACTGTGGGAGACCGTATCAAAAGCTTTGCTAAAGTCAAGGAATAACACATCCACTGCTTTCCCCTCATCCACAGAGCCAGTTATCTCATCATAGAAGGCAATTAGGTTAGTCAGGCACGACTTACCCTTCGTGAATCCATGCTGACTGTTCCTGATCACTTTCCTCTCCCCTAAATGTTTCATAATTGATTCCTTGAGGACCTGCTCCATGATTTTTCCGGGGACTGAGGTGAGGCTGACTGGCCTGTAGTTCCCCGGATCCTCCTTCTTCCCTTTTTAAAAGATGGGCACTACATTAGCCTTTTTCCAGTCATCTGGGACCTCCCCCGATCGCCATGAGTTTTCAAAAATAATGGCTAATGGCTCTGCAATCTCACTCGCCAACTCCTTTAGTACCCTTGGATGCAGCGCATCCGGCCCCATGGACTTGTGCACGTCCAGTTTTTCTAAATAGTCCTGAACCACTTCTTTCTCCACAGAGGGCTGGTCACCTTCTCCCCATATTGTGCTGCCCAGTGCAGCAATCTGGGAGCTGACCTTGTTCATGAAGACAGAGGCAAAAAAATAATTGAGTACATTAGCTTTTTCCACATCCTCGGTCACTAGGTTGCCTCCCTCATTCAGTAAGGGGCCCACACTTTCCTTGACTTTCTTCTTGTTGCTAACATACCTGAAGAAACCCTTCTTGTTACTCTTAACATCTCTTGCTAACTGCAACTCCAAGTGTTATTTGGCCTTCCTGATTTCACTCCTGCATGCCTGAGCAATATTTTTATACTCCTCCCTGGTCATTTGTCCAATCTTGCACTTCTTGTAAGCTTCTTTTTTGCGTTTAAGATCAGCAAGGATTTCACTGTTTAGCCAAGCTGGTCGCCTGCCATATTTACTATTCTTTCTACACATCGGGATGGTTTGTTCCTGCAACCGCAATAAGGATTCTTTAAAATACAGCCAGCTCTCCTGGACCCCTTTGCCCTTCATGTTATTCTCCCAGGGGATCCTGCCCATCTGTTCCCTGAGGGAGTCAAAGTCTGCTTTTCTGAAGTCCAGGGTCTGTATTCTGCTGCTCTCCTTTCTTCCTTGTGTCAGGATCCTGAACTCGACCATCTCATGGTCACTGCCTCCCAGGTTCCCGTCCACTTTTGCTTCCCCTACTAATTCTTCCCTGTTTTTGAGCAGCAGGTTAAGAGAAGCTCTGCCCCTAGTTGGTTCCTCCAGCACTTGCACCAGGAAATTGTCCCCTACACTTTCCAAAAACTTCCTGGATTGTCTGTGCATCGCTGTATTGCTGTCCCAGCAGATATCAGGGTGATTAAAGTCTCCCATGAGAACCAGGGCCTGCGATCTAGCAACTTCTGCTAGTTGCCAGAAGAAAGCCTCGTCCACCTCATCCCCCTGGTCTGGTGGTCTATAGCAGACTCCAACCATGACATCACCCTTGTTGCTCACACTTCTCAACTTTATCCAGAGACTCAGGTTTTTCTGCAGTTTCATACCGGAGCTCTGAGCAGTCATACTCCTCTCTTACATACAACGCAACTCCCCCACCTTTTCTGCCCTGCCTGTCCTTCCTGAACAGTTTATATCCATCCATGACAGTACTCCAGTCATGTGAGTTATCCCACCAAGTCTCTGTTATTCCAATCGCATCATAGTTCCCTGACTGTGCCAGGACTTCCAGTTCTCCCTACTTGTTTCCCAGGCTTCTTGCATTTGTGTATAGGCACTTAAGATAACTCATCGATCGTCCCTCTTTCTCAGCATGAGACAGGAGTCCTCCCCTCTTGCGCTCTCCTGCTTGTGCTTCCTCCCAGGATCCCATTTTCCCCACTTACCTCAGGGATTTGGTCTCCTTCCCCCAGTGAACCTAGTTTAAAGCCCTCTCACTAGGTTAGCCAGCCTGCTGGCAAAGATGCTCTTCCCTCTCTTCGTTAGGTGGAGCCCATCTCTGCCTAGCACTCCTCCTTCTTGGAACACCATCCCATGGTCAAAGAATCCAAAGCCTTCTCTCCGACACCATCTGCGTAGCCATTCGTTGACTTCCACGATTCGACGGTCTCTACCCAGGCCTTTTCCTGGCACAGGGAGGATGGATGAGAACACCACTTGCGCCTCAAACTCCTTTATCCTTCTTCCCAGAGCCATGTAGTCTGCAGTGATCCACTCAAGGTCATTCTTGGCAGTATCATTGGTGCCCACGTGGAGAAGCAGGAAGGGGTAGCGATCCAAGGGCTTGATGAGTCTCGGCAGTCTCTCCGTCACATCGTGTATCCTAACTCCTGGCAAGCAGCAGGCCTCTCGGTTTTCCTGGTCGGGGCAGCAGATAGATGACTCAGTCCCCCTGAGGAGGGAGTCCATGACCACCACCACCCTCCTCCTCCTCTTGGGAGTGGTGGTCGTGGAACCCCCATCCCTAGGACAGTGCATCTTTTACCTTCCAATCGGTGGAGTCTCCTTCTGCTCCCTTCCCTCAGATGGGTCATCTAGTCCACTAGATGTGTACTAACACTGTATTGTAATATACACATTCTACAGCATGTGGTCAGCCTAGCAGGTGTTTATCTGTAGGAAATCTAATCCTATCATGTGTCTCACTACAGGAGAAAATGTCAACATGTTTACATTGGATTGGTGATTTTAAAAGCATGTTCTGCAAACAGTGCTCTTGCTAGAGTGCTGCAGTGTGTGTTACGCAAGTTCTGAGGCCAGCTGAGTATAGACATGTTCAGATTAGCTCCTGTGTTTGTCTCTATTTAATTGCACTAGACTTCCATATTAATAAGCTAATTTCCTGGTGAAGCAGCCTACTAACTGCAAAAAATGCATATAGTTAAACACTGGACGTAGATAGCATTCTTTTATTGGGACTAGAGTAATCTCCATCACCAGTCCATCACTAATTCATTAGATGTTGGAAGATCCATGCCTCTTATGTGCTTCCTGGCCACGTCTTCTAATGCCATAAAACCCTTTAATTGCAACTATTCGAGGATTGGTCTGCAGAGCTCTGAAAATGCAACATTTTGGATGCATGAGCTGTCTCCAGGATCAGCTATCAATGGAGAGATAGTGGGAGAATTGTGCAGCTGGGTGGCGGTTTGTATTTGGGATGGGAAGGGATTACAGTTTAGGAGAGGGTGTGTGCTGGCCTGTTTGACATGGGTGGGATTCAGAGGATTTAGCAGATGGGATGGATGAGATCATTGCCAAGAAAAGGGTTTGACAAATGCAGAGAAAGGCATAGATGAGGAAACCAAGGTCTCTTCCAGGCCAACACAGTTTGCCACCCATGCTGGCCTCAGTCCATCACTTGTACTCTGGGGTGGATCTTCAGACACTGGGGATCTTGTCGGCTGGCTGCTTTGTGACAGCCAGACCTCTGCTTCCCTGCCCACAGCACAGATCATTGATTGCATTGTAGGTCATACACTCGAGACTGAAAGCAATCAGTTAAAGCAAAGGCATGGAGAAGACACAATGATGTTCTGAATCAGTTTGCCCAGTTGAATCGCTGATATAGTCTTTAAAATTACCAGTTTGAAATCTTATTCATTACTGAGAACATTACCAAGGCATGTGGTTGAGGCACAATAACTGCAGATAGTCTAGAATCGGCTGGATAAGATAGGGGCTGAGGCAGTTAGTACAATACAGCTGCAAAATGCATTTGATCAGACTGGATGATACGAGCGCTGTATTCTGTCTCTGTTACAAATGAATCCATGAGCCCCCTGGCAGAGCTGACGCCTATGTCTGTCTTGTAGATTTTCAGCTCTGTCTATAGGGACACTATCAATCAACTGGATTTTCTGCTTCTGGACTCCATGCAGGGGAATTTTATAGGAAATCAGATATTTGGATATGAAATAACCCTGACACTAAAATGTTTCAAACTTTTTTTTTGCCCCCTTGACTAATTTTGTATTTTAGATTATCCCTATCCATACTGTCTCCTATAGATGTGCCACACAGCTCTATCCTTTGCCTCCTGTCCTTCCTCCCTCTGCAAACTATCTCTAGGGGCTTGTCTACACTGCGACATTGTTGCCAAAACTTTTGTCCTTCGTGGGTACTTAAAGTAGCCCCCCTCCCCAAGACAATTTTTGCCGACGCAAGCGGCAGTGTGAACACTGCTTTGTCGGCAGGAGCACTCTCCTGCTGACAAAGCTTATGCTGCTCGTGGGGCTGGAAGTATTTTGTCGGCAAAAGTGCCGACAAAATACCGATAGAGCGCGTTCACACATGCTGACTTTTAGTGACAAGGCTAAAAGCTGCATAGTGTAGGTGTCTACATCTAGGTCTGCTCCTTAGCCTGTCTCTCCAATATCTCTTCATGGATGTCCGGTGGCAATTGAAAGTAAATGGATCCTTACATCCAGATTGTATCCAAATCCTGTTTTTTCCTTCTCAAATATCTCAAAGATTTTCTTTTTTTTAATCTAGATTCCCATAGCTATTATCTTGACTGCTGTAATCTCCTCCTCTCTGGCCTGGACTACTGCAACATGGCCACACCCTGACAACTATTCAAGATGCTTGCTGCCAAAGTCATCTTCCTTGATCATTGCTTCAATTATCCCACCCTACCTCTGAGTCTCTCCTCTGGCTCTGCATTTTCCACCAGATTAAAGATAAACTTCTTGTTCTCATCTTTGAGGCACTTCGTGACTCAGTCTTATCCTACATACCAAATCTGTTATTTTATTGCATCACTGAGCACTGCCTTTGCTACACCTTGTTCCCAGCCTTCACTGTTTATCACTCCCACAGGCTCCTCTCTGCATTCTCCCATGCTAACCCTTATGCGTATGTGGCACAAAAAGCTTCCTCAAGTGTGTAAAGCCACCAGCTTATCCTCCTTCAGATCCCTCCTTCTCACTTTTGCCATGATGCCTGTTTCACATGCCAGCTGATGGCTGCTAGGTGGCTACCCTGCATACATAGCTAGTCCACATGAAAACATGCTTAAAGGTTACTACATAGCCTCCCTCCACCTCCCAAACCCCATGTTATTAGTTCCACCCATCTGTTGCATCTCTGTCATTACCCTTGATTGTATACTCTTTAGGGCAGGACCTATAGCTTTATTACAAATTTGTACAACAGCTATGAGGCCCTGATCTGATGGAAACCTCTTGGTACTACTGTGAGGCTGACAATGGCTATCATATATTTCTCTCCCTCTTTTAATGTTCACATCTCTCAAATTACTCATTTCATATTATTCACCATTTCAGTTTGCTACAAGAACATGAGCCTACCTCACAATTTTTTAAGTTCTTCCTTGAGGTTAGAAGGCAACCACTTTAGTATAAAAATAAATAAATAAATAAAAATGCTCCAAACAGTGGTCAATCAAACTGATACTTAAGGGGAAGTATGGGAACAAAACAGTGGGGGTAAGGGTCTTCCCAGTAGGTAGGATACGGGATGTAGAGGACAACCCATAGACTGCAATCCCTGTTCCAGACCTACTCGCTTGTGAGGGGAGGATTCCATCTCTTTCAAATCCTATAGGATTGTCCTGCACAAAACCCATTTATCTGGATTTTATTCAGGGTGAAAAGATTTAGCTTTAAGAATTTAGGGAGCTTAACTAGGCTTAATTCTAGTTATAGCTTTGCTTCTCGCCAGAAGAGCATGATAAATGTACCACCTCTCCTCTTACCAAAATGTTTTCTATTATGAATGATTAAAGACCTGGTCTTTACATTTACAAAGAAAAAATCCAGGGTGCTGACTGCTAAGAAAAACAGTCAGGTCTGTTTTCTCAATCATGTACTAATATGACAGACTACTGTGAGCTGTCTTTTCATGAATGCAAGTGAGTTTCATGTTTCCACTGTGCATAATAAAAGTAGTTACCCTCTGGCCAGTTCCAATTGTTGTTTCCGATAATCGTTTTCTCTCTCTTGTTTTATTGTGCAATGTAATTATTTGAATTGCAGGAACACAATCAAAACAAAAAGTGAGATATAATGTGTGGTTAAAACCTACATTAGCCTCATTCAAATCACTGGGTTTCCTAGAAAGCCGGGGTGTGTAATGAAAGCTTTCCATCCATTTATTGGCATGGCAAGCTGATAAAAGTGCAGATCTCACTGAAAGAGCTGGTATGTGCTGACAAGGGGTGTTTTAAGCATAGTAGTCCACCAGTTCTGTGAAACCTTGATGTTTAATCTGCAGATTAAGTGCATTTTTAAAACTATGACTTGTACAAGCAACAAGGGGAGGGATAGCTCAGTGGTTTGAGCATTGGCCTGCTAAACCCAGGGTTGTGAGCTCAATCCTTGAGAGGGCCACTTAGGGATCTGGGGCAAAATCAGTACTTGGTCCTGCTAGAGAAGGCAGGGGACTGGACTTGATGACCTTTCAAGGTCCCTTCCAGTTCTAGGAGATGGAATATCTCCATTAATTTATTTTATTTAAAATCTGTTTTTATACAACACTAGGTTCCTGTCCTATCAAGAGGATGATGGGGGAAGTGGGTGCGTCGGAAACAGCATTGTTTAGCCAGTTTCTATCACTGCAACCACAGAGGGGATACTGGACTCTTTACTTGGCGGAAAAGTTAGTCTCATCACCTGCTTCTAGATAACACTGTCCACTGACCAAGAGAAAAAACTATATGCAGAGCACGCACTCCAGAGGATGAAAGTACCTAATTCAAATGATTAAGTGCCACCAATATCATCCTCTGTGCTACGCAAAATGCAAAAATAAAGACAGGGCCTGCTCCAAAAGATTAAACAGACAGACCAAGAAGCCAGACGGCAATGGGAAATAAAGAGGAAATAGATTGCAATAATTGCATTATTTAGAAATCGGTGTTAAATTTATCACTAAAATTACTGCCATGGGTCACATCTTGCAGTCTTTACTCATGCACAATTCCAGTGGAGATCAATAGGAGCTTTGTCTGAATAAGGGCTGCAGGATTTGGTCATTAGGGGTTTTTTTCACCTCTAGGGCTCAGCTATGGGACTGTGGGAGCCAGAAGAGTCCAGTTTCCTCTGCACTTTATACGCACTTACCAATCCTTTTCATACGTGCTATTCTTTGAGCCAAACAGGAGGACTAGACTATTTGCTCAGATTTTGTCAATACCGCCCTCTTACTGGCCAGCTCTTGAGCCAAAAATGATGAGTCTCCTCCAGCAAAGAGACCTTTGTCTCCTGAAACTTCTGGCTCATGGAAAGGCAAATCAAAACAGAACCTGGAATTAAGAAGTCTTCAGTGAGACCTTTTGATTCAATTCTATTCTTACCATTTCATAGGCTACCACCATAGCTTTTCAGTGAGTCATTTCCATTCATCCAGTTATTTTCCTACTGTTTTTATGTCTCCTTATTGAAGTGTGGACCTAATCTCTTCTGTAATTCAAATTTCCTTTGGCTTTTGTTACACTTTTTTCAAGTTCTCTATCTTTTCATTGCAGGGAACTTTTTAAAAAGTAGCATCCTGATCCTAGTCTTCTTGGCTTCATGGCAAACGAAAACCTTGATCCCCAGTAATAAACGCAAATGTTTCCTAAGTAAGTTTTGTTAGAAAGTAAAAACAACAACAAAACAAATACTATTATAAGTTGTTCCCTTTTTTTTAAACCACTGGTTAAAAATAACCAGGGAAAATTTTTAAGAATCCCACTTTGTGTTCTGAAAAACATGCAATTTTTATAAGTATTTTAATAAAGTGTTTGAGGTGAAAAAATCCACTGTGTTTAGATTAAAAGAAAATACCTGTTGAACCATGTTCCTAACAGTAAAACTTGTTACTTTACAAATTGTACTATAATTCAACATCATATGCTCAGCATGTATAGAACAAGTGTTTCATATTAATGTTGCATTTGTAATGATATATACAAGCTGCAGAAACAGCAATTGATTCAAACAGTGAAACAAAATAAACTCCCCAGTGGAGTGCATATTCTAAACACTAGTATTAAAAGTTGGGTGAACTTAGTTTCCATGATGCTTACTTTGCAAAATTATTATGCTGATTGTTCCCTGGGCCAGATCCACAGTTGATGTGAACCAGTGTATTGCCATGGACTTTAAGAATTACCAATTTACACCAGCAAAGGATTGAGTCTATTACTTATATTGTGATATCACACAAAGGCCCCAGGTCAGGATCTGGATCCCTTTATGCTTGGTGCTGTGAGATCACATAGATGGTTACTAAACCAAAGAACAATTTTTTTTTTAAGATCAGGTGTAATTAATGAGTAACAAAGAATGGGAGGGATGAAGAGAGGGTTTCTTGAAGTGGCGAGAGATAGATTCAGAGAAATGTAAGATTGGAAGGGACCTGGAGAGGTAATCTAATCCATCTTCCTGTGCTGAGGCAGAACCAAATATGTCTAGATCACGTAGGCGCCAGCTTCCTCCAGGCCTGGGGGATGCTCAAACCCCAACTCTGGCCCAGGCCCAGGCCCCGCACCCACCCCCACCCAATCCCTTCCCCTAAGTCCCCACCCCGTCCCACCTCTTCCCAACCCTACTCTGCCCCAGGCCCTGCCCTCACCCACCCCTTCCCCCAAGCTCCTGCCCCTTTCTGCCCAGTTCTGCCCCCTGCCCCCCAGTGTGCCCCATCCCCACTCCTCCCTCTCCCTCCCAGAGCCTCCTGCATGCTGCGAAACAGCTGATTGTGGCAGGCTGTAGGCACTGGGAAGGAGGAGGAGGTGCTGATCGACAGGGCAACAGGTGGGTGGGAGGTTCTGAGGAGGGAGCGGGGAGCTGGCTGCCAGTGGATGCTAAGCACCCACTAATTTTTTTTCTGTGGGTGCTCCAGGGCTGGAGCTCCCACAGAGTCAGAGCCTATGCTAGACCATACCAAACTGGTGTTTGTCTAACCTGTTCTTGAAAACCTCCCATGATGGGGATTCCAAAACCACCCTTGGAGGCCTTTTCCAGAGCTTAACTATCCTTATAATTAGGGAAAACTTTTAAGATCTAACAAATCTCTCTTGCTGCAGATTTTATAAGCATATTCTCCACTCCATTATCCAAGTCATTAATGAAAATGACTGACAGAAAATTCTTTCCTTAGAAGAATCATGAACTCTATCTATTGAAAAAAGAGGAGACTTTTTAGGAGTGGCGTGAGATGGGAGGGTAAAGAGAGACCACCTGTGGGGATGGGTTGAAGTCAGTGGGAGGAATTAAACTGAATATGTGCAACCCTTTGAAAGAACTATCCTTAATATGGGTTGAGGAGCTTAGGTGCAATTTTGGCCTAAGAGTCGATGGGGGGGAAAAAACACCAAGCTGGAAAACAGTTTGTCTCCTTTAAATATTAGAACTTTAGAAGGAGAAATTACAGACTTCTCAGATCAAAATTGTGACACCCCAGAAGCTGCATTTTCCTAGAGATGCAGAAAAACCCTTCAACCATATTGAATGGCAATATCAATTTTATATGCTTCGATGATGCAGCTTCATTTCTCATTTTATCAAGCTGGTTTCCCCTTCTTTGCAAATACCCCTCTGTCCGAATCCTTAGAAATGGTATTTTAACACCCTTTCTCTCTTCTGAGATGCACACTAGATTTGCCCTTTTCTTCCCAGATATTCATTTTAGCTATTGAACCTTTAGCTAAAGCTATCCAAAGTCATTCAGGGAACAGCTTTCCACACAGCTGACTTTCACTATATACTTGTGTTCTATGTAAATGACTTACTTCTGTACTTAACCAATCTTCTCTCTTCTGTCAAAAAGATTTTTACTTTAATCCAGTCATTTTCACAGCTCACTGGGTAATCGGGCTAAAATGATTCTCTTGGAGGTATTCAGTCTTTCCTCTTGCTTTACCAGCTAATACCTCATAAGGAACAGGCTTCCAATATCTGGGTATTATATTCCTTACAAATCTTCTATGAACCATATTTATTAAAAATGCATCCATTACTCTATTCTCTGGTCACAAATTCTGCACTTGATATTTACTATATTATAAAAAGCTAACTAAAATGTAGCCAATATCACCTCCTATTCAACATAAAGGAAAACAAACCCAAATGAACTCAGACCAGCCTGGTTTGTGCTAAGTAGTATTAATAATTCTGTTGGACTTTATTTATACTTTTAGTAGGCTACCTACTCTTTTCCCTGGTATGCTATGTTTCATGACAGAATGATGTATTTCTTGTGTTCTAACACGCTCAGAATTAACCTGGATAAACGGGTTAAACACAAAGTGTACAGAAGAGTTGTTGATTTCTCAGATGTCCAACAATATATTACATATATAATGGACACAAGGGACTACATTCGCCTCTGGAAGAGATTAGCAACTACTGATTTATCTCAAGGAGTGGGACTCCACCAGCCAAATGGAAGGTTGTGGGTTTGAAATGAGTTCATAACTTACATTTTGCATTAGGGCTTGGAGCGGGCTAGTACAGTCCATATAGTGATCAGCCATGACCACAGAGAAGGCCTGGCCAAAAACCTTAAGAGATTACTAATTCAGCATAGCCAATATATGCTAATCTCTGCAATTCGCCTGTATGTGTGTTATAGAACTCTCACATGGCTGGAACAGAACACATGATCCATTAATCAATGCTGAGTTTCACCCATAGCAACAGGGGAGAGAGTGGTGAACGGATACCCATTAAAAGCAACTCGTCCAGAGGAAACTCCTCAATTCTCAATACAGCTGGTAGAAACCAGTTCACGGACAATGGAGAAGGGGACCCAGAGATGAGTCACTTAGGATGACTTCAAAAATCTACCCCATGGACCCTCCTCCCCCCAAAAATACCTTTTTGAATCTGAGTGTCCTGGGGTCAGAACAGTCACATGTCAGCGGTTTTGGATAACAGCTGCCTAGTGGAAGATTCTGAGATACCAAGGGGCACGACAAATGGGGCAAATCACAAGTTCCTTCCTCCTCCTATTGATCAGAGACATCTATCCCTTATTCCTTCAACTTCCTCCACAAACACATACAACATTTCTGGATGCAAGATCTACTTCCTCTCCATAACCCACTTCCCCGTATGGTGTGATCCAAAGGCGGCTGAATACTGAATCTTGAACCTTGCAGCAAAAGCACTTGAATCAAATGGCTTTGCAAGCTCCCCAGATTTGCTTGAACTGGCCCTATTTTTCATGCCAAGCACAGACTGTACCCATTCTAAGGAACTACCATTAAAATGACAGGAATTCAAATCCAAGTCACATTTGTTACCCTTCATGTCCAATCACATGGCTGTCCTCACACAGCACCAAAGTCGCACCATATATACAGTGTGTCATTTTAACAGGCAGGCAACGTAGCTAATGCATTGTCCTTTTACTGAACAGTGCTCTTCTCTCCCTTCCTTCTTCAGTGCTTCAAAATTAAACTTGAAGATGATATAAGTATATTGGTGAGTTACTTGGGTTCAGGGTTTCTCTTCAGTCCTTAGCATTCAAGTCACTCTAGCTTGACAGAAATAACTTTTCTACTTCCTCCTATTGCAGTGCTAGGGTTTAGCCTTAGGCACAGGGTTTCTGTTAAGCACCTAAATTCCATTCCTTCTTTTGCTTTGGGGAGCTTTTTGGTGGAACAGTTACTATTTGGAGGTCAAATCTATTAACAGTCAAGGATGCCTTTTCTGGACTGAAGCAAGGGCACTTACAGCTTAGCAGTTGTTAGGGGTGAGAGACATTTCTTGATCTTTGTTCTACCTTGGAGTCTGAATAGGTCTGATTTAATTAAGCAGAAATAGTATAAAAATGGATGCCAGTGCAGTGGTGCAGACGACTAAAGCTGTAGTTTAAAAAGGGGGTAGGGAGGGAAGGAGGAAAGAGAACTGCCTCAAAAAGAATTTCCCAGTAACAGTGAGTAACCTCATTACCTCCCACCCTTCCTTCCAGCAATTCACCTTACAAGAGACCAAGTGTGAATAAGAACCCCAAATTTTGGCTTCATGTATTTATTTTGAAAGTTTCATACAGGTCTCACAATATTGCTGCAATGCCAGATTCTCTCTGTGTTAAGATATTGTTTTCCTTTCAAGGAGATACCCTGTCACTGGAAAGAGGAAGGGCAGATGAGTTCAAATCATGGAAATTCCCTGTTTAGCAGGAAACTTTGCGGTCCCGGATGTGATGCATTTCAAACTCGGCTATGATCCTGAGAAAGAGAGACACTGACATCAGTGAGACCTGTTGTCCAAAGCTGATGATTTGTGTAACCTCACAAGAGCTGCTGAAAAACCAGAACAAAACAAGTCCTTTTCGCGCTGGGCTCATTGTTCTTGATTGGAATGTCAAGTAGCTGGTTTACTCAAGAAAGTCAGGCTTAGCTTCCACTGGAAACTGACGCACTCTAACATGACCTCACCCTTTATTATTTTCATTTAGAAGTGACCTGGCCTTCCTCCACACTTTATTACTTTTCCTATTGTCTCATCTCAAAAATAAAAGGAGGCTGCCGTATAGTCCCTAGTTCAATCCCAAAAAGAAATGTATCAAAGAGAAATGCTGGGGCCTCAGACTTGTTAAAGTCTGTGGTAAGAAGGTTATGCTATACCGTAGACATGAAAAGAATATTCTAACAGGAGATGTAAACAGAACAGAACATTGTAACCTAATGTAAAGTAAAATGCATGGTAATCTATACTTCTCCTGGTATAAGGTCTCTTAAACAAGACACTGTATAGGATTTTCAAGTATCAAAGTCAATGGTCTTGGCGGGAAATTAAAAAAAAACAGAGAGGACCAATTTCTGCTATCTTTGCCAGCAACATCCTGGTAGTGATTGCATCACACAAGGCCGTAGGCTTGAATTTTCTAGCCTAATGACACACCAGTCTTTCAGTCCTAAGCACGTAGCTGCGATGATTTATAGCATGATTCATTGGGCAGAGAGTATT
This sequence comes from Chrysemys picta bellii, assembly GCF_011386835.1. NCBI lineage: Eukaryota > Metazoa > Chordata > Testudines > Emydidae > Chrysemys > Chrysemys picta. The sequence continues at coordinate 108,658,341 of NC_088794.1, forward strand.
TCAGCAAACATGTGGGTGGGGATAGTTGCATGTAGAGGACTGTAGAGCTGGAATTGGTGTAATCAATAGTCATGGGGAAATAGATGCCAGCAGATCTCACTTGATAAAAAAAAAGTATCCAACACTTTGTAATATTACTTTAAAATATCTTGGAAACATAAGCATGGTTAGACATTTATAGAAAAAAAATTGCTAAACAATGAGCCTGAAAAATATGATTTGTCACTACACCAAAGCTCTTTAATTTAGGGGGATGGAGAAGAGGTTAGTTATTTAGAAGAGGAACAGATAACAGCATGAAACTAAAGTTTGTACTCAAGGATGCAAACTTACAATTAATGCAGTATACTTCACAGAACATAGTGGATGAGAACTCCATTGCAATTGTGTCCTAAATGATACAATCTACAACATGTTGGAAATGTCCAAAACAAACTAAAGAATTACATTTACCAACAGGGAAATAACCAGGCACAATAACAGTTCATTGGAACTGGAAATTCAGAATTAAGATATTGGCTAGTAGGGAAAATTTTTCTTATAATAAAGGTCATATTTGCCTGCAAATTATAACTCCTTGCATGTGTAAAATGAACAGTCATCTTCTTGGCTCTCTGTTTCCGAGATTCTTTTTTATTTATTTTGCAGCTCTGTTTGGCTGGAATTAATGTAACTAGTGACAAAAGGGATAAACAAGGAATTTTGGATTTGATAATTTCACACCAATAAATCTCCTATGCTAGCTAGTGAGGGTTTCTGAACCCCCAATCATGTGTAGTCAAAAGTGAGTATTTCAATGGGAGTCACCACCATTGTGAATGCCTTGGGCTAAGAGACTGGACTTTCATATTGACTAGTAAACTGTGATGCACAGATTAAACAAACAGCATTAAAAGATAGCCTATTTATAGAAAACGATTATTGCCACAGAGAAGAGGACACACTTTCAGAGACAAAAAGCTAAAAGTCAAACTGCAAATTTCATGGCCAGCACAGGATGGGATGTTTACTTTGTTGCTTAAAGAGACAAATTGAGGAGTCTGAGAACAAATTATGGATTAGAAATCTAAGAATGATAGGCTTTTGCATGATAAACTTCCAGTTTCAATGTTATCTTGTGCAATGACTTGGAATCAGAGTAAGTGAATTGATAGAAAGAGTGGGGCATTGTTTGCACTGATTTGTGCAAGACAAACAAATAGTGAAAATTCTTCTGATTCAAAAATTCCTGAACTCTTCTTATAGAGCCAAATACTGGCCCAATTATTTACTTCAATGGAATCAGAATTCTACCCATACGTTGTGGAAGTAGATTAAATAATGAAAGAGTCTCTGATGTCAGTCAACAGTAAAACCAATTTAGCTTCATGTATAAAGGTTCTGTGGTTACTGTACAGAACAGGTACAATATGTCTGTGTAAGGTAAACTTGGGTATAATAACCACAGAAGTCAAATGTAGAAAACATGAAAATGTTCAGACAAACAATCAGAAAAACAGAATCACTCTGGTCTCAGACTTGGGTTGCAGAAGTTAGACATTTAAGATAAATATTCAGGCATGTCAGTCTGAATCCTCTGCAGTCATTGAGGATCAGCAATATTGAATCCTCAAATGCTAGTTCTGAAGCTACATTTGAGGTCTGCAACTTCCTTAGCTGAATAAGAGCCTCAGCTTCCCCTGGATTCTGGAAAACAAATATTTGGCTTCTGCAGCTTAGTTTTGCCAACTACAACAAAGGAAATTTAAGTCCCAGTATCAGACCTGTGGTTTGCCAGAAGTAAAACCTTGATGTTTCTTTCAAGAACAAGCAAAATTTCCAAACTTAAAAACTGAAAACTTAAAATTTTTGGCTATTCCTAATGCTACATGATGCACAAGAGCAAAACAGAAGAGAAGCAGGACTTTTTTCCCCACTCTGGGTCCTCTGTAATGTAGTGAGGTTGGTTGGTTTTCACCTTTTGAAGCCACTTTAAGAATCAGAGGCATGGGAGACGAAAATCTCAGGTTCATCAAACAAAAACAAAAGGCATCTGTAGTCCATACTATGTTGTAGAAGGGGAACAGAGTATCATTTGAAAAGTGTATTGTGAGGCAAAATGGTCAGTCTCCAGTCTCCCCCAGTGGTCTTATATTGTCAAATATCTGTGGAAACAGCCTCTAAATTTCTGGATAGTCTGCATCATGGCTTAGCCACATAACCTTCCAGGATCTCTGAATGCACAAGCTAACTAGTCTGACAATTCTGGAATGTTTTTCTAGCCACGTAGATAGAAAAGGCCTCCACTCAAAGATTCTACCACTAGTCTTTTTGTTCAGGCTTGAGACCACCGCATGATTAAAGTAGTCCAAAGTGGTAGTGGAGGGGGAGGGGGATGAAATGAAAGTGAGATCATATCTGCCTGTCCTCCCACCCCCTATCAGTTCTGCCTCTTCCAGACCTCCATCAATTCTATCCCTACACTCCTCAAATCAGTTCCGCCCCCATATCAGTCCTGTCCCCATCACATCAATTCTGTTCCTCCTACAGCTCAAGGGCTGCCCATGCCTTTCCCAGGCCTAGGGGGCTACAGTGGGCTCCTCTATTCCCCTTCCCAGTCTGGGTGATGTAGGGTGGCAGAGAAGCCATTCTGTTATTCACAGAAAGGGATGGTGGAAGAGAGAGCAGAACTGCCCTGAGTTGCTGGACTCTTTCTGCTCCCTCCTTTGCCCTCTCTCCTGTGAGAATGGGGTCAGTCAGCTCTTGAGGGGATGCAGTAGAGCAGGGGTCGGCAACCTTTCAGAAGCGGTGTACCGAGTCTTCATTTATTCACTCTAATTTTAGGTTTCGCGTGCCAGTAATACATTTTAATGGTTTTAGAAGGTCTCTTTCTATAAGTCTGTAATATATAACTAAACTATTGTATGTTTAAGAAGCTTCATTTAAAATTAAATTAAAATGCAGAGCCCCCTGGAGCGGTGGCCGGGACCCAGGCAGTGTGAGTGCCACTGAAAGTCAGCTCGCATGCCGCCTTTGGCACGCGTGCCATAGGTTGCCTACCCCTGCAGTCGAGCATGCTGCCTGCCTGCTGCAGCAGCTCTGATTGGCTGCCCTTCTCCAGGAGGCAGAAAAGTGGGGTAAGCAGCCAATCTCAGGGAATTTCCTCCCCCCACCAGCAGGGCTGAACTGTGGCCCCTTGGCCACTGGGCTTGAGTTGTAGAGATTGTATTCACTGGGTTGCGACCCCTTTCGACCTGACACACTAAGCACCGAAACCACCAAAACATTATTGGACCTTATTAAGATGGGATTGTGGTAGTGCCTGGAGGCCCCAATACAAAGATATATTCTGCACCACTACAGGATTCCAAAACATTACAAGTTAGCTTTTGTGCTACTTAAAATCATTTCTGATTAGCTTATAGATGGGGTTTAACTCATGCCATCCTTTAGGCTCCTGCAGAACGTTGCCCATTTTATGGTATCCTATATACACTGTATTAGAGGAAGCCAGTAAGCACTGAAGATACAGGCAAGCTCCCTGTTTGTTTTAGTCTTGTATTAGGTATCATTAGGGGGTCTACCCAGTCATCACAGGCTTCTGAACATCCCTGGATACAAAACATTTGGGCTACTCCATTTGATGCTACACTCCTTTTTCGAGTCTCTAAAGCTAGATGAATATTTACACCAACATTTTCCTCTCACAAAAATAAAGCTATCCAATGGACTTTGATCTATACCTAATCTGACTTCATTCTCACTCTTCCTGAGAAGCTCGACTGCCTCCTCCAAGCTGCACAAATAGTAATCATAGCATGAACTTACAACACACCCACAAACTCAGCACTGAAGGAATTAAATATGTTGAAACGCTTGGTCAATTTTAGTGTCAACATAATCCTTAAGAAACTTCCTCCCTTCTCATGAGAAAATAAACATCTGAAGGAAAACATATCAAGTCTGTTTCAGAGATGATCATAATCACTGCAAGTGATTTTGGATGAGAGAGGTCTGAATATCGAACTGTACCCAGTAGCTTTTGGCCTGGGTATAAAGAAACTGGTTTCATGTGTGCTCTTTCCTCTTTCCCCCCTCAGTCCTGCTGTTGTCCGGACTTGCAGAACACCTTCTTTGTCTGCACTAATCTTGTCCTACATGTGCTGCATAATACCCACCTGAGGATTTTAATAAACTTCCATTTCCAGCTGTTTCCCCCCCCCCATCTCAGCTCTCAATGTAGACAACACATGCCAGATTCTCATGTACACTAAGGGCTGGTCTACACTAGAAAATTAGATAGACCCAGCTACATCACTCAGGGGTGTGAAAAATCCACACCCGTGAGCAATGTAGCTAAGCAAACCTAAGTCCCCGTGTAGACAGTGCTAGGTTGACTGAAGACTTCTTCTGTTGAACTAGCTACTGCAACTCAGGGAGGTTGCTTACTTATGCTGATGGGAAAATCACTCCTGTCGACATAGGTAGTGTCTACACTGAAGCACTACAGCAGTGAGCTGCAGCTTTCCAAGTTGAGACAAGCCCTAGGGCTCCTTGACAGATCTCTGAAAGCATCAGAACAGTGGAAAGGGGACATAGTGTAAATGGGAATTAGATCCTACAAGTTTCAATTGCCTATTGCCAAGCAATCAGTTCCCATAGCAAGAGTCAGTTTAATAAATGGATATGGAGCCCTGATTGCTAGTATGGAGGTAGCCCTGGTGTGTTGCTTTCATCTGATGGATGTTTGTTGACCTATGTAAAATGTGTTGGTGTATCTGAGGCCTTGTCTACACTGGCAAGTTTCTGCACAGTAAAGCAGCATTCTGCATTGCAACTCCTGAGATGTACACACTGCCAAGCCACTTAGTGCGCAGAAACTGCGCAGTTGCAACACTAAAACCACCCCGATGAGAGGTGTAGAGCTTTCTGAGCCAGGACTACAGCGCTATGGTGCCAGTGAAGACACCCTCGTCAATTACAGTGCTGTGATTGGCCTCTGGGAGGTGTCCCACAACGCCAGTTCTCACCTCTGGTCATCGGTTTGAACTCTACTGCCTTGCCCTCAGGTAACCAACCATGAGCCCCACACCTTAAATTCCTTGGGAAGTTTGAAAATCCCTTTCCTGTTTGTTCCGTGACGCATGCAGTGGTCTCAGTGCAATTTTCCAGGTGACCATGCCTGATCCCCCGCTTGGAGCAATGCCGAGCTGCTGGACCTCATCAGCATTTGGGGAGAGGAGGCTGTCCAGTCCCAGCTGCACTCCAGCCTAGGAATTATGACACCTACGGACAGATTTCACGATGCATGACAGAAAGGGGCCATGACCAGGACACACTGTAGTGCAGGGTCAAAGTGAAGGAGCTGCAGAACGCCTACCACAAAGCACGGGTGGCAAACTGCCGCTCCGGTGCTGTGCCCACGAGCTGCCGGTTCTACAAAGAGCTGGATGCAATACTCGGTGGTGACCCACCTCCACTGCGAAGGCCACTGTGGATACTTCAGTGGCTCGCGTGCCCGTCGAGAGTGGACCAAGCCAGGAGGAGGAGGAAATCTTGGACGAGGATGTGGAGGGAGAGGGGGACCCAGAGGCAGAGGACGACTTGGAGGTCAGAGATGCATGCAGCCAGGAGCTCTTCTCTACCCCAGAGGAGGCTAACCAGTCACAGCTGTCAGAGCTTGGCGAAGCGCAAACAGGAGAGGAGGCCCCTGGTAAGTGTCTTTGATTTTGGGAATCGCTGAAGTGAGTTGTTGAGGGCAGGAGGGTTGCATAAAGCAGGCCTGTGTCTGTATGATGCGTGTACTACCACATGCCTTGTCTGAGCGGTAGAACAGAGTGTCGGTTGACTCCCTCACTTCACAGGAATCTGCCTCAGAGATCTCCACGAAACTCATGGAGATATTGGGCAATCTGCTGCCACAGGTTCTTTGGCAGAGCTACTTTGTTTCTTTCCCCATTAAGGGTAAATTTCCCATGCCACTCTGCTGTCACGGTCTGGGGGGAGGAGGGGAGGAAAAGACCATTGCTGTACACAGGTGAGTTGAATAAGGGCCAGGGCAGAAGCCAGTGTCTTGGAGAAGACCCTTCCTTGATTCCCTGCTCACCCTCAGCAGCGAGATATCTTCCATAATCAACACAGCCTGTGGAAAATGTGGGGACAGTAATGATTATAAGGATCCCCCCTCCTTTACGTGCTGGCTCTCCCCAAGAGCCACATGCCCAGTGTACAGCAGGGTCTGGAAAGAGTGATTTACTGCTCCTGCAGTTACTCATCATTTTGAGGGTCTTGTGGCTCAATTGTGCTTGCCTGGGGTCATTCAGTTAGTGACAGGTATGTGAATAGCGGCTGTTTTAAATCACTGAATCAGAGGTCTCTGTGTCGCAAACAATACTGCTTCTGTAAAATGTTGCATTTTGGCTTCACAGATATGACCTTGGGAGCCCAGTCTCCCTCTTTGTTGTCACTAGCTGAATGTCTGTGCAGATTTAGAAAGCGGCCACGAAGAGCTAAAGAGGACTTTCTGCGCGATGTCATGATGCACTCCGCGGCCAAAAAACAAGAATTGAAGGAGTGGCAGGACAGCGAGAAGAGGGACCAAAAGGAGAATGTGGTGCGTCAGAACGAAGCCACGGAGTGGCTCTTAACCATTATGGAGCGCCAAACGGACATGCTCCTGGTGCTACTAGCACTGCAAACCGAGCAGCTCCGCGCCCGCCCTCCCCTGCAGCCGCTGTTGCAAAACTCTTTCCCATGCCCCCCAGACACTGTCAACACATTTAACTTCCTGGCTCCAGTCTGTACCTGCTGCATTCCACTCTTGCCCTGTCACAGTCCAGCACTGCAGACTCCTAGTACCCACTGCACTCACCCATCCCTCTGTAGTTTAGCCCTGCTGAAGTACAGTACCCCCTGCACTGTACTCCAGAGGACAAGGTTGCATCTGATACCTGGACATACACAAATCTTTAACCATCCCGGGACCCCACCTCCTCCTGGGACCCTCCCTTCCCCCATCCCCCGGAGTGCTGATGTGTTTTTTTGTTTGTTTCTCCCCGCCGATTGCTTTCAAACCAAAACAATTTTTTTACTTAAAAACAATCTTTATTCCATTAATTGAAAGCCAACAGAGCCCTGCAAAGCAACAGAAAATTTTCTTAAACCTCTATAGTGCATCATCTGCACCAATCACAATCACTTCCTAGCATTACAAGCACTGGACTCCCGAGCATAGCAACAAGTAATAGTAGCTTTCAGCTTCAAATTGCTGCCTCAAGGCATCCCCGATCCTGATGGCCCTGCACTGTGCCTCTCTAATAGTCCTGGTGTCTCACAGTTCAAATTCAGCCTCCAGGCACTGAGCCTGAGCAGTCCAGCCCTGAGTGAAGATTTCACCCTTCCCGTCACAAATATTATGAAATGTACAGCCCACAGCTATAAGCATAGGAATACTGTCATCAGCCAGGTCCAGCCTCCCATATAGGCAGCGCCAACAGGCCTTTAAATGGCCAAAACCACACAACAGTCATTCTGCACTTGCTCAGCCTGTTGTTGAACCTCCCCTTGCTGCTGTCAAGGTGCCCCATGTCTGGCTTCATAAGCCACGGCATTAAGGGGTAGGCAGGGTCTCCCAGGATCACAATGGGCATTTCAACTTCCCCTACAGTGATCTTCTGGTCCAGGAAGAAAGTCCCTGCTTGCAGATTCCTGAACAGGCCAGTGTTCTGAAAGGTGCATGCATCATGCACCTTTCCAGACCAGCCTGCATTAATTTCTGTGAAATGCCCACAATGATCCACAAGCGCCTGGAGAACCATAGCAAAATACCCCTTCTAATTAATGTACTTGGTGGTTAGGTGATCTGGTGCCAGAATTGGAATATGCATGTCATCTATTGCTCCTCTGCAGTTAGGGAATCCCATTTGTGCAAAGCCATCCACAATGTCATGCACATTGCCCAGAGTCACGGGTCTTTCAGAGCAGGATATGATTATTGCCCCTCGACTTGTATTGACGGAAGTGTGCAACAGTTGACTTTCCCACTCCGAACTGGTTAGTGACCGATCGGTAGCAGTCTGGAGTAGCCAGCTTCCACAATGCAATCACCACGCGCTTCTCCAATGGCAGGGAAGCTCTCGTTCTCATGTCCTTGCACCGTAGGGCTAGGGCAAGCTTATCACACAGTCCCATGAACGTGGCTTTCCTCATCCAAAAGTTCAGCAGCCACTGCTCATCATCCCAGATGTGCATGACGATGTGATCCCACCACTCAGTGCTTGTTTTCTGAGCCCAAAAGATGCATTCCACTGTGGTCAGCACCTCTGTGAATGCTACAAGCAGTCTCATGTCATAGTTACTACATGTGGCAAGATCAATGTCAAACTGCTCTTGCCTTTGTAGTTTAAGGAATAACTCTACTGCCAGTCATGACGAGTTAGTGAGAGCAATCAGCTTACTGGTCAACAGTGTGGGATCCATTCCTGCAGACCGAAGAGGCAGAGCGCACAGTACACAAACCGTTGAAAGATGGCGCCAAATGCAGATGGAAACAATTGCTGGGATGCGAAACAATGCATCACAGGGCATTGGGACAGGACTCAGGAGGCCCTGCAACCCCCTCTGCCTTCCCACAACTCTTAGCAGCAGAAGAGGAAGAGATGCTCTGTGGGACAGCTGCCCAGAGTGCACTGCTCTGAATACCAAAGCTACTGTGCAGGCAACTGACAGTGCGAACACACAACAGCAGTTTCCCTTCTGCGCTCTGAGCAGCGCTGTGACTCTGCCAGTGTAGACATACCCTCAGTCCTCTTCATAGCAGACACCTAGTGGGCGCAGAAATCAGTCACAGTTGGGAAATAGTATCATTCTCGATGGAAGTTTAATCAGAGAGGCAGTAGCTGGGTGGCTGCTTGCTGAGTACCCTCCTGGCCAGAGGTAACTCTACCTTTGTTTTGACCCCCACCCTTCTTTGTAGCCCTTTAAGAACTCACAGTTCAAAGATGTCCCATTTATTTAGTCTTCTGGTACATACTATCCCTCCAGGCCCTAAACTCAATTCAGTGTCTTTCTCCTAATTAATCCAAAACACTTCATCCCAGCTCACATTTAGTGCCTCTCCCAGGCACCCCTGCCTGGAGAGTTTTCTTCCATACACTCCGCTTCTTCAGCTTTTTCCCTGCTGACTCAGGGCCCTGCAAACACCTTCTTGCTCCCTGCAGTATCTACAAACCTAGCTGCTGTCTCCTAAAATTCCTCTTTTTACCACAACTTCCTTCTGTTTTTATTCTGGGATCAGCAATTCAACCCAGGTGCGGCTTATTTTGTAATCAGGACTGGCTTAGGGGTCAGAATTATTGTGTGGAAACTCCCAAGCTTTAATTGTCAGTGTGTGAAATTACTAAAGACACTATCTTAAGAATCAGAATAGTCTAAATTAAGTAACCAAACTGGTAAGAGCTGAAAAGGTTTGAAAGTTCCCAGGTTCTGAGTGCACAATAAACACCAAATTACACAGCCCTGTGCTTCTGAAGCCTACCCTGACATGGCACATAAGCACATTGGCTAGCATGCTTTAGCCAATCAGGTTTCATCTTTCTATATCTTTTGTTGCTTAAACAGCATTTTCGTGGCTATTAGGAAAGGAGAATTTGTTGGCCTTTCTGAATCTTCCCACCAACCATGTTAAAAGGTGGCTTGATATCTAAGCAAAGCAAATCCCATAAATAGATTAGCATGACATAAAATGAGGAATCAAGGTACAATACAGTAACCTGATAGCGGGAGGAGGGGAAGACTCACATGCACAAATATAGATAAATTAGAAAAAGAAAAGTGTAGCTATATAAAAAGGTGACCTGGGCAGAGATTAGCCATGTTATTGGCCAGGCTAAACAAGGCTATTTAAACATTGCTCTAGGCCTAGAGTAAAATTTTCAAAGTGCCTAAGTGATTTAGAAGCCTAAATCTCAATAAGGCTCATTCTTCTAAGTGCCTTCTTTTACCAGTTTTGTCACTTAGTATAGACTATTCTGATTCTTAAGATATCTTCAGTAATTCCACAGAGTGGCAATTAGAATTACTATGGGGAAACTCTGACTCCCAACCCAAACTCTTCTTATAAGCCCTTGTCTACACAAAATTTCTTCTGCTTTAGCTATCCTGGCCTATTTAAAGTGGCAAAACACCTCTAGTGTAGATGCAATTACACTGGTTAAAAAAAATAAAAATAAAGTGTTTATGCCAATATAATTTATTCTGATTTAGCAATGCAAGATAAACTATACACATATGAAGCATTTGTACAGGTATGACAGTATTATGCAAAGGCTTTTACTGTCATAACTATAATATAATATGCTGGTGAAACATTTCAAGAGTAGACCCAGTCTAAGAGAAGAGATGGTCACAAAATTATGGACCATTTTTCAGTAGGAAAATACCAATTTGTCAAAATCAAAACATTCTATGAACATGTCAATTTTGTTTATTTAGAAAAACAACAAGGGATTTTAATAAGATCAAGACATTCCATTTTGTTCTTATTGGCACAAAACATTTCAATTTTTCCTGTTGAAATGACTTTTCATTATAAAATTTAAATCCAAACAGCATTTTGACTGACCACAGATGCAATTTTTTTGCACATTTTATTTCATGGGAAATTTATACAATTTTCATTCTGATTCAGCACAGAAACAAATTTCAGAGTTCTGAAATTCCCCACAAATCAGAAATTCTGGTTCCTGCTCAGTTCTTTTGCTGGAATAGTTAAACCACCTCCTTGAACGACATAAGCTATACAGGCAAAGGAGTCCTGCCAGCATAACTGTGTAAACTAGGGCTAGTTCTGGGATAGCAAAGTTAATGGGCATAGATTCACCCCCTCCCCCATCCAATGTACCTATGCTGACAAATGTGTAGTGTGGCTCAGATCAAAGAGGTATGATTAGGGGTCTACTTAAATTGCAGAGAAATCACATTTTTTGCAGGTTGGTCACAGTATAAATAGCAAGTTTTGCAGATTTGTTCCTACTGTATAATTGCATGGTATGGTATTGCCACCCTTCCTGTTATGTCGCTACGAGTAGTGGCGCTGCCTTCAGAGCTGAGCACCCAGCCAGCATCTGCCGTTCTCTGGCTGCCCAGTTCTGATGGCAGCACCACCACCAGCAGCAACACAGAAGGAAGGTGGCATATCATAGCATGCCACCCTTCCTTCTATGAAAGCAGCAAAGAGTCCTGTGGCACCTTATAGACTAACAAACGTATAGGAGCAGGGGCTTTCGTGGGTGAATACGCACTTCTTCGGATGCACGTAGTGGAAATTTCCAGGGGCAGGTATAAATATGCAAGCAAGAGTGAGTAAGGCTAGAGATAACTAGGTTAGTTCAACCAGGGAGAATAAGGCCCTCTTCTAGCAGTTGAGATGTGAACACCAAAGGAGGAGAAACTGCTTTTGTAGTTGGCTAGCCATTCACAGTCTTTGTTTAATCCTGAACTGATGGTGTCAAATTTGCAGATGAACTGAAGCTCAGCAGTTTCTCTTTGAAGTCTGGTCCTGAAGTTTTTTTGCTGCAGGATGGCTACCTTTAAATCTGCTATTGTGTGTCCAGGGAGGCTGAAGTGTTGTCTTCCTTCTATGCGGCTGCTGGCTGCAGTGCTGCCTTCAGAGCTGGGCACCTGGCCAGCAGCTGCCACTCCCTGGGAACCCAGCTCTGAAGGAAGAACAGAAGGGTGGCAATACTGCAGCCCCCATACAACAGCCAGATTTCATGAGGGAAAACCAGATTTCACGGTCCATGACTTGTTTTTCACAGCTGTGAATTTAGTAGGGTCCTAGATATGGTGAACGGATGTTATCTCATGTATATTTCTCTGGTGCTGGGGAAATTGGTTGCAAATGCATGGAGTCTTTTCATAGAAAAGAAAGTCAAAGCAAACAAACAGTAAAAAGGACGCAATGGATAAAAAGTCGTGAGAACTCTGAACTTTATTTTTGGCTTCAGATCATTAAGGGCAAGATTTTGAGCCCTGGCTTTTATTTTTGCATACACAACTTATTCTGAGAGAAGTGTGGGCACCAGCTTTCCATTCACAAACATGTGTGTGCATTGCAAAGCACTCAGCTGAGTACCCCGTTTCTGATTTTCAAAAATGGAAACTGGTTTGAGGCTGGCTGAAAATTTGCCCCTAAAATGCTATCTAACATGCCAGATCAGAGAATGATGGTGTAAAGAAAGTAAATGTATTGATCAATTGTACTTCTAATCTGCAGAGATTATAAGTATTGTTTTTCTTGCTTTATTTCTATCTTTAAAGAAGGAAAATTTCTATATAAATAACAGATGAGATGATCAATCAATAAAGAAAGGTAAAGCGATCTCATGGAACATATACGTAGCAAATATAGTTCATTCACTAAAAGATCTTGACCGTCTCCCCCTTTAAATTTTCACAAATTTTGATTAAAATGTAGGATTGAATCTTAGCACTTTAGAACATTTTAAAAGGCCTGCACAAGATGGGCCAAGGATCTGAAATATCAGAGGCACTTCAAAAAGTGTATTTTTAAAATTTTTTAAATTGGCAAACTAATTTTTTGTGAAGGTGTCATTTTGAAGCCCTGTCAACAGAGGTGTTGGAACAATTTTTATTGTGTGGGTACTGAAAGCCATTGAACAAAATTGAATATAATGGAAGCCACTTCAAGCCAGGGCATGCTGCTGATCTCTCTTAATCCACAGAACTACACATATAGTATGGTCAGTTGCAACACAAGTTTCTCCTCCTAGAGCTGGGTGAAACTTTTTTGGCAAAGAAAGATTCGCCAAAAATGCATTTTTCAAGGCACCAAAACTATTCATGAATTCAGGTAGAATTCAGCAAATAGTTTCAGCCAAAAAAAATTCTGCATTTTTTGAAACATTGATGTTTGTTTCAATGTTTTCTAAAAAAAAGAACAGGAGTACTTGTGGCACCTTAGAGACTAACAAATTTATTAGAGCATAAGCTTTCATGGACTACAGCCCACTTCTTCGGATGCATATAGAGTGGATGCATCCGAAGAAGAGGCCTGTAGTCCACGAAAGCTAATGCTCTAATAAATTTGTTAGTCTCTAAGGTGCCACAAGTACTCCTGTTCTTTTTGCGGATACAGACTAACACGGCTGCTACTCTGAATGTTTTCTAAATGAACCATTTCAAATACATATTTTCTGAAGAAGATGTCTTTGAATTGACATTTTCATTGTTTCATTTGGAACACTTAACCAAAAAAAAAAAAAAAAAAGGTTATTCATTCTGCTCTACCCACACTCACTAATCTGATCCCTGATGTGGAGGAGTGAGTCCTTAGTATCTCTGCTGAGATTTCTAATGGGTGCCAGCTAGAGATGGTATTTTTTGTGATGTGACCATCAGGAACTGGGTTGAGACCAGACTCATTTCATACTGGACAGCTGACATGTGTTAATGAGTTGCAGACACTACTGACCTGGGCCAAATAAGAACTGGTGTCTTAAAAGTAGAAAGCTTTCAAAGTCCTACTTACTGTCCCATGAGGGAACCATTCCTCTATCATATGGATAAGGCATATTATAACACTGTTGTGGAGCACAAATGAAAGAATAAACAGTTGTGATATCCTTTATTTTTAATGATAGGCCTGGATTATGCAACTAAGTACTGCAAAAATACATGTATTCATGCACTGATGGGCAGTATTTTTAAGCCATGCAGCAATGTCCGTGGGACTAGTTGAACATGCTAGAAGGACAGAATATATAGCCTCATGAACTCAATAGCTACTATGAATTTTTTTTTCTTTGTTCTTTTGGTATCACTGAAGAAGACTTGTAAGGGAACCAGAAGTCGATTCCCATTTCAGTCTTTAAATTATGTAATTCTGTGACATCAGAATTATACATGTGCTAAAAGTAGTTTATAGACCAGTGGGAGGCAGATTTTCAACAGAGCTCAGTGCTCAATGTGCTTTTGAAATTCTGCCCCCAATTGCAGGTGCTGAACACATTTGAGAATCTGGCACTTAAAGTTCTGCATGTCGAGCTTGAAAGCTTTTTCAGTCACATGAAATTGGATGAGCACATACATGCAATTCAATGTGTCCTTTCAAATATATATATACTATGCTATAGATCATAGCAAAATGTTTGGATACTGCTTGCCTCTGAAGAGAAACAATTGCCGGGGCAGAGGTTGTTTTCTTTCAAGTTAGGAAATTTAAAAATCAATTTAAAAGACAGAACAAACAGAATCCAGTTCATCAGATTTACTAATGGCAGTCTGACCCTTGTTGGGTCAATCTCAGGTTTAAGAAATGTGATAAAATAAACTGAACATTTCAGTTTAAATCATCTTTCAATCGGTCTGATTAAATCTCCAGAATTTGGGCATTAAAAAAAAAAAAAAAATCAGTTATCCAGTTACAGATCAGGATCCTATGGTGGTGGCACTGTACACACACAAGAGATCCTCCCTACCCCAAACAGTTTACAATTTAAGTAAGATTGTAATGAGAATAAGCTAGTAATAAGAGTCAAGTTTAAAGAAGCCACAATCTACAGCAGTTACTTTGAGTCAAAGTAATAACAATAATAATAATCAGAATAATAGAGGAAAAATACACTACTACACAGAGCTTGGAAAACCTGGCAGTGGGGGGGAAGAATCCACTCAACAAACAAGCTCTGCTGCTTTTATAGCCTTCAAGGCCATTACAGAAAAGCTCAAATTATTGCTCTTCATTTACAAGAATACTCCTGATGCAATTTCAATGCCACAAAAACAATTTTTCCATAGAAAAGTCCTAGAAATATCTCTCCTCTTTTGTCCATCCCCATCCCACATACACAGACTCAGGCAACAAATGAGTTTGAAAAACAGAGCGCCTGAATTTGCTCTCTCAAACTGCTGTAAATCTGGAACAGCAACTGAAGTCAATGGAGAATGGGTTTTGCACTAGTTGAAGTGAGATCAGATACAGACCCATGTATTCTAGTGCTCTCTTGTTCTCCTCCCTTTCCTGCAATTCTAATTTAGGGACAAGGGCATAATGCAAAACCTGGCAGTTGAGCTCCATTCCTTTCCCCTCATCCATCCAATATAAGGCATTAAAGCAGTTCTATATGAAATTTTAAGTGTTACTGCTTCTTTATTAACCTGCTTCTTTATTCAGTTACATAAGTCTAAATCTGTAGCACCAACCTGCTCTAATCAAAGGGCACAATGAACTCATTAAATATTTGAAAAATCAGTTAATGCCCATTGTTTTTCCTTGTAATATATACCCATATTACATTCAGACGGAAAGTAGGATTTCTAATTAAACATTATACACATACAGTTAGTCCACCTAAAATCAAACCCTGGAAAGCTTGTTTCTCTATGGTAAGGAAAGCCTCTCTTTGAATTGACTGGAATGAAGCCAACTATGCTCCATAGTGCACAATACTCACCACACAAAGTGAACAGACCATGGAAGTTATGCACAGGTCAAAGGCATCCTAGGCATAAAGTTACATTAAGCTTTTACACTATAAAGTAGGCACAATGGACCAGCTCTGGCAGTGCAAAGGGGATAAGTAGGCCTGTTCCAGGGTACACTCACTGCTAGTGTACCTCCTCCTGACTGCTCTGAGAACTAGCTCCTTCCAGGTGTAATGCTCTCGTCTGTCACTCATTCACACACCCAGCAGCCTCTCTCTACAACCAGGATACTTCTCTTCACGGCTTGTCCCTCCAGCCAGGTCACTTTGTGTTTTCCCTGCTTCCAGGCTATCAAAGTCCCACAGAACAATCCATTCCAGGCAGTCTTCAAATCCACTGCCTGAGTAGTGGAACCCAGGCCCACTCTCAGCTCAGGGATTCTCTAATCCATGGTCAAGATCAGCAATGTCCCACCTCACTGCCATTTTCTACACTGCCTCTCTCAGACTTCTGCTCCACCGCTCTTCTGGGTAAATATTCCTCAGGGCCTGGATCCCCAGGATTTCTATTCTCCCCTCAGCTTTCCAACTCTAATCCCCTGGGAGCAGTTACAAGCTTCCCCTGGTGCTGCCAACTTCCTGGCTTTATATTAGTTCTGCCTGTTCCTTCTCAGCTGGGCTCATTAATCAGGGGGTTGCTTAGGCCACTTAATTCCCTTCAGCTCTGGGCTATCTGCTTCATTGGCCCTGTATCATCCTCATTAACCCTTTCCAGGCTAGTGTGGGGTGAGCACCCCACCACAGTGCCCTAGTCCTAATAGGAAATCAGAGAATTTCCTTTGCACAGACTAATATCTGAGTAGTATGAAGCCAATGCAGCTAGCTCTACTCCATACATTTCTGGCCACTGGCTGGCTTACTTTGTCTTCAAGGAGTGGCATGGGTGCAAGAAGACTTGTGGTTGGAACACAATGTTTTCCAATGACACCGGGCAAGCAGCCAACTGGTGTAAGTTAAACCAGCCTTGAAGCTGCCTCGGAAGAGTGGCAAAGGGAAAGCTACCTAGGCTTCCTCCCTCTCGCGTGTTCCCACCAGAAGTTCTGGCCCAATGGCTTTAACAGGGTGTACTTGGAGAATCACATATCTTTTCATACTAAGTAATATAGTTGACATGGAGTATAGTCAGGAAAAAATAAGATAAACACTGTGTGTGTATTTTCATTTTCCTTAGGCTACAGTCATGTCAAATAGTACCTGACTAAAATATAGACCTTGCATTTCTTCTTTTTCACATTGAACCACCCATCCTTCTCTCCAAAACTTAAATGTGCAGTTTTGCTTTTGATGATTGACCTCTAAGAAGCAATTTAAAGAGTTACATCATGTGTTTCTGTGCATCACTTCCAATCTCATGACAGCAGTCAGAATCAACTGGGTTTTTTTCCCCACCTAAAATGGTATAAAGAAATGCAGTATGGCTTCAATGATTAAGGAAGTCTTTAGTTACAACTAAATTCCACTAATTTTTGTGGACAACATTTTGTAAGTCTACATAATTATATCTTTAGAGAAAGCTTGTAAATAAGATTCTTGTGTAACACAGTGTCTTCCAGGAGTGTATATATTCAAATACCACTTCAAAAGACAAACACAAACAGTTGTTTCTGTTCATAATGCAATACTTCATCCTCCTTTCACTTAAAAACTTCCCTCTTCGCACAACAAACAACATGCCCCTAGGCAGCAAAGTGAGAGAAGTTGGTGCAAAATGCTACCATTCTAAATTGCATGTAACACCCACTTTGTACTGGAAACATAAGTGACTACATAAGGTGTAGGCCAATGATGAATTACATCTCTAGTCTGTGAGGCTCTCTCACACCCCCATCTTTTGCTATATCTTTGCTTTTTTTTTCAGATTTAAAATGATGAGCACATACATGCAATTCAATGTGTCCTTTCAAATATATATATACTATGCTATAGATCAAAGCTAATGTTCAAAAATATGTATAATACATAGGTTGAAAAGAGTGTCTGTACATCTGGGTATAGTGCTTAGATTACCCACAAATACAAAGGTTGTTTTTAAAGTCATAAGATACATATAGTGCATAATCAGGAATAACCCAAATTTAGGTGAATGAATTTAAGAATACAGTTTAGATATTTAGCATCCATGCATTCAGGTACATTACTCATGAAAAAAGTTATACAGAGAGTTGGTGGCGGAAAGCAAAATATATCAAGGAGTGAAGATTGTCCCTCAGTAATTGAGAATTTAGGATAGGCTGTCCATTTAGAAAATACAATCCACAAGGAAAGTATTTCAGCTCATCCCCCCTGGTATTGCCAGTGTCCAGTGATGTGTTCTATGTAGATGTCCCTCAACCACCTGATAGCATCTAACACCATCAGCTACGATATCATGGACTTCTCCAATCAGTTGCAGTGCACACATACAAAATGAGAAATGACTGCCTAGGAAGGAGGTCTGCAGAATGGGATCTGAGGGTCCTAGTGGATCACAAGTTAAATAGGAGTGAACAGTGTAACACTGTTGCAAAAAAAGCAAACATCATTCTGGGATGTATTATCAGGAGAGTTGTAAGCAAGACACAAGAAGTAATTTTTCTGCTCTACTTTGTGCTGATTAGGCCTCAGCTGGAGTATTGAGTCCAGTTCTGGGCACCACATTTCAGGAAAGATGTGGATAAATTGGAGCAAATCCAGAGAAGAAGCAACAAGAATGATTAAAGGTCTAGAAAACATGACCTAGGAGGGAAGATTTTTAAAAAATTGGGTTTGTTTAAGTCTGGAGAAAAGAAGATGAGAGGGGACACAATAATAGTTTTCAAGTACATAAAAGATTGTTACAAGAAGGGTATAATAGGCCAGGGAAGGCTAAGCCCCCGAGGGACACCTGGGCCATGGTGGCCCCGCCCCTTCCCCGAGATCCCCCCCACCCACTGCCTGCTGCTTCTGCCGCCTGCCTACCTGCACTCCACTCACCCACAGGTCCCCGCTACTTGCTGCGTTGCTTCTCTTCAGGGGCGGGGGGGTGAGGAGGGACGCTGCAAGCAAGTTACAGGCGCAGGGGTCTGGTGGGGAAGTGAGGTGGCTCAGCTGGGCACTGGGGTCGCCAGCTTGGCCAGGGGGGCGTGGAGTGCCGACTCTGCCCAGCACTTGGGCGGGGGGGAGCAGCTCAGTCCAGCATTTGGGCTGGGAGGGGGGGGGGGAGTGGCTTGGCCCGGTGCTGGGGCCGGCATGGCGCTCCGGGGGGACGGCTCAACTCAGCCCGGTGCTGGGGCTGGCCCAGTCTGATGCTCAGACGTGGGAGGGAGCAGGAGCAGCTTGGCTCAGCCTACACTGGGGCCAGCATGGCCTGGGGCAGGGGGAGCGGCCTGGCACAGCACTCTCTCCAGCCCTCGGGCTAGGGGGGCTGGTCCAGGGGGGCTGGTCCAGGGAGGCTGGGGTGGGCAAGTCAGGGCTCCTCTGGTCACGGGGGGGGGGCCTCAGGGCACCTCCTGTTATGGGGGCAGGTTTCAGGGCTCCAGTGTGTGGGGGGTGGGGCCTCAGGCAGAAGGGGCGGGGCCAGCAGGCTAGCTTCCCCAAAGTGGGGATTCACTTCACCACCCATGGTTTTCCCTTTCGAGTGAGAATTCACAAAAATCATCAAACTAGTAAGGATGGATTTGCATCCTTCAGCAAAATGATTCTTCCTTTTTCCTTCCTTTTCAGGCTGCAAGATTCCATCCTAATCCTTGTTACTGCCCCAGTTCTCCAAACACATAAAATACAAAAATAAATAAAGAGAAATGCCAACATTTCTTTCTCGTAGTGCCAACCTTCCTGTATAAGGCACCCATAACTCCTTTACATATTACAGTACTAAGTGTCCTTTACATTCCACACATTGTACACCTGGCCTTGACCTGATCAGTTTCCACATTTTGAGAAACTATTTCTAATGACATACGTGTGGCTTTCAGACTTTACTCAGTATGAAGGTTGACTGAGGCCTTACATAATAAATAACTTTTTTAAAAGTATTATTGTTATTATTATTATCCTCTATAGGAAGCCAGCATAGGAGTTTAGATAACTTCGTTACTTCCAAAGGTGATTAATGAGGTGATTTTAATATCAACAGCTCAGCACCAACATTTTCAAACACTGTTTATGTTACAAAGCGACAAAGCCATTTGTAACTTCTGCAGCTGACAGCTCCAAGATGGGCTCCATCCAGGAGAGATGTTTCCTCCAATTAGGCCATTGTTTATCTTATCCATGACGAAAATAGGCCCCTTTGCTCAGCGCTGTATGCTGTATGTTTCCGACATGGAGTGTTTTATGTCTACTGGTTCCAGAGAGCCTAGAAAATAAACACAAAAATACTTTCCTATGGAGTTAAGATGCATTTCTGGGGAATTAACATCAGTATTTATAAAATGAGCTTCTACATGAAACATCTTTCCTGGAAATGCCCAGCACATTGGAGCATTCTCTTTCTAAACATGGAGAGAAACTAAATGGCATAGCTACTGTATAAACAGGCTGTATACCAATGCAAGGAGAAGTTGATTACATTTAAATCAGCTTTTGACAGCTACCATCATAACAATTACGCCATTTGCACAGCGTTCAGGTTCTCTTCACAGTTTTGTTCCTCTAATAGTTTAAATTTCTACTAGGTGTAGAGTCAGACTGGTTTGGATAAAACAAGAACCCATCTGAAACGTCATTGCCCCAAACTCAAAACAAAAACAAATTTTGAGGTTTGACTTTTAAAAAAAAAATCTATGTATTACTACTATTAATTTTAATGCACTTTTATACTTCCTGGTTCAAGCCAAGACCAGAAATAGAAGTGCTGAGATACCATAAGAAAAGCTGTTCTCATGAACTTTCCAGCTGGACTGGAAGCAGGAAGTACCAAAAATATTGTGAGAGTCTCTTCTTGAAAGTTAGTTTTCCAGACGTAAGAGGTTTGGACAGTTCAGATAAAGATCATCTGAATTTGGGGTGCTGATTTGCAAAGATTAGTGGTGCTTATCCAAATCAAATATCTGAGCTTTATTAAGTTATATCGTTCATTTCCATTATACCTTTGTGGTGAGATGAGTTAGCCTGGGAGTTAGGTAGACAGCACTAGAACATAGTTATGTGTTGCTCCATAAGAGGTCAATCCTGCAAGTTGCTGAACACTACGGCTCTGCTCCTGTAGAGCACTTAAAGACATGCTTCACTTTAGGAATACAGTACAGTAAAAGCTGTGTTATCTGGCCCTGTACCAACCGGAAAGCTCTATAAACCAGCATTTCTAATCTTCATAGAAAGTCCGGAGGCACGGTTAGGTGACTCCACCCACAAGTGCCGCCCCTGCAGCTCCCATTGGCCACAGTCCCCAGCCAATGGGAGCTGTGGATCCAGCGCTTGGGGTGGGGTGAAAGCAGCGCGCAGAGCTGCCTGGCCGTGCCTCCGCCTAGGAACAGCAGGGACAGGTCGCCACTTGCTGGGACCCACCCGAGGTGAGCGCCCCCCACATCCGGCATCCTGAAACCCCTCCTGTGCCCCAACCCCCTGCCCTGAGCCACCTCCTGCATCCAAACTCCCTCCCAGAGCCTGTGCTCCACACCCCCTCCCGTTCCCCAACCCCCAACCCTGCACCCCCTCCCACACCCAAACTCCCTCCTTCTTAGTTAACTAGAATTTTTGACTTACCGGTACCCCCCATTCTCCCAACAAAAAGCTTTTACTGTATTTATAATATCTGAGTGTCTCACAGTCTCTTAACATATTTATCCTCACAACTGCCCTGTGAGGTAGGGAAGTACTACTATTCCCATTCTACAAATGAAGAACTCAGAGGAGCTAACTAATTTACTCAAATCTATGGCGGAGCAGGAGAACTGAATCCCTGTCTCCCAAGTCCCAGGTTAGCCCCCTAACCACTGGACCATCTTACCTTTCAGCCATGCCAAGGAGTTCAAACTACTCACGTGTGTAAAGTTAAGCACATACTTACATGCTTTGTTGGGTTGGAGCCAGAGTGCTCAGCATCTTGCAAGAGCAGGGCCTTAATGTCAATACTTGGAGTAATATCCTGTTGATTGTTAGAGGTTACTGGAATAAAAGGACTCTTAGTTGTCACTCTGCCAAAATATTATATACTGTAATTAGGACAATGAGAATGGCAACTTTCCCACTTACTCCACCCTTTACATTTCTGCCTTACCTTGCTGAACATGTGCTGCTTTGATAAACAGGTTTTGTAGGTTTGAAAGTTATATTATTGCTGCTAATGGGGATGGACTCTAATATTCCAGGAAGAAAGATTTACTAAAACACTCTCTGGACACTGAAAGTCAGTGCATATTTCATATATTTCCTCTCTTTGATTACCGGGGAAGCTACTGCAGTACTAGCTTTAAGGGGGAGGGGAGGGTAATGGACTCTGTCATGCACAAAATAGAAGTGTCAATAGTAAGGCAGACATTTTGCCAATGTACTCAGAAGTGGGTGGGAGCTTTCTCTGTGCCAGTACAGAGATAGGGCTAAGGAGAGGACTCAAAACTTGTTAATGAAAAATTGCCCCTTGACCCAGAACTTTACCTGAACAAACACTTCAGAAATTTTCATAAATATTTGCTCAAATGAAAAGCTACCTGTGTTCATGATCCTTTCTGAATACTTCATCAAAGAAGTTTAGTGGCAAGTTTAGACAACTAATATTAGAGAATATTCATGGAAGGAGCTAGCGAACAGGAGCAGCTAACAGGGGAGTTTTGCGAGGGACTTCTCCAGGTAAAGGAGAAGCAATTATGTGACCCTTGGGGTAAGTTTGTTGTCTGTTGTGTGTGTGTTTGTTGTGGTGTGGTGTCCTTGCTACTGGACTGAAATATACTGTGTGGTCTGTTTGTTTGGGGGACAGTGTGCTGACTGTGTGGGCAGGGCCGGCTCCAGGCACCAGTGCAGCAAGCAGGTGCTTGGGACAGCCAAGGGAAAGGGGTGGCACGTCCAGTTGTTCGGTGGCAATTCAGCGGCGGGTCCCTCAGTCCCTCTCGGAAGGAAGGACCGGCTGCCGAATTGCCGCCGAAGGATGAAGTGGCGGCGGTAGAGCTCCCGCCGAAGTGCTGCTGATTGCGGCTTCACCCCCCCCTCCCCCGCCGCTTGGGGCGGCAAAAACGCTGGAGCCAGCCCTGTGTGTGGATGCTGAACCTAGCTGAACCCTCTGATACTCTGACAAATGAAGTGTAAAAATATAATTAGGAAGGCCAAAAAAGAATTTGAAGAACAGCTAGCCAAAGACTCAAAAAGTAATAGCAAAAAAATGTTTAAGTACATCAGAAACAGGAAGCCTGCTAAACAACCAGTGGGGCCACTGGACAATCAAGATGATAAAGGAGCACTCAAGGATGATAAGGCCATTGCGGAGAAACTAAATGAATTCTTTGCATTGGTCTTCATAGAATCATAGAATATCAGGATTGGAAAGGACCTCATGAGGTCATCTAGTCCAATCCCCTACTCAAAGCAGGACCAATCCCCAGACAGATTTTTGCCCCAGATCCCTAAATGGCCCCCTCAAGGATTGAACTCACAACCCTGGGTTTAGCAGACCAATGCTCAAACCTCTGAGCTATCCTCCCCAGTCTTAATGGTTGAGGAGGTGAAGGAGATTCCCAAACCTGAGCCATTTTTTTTAGGTGACAAATCTGAGGAACTGTTCCAGACTGAGGTGTCATTAGAGGAGGGTTTGGAACAAACTGATAAGTTAAACAGTAATAAGTCACCAGGACCAGATGGTATTCACCCAAGGGTTCTGAGGGTACTCAATGTGAAATTGCAGGACTACTAACTGTCGTTTGTAAACTATCATTTAAACCACCTTCTGTACCAAATGACTAAAGGGTAGCTAATGTGATGCCAACTTTTTAAAAGGGCTCCAGAAGAGATCCTGGCAATTACAGTCCAGTAAGCCTGACTTCAATACCAGGCAAACTGGTCGAAGCTATAGTAGAGAACAAAATTGTCAGACACATAGATTAATATAATTTGTTGGGGAATAGTCAATATGTTTTTTTGTAAAGGGAAATCATACCTCACCAATCTACTAGAATTCTTTGAGGGGAGTCAACAAGCATGTGGACCAAGGGGATCCAGTGGATATAGTGTATTTAGATTTCCAGAAAGCCTTTGACAAGATCTCTCACCAAAGGCTCTTAAGCAAAGTAAGCAGTCATGGGATAAGAGTGAAGGTTCTCTCATGGATTAGTAGCTGGTTAAAAGATAGGAAACAAAGGGTAGGAATAAATGGTCAGTTTTCAGAATGGAGAGAGGTAAATAGTGGTGTCCCCAGGAGTCTGTGCTGGGCCCAGTCCTATTTAACATATTCATAAATGATCTGGAAAAAGGGGTAAACAGTGAGGAGGCAAAATTTGCAGATGATACAAAACTACTCAAGATAATTAAGTCCCAGGCAGACTGCAAAAAGCTACAAAAATGGCAGATTAAATTCAATGTTGATAAATGCAAAGTAATGCACACTGGAAAATATAATCCCAACTATACACCTAAAATGATGGGGTCTAAATTAGCTGTTACCACTCAAGAAAGAGATCTTGGAGTCATTGTGGATAGTTCTCTGAAAACATCCACTCAATGTGCAGCGGCAGTCAAAAAGGCAAACAGAATGCTGGGAATAAGTAAGAAAGGGACAGATAATAAAACAGAAAGTATCATATTGCCGCTATATAAATCTATGGTACGCCCACATCTTGAATACTGTGTGCAGATGTGGTCGCCCCATCTCAAAAAAGATATATTGGACTTGGAAAAGGTTCAGAAAAGGGCAACAAAAATGATTAGGGGTATGGAATGACTGCCGTATGAGGAGAGATTAATAAGATTGGGACTTTTCACGGTGGAAAAGAGACAACTAAGGGGGGATATGATAGAGGTCTATAAAATCATGACTGGTGTGGAGAAAGTAAATAAGGAAGTGTTATTTACTCCTTCTCATAACACAAGACCTAGGGGCCACCAAATGAAATTAATAGGCAGCAGGTTTAAAACAAACAAAAGGAAGTATTTTTTCACAGAATGCATAGTCAACCTATGGAACTCCTTGCCAGGGGATGTTGTGAAGGCCAAGATTATAACAGGGCACAAAAAAGAACTAGATAAATTTATGGAGGATAAGTCCATCAATAGCTATTAGCCAGGATGGGCAGGGATGGTGTCCTTAGCCTCTGTTTGCCAGAAGCTGGGAATGAGCGACAGGGGATGGATCACTTGATGATTACCTGTTCTGTTCATTCCCTCTGGAGCACCTGGCAGTGACTACTGTCGGAAGACAGGATACTGGGCTAGATGGACCTTTGGTCTGACCTAGTATGGCCGTTCTTATGTTAAGGCAAATGTTTGACTTATAAATATGAGCATTTGCAATAAAAACTATTTAAAAGATGTACACTCATCCATCAGGGAATAGAAACAAGAACATGTGAGTTATATGTCCAGTCAAACGGCTTGTGAACAAGCTACAAAACAATTATTTGCAGGACTTATTCAATAGATAATTTCAAAAAATACCTTTGCAAAACATCAATACCTTACAGTTTGCCAACGAAAAACAAGCTAAATTCATTCAAAAAAAATTTCCTCTCAATTATTTGCTTAGTCTTATGCAGAAGTGTACAGAGAGCTATAGCTATTATTCGCCAAGTCTAACCATATTAGCCTAGTCTACCATAGCAAGGTTAAATTATTTCAGGGCCTACATACCATATCCTAGAAGTTAATACATTAACAGTGGCAGATAAGATGGTGGCAAACAGAGTACATTATGACCTTTCATTTCAGATGTGGACATTGCCCACGAAAGAAGTGAGGTTCTTACCCACGAAAGCTTATGCTCCCAATACTTCTGTTAGTCTTAAAGGTGCCACAGGACCCTCTGTTGCTTTTTACAGATTCAGACTTACACGGCTACCCCTCTGATACTTGACCTTGCCACAGTTACTCATGCCTGATTACTTCCAAAGGGATTAGTGCAATGCTCTCGCCTGAAGACCACTTGGAAACATCAGCTAATGCAGAATGTAACTGTCAAATTACTCAGCTTGATCTCTGGCATGGAACACGTTGCACCCATGCTCCATAACCTGCCTTGGCTTCCCTCTGCAAGTTTAGTTGACTCTGACATTGTCCCTTTTTGCCGTTTGACAGATGTGTTTCAATTAAAAAGTGAGCAATTTACAGGTAGCTCAGTTGGATAGATTGGGAGTGGGATCCTATAGAAGAATGATTCTCAAGCCAGCACACTCCCTCGTGGCTGGGTGTGGTGTAGCAAACTCTCTTTCTCTGGCGTCCTCCGCTGACAGTTTGTCTGGCCCTATGGCAGTCTGCTTTTTCTTGTGACTTGGACCTCCAGCCCTTTCCAAGGGCCTAGCATTAGGACTAGCCCTTCACCTTCAGTGTCCCCATGGTTTCTTTCCCAGAGTGAGGGAACTCTAAACTTCTTCCTTCTAGGCCTGGGTTGCCAACATTATATTTCAAAAATAGGAACAGACCTCAGTTGTCCTCAGTCTTCAACTAAGCCTCTGGGGACAAGTCTCCTCTCCTCACCCATCCTTCCCGGGGGTTCTCTCTCTGCAGATCTGGGCGCTGCTTGCCAGACAGAGAGATGGGTCGGCCAAATTTGAGTGATGTTGGCAACTTGACCTGGTGGGTGGGGTCACAATGTCACTCACATTTGGCCCAACCTCTGTCATACGAAATGGAGGGGTGGCCAGGACTGATGAGAGTGTCATTGCGACCCCCATCCACCAGAACAAGCTGCCAACCAGTAGCACTTTGCAAAGGAAAGTGCTGGAGCATCACTCCATCCTGGATTTCAGGTGCCGGAACAACACTTCAGACTACTTCAGACCCAGCAGAACTGAAATATGGGATAAAAGGCATCCTGTACTGATTTATTATGGAACCGGCAATTTGTTATTTAAATAAGGGACATCCCTTATAACATGGGGCTGTTGGTGACCTGGGTCCCTCTCCTGGACCTCCACTGTAGCTTTTACTTCCTTTCTGAAGAAGGCCCCACTCCTCCCAAGCTGAGTTTGATAACAAATCAAGCTTTACATACACCCCAGGTGCAACAGGGTGGACTAACTGAGCTCTCAGACTACCTTTAACCCTCACCTGTGTGGCATTTATACCCCATCACAGACCCACTGGAACAGGAGCAGAGTAGAGCTAAGGGGGAGTAGGTTTCAGATGGCTGCATTTGAAGAAGGTGGGGGGATGGGGCAACATGTCTCCCATTTACAGTGGTTAGAGTTTATAGTCATAGGAAGGCAGGGCCATGACGCCCAATAGGGGACAGCTGTCACTTGCCATCTACAGCTTCCACGTTCCACCTTGTAACAAGAACTTACGGCCAGACAGAAAATGTGCACTGAGAAAAGTAACAAACAAAATTCCATATCTTAAGTAGCTTGCCGCTTTCTGCCTCTTGACTTTTTTCCATGCATGGTTCCTGGCCAGAAGTGTATTTAGGGCAAGGAAAGCTAAGAAGAAGGAATCGACCTAGAATGGAAGTCAAATACCTCTATTTAATTTTACAGTTGTTGACACAACTTGTTACATGTGTTTCCTACCAGAATAAATGAGATCACAGTCATCTGATTTTCAAATTACCATATCTATTGTTTCAGAAATACAGGGTGTAAATAATTGCAGTGCAATCTCCTATGTCTGGACCTCTCTCATCCGGAACCGTTATCAGGATTAGCATAAATTATGGTGCCATCTAATAATGAAATCACTGAACACTGATTGTGCCAACTATTTAAACCTGTAATTACTGCTCATTAGAAACGTGGTTCATGTTATTTCCCTTTACAGACCCAAAGTTGTTGTCAAAAGTAAGCCTGCAAAAATTCAGCAGAGAAGCAGCATGGAAAAAGTAACTTCTTCTGCCTGCAGGACAAAACATACCAGTATTTGATCAGCTGAAGGGAATAGAAACATGGTGCCAGAAATTTCTTACCTATACATAATAAATACAGATTCCCACAGAAAGCTGTGAACATGAATACACTCTAGCAATAAGCTTCAGATAGTGCTTGTGAAAGTACAGACACTGTCTCCTATGAAAGGGGTAAGCCTCTCTGTATGTAATAACCTTATATTATCAATATTGAAGAGAGAGATGTTTACCTCTAGGCTAATGGTTATTGTGTGCGTGGTCATATTTGACCAGGAAATTCTTGGAAGAAAACAATGGGACTTCAAGGTGAATCAGGATCATGTTTAAAATTTCAAACAACAACATGAATTTCAGCTGTAAAGTTTTGGTCCATGTGGCAGAAGTGTGCTCTCATACAAGGCAGTTTCTGGACACAGTGTTACAGTCCCACCAAAATTAGTACCTGCTATAAGAGCAAGAGGTTTCTACTGGTGGGGAAGGGAAGTCTTTTTACCATAACTCTGATTTGCATTAATTTACCCAATACCACTGCATTTGCACCCTAAGAAAGCACACAGAGTAAGAGATGCTTTGGAAGCCACAAGGAGCAAAAGTCTGCCATCAGACCCATTCTAGTCCATTTAAAACACAGCCACTAAGATGATCTTACTTCACTTAGAACAGGTTATCCTCCCTCCAACCCCTCCACTCACTCCCTGCCTTTAACAAACTCATGCTCCTGGTCTTCATCTTTAAGGTCTTCCACAACCTTGTGTCTTCTTATCTATCCATTTGTGACTGTTATATCACTCCTCTGCCCTTTAAGTTAGCTTTGCCTTCCCATTTGTTCCCTTCTCCAACACTATTTTCATGATTTCTTCCATGCCACCCCTTATGCACAAAACACTCTCCCTGAACTGAGTAATGTGCAATGCCTTCTCTTTCAAATCCCTCCTCAAGACCCACTTCTATTATGGAACCTATAAGAAGTTAGCCACCTAGCAATGACTAGAGACTGGGGCATTTGGGGGATAGCTAGTATTTATTTTTAAAACATTTTAATTATACATTTTATACTTTTCCTGCTCTTTTTTGTACACTGCTCGTCTTCTTAGATTGTTAGGTGTACAGGAGACAGCCTACAAGCTAATGGCTGGACAGCATCTAGCACTTTGTGGGCATTACTGTAATACAATTAATAATCATTTGGATGACAGACTTCTAAATTAAATAAGTTTAGCACATCTCCTCCTGACTTGGCTAGAGGGAGACATGTTGGCATATCTTCTCAGGGCTAGTTTTAGGGACAGGGGATAGGCAGTCACTTTGGGCACCGCATTAAAGGTGGCACAGGACAGAAGCAAAGAGGAAAGGACTAGCATAGTAAGCTGTTATCTTCGCAGATCCCTTTGTAAATAGCTTGCAGAGGGTAGTTGCAGAGCCGGCTCTAACTTTTTTGTCGCCCCAGGCAAAAAAAGAGAGCGCCCTCCCCCCCCCAGTGCCACGCCGCCAACCCTCCCCCCCAACGCCGCGCCGGGCCGCCTAACTCCCTCGCCCTGAGCACCGGGTCGCCCAAAACTGAATCGGCCCGGGCGCCGCGCCAGGCCGCCCAAACCCCCACCCCCACCAGAGCGCCGCGCCGGGCCGCCCAAACCCCCAGAACGCTGCACCGCGCCACCCAAACCGCCGTGCCGTGCCAGCCAAACCCCCGCCCTCCCCCAGCACTGCACCACCGAAGCCCCCGCCCCCCCAGTGCCGCACCACCGAAACAAAAAAAAAACCTCGAGCGCCGCCCCACGAACAAAAACAAAAACACCGCAAGCGCCCCCCGCCACCCCAACATTGGCCACCCCTTATAAGGTGCCGCCCCAAGCTCGTGCTTGGTCGGCTGGTGCCTGGAGCTGGCCCTGGGTACTTGATTAGGATTAGTCTGTTTCCCTGCAGATCAAACACTTTACAAGATGAGGGGGCTGCAAAGTGCTCTTCAATCCTAATACATTTCATGTCTATGGCTTGACTGTAGAGAGACAGAGAATGACATGACAAAAGACAGGGAAAGCAGCAAACAGACAGAACAAAGGAACAAAAGGGAGAGAGAGAGAAGAATTAAGAGCTGTCCAAACACAGAAACAAAGCTAGGGACTGGGGACGACACAGAAAAAGATGCACCCAAGAATATCTAGAGGCAGCTATCCCAACACCTCCTATGAGGCACCATTACAGCTAGTGCAAAGGATTCATTGGCATATTTGGGAGCAACTGAGATGAGAAATACCAAATCCCAACTAGACCTATAGTGCCAGTTCATCCTGCTCCTGAGACTGTGGCAGATCTATTCATAATTTAAGGCTACTATTGATCATCTTGTTAGATTTCCTGCATAACACAGGAGGCCATACAGTTTATGCAGTAATTCCTCCTGGAAGAGCCAGAGCATATCTTTTAGAAAGCCATCCAATCTTGATTTAAAGATGGCAAGCGACAGAGAATCCACCTCCTCCCTCTGGGAGTTCTTCCACTGGTTAGTTAGCGGCTTGGTTTAAATCTTGCTTTCAGTAACTACGTGCACATAGCAGCTTGGATTCTCAACGGCACCTCCCGTGTGCTGTAGTTTAGGAGCAGCAGCCTGGGCAGTGTGAGGAGTAAAGCCACCTTTGTGCTCTTCATATTTTGAGCCTGGATGGGGACATGCCCAGCCCCCAGCATAAATTAGAGATGCCTTGGAGGGTGTGGGGGTGGATGTAGGGTTGCCTATTCCCTCTGAAGCTCAAGTGAAGATCTCTGTACAAAAATTTGCTCAGGTTCCAGCCCTTAATGCCACCAGAGCAACATAAAGGGGCCGGAATGTAGCCATGATTCAGGGCTAGAAAATCTAATCACCGGATGGGGGATTTGACTAATTGATTCTATTATGTACTAGTGTCTCACTAATAGCTGAGAGGCACAAGAAACACTACTCTGAGATTGTCATTTGATAGAAATTAGCTGGACTAATAGAACTGCTGACACTGTGTTTTGAGGGGGGGAAAACAATGTGTTCATCCATAATGTGAATGTTCCTCTTCCTTTTACATCCCACTGGGTTCATCATTCCGGAGAAAGGATCTGCAAAATTTCTGTTTCTAAAATAAAAAGCTCTTTTTTGGGTAGGTTGGCCAAACCCAGCAAAAGCTATTTGGTTGATTAATATTTATATGTAAAATAAACAAAAAAAGGAAAAACCAAATTAAGACACACCCCAGCCCTGTGTAAAAACCCCAAAACAATAATCTCTACTGACAACTTTAACCCTCTGAAGCACAACATATAATGGAAATAGCTACTTAACTTGGACTTAAGAGGTGTGAGGTTCTGCCATAATACACTGCTAGCTCAAGTAGGCATAGCCAATGATTTAGTGCAAATGTGTTTTCAGAACTGCTAGCAAAACAAAAGCAGAGCGAACATGTCCATACAACAGATTTATAGAGATGGACAAACCAATAAAGAGTCTAGACAGCACTGAACTGTGCGTTTGGCTCTTCTTCTGCCCTCTGTCTGTGAATGATGTTGAGCGAAGGAAGTAGATTAAACCCTGGCAATCAATCAGTGACATGCATTATTTACATATTTTCTTTCTTATTATCTAATAATCTGCTCCAATTGTTTATATATAGCTAAGCCAGATCCTGTAACTTGGCTCTTCCTTCCAACTTTCTGACCACACCAGAACTTTAAGCCTTATTGTTTGCATTAGTGGAGGGTGGGGGGAATGTCAGTGGTATTGTTCGTTTTTAAAACTATCCCTTTCATTATTTGTCAAAATATTCTGCTGTTTGGCCTGTCCTTGTTCCTGACTGAATAGAATGATGGATATGTCAAATGAAAAAAAAATCCTACTATTCTTTTCACAAAGATTCTTAAACTTTGTTACAACTTTTGACATCTTTAAACGTCTCCCAGTTTATGAAAGCAATTGGTTTCCTTTAAACCCTAACAAGATAAACTGAAATTCTGTTCAAGTCATTTTTATGCCTTTCCTCCCTGACAGAAGAAACTAGGATTTTTCCTTCCAGTTGACTGCAAGATTATATTTAGTGTTTTTACTCTGTTTTGTACAAATAGAAGTGGTGACGTGTTGTGACAAGAAGACAGACCTCATATTACCATATATTTATAATCGGCAGAAGAAAGGGTAGTATGTGAATAGGTTTATTAAAGCAGGCTATTAATGCATATGAAAGGAAAAGGCATCAACTAGTTCTACAATTATCTACTCACTACCCATTTGCTTACTCCACTGAACGGGTAGAGAACTAATCAATCAGAGATGGGAGCTCAGGGGGAAAGGGAGAGTTTAGAATAGCAGCAGACTGTAAAATCATCCATTGGAGGACTAAAAGATTTATACAAGCTGGAAGAGCTATAAGAGCTCTGAAGTGACCGAGTCATTTCCATATGGATTAATTGTTGAACTCGGGTCTCTTTATAAGGTTTTGTTAAATCGTTGATTGAGAATCATCTTAGCAACTAGAAAAAGAGTTCTGCTAATACCACCGGCACAGAACCAGACTGATGGTCAGTCAAGCAGAACTGCACTAATACTAAGGACTGGAATTATATTTTTGGTGTGTTTTTTGCGCACGCGCACACACCCACACAGACACACACACACACACCCTAGTCATGCTAATATCTCAGGCAAATTAATAGACAAAGTTCTAACTCAAACTTAGACAAATCCTTCTCCATTCCCTAATTAGAAAGTCAGCAATCTTGGTCTCTTCCAGGACTAGAATCAAATGGTAGCCCATTGCATTGCCCTGCAGTGTTGAGACAGATCATAAACCTGTCACTTGTCCAGGACTGAGTATTACCCATCTTGGACCGCAGACCATTGTACTTTTTGTATGGAGGTAGATCCCCATTTTGGGGGAAAAGGAAACATTTTTGTTGCAAGCTAAGGTTTTTGTTTTGTTTTGGGCTATTTGATTATAGCTGTTTGCAGATTCACAGAGGTTTGAAATAGAATAAATCTCAAGGGAGACATTAGTGGGCAGAGTAAAGATGAGGTAATCAAAGCTACATGCTAAGCACAGTTTATCACAGCTAAATTACAGATATCATACCTATCTCATAGAACTGGAAGGGACCCTGAAGGGTCATCGAGTCCAGCCCCCTGCCTTCACTAGCAGGACCAAGTACTGATTTTTGCCCCAGATCCCTAAGTGGCCCCCAAGGATTGAACTCACAACTCTGGGTTTAGCAGGCCAATGCTCAAAAGCATGTGATGTATGTGTATTCATAGATATATACATATACCTAGATCTGTATATTATATATTTGATATTATATCACAATATGAGTGTTGTGTTTAAATATGATATGATGTAATGGTGTAAAAATAGGAGTCTAAATCCTGTTGCAGTTACATTTTCATAAAAGCCAACCTATAATCCCCAAACAACAATACCCCTGGTAACCGATGGCCTGTTTCCAAAAAGTTAACCCAGTAATATGGTCCTATCCTAAAGAAAAAAAACTGGAAAACTTACACCCTGAAGATTGGTTTTATAAATGAAACAGATTTTATAAATGAAACAGGTAAGATTCTGAGAAGTCATTTCTCACCACAGCAAGAGGGTAAGATCTTTGTGGTATTTCCACATGTAAATTTTGAGTCTTAGCCTCACTGGGAGAGATAAATGTGGTATCAGACTCTAAAGCATTACATATTCTCTCTGTCTCTGTCCCTTTCTCTCTGTATATATTAATTTTATAGATCTTTTTATTGTCTGAACTCTACTGGTTGCGTGAGAAGCAGAACAATAGGCCAAGTGCTTCCATTTCACACATGCCACTTCTATAATTCAACAAAGAATAGTAAAAAAGATCTATAAACTTGTTATAAATCAGTGCCCTAAACTAAATTAACCATTGAAATAGATTATCATAAAAATAATGTCATAAAAATATTCTTCACCTCTGTGGCTCAGGTTTGGGTGTGCACACGTGTGCCAGCTCCAATGGCAATGCTAATGATGTGGAATGCTGGGCTTGTGCGTCTACTGCTGTGGGGGAGAGAGGGAGGCAGGAAGGGCGGTGGGAAGGAGCTTTAATATCTCTACATCTGGGAGAGTAACTCATAAACAGATCCACTAAAATATAATTATTCTACATAACTCACCTTTAGTAGCAATGAGTCATCTTCTCTTTCTTATTAGCAGTCAAGCACTAGTCTTTTAGGCTGTATCTCTGTGCCACTTGAAGAAATTAACGATTAAGCAGATTGGGCTGCTCTAATGGACGCTACGGTTTAAGCAATACACAGCTTGTGCAAGGTGTCTGGGTTCTACCCTGCATTGCTTATCCACTGAAGAGAAAGCTCCTTGTTTGCACATTTTAAAATAAGTTGCTAGAAATAAGCAAATATAAATATTATAAGATATATAGAAAATGTATCATACAGAACAATCCTGGATTGGGGGGGGGGTGTGGGCTAAAGGCCTAATAGACCCTTTCCATCTAATATCTTCCATTATTTCTAGAGGAGCAGGGAAGCAGCGGGACACTTAAAATACAGGGCAGCTTCAGGGCTGCTCTAATTTACATTCTGACTGCAATGGCCCCCTAGTGGCTGTCTACCAGCCAAGAATAGCTGAACTACCACATCCTCAGGCCACTCCCTCTCCTCTCTCCAGCATGCCCTCTCTAATAGTACTGGCTTGATGTGTAATCTAAACTTCATTTTAAGGCACGTATTTTGACAAGGAAATTCATTCAGCATAGGCGAGCTGTGAAATCTTCCAGAAACGAAACTCAGCTGCTGAACTGTCAGGCCTGGGTGTCAGCCATATGGCAAGAATAGAACCTTCTAATCGCTTTTTGCCTTTGGTAAAAAATGGAGATATAGAGAACTACCATGCATTGGCAGCCTGATTTGCATAAGATGGACTAAAAAAACTTAACAATGATGTGGAATGCTGGCTTATTCTGTTGCTGGTGGAGTGGAGGGAGCAATGTGAAAAACAGCCATCTCCGTAGGAATGAAAAAAGAAATCCAGGAGGGAAACCACACATAAGGAGCTAGCTGGAAGGGAGGTGGCTGCCAGCTGTAACAATCAGAGACAAAAATAGCCATTTGAGGCCACAGCTGGTTGTGTTTCCCAGATTTAAAGGGCTAGCTTTGGAGGGTATTCTAGGAGAAAAACACTCAGGGTAAATCAAACTAAGGAGTTTAGTGCTGGCTAGGAAGTCAGAAAGTAAGGAGCATGCAGGGATAGGGGTCTGAATTCCTTACTTATAGGAGGTGAGGACTCTGCGTGCATTACAACCTCACATTTCCAGAATTGGAGCCTGAAATACTATGTCTTTCTTTTGTTTTCATTTAGAACATTGTGATGCTATAAGAAATATACAAATCCCTGTTGAATAAAGAGTCCTTTGTTTGTGGTTAACCACATCTTCACAAAATAGTGGGCATAACTCATTGTTAATGGGGCTGGGGATGTATTAAACTGGGGTGGCGGGAAGCTATAGCAGTTCTACAGAGGTTGTAACATGCCTGGTGATACTATCAATAATAGAATTAATCAGGCAGTTTAAACTATACAGCAGTAATCTTTTGCATATATTGAAGAGCATTAAGACTCCAAGCATCCTCACTACAGAGAAGGGGGACTGTATATTTTGTTTTTAAGTGTCTCAATCCAGTATATAAGATAAACTCACCTTTCAGGATAGATTAGTTGTTATGCCATTTCAAATAAGCATTGTTAACAGATACACTGACTTGTTAAGCTAGGTAATAATGACACCACATTTTATTTATATGGCTTCCATCTGCTGAAGCCTTCGAGGCAGCTCACAAAGGGCTTGATTTTCAGCCAGGCCTTAACATAGCTGCTTTTTATGCCAATGCAAATAACAGTCGTTGGAGGCTGTGAGCACAGGTCTAAATGCTAATCCCTGCACTCACAATGCATTATTTTATTTGCTCCTGCAACAAAGGCTCTCTCAAAAAGTCAGGCTCACAAAATACATAAGGGATGAAACAGTGAAGACTCTCCATTACGGTCGTTTAACATTATCAAATGACATTATACCCTTCCCCGAAGCTTGCCATGCAGGGGGAGGAATGGTCATCTTCAACTCCTCCATCTCAATCTCATACCCCTGTCTCACTGTTTTTTTCTCCACAACATACTGAAAATTCAACCCATCTTCTCTGTCCCAATAGCTGTCACTGTGCCCTCATCCTCTCCCATCTTGATTACTACAACCAGCTTCCCCATCAATCTATTTAGCTTAACAAAGAGAAGGTTAAGGGGTAACCTGACTACAGTCCATAAGTACCTACATGGGGAACACATATTTGATAATGGGCTCTTTAATCTATCAGAAAAAAGAGCTAACACAATCCAATGGCTGGAAGTTGAAGCTAGACAAATTCAGACTGGATAGAAGGCATCAATTTTTAACAGAGGGTAATTAACCATTGCAACAAATTACCAAGGGTCATAGTGGATTCATCATCACTGGGAATTTTTAAATCCAGACTGGGTGTTTTTCTATAAGATATGTTTTAGTTCAAGCAGGAATTATTTTGGGAATGTTCTATGGCCCCTGTTATGCAGGAAGTTAGACTATTTGATCACAGTGGCCCTTCTGGCCTTAGAATTTATGTGTCACGCAGCTATGGAACACTCAGCTCTAGTCCATCCTAAATGCAGCTCCCAAACTTACCTTCTTTGCCTGGTGCTCCAGCTAGGACAACTCCCCCTACTTGCATCATTCTATTCACTCCTCTTCCAGTTCTATTTCAGATGTAAGGCTATGGCTATACTACAAGGCTTTTAGCGACATGGCTGTGCCGCTACAGCCATGCTGCTAAAAGGTGCGCAGTGTAGCTGCTGTTTGTCGGCAGGAGAGAGCTCTTCTGCTGACAAAAAACTTCCACCCCCCACAAGCGGCAGCGGCTTTGTCAGCAGGAGAGCATGCCTGCCGACAAAGCGCTGTTCACACCCGCCCTTTTTGTCAGTAAAACTTTTATCGTTTGGGGGGGGGGTGTTTAACACTCCTGAATGACAAAAGTTTTGCCGACAAAATGCCAGTGTAGACAATGCCTAAATATCTTGCTCTCACTTACAAGCTTCTACACAACTCTGCTCCACCGTTGCTGGCAATTCCTCTCTACACCTCCTCCCACAGCCCCAGGCGTCATTTGTATCCTTTTCCTATTCCCATCTTCATGCCTTCATCTCTCCTGCCTCCCGCTCATGCACGCTCATTAACCAATCTACATGAAGCGCCGTGCCTGCTCACCACCTCCCTACCTTCTACAAGTCTCACTTCTATTTCATTGCCCACAAGCAGTAAGTTATTAGCTTAATCCAATTCCGTCCTCCACACACATCTTGACGGCACACACACAGAAATTAGATAAAAATGTAAATACTCTTGCTTGAATGTGGCAACATAACACTGCTTCATTTCTTAGAATTCAGAATAATCACACACAAGAACCCTAAAACAGAAAGAGACACGAAGCAGGTTGCTCCCTAAAACAGAGAGGACCAACTCATCCCACCTCCCATCCTATATCTGGTTTGCAGGGCTGAACCTTTATATAATGTTTATATTTATAGTCTATGCATTGATTATTTATATTCTGTGCATTGATTATACACTGATAGGTTCCATGCTAGTAAACAACCACTCTCAATGAAACAATGCTAAACTAGGATCATTGTGGTCTTTAAAAGGTTTCTTTGTACTTTTATGCAGATTGTTTTTTTGCTGGCTGAAGCACAGCCAGAATAAAGAGTCTGCAAATCCTTAGAAGAAATTTTTTGTGGCTCTTCAGAATTTTCAATATCTCGCTGAGAATTAGAGCAGGAGGCGAGATGACTAAGCTGGGGGAGAGGGAGACTCTGCACCAATGAGTTGGGACATACAGTCCAACAGCCCTGGCAGAAACCTACTGCTGAGCTCCCTGGCTTTCTCAAAAAGGCAGCGGGAGCAGGCAGAGGAGCCTGGCACTGCCCTCCGGCTGCTGAGAGCCCTAAAGTGCTATTCTGTACTTACAGGAATTTTAATTCACTCTGATCATACAAAGCCTCTGGCTGTTTTCCTAAATCCTATGAGAGCTGTTTTCCAAAGAGCCTTACTTCGGTGGCTCAAATTTGGGGACAGCAGTTTTTGTCTCTACTTCTGAAACCATAAGGCTCAATCCCACATGGGGGAGTAAAGGAGCTTAATGGGTCCCTTTACTCCTCTGGATGGGCCATCTGAGTCCAAAATCCCACACATTGTGACCTGGCGAGCAACTGCTGCCAGACCACTACCCTCCCTCCCTCACAGGTGGGGAATAGACGGACTCATGATTACGCCCCTCCTGCCTTTGCAGCACACTGGCCTGGACAGCTGAGCCCATTTGGAAGTAAGCTGCACTAAGAAATGGGCTAACATGGCTTACTTCCCCGACGGAGCAAGGGAGAAGCAGGATTGAACTGTGACTCCTAGTCACAATTGGGGTACCTACTTTTCCTGCTGGGGCAGTGCAACCAGGTGCTGGCCCTTACTCGGGGTGGATTGCAAGATGCCACCCTCGCCCTTAGTGATATCTCTGGTTTTATGAAGATTCTTTTTAGGTTAATAGAGGAATGGGTGGGAGTGAGAATGATCTGTCATTTCATAAATGGGGCAGCTATCTTGTGTGCCATTTCTTGTTCACTTGGGGCCGGATCCTACCCCCCGATGATAAAGCAGGCTCTTGCCATTCTGTGGGCCCCACATTCACAGATTTAACAGGGTTTGCTGTAGAGACAGGACAAAATGGAAAATCTGAGATCCAGATAATCACCCTGCAGTTTTGGGTGTTTGGATTCAGTCTTTTCATCGTTATAAACCCTATATCTGGATTTGCATTTCTTACCCTCCTCCCGTCTCAAAACTAAGAGTATTCAACTCAATTTCTATTGGTCTTTTAAGAGCTAAAGCCTATGTAATCTATCAGTCTCAGGTTGGTTATATCCAGCTTCACCACATTCATTTGAACATCAGTGATCTAACTCAACAGTACAAAATGCAACAATCTTAATTTAGATTTTTGTTTCTTTATTTTCACATCTGCTTTCCAAAATAAACCAGTCAGTTTTTTACTGGTCGGTACATGAACTAAAATATATCTTGCTTGAGTACGGAAGTGGCTTAGATTAATGAGTTACATTTATTTAGGTTCTTCATTTTTACTGTAGTGTAAAAATAGATTTTTATGTTTCTAAACTACTAGTTATTACTGGCCTGATTTTTAGACTGCTGAGCAGTTGTAGCTCCAAGTTAACTCAGTGGATACTCAAAACTCTAAAAATCAGGCCATGAGAGACTTACTCATTGAAATGTATAAACTGTATTCTTGGTTAGAACCCACTAAAATACGCATATTAGGAAACGTTTGTGTTATTTGAATACAAAACAACTACATTTTGATTGAGATACAGAATAAAATTAATGAAGATGACTCATCTAATAACTTTGCATTTAAATGGCAAGTTTCAGAATGAATGATCCCCAGGCATTTAGCAGAAGGGAAGAATAAACAAGTCATTGAATTTTTAGGCAGAATGTAATTACCTAAGTTGGATTCTGGCCAGGACACAGGGCTACCCACTCCTATTCTCGCAAAAAGTTCTACTACTAAAGAAATGGCAGCTGTTGTAGCAAAAGAACCTACCAATTGCTCATGCAACCTACATCTGTTTAATTCTGAATGGGTTTGACTGCTACCAAATATATAAAGACAAACCACTGAAGTGGAAGTTACCAGCTAATGACCTAGAAACAGAAACCCACCTGCTAATCTTCCACATCTTTGGGGGAGTTCCTCGTACAGCCCAGAAAACTCCCAGTTTCCCCTTGAATACATTCTTCCCAGTTTCCTGGGAAGGGTAAGATCAGAGCTCCCTCACATTGGGTGCAATGGCCAGAAATCAGCAGCTCTTAGGACACATGCAGAGGAGACAGCGAACCAGGGAAGCTATGTAAATATAGCTCTTAAGAACCATGCTGCCACACTCCCTCCATACTACCTGCCAGGAGCTGCCCCAGAATCCCTCTTCAGAGCAGTGCTGTGTTTACAATGGCTCCAGTAGCTCCATGGAGCCGGGCCCGTGCTGAGAAGGGGCCCCGGCCTGCTCCACTTGCACTGCGCCCCAAGATGCCGCTGGCTCTCCCCGCCCACCACTTGCTTCTCTCGGCCTGCCTGCCAGCTGGCCAAGGGCTCCTCTCTGCTCCCTGGCCCCACCCCCTGCTCCTCTCAGCCCCCTGGCCGGACCCCAGTGCACCTCCGGCTCTGGGCAGTCTCTGCTTCCCACCACCTGTGGAGCCCCACCTGTCTCCCTGGAACTGAGCCGCCTGGGACTGGTGCAGAAGCCTGGCCAGTCTCAGCCAGGTGTGTGGTTCGGGGGAGGGGGGAAGGACAGTGCGGAGAGCTTGGCTGGGCCCCTCCAGGCAAATGCATCTTGAGGGAGCCCAGCCAGGGCAGGCCCTGGCCTGGCTGATTGCACCACTCCTGAGGGGCCAGAGCGATTCCCAGCCCTGGGACTGGCCCTGGCTGCACTGCTGGCTCAGCCCAGCAGACACAGTCACCTCCTAGCAAGGCCGGTGAGTGCAGCCAGGAGGCAGGGCTTGGGGGAGTGGGTCTGTGGGGAGTATGCAGGGCGTGCTGGGCTGTGAAGGGGCGGGGAGGATCTGTGTCTATTGGGGCACTAGGGAGTGGTGCTGGGTAGTTGTGGTGGGGCTGTGGGCAGGGATGGTGTTGTGCAGGGCACTGTGCATTTGTGGGTGGGTCTGGGGGGGCTCTGGCCATAGGGAGTTGGGGGGTGTTGGGCAGTGGGGGAGCATGTGGTGTGGCATGGCATGGACAGGCCACTGTGCGTCTGGCAACTGCTGGTCTATAAATAGTGCCCTCTCATTGGGCAGAGCAGGACCACCCCTGCCATGCCATGCTCCATTGCCCCTGGCTGGCCCCTCGCTCTGGGGACTGACTTCCACATGCCATGCTCCATTGCCTCCATGGGGGCCCACAAATATGTTTGGCACCAGGCCCACAAAAGGTTAATCCAGCCTGGAGGAGTTTGCAATTACAAATGAAAAGGTTCTGCTGGGCATTATGTTACTCCTGGAACCCCACTGGGGAGTAGGGGAATATTTCCTGCTCCCAGCTATAGAACCTAGTCCCTGTAGGTGGCTACCCATGGTGATAGGGGAGAGCATATGCACAGCCAGCATTCCTCTTAACCCTGATACTGCTTTTAGATCCCTTTTTCTTTAAAAATCTCTGCATTTTCTATAACTTGTGTGGGATTCAGGAACCATTTGAAAAAAGGACAACCCCTGAGAACATTCTAGTACTTACTAAGGCCCTCAGTAGAGCATTTAAGTATGTGCTAAAATCAATGAAATTTAGGAATATGCTCAAATGCTTTGATCAACAGGGACAGGATTACTCATGTGCTTAAAGTTAAGCACACATTTACGTGCTTTGCTGAATTGGGCCTAAGACTCAAAAAAGGGCTGCTCCCTAGCAAGGAACTCTGCCCAGAGTCCACTGTTTCTTGCCCCTCTCCCCTAAATCTCTTTAGAACTGTTACCAGACCAAGGCTGTTCTAGAACTTAAAAGGCAAATTTATTCAATAAGCACTAGATCAGGTGGCAGCTGCTAGACAATCTGCCACCAATCAGCAGTTTATGAAAGAGTAAAGAATCCAATAATAACTCACAGTTGGGGAGGGAGAGACAGCCTGCAGTTACGGTGGGAAGGTCATAGTTAGACTATTCTTTTGGTGAAATCGTTTCTTATCAAATCTATTTTTAGCTGGTAAATTTGCCAGTCCTGCTGGACTCTGCTAGCAGGATACCCACAGCTGAGCCCTCTGCAATATATACTATAGGTCAGAGGTGTGGGACTTTTGCATGGAAGGGGGAAATTTGAAGATAAAGTAGGGGAGAGAAAGATATACCATTTTGTCCCATTTCCCCTTTTACCTCCCTGCTTTTCGAGGTGGAGAGAGAGAGATCCTTATGCAATGACAATGACACTGACTTTTGATGACACTCAGTCCATTCCCAGGCGATAAAACCTGATAAAAATATTCATCATCCTCTCTCCCAGTCACAGTATGATTTGTGGGTGGTTAGGAAGGGTTCAGGTTATGCAACACATCTGGAAGGTGTTTTTGTAGTTCCCCCACATGCAACTGGCAGCCCTCTGATTTCTATACCCATCCATCTCAAA
Source organism: Chrysemys picta bellii (assembly GCF_011386835.1). NCBI lineage: Eukaryota > Metazoa > Chordata > Testudines > Emydidae > Chrysemys > Chrysemys picta. The sequence continues at coordinate 108,700,012 of NC_088794.1, forward strand.
TGAAAAGATTTGTCTATGTCATTTTCACTTACAGCTCAGAAATCCCTATACAAAAATTGAACAAAACCAATCTGAGGTCTACTTTCCTAAAGAAGCATGAAAAACTCTGGCAGGTCTCAGTGTAAACCAAGTTTTTCCAGTTGGATTACAGCACCATCTTCAGGCCTTTCCGTAGTGCAAGCTTGTTCAGTTTATTCTCTTTTCTGTACATACATATTCTTTGATTCCAGCAGGATATTTAATGATTTAAACAATGACAAACTATATCTTTTACACTGTCTCATTTAGAAGAAACTGAGCAAAATCCCTTTGGATATGGGTGGTAAATTTGTTGGCTACACACTATATATATATATAATTTACAGTACAGTTCTGTTTGTGATAGTTGAAAACAGAACTGTGAGATAATAGTAAGATACAGTATGTGTGAAATGCCTTAGTTAAGAACTGAAAACTGAACAACAGATTCTTGCTACAGTACCACAAGCTTAAAATGCTGCTTGCATTGGTCCATATATACTGCTATGTAGCAGCAGTAGCTGTGATTGGTCCATTAGCTCTCATTACACTTTTCTCAGGCAGACAGATAAATATAGATATCAAGTATTCAGAATTTTCGATGACACAAATCGCTAGGTCAGCTTTGTCCATGGAGTCTCTTGTTTGATAAATGACTTATCAGAACAAAAGAAAATAAAGTGTTCTGATACATTTAAAAGACCCTGGGATATAGGCTGGTTGAGTGTGCAATTTAACAATTAGACTTGTATTAAAACAACATCCATCTGTGCAGAAATTATCTGCTGTAACAGTACAAATGGATTTTTAAAAACACCCACCACTTTTCACCTTGAAGAACCTAAGGAATTTACAGGGCTGGATTCCATTCCAAAGGGTTCAATGTACACCATTTCATCACTTGAGAAATCCACTAGTGTTTGTGAGTGTGCATTGCTGCCCTAGGCCAGTCGCACAGATTTTGGAGATATGCAGCAACCTGAATCTTAAGGACAGGGCTTTACAGAACATGCTTTAGGGCACAGACATGGATTCTATGCAGGCTCCCTTCACCTGCTCAGTGCCAGGTGAGATCACTTAACAAGACTTTGTGCCTTCATCTGGACATCAAACTGCGCCAGATCTTCAGTTCTTGCTGTAAATTACCAGGCAAACTAGTCTGACACATGACTAGTCTCACTAACCCCAAGTATTCAAAAAATCATGTTGGCCCCCCATATCAATCATGAGAGATTTGTTTTAAACTCATAAGCATAAAAATAATTTTTGTTCTTTATTTGCTTTCTGATGTTTCAGATCTTTGGAAGGGCTGTCACATTTTTAAGCTTCTCTCTGCCACCAGGAGGTACAGAAACATTTTTTAAATGAAAACTGAGATTCAGATGTAATCACATTACTCCAAGAGCTTGGACTTAAAGCAAAACATCAAATATCATGAACCTCACGATAATATCATGAGAGTTGGCAACACTGCACATCAGCATGTAAAACCTTTTGGAAAGCCTTTTTTTGTTTGTTTGTTAAATCTCTGCTGTGATGAGAATTTGAACTAAAATAATGTTCTAAATGCAGCCAAAGATGATTGAAGTCCATGTAAATGCCCTTTAAAACAAGGATACCCTATCATTCCAAAAGGTATGTGTGAGCTATGTACCTATGTAGGGCATTTGTTGTTTTAAATGCTATATATGTTATGGCGTTAGAAGCCATGAAGTTGCTGCATAACTGATGAGAAGCAGCATATGCCACACACACACTCACTGCTTCAGAGTAATTGCACATATAAAAGTAGATTTCTTTTTTTAAAAGTCTTGCGTGCAGAGAAGAATCATTAATTTCACTTGAAGTGATTCCCAAACAGGATATGGAGCCTCTAACAGCTCTTTGGGTTGTGCCAATTGTATTGTGCAGGTGTTTAATCCAAGTGCTCAACTGCACGTAGGGAACACTCATTCCGCAAGTGCCGGGTGGAGTGAGAGCTGCATGCTAGTGTCACATAGCTGCAAGGGGTTGATTCCTCAAAATCAGCAGAAACCTTGGGAAGCTGCTAATTTTTGTAAACAAGAGCCTGGGTTTTATGGAGCAAAACTGAGCAGAAAACACTGAAGTACACGAGAACCAAATCCCTTCTGCCAAAGCCTCTTATTACAGCAGTGAAGCACTAAAACCTGCCATAAACAAGCTGATTGCTCATTTCAGCCTCACTCTGTGTCTGCAGTCAGGAAAAGCAGCAGCAGCTTCAACCTAAGTGGAGCTGTTGGGATAGGAAACATCTCTTGAAGGTCATTACCAATCTTATTTTTAGGCTTTCTTAGAACTTCCTCATTCACATAGAACAGAAAACAATATATATTTGCTTAGGATGAAAGCTGAGATGGGGTCACTGGAATTGTTGGTGTACACAATACAACTACACATGCTTGCTCTGCTTTTTAAGGCAGTGACTGATATGAGGCTGTGGGAAGATTAGATGTTCTTAGGGGAAGTAAGGATAAAAGTCCCAATGTGGCTGCTAATGGACTTTTGATCTCAGTACAAACCACTAGAAAGAGTTTGACAAAAGGACAGTCTCCTCTAAAAGCTGACATGGAACCAGGGAGAAGACTAAGGTTATGACTGTCTCCCACTTCCAGGAGGCTGTATTTGTGTGTGGTGGGGAGAGGCTATGCCTGCAGTGTTACTCAAGGACCAGGGGGAAGGAAGTATAGCAGAGAGGCAGCATGGACTGGCCCTACACAATGGAAGTGTGGTTAGTGAGGGGGCAATTGTGGATGATCCTTATGAAGCGGTACTAGCAGAGATTGAGCCAGAACCATTGATATCATTGGCTTTATGGTTCCAATCCCTCTACACACAAGACCTACTCCTAATTGCAGTCTCTGCACTCGGTAATTGAAGTTTAAATTATGTGCTTCAGTGAACTGGGCCCTGCGGGCCTGACTGAAAATCCACTGAAGCACAGGCACAGACTTTGTGATTTCCCGGGGGGAGATGATTGACCTCCACTCTGCCCCTCGCCTCTCCCCCTCTCTGTCCCCTCCCTGCCTCTTCCTGCCCCATTCTGCCTCCTCACCCTCCCCCCCAGCACCTCCTTCACACTGCTGAACAGCTGATCACGGGTGGATGGGAGGTGCTGGGATGGAGGGGGACAAGCTGATCAGCAAACTGCCGGTGGGTGCTGAGCACCCACTTTTTTTTTTCCGTGGGTGCTCTAGCCCTGGAGCATCCATGGAGTCCGCACCTATGCACTGAAGTCAATGGGAGTCTATTGACTTCTATGGGTTTTGAATCAGGGACTGAGAAAGAACTTGCAAGGTAAGGCCCAAAGTAAAAATGTATCTTGAAATTGATGTATCAGTTCTTTGGAGCTGTAAACAACAAGGCTGACCAGAGCACAACCAAGAGGAAAGTTGGGAGGGAACACAAGCCTCTCTGTCCCCTTAGGGATAAGGTTTCAAGAGAATCTCTGAATTCCCATCTGCCTTTATGAGAGGTAGCAGTAGCCTTTACTAGAAACTTATTTAAAATCTATAACATTAAACATTAATAAGCCAAAAAAAGGTCAACTCCTAAAGGTAGCTGAAATATATAAACAAAGAACATGGCTACACTTGCAGATGTAGAGTGCTGGGAGTTAAACCAGCCTTCAGAGACCGCAGCAGGGAAAACATTGCTGTGTATTTACACACTCAGCTGGAAGCGCACTGGCGTGGCCACATTAGCAGCTCTTGCAATGCCACAAAGAGCAGTGCATTGTGGTAGCTTTCCCAGCATGCAAATGGCTGCAACGTGCTTTTCAAATGCGGGGGGTAGGGTGGAGTGTGACAGAGAGTGTGTTGTGTGTATATGGGGGGGAGTTGGTTTTTGGGGTGCTGAGAGTGTGTCAGCATGCTGTCTTGTAAATTCAGACAGCAGCAGACCTCCCTCTCCCCCCACCCCCCGCCTCTCTCTCACTCACTCACAACAGCAGCATTACACACTAATGGCGTGCTTTGTCCCGGAGCACATAAGCATGCCGGCTGTCAGAAACGGAGCTTTGAAAGTGGATATCCGCATTCCTACAGCCGAGTTCAAAAGAATGACAAGAGTGGCCACTTGACTTAAGGGGATTATGGGACGTTCCCGGAGGCTGATCACAGCGCAGTAATGCAACACCTCATTCACAATGACACCCGGGCGTTTCAGCCGCAGCACAGCAAGCATTATGCTTCTCGTGGAGGTGGATTACCAGGAGCGCTCCAGCTGCAGAGTTCAGGCACTCTATGGCTGTGGCTACACTCAAAACTTCAAAGCGCTGCCGCGGGAGCACTCCCGCAGCACCGCTTTTAAGTGCGAGTGTGGTCGCGCGCCAGCTCTCCCAGCACTGCAGGTACGCCACCTCCACGAGGGGATTATCTTACAGCACTGGGAGCACCGCTCCCAGCACTGGGGCACTGTTTACACTGGCGTTTGACAGCGCTGTAACTTGCTGCGCTCAGGGGGGTGTTTTTTCACACCCCTCAGCAAGAAAGTTGCAGCGCTGTAAAGCGCCAGTGTAGCCAAGCCCTAAGTGCCTTGCCAGTGTGGACAAGTTGGGAGTTAGGTCGCCTGGGGCTGCTTTAATGCGCTCTAACTTGCAATTGTAGCCATGCCCAAAAACATTTAGTTTACATGATTCAGAGTACCCAGAATGCCATGGGACAACTATGCAAATACAAAACCAGCCAGAGTTTTAAACATTCATAGAAATGTAGGGCTGAAAGGGACCTCAAGAATCTAGTCCAGCCCCCTGTGCTGAGGCAGGGCCAAGTAAGCCTAGATCATCCCTGACATATGTTTGTCTAACCTGTTTTTTAAAACCTCCACTTCCACTTGAAATGCTAAACTAGACAGTAACTATTATATCTACATAAGGCCCAGGAAGTTGTAAGGACCCCTATAGTGACAGAATTGGTGTCAAATTGTTGCACTTGGCCACTGGTTCACACAGAGGACTGGTACGTGGCCTTAGGAGGGATTGTACATCTCTCTCTCAGCTCGCTGGTGCACAGAGCAAGCACACAGGCTCCACGCTGAAGAGGAGCAGTTTGTTGTATCTCTATGGAGAATCACCTAAGAGGTAGTTTATCCTTCTAGACTTATTCTGTGGGTGTCAGTTTCTCCAGAAATTGTTCTACCAAAAGTAATGAGAGAAGCCAAAGAAAGATTATTATTTGACAGGTTTCAGAGTAGCAGCCGTGTTAGTTGAACTCTAAGGTGCCACAAGTACTCCTGTTATTATTATTTGAGTGCTGTACAGTCCACAAAGGAAGATATAGAGCCTGGCCAGAGAAGTGTTAAAGGTTTTATAAAAATAAATAAATAAAACTCCCATTTAACAGAACAAGCAGACTTATGCATAAGTGTTTTATCCAACTCCCACCTTCCCAGCCAACCCTCTCCCTTCCAAACTCACAACTACAATTATTGAAAAGGCATGAAATGATTTTAAATTAGCTATATATCTTCACTGAACTGAAAAGAAACCTGCATGGGGTCAACATATTGAAAACAAACACCTTGTCTCATTCCTAGTCTGTTACTTTCAGTGGAACTAGCTATCCACTCCATGGAGTAATTTGATTGAATCTTTCTTTTACAACATAGGAATTGTAGAATAATTACTTGCACTGAAGGAAAGGTTAGCACTGTAGGCAGGGGGGAGGGAGCTGGAAAGGAGCACGCAATCTCAGTCTGGGGTTTACCCATGACTGTAGCTGGCATAAAACAAACACATTTACCAATGAATTATTCCAAGATAATTAACAGATTGAGGGAGAAACTTGCAACAGTTTAATGCCTACTGTCAATGGAAATGACTACCAAGCTCAGCTTTGCCTACCCAACTCACAAAGGCCAACAAGGCAGAGAGACAGGGGAGGGGAAACAAATCAAGGAAGAAAACACAGCATTTGTCAGTTGTTAATTATAAGGTGCTCACATTGGAGTAAGAGGGATGTTACCAGAGCTTATTAGGAGATGGAACAATAGTCTATGGAAGCAAGTAGCTTTGTAAGAGAGCTAGAACTCACTGGGCCAGATATTGTAAATAGACAGAGCTACAGTGAAGTCAACATGGATTTGGTCCGCTGGGCATCTTTCATTTTTGTTCTAGACACATCATAGTTGGTGAAATGGCAGTTTTTTTGGTTAATCTGCAAAGTTGCATATATCATGATCAATGGCTGCAGAGCCCGGTCCTTTAAAAAGATGCATGTTTCAAACCAATAAAATGTGTTTGCAGAGTTTTACACTTACAACTTGGAGTGCAAAACAAAACAGCAGAGTGGTTGCTGATGTAGAGAATCATAGTCCCATTCACATAAAGAGTGGCAGCTAACATACACAGCCTTCTATAGGGAAGATATCCATGTGAGATTTGTAGCTTATCCACGTACAACAGGAATAAATAAATGGTGAAGAATCTGATACCAATCTTACTCTGCCTTTTTTTTTTTTTACTTGCTCAAGGGAACATAATTCAAATGCTTCTGTGCAGAGTCATTATGTACAGAGCCAAGTTGATCTTCCACTTATTAAGGAATATTTAGCACCCTTACTCAGAAGCTCTTAGATCAATGGAGTCCACCAGTCTTGATCTCAGATTGCTCTTGCTAACAGTGTGGTTACGGTAATGCTAGCCCTGATCTTCAAAGGAAAAAGGATATTAGAGTGGAAGCCTATGGTAATAAAATCTGATGCAATGAAACTGTTTACTGTGAAATGTTCATATGTCGCCACCAAATCTGAGCCTGCACTTTCAAAAAGAAACTCTAATTATTCAACAGTCACAAAGTGGCAGGAAGGTTGTTTAAAGATTATTTTTACAACACATCACACTGTGACTTTGCAACCATAAAGGAAGTATGAGGGATATAAATATTACACAAAATACTCAGAGCAATTACGAATCACACATTCTGAACATTTTAATAGCAGCTTCTAAATAAATAAAAAGATATGCTTTTTTTTAAATTAAGGAAATTATATACAGCAAAAAAAAAGGCTTTATACCTGTACACATATAAGTGCCAGAAGAGGTCTGATCAATGAATGGTAGAAGAGGGAGAAAGAGCAGGACTAATAGAGAAAGAGTGAAAAATCTAAGCAAGTATAACAAGGAGGTATGTATGTGCATGAAATTGGTGCCCACATCAATCACGATGTTTGAATGAACCTGGCAATTTGTGACAGAGCAAGAAAACTATCTTGCCCTTAAACTTATAAGATATATCAAAGCAAAATGCAAGTCTTATAACTCCCAAGCCAGTGCCCTGGCCAGTACTACACACTGCCTACTGTTCAGTTTGGGGACTTTTGTCATTTCTTAAGCAATTACCATCAAATGCTGGAAAAGATGAAAGCTAAAACCAAAACCCCTTTAAAAAGCTTCAAAATAGTTAAAACATCTCTGCTGCAAGGCTGAGAGGAATAGGCTACCAAGTCCGCAGCCCCAAGAACCCCCAGCAGAGGGATACAAGCATTCCACCACAACCAAAGAGTCATTTTGTTTCTGAAGCCTTCACACACACCACACATGTAAGTACAATTCTAGCTACCAGCCATTATTTGTGAACAAAAATATACTGAACACTCTTGTTGTTATATCTAGTTCCTATCTACTGTAGGCTTTTCTAAGGCACCTATCAGCATGGTATCTAAGTGCCATTATACAGTTACCGGTACCGGTATATACCCTAGATTTTTTCCTGTGTTCATGTACCTGGGAATCAATAGACAGGAGACAAGCTGGCTGTTAATTAGATAGGAGATTTGAATAATAGGAACCCTCCTATATTTAACCCTGTGCTGTATTTACTATATTTTTCTTTATAATGTAGAAATTTGTAACAATCTATTATATTGACATAAGGATCTCATACAAAATGATCATATGTCCCAGTTCTAGTGGAGCAGTCCCTGTTTGTCACGTGATGTCCCAGGAGCTCAATTTGGAACACTTATAGCATCGAAGTTTTTCATTTCATCAGTCAAAACATTTGTTTTTATAACTAAAATATGTTTGTTCAAGGTGTATTGCTATAGCCCATAGAATGTGCTCTGTGTTTAGCAGGAACACAGCCCAGTGGAACGAGTGTTCTGTGTAATCCACAGTATTTGGAGTGAAGATGAATGAGTGAAGATGCTATCACAGCTGTTCTTTTGCTCAATAAAAGCTAGTGACAAATTCTCAGTGTGGCATGTTAAACTCATTCAGAACACTAAGCACTGGGGAAAATCCTCCACTTTGAGAAATATACACGTTGCTGTAAGTTAGAGACTAGTAGTAGTGATATCAGCTCACGTTATTTTAAAAATACACTTTTGTAACAGTATTTTTGACCCTAAAAATGTGGCTACAAAAACAAGTCAGTTTTTCCTTTTGAAAATATGTCCACCTTACTTATATAGCATTTTTCATCTGTAGATTGCACCTTGGATTCAATCAATTATAGAAAAAAAGTCCTTAAATTTAAAGCACATCTGGTTTCACTTGTGGTAGCTGACCTATGTTTTACTACTTTCACTAAAGGTAACAATAAGATTCTCAGATAAGTCTCAAACTATGGAAAGCTATTTTGAATAGCATTTAATAATAATAAAAATGCTTTAAGATTTGTACATAGTAATGAACTGAGACCCAAGAAATCCTTTTCCTACTCAGAGCTAATTTTCATACTGGGTCATGCAACAGATCCCAGCTTTTAGTCAAAAGACTAACAGATTGTAGGAACTACTAGGAAATGGATAGAAAATAAGACAGAAAATATCATAAGGCTACTATATAAACCCAGGGTGTACCCACACCTTGAATACTGTATCCATTTCTGGTTGCCCCATCTCAAAAAGGATATAGTGAAACTGGAAAAGGTTCATAGAAGGGCAACAGATCAAGGGTATGGAATGACTTCCATATGAGGAGAGAGTACAAAAATTAGGGCAGTTCAGCTTAGAAAAGAGATGACAAGGGGGGATGTGATAGAGATCTATGAAACCATGAATGGTGTGGAGAAAGTGTTATTTACCCTTTCCCACAATACAAAAACCAGAGGTCACTTGATGAAATTGATAGGCAGCAGGTTTAGTACAAACAAGAGGAAGTACTGTTTCACACAATGCACAATTAACTTATGGAACTCATTGCCATGAGATGATGTGATTAACGTTAAGATTTTGTCATGGTTATTTTTAGTAAAAGTCATGCACAGGTCATGGGCAATAAACCAAAATTCACAGGAGCCCATGACCTGTCTGTGACTTTACTAAAAATAACCGGGAAGCAGGGCTAGGTGGGGGGGGGGGGATGAATGACAGCTGGAGTCACATGGTGGGGGGACTGACAGGCCTTCCCCCCCCGCCATGATGGGGGCAGAGCCCCGGCTCCAGCAGCCGCAGCCGCAGCCACAGCAGGGGCATGCAGCCATGGGAGGAGGAAGGGAGCGGGAGATGCAGTCACAGTGGGGGAGGTGCAGTCATGGGGTGTGTGTGCAGCCCCCACTCTGGAGCTGGCTGCAGCTGTGGGACAGGGGCACACAGTCCCGGCTCCAACGCCAGCCACAGGCACACAGCTCTGGCCGCAGCCGGGGGGAGGGGAGGGCGCACAACCCTGGGAAGCCACCAAGGGGGCGCACAGCCCCTGCTGCAGCCCCCAGTGGAAGCTGTGGGGCAGGGGCACACAGCCCCAGCTGCAGTCCCCATCGCAAGGCATGGGGCAGGGCCGCACGCTCCTGGTTCGAGCCCCAGCTGCGGGGCAGGAGAGAATAGCCCCAGCTTCAGCTGTGTCAGAGGTCTCATAAAGTCATGAAATCCATGAGTACCATGACCTCTGTGACTAAATCATAGCCTTAGTTATGGCCAAAAATATAACTGGGTTCAAAAAAGAATTAGATAAATTCATGAAGATAGGTCCATCAGTGGCTATTAGCCAAGATGGTCAGTGATGCAACCCCATTATTAGGGTGACCCTAAACCTCTGACAGCCAGAAACCAGAAGGAGAAGAAGGGAGGTGGATTGCTCCAACTGCCCTGTTCTGTACATACACCCTGAAGCTCTGATACTGGCACTGTAGGAGACAGGATAATGGACTAGATCAATGGACCATTGTTCTGACCCAGTATGGCCGTTCTTATTGCAATCACTACATTAGTACACTGAATAGATAAGTAAACGTAAGAACGGCCATACAGGGTCAGACCAAAAGTCCATCTAAGCCCAGTATCCTGTCTTCTGACCGTAGCCAATGCCAGGTGCCCCAGAGAGAATGAACAGAACAGGTAATCATCAAGTACCTTGAAACTGTCTACTTTAACTACTTCAATAAACGTTTCCCATTAGATTACAATTTTCATTACGGGAGAACGTATGTATTTGATACATACATGAACACCATGGGCCTGATTTACAGAAGGTTCTGAGCACCTGTATCTCCCATTAACTTCAAACAGCACTCTAAGCACTCAGCACTTCTTTAAAATGAAGACTCCAACAGATTGGGCTGCTAGGAACTTTCAGGTAACAAAAATGAGAGAAAAAACAGAAATGGATAAAGAAAGGGAAGAATTTGTATGAGTATGTGAGAGTGTGGGTGCATTCATAATATTATTGGAATTCAGAATAATGAAAATGGCATTTAGCCTGACACAGACAGTCCATATTACTCAGTGTTTTTCCCTATGTTGGCAGCTAAGCCAAGCACTTATATTCTGGTGTTTTTTCAGATATTTGTGTGTTGGACATTACCCCACAGCTACCAGAAATAGCACTACAAAGAGGGAGCAGTATATATCATTGGATTTGTTTGTAGAACCCATAATAGTGGCCCTGTGACCATTAACTTTCTCTTTGTGATCATCTTTTTTTTTACATTATGGCTGAGACTACACTTTATTTCTCTTTTGTGGTTTAGTGGGGGAGATAATATTTCAGAGTGCACTTTGTCTCTCTATATCTCATACACACACTTTTAAAATGTCATCACTGTTTTGGCAAAATACAACTGAGTGAAATGAAATTCATGTCCAGTGTGGGTACAGGCAACCAAGGTGGTGGTATGGTTCCATCAGGTGAAGTGTCACAAGAAAGTCAGAAAAGCTCAACATACTAGATTGATATGACTACATTCGTGCATCAGTCTTTTAGAATACACCCCACCCTCCGTGTATCAAGTTTTAGTTTGCGTTGTTTTGACTGATTTTCTTCCCATTGACACTAGAGACAGTCTTGTCAGTCGCAAAGCAAAATGGCTGCCAATTCTGTCAAGAAGTCAGAGATTCAGGCCTACCCTACACCTAAAACTTAGATCAGCCTAGCTACGTCACTCTGGGCTGTGAAAAATTTCATGCCCTGAGCACCAAAGTTAAGTCAACCTACCCCTCGTTTAGACAAGGCAAGGATGATGGAAGGATTCTTCCTTTGACCTAACTACTGCCTCTTGAAGAGGTGGATTAACTACATCGATAGAAAATACACTTCTGTCAATGTAGGAAGCATCTGCACTACAGCGTCACAGTTGCAGCAGCATCGCTGTGCAGCTGTAGCATAAATATACCCTCAGTAACAAAAGGTGGTAACTTCTGAGGCGGAGGAAAGTCTTTCTTAAAACAAAAAAGCTCTCCCTTTTGATACCTCCTGTCTCCTCTCAGCCCCCTCACCCAAGATCCCCCGCTGCTGGCTCCTCTCCAGCCAACCCCAGGACCCTGCCAAACAGCTGATTGGTGGCCAGCCCTGGAGCCGAACAGTTGTGGCTGCTGAGTGCTGAGCACCCCTATTTTTTAAGGTGGGCTTGAGTTCCGGAGCATCCAAGGAGTTGGTGCCTACGTTGGTGCCACTTGTGTTGGATGCAGCAAGGGCCGGTGCTACCATTTAGGCCAACTAGGCGGTTGCCTAGGGTGCCAAGATTTGGGGGCACCAAAAAGCGGCTCCCCCAATTTTTTAATTAATTTATTTATTTTACAGCTGCCGCTGCGCTGGGAGGGAGAGGGAGTCTGAGCCGCCGGCAGACAGCCCCCGTTCAGAGCTGCCACACAGATCCCCGGGCTGGGGAGCTGCCACGGGGGGGTGCCTCAGGGCGGGGGTCAGCTGCCGCATGGCTCCCCGGGCTGGGGGGGAGCTGCTGCGGGGGGGGGGGGGGCGCCTCAGGGTGGAGGGGGGCCTGGGAGCTGCCACAGGGCTGGGGCGGGGGCGCAAGGTGGAAGTTTCGCCTAGGGCGCAAAACTTGCACCGGCCCTGGATGCAGCTAGTGTTGGTAGCCATTAGTATTCTCAGGGATGGAGTCAGGGGTGAAAGTAACTTAAAGGACTTACCAGTACGCTGGAGTCCTGAGCGGGGGGGGGAGGGGGGACGGCCTCAACCGGAAGACACGGGGACTTTCAAGATTTAAAGGCCCTGGGGTTCCAGCTGTGGCTGGGAGCCCCAGGGCCTTTAAATCACCCCGGAGCTACCAGCTGCAGAGGCGGCTGGGAGCCCTGGGGCTCAGGGGTGAATTAAAGGGCCCAGGGCTGGCCGCTGCGGAGCTCCGGGCCCTTTAAATCACCGCGGGAGCCCGGTTGCCAGAATTCCGGTGGGGATTTAAAGGGCCCGGGGCTCCCCGCAGAGGCCGGAGCACCGGGCCCTTTAAATCCCCACCCAAGCCTGGCTGCCAGAGCTCCGGCAGCGCTTTAAAGCCCTGGGCCCTTTAAATCATCGCCGCGGAAGCCGGTCCAGTCTGGCACAGCGTACTGGCTCATGCCGGTACACCGTACCAGACCATACCGGCTTACTTTCACCTCTGGATGGAGTGGTAATTTTAGAAGTGACTGTAGTGTGCTAGATGCATAACATTTAGGAGAACTGGAAAGCTACAGTTCACTGGAATCACTTTTGAAGTACAAATTATTTTGGGAAACTACTCCGAGTTTTGTGAAGAGATGGTCTACATTTTTTGGCCAAACTCGCTTCAGTGTTAAAAAAATGCAGATTCGGCAACACAGAAAAGTTTTGCAAATCTGTGTCAGTTTTGCTGAATTGCTTTGGCTGAAAAAACAAAATATTTCATTTCAACATTTTTTAAATGAAACATTGATTTGTTGTGGTTCAAAATTACTTTTCATTTTGATTTTTTTTATTTTCTTTATAAAATATCAAAAACATTTTAAAATGATTGACAATGAAATGGTTCAGTTTTGTCAAAATGAAATGTTTCATTAAAAAAAAAAGATTCCCCCCCCCCTCCACTTTTCAATTCTCAAAAATATTTCAAAACATTTCATCCTTGACTTTTTTTTAAATGTTTGGAATTGGAAAAAAAAATCTGCTATTTGCACAACTGTAGTGTTGTGTCCTAAACTTTGCTTGCGTTCAGTGGACTATTTATGATGTAACACGCAGAAGGAACCTTTAGCAAAAGATTCAAGGGGCATGGACAACAGGGAGAGGAAGTAAGAACAGAAAACTTCTGAGTTGGTAGAAGGTTGATTCCTTCCTTCTAGAGTAGAAACAGAAAATAAAATTTTTGAATTTGAGGCAACTACCTCGGGTGCCGAGTGAAGCAAAGACAGTTACAGGGAACTAGAATTTATGCCATTTAGAATGTCTTTGTTCCCTTTCACCCATCATATGCCAGTATTTACAATCTCTCAAAAGTAGACATGTTTCATAAAGCCATATCATGGTGGGGATATGTCTTTCCTATTCAATATCTGTCTACTGTTGTTCTCTTTGTTGAAGTTGTAGTTGCTTCTGCTGTTTTTCACAATCTCATCCTGTCTGTATATAAAAAGTTGGTATAAAATTCTCTTTCCCCTGCAGTTTCCCTAAGTTAATAGTGCAGGTTCCCTGCTACTTGAGATTTATCATTAGTTCTAAGAGTCTATCTATCATTGGCAGGATTTTCAAAAGCACTCAACATGACCTAACTGTATTCCCCCATTGAACCAATGGTAAAACTCCCACTGACTTCAATGGGGGCAGAGTTAGGCCAACCCTGAGTACTTCTGAACATCCCAACCTTAATGCACCATCCATCTAATGATCATCCTTATTCCTTACACTTTCCCTGATACTTTCTCACCCATTTTTATTTTTATATTTGTCTACTCTCATATAAGCAGTGCCTTCTACTTCAACATTCAACATTGCTATTGGCATAGCCATCCCTTGGGTATGGCGAATCGGGGCGACTGCCCCGGGCCCCGCACTTCCAGGGGCCCCACCCTTCAATAAAATCATAAGGAGGCAGGCGGGCAGGTGAGGTGGGAGAGCAGGGTGAGGAGGCGAATGGGGAGGTGAGCGGCAGGCGGGCAGGTGGCCAGGGGCCAAGGAGGAGCCCCTCTACCAGAACCTCCCCCACCCTGCAGCACCTCCTGCCCCCTGGCAAGCCCTGCTGATCAGCATCTCCCCCTCCCTCTCAGCACCTACCAACTGCTGCAGATCCATGTTTTGCGGCGTCAGGAGGCACTGGGGAAGAAGGGGAGAGGAGTGAGGGCACAGCACACGTGGGGGAGGGGGCAGAACTGGGTGGGGAAGAGGTAGGGTAGGATGGGGCCCTGGGGGAAGGAGTGGAGTGGGGGTGGGTATGGGCAGAGGAGCAACCCCCGGCAAATTAGAAACTCAACGCCTATGTCCCAGGCCCCACACACCTCTAGGGACGGCCCAGCATATTGGTCTAAATGCATGGTCTCTTTGATCAGACTCCTGAAATCCAAGTGGCTTGTGTCCGTTTCCCATTCCTTCCCAGTCTGTTCTGTGAATGAGCCCCACAAAGTAACTTCACTTGCTTTGTCATATAAGATGTCCTATCTGTGAAAAGACATTACTTTTTATCAGTTTATACTTTTCCATATATTTTGCCATCTCATCTCCATACATCTCTGGGATCTTGCCTGCCATTGGAGTCAGATATACTACCCTATAATTTCCTATTACTGTAGTGCCTCCTTCAAAGATGGAGGTAATATTTCCTTCCTTCATGTTCATTGACACCATTCCCTCTCTCTACAGGATTATCAAATTATGTTATTGACCACTATTCCCTTTGGAGTCTCTCTGTATTTGGGATCAAGACCCAAAAAGATTCCTACTTCTTTCCACTTGTCAAACATGCCACAAATCCTGCAAACAAACATATATTATACAATCCATAGATTATAAAGACAGAAGGGACTAATATGATCAATTAATCTGATCCTCTACAAAATACATGCCATAGGTCTTCTCTGAATTAATTTAGGAACTAGACACTAGAGCATATCTTTTAGAAAAAACATCCAATCTTGATTTTCAAATATCCAGTGATGGAGAATCCACCACAAAGGTTGGTAAATTGTTCCATGGGTTAATTACCCTCACTGTTAAAAAATGTGCACCTTATTTTGAGTCTGGGGACTGATTGGCTAAGCAGCAGTTCTGCAGAAAAGGACCTGGTGATTACAGTGGATGAGCATCTGGATATGAGTCAACTGTGTGCCCTTGTAGTCAAGAAGGCTAACAGCATATTGCGCTGCATTAGTAGGAGCATTACCAGCAGATCGAGGAAAGTGATTATTCCCCTCTATTCGGCACTGGTGAGACCATATCTGGAATAATGTGTCCAGTTTTGGGCCCCCCACTACAGAAAGGATGTGGACAAATTGAAGAGAGTTCAGCGGAGTGCAACAAAAATGGTTAGGAGGCTGGGGCACATGACTTATGAGGAGAGGCTGAGGGAACTGGAATTATTTAGTCTGTAGAAGGGAAGAGTGAGGGGGGATTTGATAGCAGCCTTCAACTACCTGCAGGGGGTTCCAAAGAGGATGGAGCTAGGCTGTTCTCAGTGGTGGCAGATGACAGAACAAGGAGCAATGGTCTCAAGTTGCAATGGGGGAGGTTTAGGTTGGATATTAGGAAACACTATTTCACTAGGAAGGTGGTGAAGCACTGGAATGGGTTACCTAGGGAGGTGGTGAAATCTCCTTCCTTAGAGGTTTTTAAGGCCAGCTTGACAAAGCCCTGGCTGGGATGATTTAGTTTGAGGTTGGTCCTGCTTTGACCAGGGGGTTGGACTAGATGACCTCCTGAGGTCTCTTCCAACCCTAATTTTCTATGATTCTGTGAATTTATCTAGCTTCAAATTCTAGCCATTGGATCATGTTATACCTTTGTCTGCCAGATTAAAGAGACCTCCATTATCAAATTTCTGTTTGTATTTACTTACAGACTATGACGAAGTCACCCCTCAATTTTTCTTTGATAAGTTACATGGACTGAGCTCCTTGAATCTTTCACTATAAGTAGGGCCCAACCAAATTTATGGTCCATTTTGGTCAATGTCATGGTCATAGGATTTTAAAAATTTCAGATATTTAAATCTGAAATTTCACAGTGTTGTAATTGTAAGTGGCCTGACCCAAAAGGAGTTGTGTGGGGGTCACAATGTTATTGTAGGGAAGGTTGCAATACTGCTACCCTTACTTCTGCACTGCTGCTGGCAGTGGAACTGCTTCCAGAGCTGTGCAGCTAGAGAGCAGTGGCTGCTGGCCAGGAGCCCAGCTCTGACAGCAGAGTCGCCACCAGCAGCAACGCAGAAGGAAGGATGGCATGGCGTGGTATTGCCACTCTTACTTCTGTGCTGCTGCCTGCAGAACTTGACCCTCAGTCAGCAGCCGCTACTCTCTGGCCACCTTTCTGGATTTTTCCTTTAATTTGTCACTCTTTTGACTGATAGAGCCCAGCCTTGCCCAGCCCTCGTTCACCACCAGGAAGCAACTACTTTCTCCCAAAAGAGAGCTCAAGCATCTCTTGGCACAATGTACATTCATTAATTTAGAATATCTTTAAGTCCCTGATCCCGCACCACTAAAGTCAATGGCAGTTTTTACCATTGACTTAAATGGGTAAAGGACCAAACCCTAGCTCAGCATCATAAAACACCCATTTATGCATTAGATAACACCCAGGTTTAAAACTAGTGATAAGCAAACTTCCAAAGGTTGGGGTTTGAGAAAGACAAGCACCCAAACCCTTGGATTCTTAACCAAAGCTTATCCAAACATCTTAAGCCTGCAAATAGAAGAGGGGGTGGAAAAGAGAGTCTGGTTTAAGTTACGGTGTGTCAGGATCCTGGGCAAAGGTATGCAGGACTAGTGGCAGGAGTTTAGGGTTCTAGAACTGAAGCCAGGGGTCAGAGCCAGCATCAGGTTCAAGAGCCAAGCTGAGGGCCAAGTCAAAATCAGCACCAGGAGTTAATTGAGGGCATAGCCAATGACAGGAATCAGGCCAAGGGTCAATATCAGGATCAATATTGGGATTCCAGGGGTCAACCAGGAGTCACAATCCAAGTCAGAAGCAAGGTCAATACCAGGAGCTCAGGAATGGCAAGGCACTTATAGCACCTACCTAGAAAGTCACATTGTTGCCTGGACACTCCCTTGTATGCCCAATGGGACAAGGAGCCAATCAAGGATTGCTAAAACTACTGTCAGAACACTTGAGGTGGAACCTCCTAGGGTATTCAACCTCTGTGGATTGTTGGTCACAGGACAGCACCAGCTTAGAGGAGGTAGCATTGCAGGGCTGTTGGTTGCTTGGTAGCCCTGCAGGCCCTGGTGGTCCATACAGGGTGAAGATTTGGTGGAAAAGGGGAGGGATTATTTTATTTTATCCAAACCAGTTTTCCCATCCCAGATACTATGTAGATACTCAGCTAGTACAATAATGAGCATGGTACACATTCTCACACACTCTTATCTACCTACCTTTTTAAATACATTTCTAGCATTCATGACAGGAAGACTCAACAGTTAATGTATAACAGATTCTGCTCCCAAGATAGGGAACTATTTTGCTCATCATAAGAGTGTTGAAGCTTGGCTATCTCTGCTTTGCCAACAAAAAGTTACACCGAAGTAAAGCCCAAAGAAATAATAATCTGAATAGGAGACAGTTTACAAATTCTGACTTTAAAATATAAAATTTTTGGAGGGTAGGGGAAGTGCAAAGTCGACACTTGTACCTAACCTGTCTTCTCCTATTCTATATAGTCAGCACTAGGAAATGAATCACACTCTTTGGAAAGCAGGAAGGCTGATGCAGCCAGTAATAGGAGGCATCCTCTGGCTGTCCTATCCGTGACTTCAGCCATGCTATCATAACTCAGTCCTTTGCCTTTTCTACATAGATTCCATTGCCAGTCCTTCCAAGGTGTATCTAATGGCAATTATCAAGTGCAATTTTTCTGCAGTGGCAAATACTGTTTACTAAAGACTCAGACACCAAGCTTGGTGAGGATTTAAATTGGTTTAATCCATAAATAGGGCCAAACTGGAACACTGGAATGCCAGCCCCGATCAAGATTTGAACTTTCAGACTTGGGTCCATCTTATGTTTCAGCAGGGGACAAAAAGCAAAGACATCATGCATTAAACCAGAGAAAATTCCTTTGTCCTCCAGTTTTTATTTCTAGGATAGTAAATCTAGCTTATATTATCCAAATCCAAAATTGCATTAAAAGTATTAAAATTAACCATTAACTCCTGTTCATTACAAATCCTGTGTTGAACTTCAGGACTTTATGCGAAGTGTGGGTTGTTTGTGTATGGGTTTTTTTGTGCATGCTCTTTTTTTTTTTTTTTTTTAATTAAAGGTTGTTTTTACTGAGTTGCTTGCCTAATAGGAAGCCGGGCTTTCACCTATCTTTTTCCTAAAACACAACCAATTGTAACAGGTCTCACACAATCAACTGCAATGGATCTGATTCTTAAAAATAACATTTGAGAAAGCAGGTGTCTTCCGGAGAGACTAGCGTTCCACAGATGGGCGAAACGATTAAGTATAACAGGAAGTGCTATCTTGCACTACAACAAAATGTAGTGACAGATTGATAATTGTACTATTCTCATGAGAAAAGCAAGGTCATTATTAAATTTATGGAAACAGTTGCTCATAAAAGACATTTGTATAAACCTAAACACTTTTTTACTGCTATGTTAAATTTACCACAAAACAAAGAACTGTCAGTTAAGACGTTGATCACTCTTTACGCCCCAACACTTCACCATGCACTGTAGAACATACATGTTAGACATGGATTCATAGATTCAAATTTTTACATTTGTGCAGTCATCAAAACATTCCTCATACTCAAATTCCCTACTAAACTCCCCTCATTTCAATGAGATTCATTACACAAAATTCCTGCATGCAGGCAGACATTTGCAGACATGGAACTAAATACTAAACCTCACCAAAAGCATCCTCAGTTACCCATCCATGGAAAATCCTTTGGAGCATTACAGAGGAAATTCCTTGCTACAGAGAAGAGAAAAACAGCAATCACTTTTCCATGCAGTTTCCAATGTTCTTTGTTCCCTGGTTTTGGGAAGGAGGGGAAGAGGCAAAATCCTTCCTGTTCAAATCATAACATATTGGCTTTCTCCAGTATGTTCCCTATAGGTCAGTTACATCTTCTGAGCTTTGTCTAGGTTAATAGACTATACTGTCACTCAACACCACCATGCTACATAGCCTGGGTAAATTGGTTATTTACTATAGAGGGAGACTGGAGCAATCCCTATATTTAGGTTGCTTAACAATTTCCATTATAAAGGATTTGTGTGAACTTTTCATTGAGATGTTCTCACATAACCATTGTTTACAGCAGACCTCTGATATGTGGTTTGAGGAACAACCTCAGGTTAGAGAAGTGCCTATTTTTGTCTCAAAATTCTGTTCAGGTTATGCTAAGAGATAAACCGTTAAGAGTAGCCTTCTCTCTTCTCTGGCTTGCATTCCTTTTGGCAATGCGGTAAAATAAGTAAATAAACACACAGGCCAGTCCCACTGCCAAAGCAGTAGAAGCAGACGACAATGCCTTGGAGCTGCCAAAGCAGCTATATGAGAGAAATGGGGGCAAAGACAGCCAGGCTATCCTCTCCACCCCCAAGGTTCTACACATGGCCCAGTGGTCCATGCCACCCTCTGATGGCAGCACATGAGGTAGAAATTTCCTCCAACTCCAGGAGGTTGGAGAAAGACACAGATGGACCAGAAGTAGGATCTCCCCGAAACATCTGGGAAAGTGTGTGTAGGGTGAGTGAGATGGGCTGACCTAGGCTTCCCCCACCTTCTGTATACCATTAGGACCAAGCATTTGGACCCAGTGGTCCTTCCCTGTTCTGGGGTATGAGCCATCTCCTCCTACTAGCTAAAATAGTTAGCTCTATGGCTCAGATGGTAGTATGCTGTGCTGTAATACCAAAGGCTGAGGGTTTAAACCTTGTAGATGATGTGCAAAGGGGAGATAGAATGTCACAATTGTTTTTACATCTTTTTGAAAACCTAGGAAGTTACATTTTTAAAAACCTACAATAAAAGAAGGTTGCAAAGTCAAGCACTCAAAAGTTTAGAAATGCCAGAATCACAGTTGTAGTGTCCATCCTTAATTCTGCCCCCTTATACATATGCATTATGAAACAGTCTTCAATGACATTACCAGTTTTCCAAAGGACCCTTTGACTCATTCCATGCACAGGAGGCAGAATTAAGGTTATATGTGTAATTGTAAATCTGACCTTTCCAAGGTGTTTTGTATTTGATATTAGAGAAGATAAACCATTCCCAATGTTAACAAATGAAAAAAATTGGAACCACAATCAAAGTCCTGAAAGGCTGAAAGTACTGGTGCTCTACAATAGATGGGTGAACACAAACAAATTTTTCAGGGCTTTGTAGAGGGAAGAGAATTCCAGGCATAATATGAATAGGGTAGTGTTCATTGCAGATAAGTAAATGCAAGGTCACAAATTTACCCAACCTGCCTTTGAGATTCCAAGTACTAACGTAATCAGATTCCTTTTTAGAAATTATCCTCCACTCATTTATTGGTATGTGAATTTAGTGTCCATGAAAGCGCCAAACTGACAATTTAGGGAGCAATGTCTTTTATTTGTCTACGTAACAGAAACAGCACCAGCACAGGTAATCCAAGTTTCTCTTAAACCACCAGTGTGATATAATCTTAATCTAGAAAGAGCACACTTAGTGAGGAAATGGTAGTTCCTCCTCCATGATTATTCAAATTTTAGTGTCTCTGTTGAATTGTTTATAGGGGATCCAAAATATAATTCTGGTCTTTGAGTTCAGCAGAGCACCTGTCTATATACAATAAACTGGACTGAGACTACCAATTAACCATTTTATGAGGATCTCCAAATAGCCTTAGAGCTGACTTTCAGTTACATCTTACCTGGACTAGATCTGAACAGGCAGCGTAAAGGTAAAAGGCTGTGTATAACATTATAAAGGCCCCTGAGCTATCCAGCCCCACAAAAATAGTACTTTTTTTAAAAAACAACAGAGATATACTGTAGACATAGATTAGATAAACAGTGTAACAAAATCTCAGTGTGGTCTATACCCAATAATTCATTCTTTCTGAATAGAAACACACCCTGCTCTGCTGACTAGATTTAGATTCAGTCACTAACCAGTTCACCCGTGTCTAATGTTCACCAGTGCAAATAGCTGTTTTAGGGATCCTTCTCTGCTAAAACCAAATTTGAATCAATTTCCTGGGAAGCCTCACGAGGTCTTGAGGAACTAGGGATCTATGTTTTTACTATCTGAGAAGAATACACTTCTTTAGTCCTAAGGAAACTCTAACCCTGACTTTATCATCCCATCTTTTTGCATGCCTGGTATCTGTGTGAAGCACAATATGGGGAAATTGTATTTTCTACTGTGTTTTAAATAGAAACTTATTAGGATAGTGTCTTTCATGGAAAAATATACTACTATGAAAATGAACTTTGTTTTAGTTAGACCGTACAAACATGTCTTTTAAAAGCAAACAAGATGAATTTTTCTTAAAATATTTAACCAGAAAAAGAACAACAGGTAGAAACAGCCTGACCTTGGAGTGTTACATTGTTATGTTCCCTGATATCCAGTCACAAAACAAATTATTTTATAGGCACCTGGCTCATTATGCTTTACAAATTAAATCTTCATTTATCTATATTCACCAAACAGTACCTATTCATCGCCTTCACTTAAAAACACATTGCCCTTCTTTCTAGCCTTGTTAATTTGTAGATGCTAATTAAATTTATACTCATAAAAGTATCTGTTTAGCATGCATGACTAGATCATCCGTCAATATCCATTATCCATTCCAATATGTTTACCTACTGCTTTTTTGTTTTGCTTCATTTTGATCTGTTTGCATCAGTTTAAAGGACTTGCAAATTCAAGTCTCACATTTTGATTCCAGCTGAGCAGCTTTTTCAGTTTTAGTGCTTTGTAAGCAATTTTGTCTCAAATTATCCTGTAGAAGAATTACTTCCAGATAATATCCCTTTAATATGTAACAGCAGGATGAGAAAGAATACTCTGAAAAGTAATATTTCAGCCTTCTTTATTGGGCCATTACACCAAAAGAGAGGACCTTCCTCTCTCAAAATCTGCAGTTGCTTATTTATTGTAAAAAACCTGACATACAGACTGTTTTAGCAGCATTTTATGAGATACCTAGTGCTGTTTAGTGTGAAAGGAACAGCCCAAATGCTACTTAAAATCGTACTCTGAAGGGCTCCCTTCCCCTTGTAATCTAGAGATGAGTGTTTGGAATGCTGTGAGGGAAAGCCATGTTTGACTTCCAGTCCTGCTTATACCCCAGGCTTCCAGAGCACTCAAGAACCAGCACATCCTTCTGCTGGAAATGACTAAGTACCTTTCAGGAGTGACCCCCTCTCTGGCCAGTTAAGAAGCAACCTTCAGACTGCAATGCAGCCCAGTCCTTTCTGGCAGAAAGGATGGTAATCACAATGTAGAACCTTGAAATTTGCGGCTTAAAAAGAGGAGAACCTTAGAACTCCCTAAAAAACCAGCAACCCAGTGCTTAATTTGTAATGAAAGAGATGCCGGGCTCAAGCTGAGTTGTCGGAGAGCAGTGACTGTTGGGCGGGCACCCAGCTCTGAAGGCAGTGCCTCTGCCAGCAGCAGCGCAGAAGTAAGGGTGGCACAAGATGGTGTATTGCCACCCTTACTTCTGCGCTGCTGCTGACAGCAGCGCTGCCTTCTGAGCTAGGCAGATGGAGAGTGGCGGCTGCTGGCCGAAAGCACAGAGGTTCCAGGGCTATGAACTGCCAAGCCTAGAAGTGCCAGGGTTCAGCCCAAGCAAGCCCCAGCACAAATTAAGCACTGCAGCAACCCTCTTTATCTTCACCCACACATTGAACTCAATGAGAGTTTCGCCTTTGACTGTAATGGGAGCAGAATTAGGCCCAGAGTTTACAGGGTTTGTTGCATCCCAGTCTTTGCCATAGATTCCACAGAGATATTTGGCTCTTTGTCCCTTGGTAGGATGTGCAGTTGCAAAATTGAAATTTCCTCAGCAATTGTGGTTTATTGCTAGGGGCCAAGGGCAGGTAAGACAAGATATCCTCTTCCCTGCCTCTAAACAATCAATCATTTCCCAGCCTCAGAATGTATTTCTGTCTCTCTCCACTCTCTATTTTTCAGTGTTTTACATTATCTTTTGCTAATTATAATACAACATGATGTAACCTGATCTGCAGCACTGAAACTAGAGACGGTTGAAAATCCCATGGGAAATTCTGATATTTCAACATTTCCCAAATCAGGATGAACAAAATTAAAACTTTGAACTTTTTCTCAGCATAGAAAGTTTTGAACATTTTCAATTTAGAAATGTCAAAAAGTTTAGCTTTGCTCAAAAGTGTAAAAATGAAACGTTTTGAAAATCCCAAATCAAAATATTTTGTTTTGTTGTGTTGAACTGAATCAAAATGTTCACTTCAGCTTGATTTGACATTGAACTGTTTTGCCTGAGCTGCTGTGGTGTCTCATGGGAATTTAATATGGGTGCCTCAAACCCTCAAACTCTTATGTGGGCTGGTCTTCTCTCTCAGACAACATCTCATGATGCACTGCAGTCATGAGACTCATCTGATGCACTGTGGCAATTAAACCAGTGCATCATGGGAAATGTGGGAGTCCCATAGAGGAAAATGGGGGACAAGACACATTTTGTAATATATATATTACAATTCCTATGAGGCATTGCACCAGCGCAAGCAGACACAGATTAATGTTGGTTTGACAAATCAAAAGGTTGGATTTGGGCCAACCCAATCCAAAACAAAATATCTAGTATATATTTTTTCCAAACATGCAAAAAATTGATTTTGGAGAAACGGCATTTTCTGTAAATTAAACCAAATTAAAATTCTTGGCCAGCTCTAATTGAGACCTTTAGACCCACACCTGCAGTGCTTATTCAGGCAAAACTTCCAATGATTTAAATGAGTTGGGTCCTTTAACCCCACACCCAAGAACTACCAATATTATATCACTGTCAAGCAACTTAACTTGGAGAAACTAGAAAATTAATATATTCCAAGTAAGGCCATTTGGACAGATTTATTCAACTTCTAAAGGAGTTCCTATAGAAATGGCATAACACAGGGAAAGGAATTAATGCATTCCTGTTATTGGGGGCTAATTCTACTCACCAATGAAAAGGGGAGACACTCAATCCTTTAGCAGCAAAACATTTCCAAGTATCTGTACACTGTACAGTGCAAAGGCATTGCTGCTACAAAGGAGAATTAGACTGCTGGTTAGCTTACATACCAGAGGATCAATGATTTTTTTTTTTTTTTTGGCATGGGCTCTGCTGTTATATTTCATTTGCTGTAACACAGACAATCATTATCTGCATGTGGGTATAGAGGGGACAAGGTGGGAGCTTGGAAATCAAGGTCAAGGAAATAAGAAAAACTGACTCATTTATCCTATAGAACAGTTATTCTATTCTGCAATAAGTTGGGTTAACAAATAACGTAATAAAGATTGGCATGCTGCCAGGATAACTGAATTGATTCGTATGCTGCACAGCACAAATCTCTTGATCTCCACATAAAGAATGGGAAATTATAGCCATAGTAGATACCTCATAGGAAAAGCAAATAAAAATGAAATGAACATTTCTAGCAGTTTTGACCTTGCTTTTGGGAATACTGTTTTAAATTTGATTGTCCTGCCCACTTATTATTTCACTAGAAGGCACTATCAAGTCACAAAGCTGTGTTTTAGTATTCTCTTTGATGAGGTAGAAAACTCTATAGTTCTTTTCTCCCTCTTCCCCCCACCCCCGCCTTTTTTTTTTCTTTTTTTTTTTGGTTACTATACCCAACAGAAAGGATCTTATCCAGGCTTTGATTTGATTTTCAAGATTTCTGGTGGGAAATTCTTACAGCAGGTATTTAAGCTTCCACTGGGGTTTATGGTGCTATTCTGTCTAATTATTTCTGGCATTTTGCCCATCAAATTGTGAGTTTCTTCAAAGTAATGAAATGACAGGAGGCCTCCTTTAGAGCAATCATGGATGGTGTTTGAATTTTGTTGTCTTGGAAACAAGCTAGTTCTTGTCATTGAATATATTCATAAAATAATGGCTAAAACATCCCTGATAATAATGGGCTCTTTCCTTGTCAAGACTCATCTTCTTGGGACTTTGCTTCAAGAGTCTCTGTCAGAGAGTTTTTGTACATTTTAAAGTTAATTTCAACTTGCCTGTTCAAAATGACCATCATGGATGCTCACCTCCCCTCTTCAAATCATGCCTTTGCCCAGCTCCATACATAGAAGGTGGCTCATAATAAGGATAACTCTGCTAACCATATTTTTTAAAAAGCCAGATATACTTGGAATGGGGCTCTCAGAAGAAGGCTAACTGTATCCTTCACTGCAGCTGAGCCTTAAAGGCACACATTATCCTCACAATATTTTTCAGAACTTCCAGGTGGCTCTGTATCATGAGAATGGCACCCAGCATGGATAACTTTATATGCACTGTGCCTATTAGATAGAAGATATATTTTTAGTCAGCTACCTACATAAATCCCAAGTTTCATGGCATTTATATTCTCTGGCAGAGATCTTAATCAGCTTCACAACAGGTACCAAGCTTTCCAAACAGATGGATACTGTCTGATGAGTACAATCCAGAGACTAGGTAGGATGAAGTATGATTTTTTCAGGGAGGTTATTCTAACTGGGAACCAGCTTTCTATATCAGTCAATCCACCTTCGGATTGGTTTTTCCATACATAAAAAAGACCCTGCACCAAAACACTGGTGGTTTCTGAATCATAAGAATTCATCTGAGAGCTGCATAGCATAAAACTTGCAAACTCATACTCCTCCCTGATTATTTGACTCTAGTCAAGAAGCACCTATGGGACAAACCATAAAAAGCTTCTGCACTGCCAACATTTGCAAGAATCACTTGGCTGATTATAGTAAATCTATGGGACACTTGAGAAAATTAAAACCCTAAACTATTACTCATGGGACTAGCTAGAATAGATCTGCTGTGAGAATCCTACCAGCATGTTTAGGCTTTTTTTGTTCTTCTCCAATCATTATTATGAGGATATTCAATACTCAGACATCTAATGAGGCCTTTTTTTACACAGCCTGCAGAAGAGACGTCTCTTCTGAAATTTTATTACAACATCTTTCCAACAAAGCTTTTTCAAATTAAAAGTAAATATGCAGGAGACTTTTAAAAAAAAAAAGAGTGCCACTTCAGTGACCACTTAGATATTCAAGTTTGGCAACTGTAGGCCTCTAAAAGTTACCCAAAGGAATTCTACAAGCCATTTGAGATTACAAATTTTCACTTCATTAGAAGAAGTGAAAGCCGGGTGAACCACAAAGCAAGGCCAGAAACTCTCCTTTGTGACATGAGCAGTACAAACATCAGCCACGTGATGAGCATGCCTGTGTCCTTCTCTAGCCCACTGGATAATCTTACACTGAAAAGTCCAGAGTCAACACTTTAATTGTCTGATGATCAGAAGAGTTCCGTCTGGGCCCTTTGAGAGACAAGCCTTTGTTTTAACAACCGTCAAACAAGCAAAACTTTTTTTTCAAACGTAACAGGGTGGATCAATGGATTAAAAGATCAGCTGCTACAACATTCTGAATGATTGAAGAGTGCGAATAGTCATTCAAGGTAAAATTCCCAGAAGATTATGAAGGCAAAAGAGAAGCAGCAAAAGAAAGGCACAAGTTCAGTCCTCTTTTTAAGACCAATCAGTTCTTTGCTCCTCCTTCCCAACAGGTTTGACATGTCATATAACAGTTTTAAACATGAAAGAACAGAGATGGATAGGTCTGAACCAAACCCTAGATTCTGCTAGAGCTTTCTTATGCACTCTTATTGATGGACATCTGAGTGTTGGGGAAAAGGCCACATCTGCGCCCAATTTTAAACTGGTGTCTGAGTGGTTATAAAAACATACAGTCACAGAGACATATGATCCTAAACCTAAAGGAAGAACAGGAGTACTTGTGGCACCTTAGAGACTAAAAAATTTATTAGAGCATAAGCTTTCGTGAACTACAGCCCACTTCTTCGGATGCATATAGAATGGAACATATATTGAGGAGATATATATACACACACATACAGAGAGCATAAACAGGTGGGAGTTGTCTTACCAACTCTGAGAGGCCAATTAATTAAGAGAAAAAAAATCTTTTGAAGTGATAATCAAGATAGCCCGGTACAGACAGTTTGATAAGAAGTGTGAGAGTACTTACAAGGGGAGATAGAATCAATGTTTGTAATGGCTCAGCCATTCCCAGTCCTTATTCAAACCTAAACCTAAAGGGACAGACTATGAACAGCTTTCTCCCCTGGATGAGCAGTCATGAGCACTCCCGCTGACTTCAATGGGACTACTCACCTAAGTAAGGGGCTCACCATCCAGCCAAAATGGCACTCACAAAAAGACGCACTGCACCCCTTACACCTCTGTAATTCTTCAGACTCCTACAGCTCTGTGTTGGTGGCATCAAGGGTCACACCACTGTCAGAGACTATGCTATCTTTGTCTTAACTCATGAAAGTAGGACCCTGATGACAAAATTTGCCCACCATTGCGTTCAACTATCTGGTGATTCAAACACTGAGCTCAAAAATGATAAGGCCCAGGGGCCTACAATATGCCTGAGAGGTATATATGGCAAACTAATCCATAGAGTGATAGAATATATCAGGCTGCCTGCCATAAAGATTTGAAAAGGACCAGCATCATCAGTGGTAACACTTTGTCTAGCCTTTAGAAATTTGAACTCACAATGAAGCAGGGGGATGGGAGGTGGTTCCAATCTGTTCTTTGTAAGTCAGTGATTATGAATCAGACATATAATGAAGCAGTAATAGGAATGATGACTAAGTAAAGTAGCTAATAAAGCTAATTTATGAGAGGTTGAACATTTTAGTACTGTGCATTAAAGAAAGCATGATGTCTCAGCATACTGGAGATGATGTGAGTACTATATACCAAGTGCCTGAAATGTTTGGAGATGATAATACAATTAGATGTGCTGGGTTCCTGGATCTTGGATAAAGAGTTTTGTTCCTCAAGATGAACATAATGGCCTCTTTCCTATCATATACACACTTGCAGGGAAATACACCCTACTAGGCAGCTCAGGGTGTATGCACATCTGTCTATGTGACGTTTTACACAGTTCAGTTGGGAAAGAAAAAATAAAGAGGAAATAATAAAGGGGAATGTTTTTGCAATTACAGGTGTCTCAATTTTACTATTACAAAATTCTGTCTAACCTTGACTGGAACAAATCTGATACTCTGCAATATGTATAGTGGGTAATAAACTATGCTACATATAGCTTTTCAACATCGCATTTCCATTTTAACTGCTCAACTACAAAAGTATTTCACTCATGCTGTAACTCAAATGATTACAGATTACTTAATACAATTTGCTTTTTTTTTTTTTTTTTGCTTTCATGGATTTTAGAAAATTAATAGACATGAACAACTTGCCAGAAAGTTTGAAAGCAAAGACATATTAAGGTCTTCAGAGCCAAAACACAAGCTACTCAGCTTCTCCAACTACAGACTTCTGAGAAAGGAAATATATAATGTGATCTATTTCACTGTGACCAGCAGGAAGTTCTGCCAGAATATTCTCAGTAGTTTGGCTTGTACTCAAGTTTTTCCCCATACACAAAGTCAAAGACACAAAGCCAAGACACAACTCAAGCCAGGCTCAGACTATCATTGGCTTGACCACCTTTACTGAGGAAGACATAGTTTTGATGAATCATAAATATCAATTAGGCAGAAGCCTTTGCAGTTGAGATTGCCAGATAGGGAATTTGAATCTAATTGGCAGAACACTGTTCCACTCTGCCATGAAAGTAAAACACAAAATAACCTAAACCCTTGCCAACCAAGGATAGCATGTTAAACTAAGGCCTTGGATCTATGCCTTGCAGTATGAAGGCACCATACTGCAGATACACAATGGATCAGCAATTAGCCCCGGCTTGTGAGAGCTACCAAGCTGAGTCACTGTCAAAAAGAGCTCTCCATATCGCTCTGAAGCAACACCCCACGACAGCTGAACAGTGTTGACAGCCTGTGGAGGGAGTGGCATACAGCCTTCCTTATAAGAAGTAAGATTCCCATGATATGAGGGCTTCAAAGAGTGGTCAGGTGGGATCCCTAAGGATCCCCTGCCTCCCAACTACCCTCTCCCCAAGAGAACAGACTTTGAAGTTATATATCACTTCAAAAGTGATGTGGTCTTTTATTAAGATGTAATTCAAAGGCAAGAGTAATCATCTGAATGCACTAGCCAGATGGCTAATATTTCTGAACATACACACATTTTATCACTTATAAATTTCTCCTAAATATTTTTTCTCTCTCTCGCTCAGAGCCTCCGCCCATGAAATGCCTTTGTTGTATCAGCTTTGGAAATATGGATTACAGTATTCTCTGAAAAACATTGATTACTCTGAACTATGACTCAGACATTGTTGCATTTCCAGGGTTATAGATTTTCTTTCAGCTAAACTAAGGCTGTAAGTCACAGTGACAGTTGTAATGTGTGTAATACTATAGTACCAGATTCTATTACATACATATTTTTGCTAGAGGTTTATGATGTTAAAAATATTTCTTCTTTTTCCAATACCTTTCTGTACCTGTTGTGTAAATATATTAGAACCTATAACACTGAAGTCAATTTTCAGATGAAATGTGCACAGGAACAGTAGTTTGTCCTTTTTTAAAAAAAAAACACTGCATACAAACTAATTATATTCAAGCACAATATTGAATTGTAATAAAAGATGAATGAGAGAAAGTGTGTGTCATTGTGAAGAATGGGGACGGTTACAGAAAGCTGAGACTGGGGAAGGATTTATCATGTGCACTGCTTCAGGCATTGTGTTGAAAGATCTGCAGACTTAAGAGCAGTCTACATAGGAAAGAATTACTATAGATTTTTATCTTTTATACAAGACAAAGATACAAAGATAAAACACGGTTTCTTTTTTTAAAGAAATCTATGAGAGAAATCCCAATTGCAATACAGGAAAAACCCTCCAACTCAGCTGAGAGACCATCAACTCCATAAATTCAGGGACAAGACATTTGTTAAAATACAACTGATCCATAATTTTCAATGTAAACACAAAAGTGTGTTTTGGGTTACAAAACACACCACAACCTGAGACAACCAGAAAGCTTGCCAGTTTTGCTTGCAAAACCTCAATGTGCATATACATGCAAACAAACTTTTTGACTGATTGTTAGAATTCAGATCTAGTACCGCCATAAAATAGCTGTGGAAGCTGGAAAAATAATGGCATTCTAGGTGTATTAGTAAGCAAATGAGCATGCCAACTGATCCACTTTGCTTCCAGAATTTCTACAGCCAGCACAAGTAGTGTTTCAAACCAAACAGGGTTTGGGATCTGTTGGGTAAAGAACTGTTGACACATTTTGCTCCATTATTGCTCCTTAGCATAATGCAGCAGCTTTGGCCCACCCAAAATTCAAAAAGACAGTGGGACCATGACATATTCAAGAACTATTTCCAGTGGATAAAAGCCTAAATGTGGTTGTTTAGTGTGTCAACTACAAGGAGGCTTCCAGTTAGCTCAGCTGTTAGAGCCACTACTGTGTGTCCCATGATAAGGTGTATGTTGCACACACAGCTGGGCAAATAATATATTTTTTGGTTTGCTGGCAATTCTGAAAAACTGGGGTGGGAGGAAGAATTATTTCAGGTCAACCTGAAAACAAATTTTCAATATTTTTGGCAAACTGAGGAGTTAAAATAATTCAGCTCTAGTTGCATATGTCAGGAACTTTATCAACTGCCTTAACATAACCTTAAATTTGAGGTGAAAAGGGACAGGAAGCTAATGTTATAATCTCCCCCTTCCAGCAGCTGGAACCATTCTACGGCTTTCAGTTAGGTAATGAAGATTCTCCTGTGGCCCAATAGGTGGCACTATTTGAGTCCCAATGGTCAAATGGAATCCTCCTGGATGCACCTTATAAGTGAAGAGACGTTGAATGAGACCATTCCTTCCTTCAGGATGAAATTTACTTCACCAGTCCTTCCGAAAGCCCAGTTATTCATTGCATGCAGTCAAAGTGGAGGGGAAAAATTCACCATGAACAACTTAATGCCACTGCATGGCTCTCCAACACAACAGCTGCTTCTGTAGTCACTACTCCAGCATATAGGCTACAGCAGCTGCTGCAGCTCTCCATGCTGTGTGACTGGCAACTTGGGCCAGTGGATCCATGTTAACGCTCTCAGTCCACCCCATCACTTCCATACATGTCTGCCTATGTGGGCTGACCCAAAGATCCTTTGGGGGGGGCACAGAAGATGTGGAGGCCCACAGAATAGCTGCTCTAGATCCCCTGCACTATCTGCAACACAGAGTCTGAGTAGTAGAGAAGGCGTTGGTCCTCTTAGAAGCCAGTGTTCTCAAATGAAGTTTCAACCCATTCTGGAAATCAGCGAATCTCCTCAAGCACAGATCTCTATCTCTCTCTCTCTCGCTCTCCCCTCCACCCATATAAAGAATTATAGATGAAACTTTAAACCCACAAAACCCAGGAATAATTAGAGTTAATTGTAATTAGAGTTAAGCTTGGGCGAAATCTTGGCTCCACTCTAGTCAATGATAAAACTCCCATTGACTCCAGTGGGGTTAGGATTTCACACAATAATAATAATATGCATAAAAGGGTCAAATTAAGTTATGTGCTATAATAATGTAAATATGGGTTTTCTATTAATAGAAATAGTTTACTACAGTTAAGGAATGAATTATCAGATCATACTGACAAATTCCCAGAATTATAGGCAATATAACTAGGATTTTCATTTTATTCAAAATCCCCCAACAAAACCTGCAAATTAAAATAATTTTTCACATAGAAAGAGCTGCATTTGTATTGTTTAAACAGTATCAGTAGCCAACAATGTCTATAATCATATAAAATACTAATAATGGTTACAAGTACAGGAATCTTTTTTTTTAATCAATATTTATTAGAAATAACAAAAATGGTTCCAACTGCAGTAGTAGTAAATATTTATATTATGGTGGCACTCAAAGGGCCCCATTTTGCTGAGAGCTGTATGAATCGAGAAGAGAATTCCTGCCTCAAATGGCTTATGGTCTATAGAGAGAGAAATAAAGAGAATCGTATTATATTAGATAGCTTGTGAAATATTACTACACATCGTCAAATATAGCTCCTGGATTTCTCTGTCCTGGAAAGGAAAAAATAACCATTATAAATGTTCAGGATAACATCTATAGTGGCTTCCTAAAAATTTCACTCTAAACTAAAATTTTCCATGCTTAAATAAAATTAACCTCTGACCAGAAGTCATTTAAGAATTTTAATAAAATTTTGTCAGTTATTTTTGAGTTATAGAAAGGTAAAGAAATACTCCCCCACCACGCACCCACACTTTAAGCAATTTTTAGACATTTTCTTGCATACAACTCAAAAAGGGCTGAAGTTTATATATTGAAATTCACAAGTTAGCTAACAGGTTTAAAAATTCAACTTTAATCAGGGCCAGCTCCAGG
The DNA here is from genome assembly GCF_011386835.1 of Chrysemys picta bellii. Classification (NCBI taxonomy): domain Eukaryota; kingdom Metazoa; phylum Chordata; order Testudines; family Emydidae; genus Chrysemys; species Chrysemys picta. The sequence continues at coordinate 108,732,983 of NC_088794.1, forward strand.
CACCAGCCCAGCAAGCAGGTGCTTGGGGCAGCCAACAGAGAGGGGGCGGCACATCCGGCTCTTCGGCAGCAATTCAGTGGCGGGTCCCTCACTCCCTCTCGGAGCCGAATTGCCACTGAAGACTGAAGCTGCCGCCGAAGTGCTGCAGATCACGATCACGGGGTGGTTTTTTTGTTGTTTTTTGCTGCTTGGGGCGGCAAAAACTCTTGAGCCGGCCCTGATTTTAATGTTGCGTTAACATTTAGTAATCTGCTGAAGTCTATAGGGATGGGTTTAGGGGTCCACCAAATCTCTTCAATTTCTCTTCCCACACACACTTTCATTTCATCCTCTCCTGATTCTTCTGTAAGACCAATTACAGTACAGATAATGGAGTCATGATCAGCCTATTCATCTAGGCACATAAGGCCCCAATTCTACAAACACCTAGGCACATGCTTACCTATGCATGTGTCTATAAATGTTTTCAGGATCAGTGCCTCATGTTGGCATCCATTCCCTTGTGTCTGCACATGGGAAGCTGAGGCAGAGAAAGATTAGGTGACTTGCTCATGGTCACACAGAAAGTTTGTGTCAGAGCCAGATCTTCTCAGTTTCAGATCAGTGCCTAAGCCACTAGAACATCCTTGTGCTGTTCCTCAAGGTGCCCACGTGGGGCAAGCTGCAAATAGGAGGCTGCTGCAAACTGGATTCCTCCCTATTCCCTTCAGTGAGTGGCTTTTGTGGATCCTGAAGGCCAGCTCTGGGAGTCTATCCCAATCAATAACTCTTAAAGGCTTTTAGAAACATTTCATTCTAACACACAGCATTAAGAAAAACAAAAGAAGAGTTATACCTACACTATATAAAAGAGTACAAAGAAATTCCACACCACCAGACAAGAGAATGATTGTTAAGAGACCATAATCTAACAAGGTGTCTGCTATCAGCTGCTGCTGTACTAGTCGAATTCACTTTCCATGAATAGTGGTGTTATTTGTTATAGCTTTCTGCAGGGAGTGATCAGCAGATACTCTATTATAAACATCTACAGAAGCGAAGTCAGTGTTGAAAAAGCACTTCTAGCTCTGCCTCCTTGCTGCCTGCCTTGTTCCTTAAGCATTGTTTTCTTTTATCAAAAGGGATTGTGATATCAAACTTGAAAGGAAATTGAAGCTGTGAAAATAAAAGACACAGGACAAGAATTTTTAATTTTGCCTCATTTTCTTTGATGATGAAATAGGGTGACCAGATGTCCCAATTTTATAGGGACAGTCCTGATTTTGGGGGCTTTTTCTTATATAGGCACCTATTACTCTCCACCCCCATCCCAATTTTTCACACTTGCTATCTGGTCACCCTATGATGAAACCAGTGCTGAGAATTAAATAACAGCCTTAAAGATGAATATCAAGTGTATGTGAAAATTCTACTTCTGTCAGAAACATGAGCAGATGCCCCACTAACCACATTCAGAGGGGTATTCAGGGTGTAGCGAAAATTCTTCTTGCTTTTAAGGTCACTCAAACTCAGATGCCCAGCTCTTACAGCACTGTGATCCCCCAATCTCACACCATGCTGTGACAACTATAACTCGTCTATGGGGTTGTGGGATTTCATCAAAAACAATTTTTTCCCAAAACTTTTGCTCTTAAAAATTTAAAACAAACAAACAAACGGGGGTTTCTCAAAAAGCCCCAAACTAAAAACTTTTAGTTTTAAACCAGAAATTATTTGATTACCAAAAAATCCTTTCCCCACCAGTTTTAAATCAAACATTTTTGGTCTAGGGAAAAAAAAGTCAACTTCTCAACAAAACCCCAAAATTTTCATGGGGAAAAAATTCCCAGACCAGCAGGAATCATCACTAGTAAGCAACTCCATCGAAGCACAAAACTGCCTCACATGGGTCAGGGAAGTCACATTTCTTCAGCATAGGTCATGGTTTTCCAAAGGGGATTTTTGGTTTAGAACCCAGATGGTGACTTGCAACTTCAGAGAACCTAAGAGAGAGAAAACATTATATTTTAAGGTATAAGCTGAATGCATTTTTGAGCCTGGTTAGCGAGAACATTCAGCATATGTTGCTAAAGTAAAGAGAATTTCCATATTGACATTTCTAGCTCACTGGATATCTTTAAAAGATACATTTATAACTAACAGAATTTATGGTCTTGATGCGGACATTGAGCGAGGTTCTTTGGCCTCTATTTTGCAGGAGATCAAATTAGATTTGCACATTGGCCCATTCTGGTCTTCAAATCTATGAACCATTATTATTGTTACTATTTTTAATTATGAACTTTTATACAGAGCTATCCAAACAGAAGGCTCAGTTCTATCACCCTTAGTCAAGTTGGGTAATACTTGCTCAAGCTGAATCAGCAGAATTACTTGAGGCATAAATTAAGTTATGACTCAGCCTGAGTTAGGGTGGCAGAATTGGGGCTACTGGGCTAGACTGGTTCTCTGCCCGAAAGAGCTTACAACTTAACCTCTGAAAGTGTTTGTCTTTTGTATTTTAAAGGGTCACCACAGTGTAAATAACCTTATTAGATTCAATACAGAAGCAATTTAGAAATGTGAATCTTTGTTCTTTTTAGGCGCTTCTCACCTGGTTCAGAAGAGTTTGGGAGAAGCCAGGATGGCTGACATCAAGGGGATTCTCAGGAATCTTTTCAGTGTCAGCGGAGAGCAACCAGGCTTGTTTTACAAATAAGGCCAATGGGGACCAAGGTTGTTCTAATTCTGTGTTTCTCATTTGTTTTCCCCACAAGAAAATAAATAAATAAATCCATTCTCTCATGCTTAATGCTAGGGTAACTATTTCTTTGATATTCATTGGACGTCACAGTTTGCTGGATATGTTTTCTAAAGCTTATGATTATTGCTGAGAACTAAACCAAAAACCTTCTAACCTCCCTGTTGGTTAAACATTAGATTTCAGCATCATTAATATTTTGGTTTGTATTAGCCTATTGTCAGTGACTGGAGGAGAACATCAGTTGCCAAGTTGTTTGATGGGGTTTGTTTTCCACTTTGGTTAGAGTTGCTAATAAGTGTTCATTTTTGGTACCCTGATGGGAAGAGGAGATACTAGGCCTTGAATGTGCAATTCGGTCTGCAGCAAATGTAAAAAGCTTCTGACTTTTCTTAACCTCCTCCCACTTTCCCCCCTGGAAACAAATCTTTAAATCTCACAGGGAGCTATTTGGATACCTTTTAAATTACAATTAAGATTAATTTTAAATTGCTCAAATTGAGGGCCAGATTTTGAACCCCTAGCTACTACTGGTGAGCAGTTACTCCCAGCAGTGGTCCTACTGAAGTAAATGGACCTAATCTTGGGAGCAATTCGCTCCCAATAGCTGTAAGTGGTTCACAATCTGACCCCAAGTAATTTCTCCCCCTGAGCCTGTGTGTCAGAGGCACGTGTTAACCATATTAGCAAGAATCAGGAACAAAATAAAACAATCCGAGTAACATACTTTGTGGTGTCTTCTTGGCTATTTCTAATGTACAGTAGTTACCACCTCTCACCCCCATTAGTAAGTCAACAAGCAGGTCAGCTTTCCATGGCCTTCATGTCCAAAATTCTATCCACTATGGTCACCTGTCTCCATCTCACCAAGTTACTTTTTGTTTTAAATTTTTATATTTGTAGTTCAGAAAGTTGAAATTAAACGTAACTGGCTGCATTACTCATAATAGAGTAAGTAACTGGCTGCCAATATTGTAGTTCCACCTCAACTGGATGTATTTTAAAACAGAAGTAAAAAAAAAATTAAGCAATGATACATAAATTAGGGCCTATGACAAACAATGGTTTTATATTGGGGAGAGGAAAATTGGCTGAATCAAGTCAGCATTATTCAGCTACTATCTGAGGGGCTAACTCATGCATTAGTGCATGGAAAGGTTATGCACAGGACTCTAGTTAGGGCCTGATCCTGCAATTCAACATGTAGACAACACTCCCATAGATTTCAGTGGGAATTTTGTCTGTAGTCCTTATGAAGAGTCAAATAGTGATGTACCTGGGGAGGGTCTTGGGAACCCCTTGTTGAAATTCCACCACCAAACTGGAGAGAAGGTTGGGATTATTTCCCTGCCTCTGATGGAGTTAGTTACCTCATCTCTGGATACTGCTAAATCATCCCCATCAGAGATGTCTTATCTCTGGAACTCATAAAAATACTTCTGAAGACCATGTGCTTTGGCTTTAGAATGCACCAGGCTGTACCAAATTGTGTCAGGTACTTTAAAAAGCAAAATAATCTCCTGAGGGAGCCTCCCTTTCCCCATAAGGTCCTCACACAAGTTCCACACCATGCTGAGCTATCAATATACCCTGTATATTTTTTCAGGAACAATGCATAAACATTTCCTGCAACTGCATAAGTTTGTTTGCCAAGTGTTTCTCTGCTTGGTTACAGAAAACATTTATGTTGAAAGGAGAAAACAAATGACCAGATTCCCGAGTCCTTCAGCCTTTCTTTCTACAAGAATGTGCACCCATGGTACACAATGTTTATCATGGTAAGAAGAAATCCTTTTTATCAGGACCCCTTGTCATAATACTGGTAGCAGATGACCGGGATCAAAATGTTAGTGCTGATAGAAGTTCTGGATCTAAATAACCCACCTTCACAGTGTATACATTTCAGTGACTCACGCGGGATTTTTAGCACAACATGCAAGCATGACACAAAGAAGATTGCTCCTTACACTAGAATTTAGTATTTCAGTTTCCAACTCATGAATACAATTTTGGTCGTTTTTGACAGAAATAGTTGAGCTAAGAAATCAGATTGGATTGTGTTATATTGCCCCCTACAGTTAAAAAATTAAAATATCTTCGGCATTGCTTCTATCTTGATAGCTTGCTTGCCACGCAGTGGTATGGGAGCATAAAAGCTTTAGCATGACCAGAGTGCTTGCAAACACTGATCCTAAAAAAGGATTGTGTGATAATTTTAATAACATTTTCCTTTCCAGCCATAACCAGAGAAAGTTGGTTTGTTTGCTTGTTCCCAAATGCTCCTATCTGATTAGGCTGTGAGCTTGGCAAAAAAAAATTACATTTTATGGAACACAGCAACAGATCTTATTATTTTCTTCTGTTTGTGGGTGGCAAACATCTCTCTCAAGAGACTTCCTCTCTTTTCATGATATGACAACCTGGGTTCAGGGTGGGGTGGGGAGGGCAGGAATAGCTGATGAAATATTGATTAATTCCTACCAAGCAAAGAAAAGCAGCATTCCAAAGGGGGTGTCAAAAAAGGTTTTTTTCCCCCATACTTCAAAAGATGCTGATGTACCATAATATAAAAGATGGCACAGAAGGCCAGGCACAGAGGATTATGGAGACTGCACAGCGCACGCACACACACACACACACACACACACACACAAGAAACCATGTGTTGGTCCCATTCTGTTTAGTAGCCAAGACAGTGCCATATAATCAGTTATTGTATTCATATACTCACATCTCTGCCTGCTACTTTGCTGTACTTTTCAAGTATCAAGTATCCTGGTTTACCAACTAGTAAATGTTGAACTTCAAAGGAATAGGAAATGGCTGCTGAATGGCAAAATGTTTGTATTGCTCCAGCTACAGTGTGTAACCTGGAACGTGACAGAACATTTTTCATTCTACAAAAACATTCTAAGGACAACACTTTCAAAATGGGCTGTAATAGGGTGCAACACAGGAATTCTGGCAAGATATTGAGCTTTATTTCCTGGCTCTAGTCATATGATATGGAACAGATTACAGGTGGCATAGCCCCCAGACATGGCAGAGCTCAGTATCCTACGTCAATGGCATTATTATGGGCTTCAAACTGACCTCCAAGCTTGCACCCATAATTTTATGTGTGGAAATTGTCATTAACAAAAATTAATTTAGATTTGCATGTGCAATCTGTTTGCTATGCAAATCAATGTAGCTAGAAGTCTACTGAAGTAACATGCTCTAAGTCAAGCTTCGTGCATATAAAAGTGTGCAGAAATTTAGTGGTCATTTTGGAAAATTTTACCTTAAACATGTGACTTATTTGAAGTTTCTACTGAAATTCACCACAAGTAGTACCCCTGAATAGCGGTTATTAAACTTCCAATGTTTCAAGAATTTCCGCTCAACAGGAATAATGGAAAGCGACTTATTGTTGGGATTGGCGATTTGGATACATGTAACGGTTCTCTTCAAATACGATTAGCAGCTCAGCCACTACTTCAGCCACCCTGATCTCTTGCTCAAATTTCAGAGGTCCAATCTTCAAACCCAATTTTCCCAGTCTTTGGGGACGTGTCTTTGCCCCAGTAACTGTCTCCATTTGAGACCAGTTAGGGAGCTCAGGTTTGGCTCCACTATTCCCTAGCCTTTTTAGAATGTCTGATCTAACAATTTATGCCTGAGCCTGTATCAATTATCCCTATACAATTCACAGAACCTATTACACATTCACTAGCCAAATTCTCATTATTGTTGTTTATCTGCCCAGATCTAAACAAAAACTGTGGGGCTGATCCTTGTACTTCCAAGCTTTGCCCCCTTTCTCCCCCCCCCCCCCCCCCAGCTTGGGGCCATACCACACACACCCCTTTCCCAAATTAGGAGAGAGGCTTTCACTAGACACCTACAACAGTCTGTCTTGGCCTGCATCAAAATTTATAACAATCCTTCTTTATGTGGCCAATTTTGTCTCAGTACCACCATTTAACTGAACTGTTTTCATTAATTTTTGCATTGTTGCCAATTTCCCTAGTTGTACAAATGAAATATATCATTTGTTCCAATCATTCAATACGGTCATGAACCAGATTAGAATCCCCTCCTTCAACCTACATATTAGACACAGAGCTGTATTTACAGGATTCATGCCGATCAGCTTCCATCTTCCACAGTACCTGCTGCTACCTCTTCTGGTACACTGCTGCAAGAAAAAAATCCACATTCTGTGGCAATTTCAACTGCCTCTTGGAGGGTCTTTGGTATCCTTTTCCTGATCTTGAGCTGCAAGTCCAGGTCCAGATGAGTAGCTATAAATTGGTCCATCACCTGTTTATTCTGGAAGGCCTCAGCGGTATCTGGGTATGCCAGAAACACAAGTCTCCACAGGTCCTCTGCTGGCTCAGGTAGGATTTCTTCTTTCCTTCTCCTTCTAGCTCTTAGCTGTGCCTTGGCCAGCTTGTATTGATGGCTAGCTCCAAACCTCACGTCAAGTGCTTGTACAAGGTCTGGACAACTCCATCTCTTTTCTGGGGATAAGTTCTGCAGCACCATCAAAGCTCAGCTACCCGGAACTGCTAGTAACCCCCTTTCTGTCCCTCTTCCCAGCCATTCATGAGGTATAACATTGAATTGAGCCAAATAAGCCCCCCAGGGCATTTTCCCCTCAAAGATAGTAGGGCTTTTGCATCACTAGAGCTGGGACAGCCTGCTCTAGGCCTCTGTGTGTTCCAAACAGGGTAGAAAATTGTTGTAAATGTCTGGTCTTACCCAAGTCCTCTCACTGGCTCAATTCCTCATTCAGATGGCTGCCTTCCACTGTGATTTTCTTCTGTAGCTAAGTTTTTCACTTCCTAAATTCTTGCTGCAACTTGTCTGAGATGACAAGTTCCAGATTGGCTGGTCTCTACTATTTCATGGAAGAGTCTCTGATCTATGGCAGTTAAATTGCTAGTCACCTTATCAATCCGTTCAACCATTCCAACCTGGATGTGTTGCAGCTGAGGTTCCCAATCTGTCCAAATACTTTGACCTGGTCTACACTACAGAGTTAGGTCGATGTAAGACAGCTTACATCAACCTACCTCTGCAAAGGTCTAGACCACAACGCTGCTTCCACCGAGGTAAGTCGCCCACTACACCGACCTAATAACTCCACCTCCATGAGAGGTGTAGCGCTTAGGTTGATGTAGTTAGGGTGATGCAGTGTCCGTATAGACACTGCTTTACTTACATCACCTGTTGACTGACAGACCCGTGTGGGGCTCACACTCCTTCACTTCCTCTGCAGTGAAGACTGATGCAAAGAATTCTTTAGCATCTCTGCAATGACCTTGTTTTCCTTGAGTGCTCCTTTAGCACCTTGACTGATTGTTGAGGCCTTTTTCATGCAGATCTGCTATACATGTTAAGGTGCTGTCTAACTGGGTCATGACGCTGGGTAATGCTCAGGAGATTATTGATAGCTTTTCACTGATGAGGTCCCCAAATTGTATTGGGGCAATTGATGGAACCCATGTGCCTATCATTTCCCCACTCTCTTCCCTCCCAACCAGGGTGCAGAATTTATAAACAGATTCAATTCCTAGGACTGGTGGACCACTGTGGCGGATTTCCAGACATAAATGCAGGGTGGTCTGGAAGGGTCCATAATGCTAGGATCTTTCAGAACTCAGTACTATTTAAATTAAGGGGAAAGAACTTTTTGTCCCCAGGCGCTCTGTGGACACTGAAGGTGTGGAGGTTGGTCCGGTTATTCTGGGAGACCTGGATTATCCTCTGATGCCCTGGCTAATGAATTCACATTCAGGCTGCTTGGACAGAAGCAAGAAACATTTTAACTATCACCTGAGTAGCTGCAGAATGGTAGCAGAGTATGCATTTGGCCATTTGAAAGGCTGATGGTGCTGATTATGGAATAGGTTGGAAGCAGAAGGGAAAAAAATGTTCCAGCCATTACAACTGCATTTGTTGAGTTTTGCACAATATTTGTGAAAGCAAAAAAGAGAAGAAGTGTTATTTACCCTTTCCCACAATACAAAAACTAGGAGTCACCCAATGAAATTAATAGGCATCAGGTTTAAATCAAACAAAAGGAAGTACTTTTCCCACACAATGCAATCTGTGGAACTCATTGCCAGGGGATGTTGGAAAGGCCAAAAATATAATTGGGTTTAAAATCAAATTAGATAAGTTTATGGAGGAAAAGTCCACCGATGGCTATTAGCCAAGATGGTCAAGGATGCAACCCCATGTTCTGGGTGTCCCTAAACCTCCAACTGCCAGAAACCAGGGCTGGATCACTCAATAATTGGCCCGTTCTTTTCATTCTTTCTGAAGCATCTGGTACTGGCCACTGTCAGAAGACAGGATACTGGGCTACACGGACCATTTGTCTGACCCAGTGAGGCCATTCTTATGCTGAATTGGCTGGCTACAGACCAGTAACGTTCTGGGGTGGCCGGTTCCAGATGGTAATGACAACCTGTTTCTTTATGGGTGTGTTGGTACACTGTGGCTGAGGCTCCAGGATCAGGTCTACAATTCTCAAAAATGGTAGCCCTCCCCATCTTGATGTTCTCTTGCCACTGCTACTCATCCCAGCTCTGCAGAACTGTCCTCTCCCACTAGGCTTGGCATCCTCCTGTTCTTCCACCTTGTGCTGCTGCCCCTGCTGCAGGTAACCTGCCACTGCCATAGGAGTCATTGCTGCTGCCATAAAATATTCTCCTGTTCCTGCATCATCTGCTCAGTGCTATGATGGGTGAAGTCCAATGCAGAATTAATTGAGCTCCAACTGAAATAATACAGCCCAAGCAACCTGTGCATATCCACACTTACCACAGAGTATTGTTGGGTCCATGCAGGCTGACAGCATTTCGAAAATTGTGCACGCCAGCCCAGAAAGAATTATAGGGAAAAGACAATGGAAACAAAAGATTTAAAAAAAAAAAATTGAAGCCACCTGCCTTTTCACAACTTAGAGAGAAAACAATCCCAGGATGCATGCTGCTCAGCAGCAAAGCAAAGGACCATGGGAAACCTCCAGAGAATGCTACATCCTCAGTTTAGAGCAAACTACCAGCATGTGTCCACACAATGCGAATTGAAAACAGAACAGATATTCTATGTGCACGCTAGTGGTGCGAGCGAGTTACCTGACACGCACCAAAAAGCTTTGGATTCCCCCCCACCTCTGCCAGGTAGACACACCCTCACATGAAGAAACTTCAGCAGCCAAGATCCTGATGCAAACCATGTATTACTGCCAGTCCCTAAAGACCTTGCTGGCTAGCATGCAATCAACATTGTATACTTCTGGAATTTGAAGTTATTTCCTTCCATTCACTAGTAGTTTCAGCTACATTGAAAACATGACAAAGGTAAATGATTGTAGCAAAGGAAAGATGATTAACATAGCAACTCTCTCCATAGAATTCTTTGTCCCACCACCTCCCCCTTCCTCAGAAATAGTGGACAAACCTCCAAAGGTTCGGCATTTGGGTTAGATTTGGATAACCTTCTAAAGGGATTGGCTGCTTAGCCGAGTTTTTCAAACTGCAGACTGACGCTTTTGCATCTGCAAAATTGGTCTAAAAAATCTTATGAGAACAGGCTTCCTTGCAAGATTTCTGGTACAATGCTTCCTGCTTCTGTTTGTGGTGGAAACACAGTGAATACCTCTTGCATGTTATTTCATTATCTCTGGTTCTAGTGCTGGCTATGCAAGACTGAAAATGCAGAGGTATGTAATAAAGAATAAAATAGAAATCATAACTGAACATTTTCCTACCTGTAAAGTTGTTTGGTTCCTGTTCTAAAAATGAGCAAACTTGTGTACCTAACATTAAACACCTAAATCCATATTTAGGCACCTAATAAGATGGTGAGGAGAAGGTAGGGCCATTGAAACAGAGGTAGGATCTATATCAATGATTTTTGCTCCCCAAATCAATTAGGCTTCTAAGGGGAAATCCTGTCCCCTCTTCTATTTGGGAAACCAGATTTTTGAAACCCAGCTCTACAATGGCTCCCTCACACAGGCAGGAGTTGTGACCAGGGCAGAATAGTGGCAAAGGAAGGGTCAGTAGCCCAATGACCATCATCCTCACCATAGAGCAAATGTGATAAGCTACTGGAGCCTTGAGGGTGCAATGGCACCTCTCTGGGAAGTGGAGGTGGGCAGAAAACCTTAGTCGGAACAGAGAACCCCAGTGCACAGCACAACTATTCAGACTGCACAGCGAGCTCCAGGATTTGGGCCTAGCTTGTAGTCCTTGCTATTGTCTAAGCAGCCTCTTGAATGCAATGAATTCTTTGCTAACAGAATCAGAGAACATGGGGCTGTTTATGAGGTTTCACAAAAACTCTAAAACTTTTACATTTGGGGTTTCATGAAACTTTGAGACTCACAAAACGTATCTCCCTTTCATAGAGAGCATTTCTTTTTCAAGGGCAATTTCATTTAAAAAAAAAATCAGATCGAACTGAACAGAAGCCAGTTCTGTGCACACAACAAAAATGCTCGTATGGAAATAATTCTTACCCTGCTTGTAGGCAAGCAGTGGATTGAAATAAAAACAGGCAGCAGCTTGGAACTCACATCATTGCCAAGCGAAAATCAATTCAAACCTCTGAGTCTGCTCCACATCTAGACCCCACAGTTTTCAAGTGAGTTCTGCATATTTCTCTGATGCCTAATTGCGCAGCAAATTCTTGTAAAGAAATGCCCAGAGTCTGGGTAAAGTGCTCCAAAAGCCTGAAAGCATAAACTTGCTAGCTACACAGCAGTAGATCTGGGCTTTTCTTCAAGGGCAAAATGCTTTATAGACAGATCTAACCTCTCCCTACATCCCATTTCCCTCCCCTTCCACCCCCACTCCCCCCCCCCAACTGCTTCCATAACATACCACAGAATGTTTTTTTAAGACATAGACAACTACTCAATGTGTCCTTTGAAGTTCTCCTGCAGTGGTATAACATTGTGCCAGTGTGTAGCAGACACTTACAGAGGTTTCGGGTTTCTCCCCACATGCTCTGGTAACCCCTCTTTTGAAGTCTCACACATTCCAGACACAACTCAAGGCTTGTTGCACCCCCGGGATTATTCCATGCTATATACTATGAACATTTAAAATGGAGCTGCTTGGTTGCAGAAGTAGGCATGGTGAATATTCATAAAAAATACCCTATGCTCTCAGAGTCCAGAGCAGCAGGAGGTATCCAATGGGCCCCTATATCCAGGAGCCAGGGGCAGAGAAATTAGACCAGAAGTTCCTACTAAAGAGACTTGTTTAGTTTCCATGAGCCTATCTTCAAGCGCTGCAGGACCTGAGCAAATCCTCCTATGTGCACAGGGATAATGATGCAGAGGGGTGGAAAATACAGTGTGTGGCAGTGAGCCAGGTAGGAACATACAGAAAAGTTTTTGGCACCAGAAGGAATAAGTTGAGAGATCCTGCCTAATAGAGGTGAGGCCCAGCTGCGGGAAAATGAGAGAGAAGAATGGTCAGGGTAGAGGAAACAGATGCGGGAGAGCGAGAAACATGAGAGAAAAAGAAAGGACGGGAAAGAGAGGAGAAAGAGCATGAATGCTAAAGGGAAGAATATTCAGCAGATGGGAAATAGATGAGGGATCTAGCAAAAAAATGTAAATAAGGTAGAAATAGGTAGGGGAGCCAGCAAAAGAAAGGCATAGGAGGAAGGAATATAAATAGCAATTAGAAACTATCTACACATTAGACCAGTGATACTCAGACTGAGGCTCAAGAGTCGCAAGTAGCTCTTTAATGTGTCTCCTGCAGCCCTTTGCAGCACATAATGTTAAAACATTGTGTGGCTTAATTATAAACCAATCTAAGTTATTAACCAATCAGGATGCTTTTACTATGTTATTAACAAATTGTAGCATACTTGATCGGTCATTTTGCTGTAAGAATAAGAGAGAGAAAAAATAGTAAATGAAACAAATTCACACTACTGTGGCTCTTTTGATCACTAATTTGGCTCCTGAACTACTGCCATCTGAGCATCACTGCATTAGACAATATATTCCCCACTCATATCCCCAGTGTACCCATATTCTTCTGTATATGGGAATAATAGCACTCCCCTACTTCACAGGGTTGTGAGGAGAAATACATTAAAAAGATTAAGAGGTGCTCAAATACCACAGTAATGGGGGCCATAAAAGCATGTTAGATGCAACCATGGTGAAAGGAAGAGAACAGGCTGGGCCATGCAGGCAACAGATGTAATAAATGGGACAGAGACAACAATAGATGAAGAAGTAAGAAAAAAATGGAATGGGGATGAAAAAAAGAGAAACGGGGTAGGGAGAAATAGACAGGAATAAAGAAATTGAAAATAGGGGGAAGCAGCAAGAACAGCACACACAACATTGGAGATATTAAACTTCATTTTTATTTTGTTTATTTTGGAACCTACCAGCCAGTTTTCAGAGGTAGCTCTTGGAGAATGCTTAGTTCAGCAGATAGTATCTACAAATTTAATTTTGCTCAGTTTTGGAGCCACCAAAAATTCTTTAGTTAAGGCCAGCCTTAACTATATCCTTGGCTAGACCTGTCAACGGCTGGATTCAGAGACTTGGGAATCTCTTTTCAAACCAATATTATTAGCATTCTCAGTTCTCACCAATGCCATTAGTGGGCATCCACAGTGCTTAATTTGTGCCAGGGCTGAGCTCCAGCAACTCTAGGCTTGGCAGTTCCTTGCCCTGGCACCTCTGGGCTTTCCGCATCAGTTATGAAAGTAAAAAAATTGCTTGAGCCCCAGCACCTAACTGCTTAAACCCTGGCACCTCTTTCATTATAAATTAAGCACTGGCATCCAGTTACAAAAAGCTACATAGTTTTGTTAATCCTGGACCAATTCCTCATCATAATTATTCAAACCAAATCTGCCTCCTTTAGTAAACTCTTCCTTTGGCCAAATAATAGAGATGAAAGCTTAATGAGGATAGAGGACCATATTGGTTGCATTTCAGCAGCTGAAGTTAACTATCACAGAAACCTCAACTTCCACTCAGTTTTTAGTTGTATTTCCTTATTAAAATTTCCCACTCAGCTTGGTAAGAGATACAGCCAGTACTTTGACTGAATGTCAGAAAATTTGTTAAAGTGAGCATGGAGCTTCCATAAAGAGCTTAAATTAAAGTTTTCTTCCAAGCATGCTGAAAGTGCGTGGAAGGCAAATTTAGACATCAAACAGGGGCCCACACAGTGGAAATCCATCTGGCTACACTCAAGATTGGGCATTCACTGACTCGAATGTGCTTTTACACTATAAACTAGGCCATTTGGATAACAATAAAACTGAGCCAGCCAGGCGTATCATCAGTTTCTATATGCCAGTCCAGCCAGGATGACGTTGGTACATCATTCATGAGTATGCAGCAGTCCACAAAGCTCACAATATGGGAAATTTATCTGTAACCTCCTGTACATAAATGAATATTGCATTATCTCCTATGCTGGGGCTACTTAGATTGTGTGGGAATAGATTTTGTCTTTATCAACAGACTGGTGGATTTTTAATAATAGTTGTGGCCATTGTGGCCAATTGGAAAGACACATTGCGCCCATCTCACTGAATGGCTCATAGCCAGTTGAATATATAAATCTGAAACAGCTCCAGTCAGGAATAGATTGAAATAGAAGCATTTTTCTGACATATGGGAGCCTTCAAGAATTATTTCTTTGTTATGCACCAACAATGTGCTCAGCACTGTACATGACTCAGAAGGAAGACAGCCCTGAAGAGTTTATATTTATATTCCCCGATCTTGCAAATGCTCCGGTAGAATACTCAAGTGAACAAAATTAAGCTCAAGTGTTTGTAGGATTGGGATGTAAGACATGAAACAGAGAGAATGGGACATAATGTGAAATCCAGAGGAAGGATTGATGGAGTTTAAACTTTGTGGTGTGTAATTAGGGGCAGGGGATAAGGGCACAACTTACCTCACTGACATCAAGTGTGTGGCTCTGCCTCAGTTTACCTACTGAAGGGGGTCTTGCCAGGACTGGTAGGGTGATTGTGCTCACCAGCCAAATCAAACATCCTTCCTTTCCAGGGTAAATAAGCCCAGCCAAAAGACACAACCAGCTTTTTTGGGCCACACCTGTCTGCCCTAGGATCTGTGCAACCATTAAATCCTTCCCTGTTGGTCGCTTTCACTGGGGTCAAGGCATCCTTGATCCACAACCTTCTCCAAATTACTTCTCTGTCAGGGGTGAGAGCCTGCAGCTGCACCTGCTCAGTCGTCAGGCAGCCAATGAGTGCAGCTGGTCCCCAGCAGAGCCACCTGATTGGCCAAGGCAGCCAGGTGGCTTGCTGTTAAGCCCAGCAGCTGCAAAGGATCAGTGGCTACTCAATGCACACCTTAGAATTCTCTGCCTCCCTTACTCCAAGCCTTGCTTCTACTTTCCCTGATTCCAGTTCTGACTCTGCCTTGATCTTGGGCTCTGACATTTGGACTGTGACCAGTAGACCTGACTCCTGCTCGGACGAGTATGCCTGACTGCCTATGACCTAGTCTCCTGACACCCTCAGTTGTAGGGTTTTTTGACTGACTCTAGGTAGCATCATAAGGGAGCCCAGGCCCTCCCTCTACTCCAAATGCTGCTCCTGGAATCCTTTACTATGGAGCAGCTATCTGCCCTAACTCCAACCTATACTGCTTCACAATTCTCAAAAAGACAGAAGTAGAAGGTGTCCATCTCCTCCTAGTTTCTCCTCAAGCTCTCTCGAGAGGCTCCTCACAGGCTCCATTCCTGGTCCTCTCTACAGGGAACTGATGCTGGTCTCAACCTAGATCCCTGGTCCTATGAAAACCCTGCCAACATGGTGCTGCTCTTCCCCAGATCTGCTCCTAAACTCTCTCACATAGCTTCAGCCAGACCCCTTCCAGGCTCCTTCCATAGCTGTCTCTTAGCCCTGGCCAGCTTACATAACCACGTAAGATTCCCCTAGGTCTCACTCTTCCATGCAAGCAAGTAGAACTTGCCTTTTATTTCCTGCTTCCCCCTTCCCAATAGGCCTTGCTGTAACCCAAAGTCACCTGATCTGGGAGGAAAACTAGGGAGAGGTAGAAACTGGGGCTGAGTTTCTGAAGCTCCCCTTGTGACTGGGTGGCTTGTTCGTTTTGGGGCATTGTGAAAGTAGTAATTCTTAGAGAGATGCCTGAATGCAGAGAGGGATCCAGTTTAAAGAATCTGGGTAGGGGGGTTATTCTGTGTGGAGGGGCAGTGTGGGAACAGGCACAGAGACAGGTGTCAGAAAAGGAATCAAATAGGACATTGAGGCTCATGATAAATATTTGGGTGAAATCCTGGTACCGTTGAAGTAACTGACAAATCTTCAACTGACTTCATTGGAACCAGGCCTTATCTTTAATGTGTCCAAAAGGCTTCTTCTTCCTCCTCTCTGTGTTCTCTTTTGTTACAACTTGTCCAGGTCTTCTGAGGTTATTACACCTGGCCTGGGGATTGTATCTTAGGCTAGGTCTACACTACCCGCCTGAATCGGCGGGTAGAAATCGATCTCTCTGGGATCGAATTATCGCGTCTCGTCGGGACACGACAATTGATCCCTGAATCAACGCTCTTACTCCACCAGCGGAGGTGGGAGTAAGCACCGTCGACGGGGAGCCGTGGAGGTCGATTTTGCCGCTGTACTCACAGCGGGGTAAGTCGGCTCCGATACGCAAATTCAGCTACGCGAATAGCGTAGCTGAATTCGACCTATCTTAAATCGACCCCTCCCTCCCCCCGTAGTGAAGACCTGCCCTTACTCTGATCTTTGTTCCTTCTAAGTCATTTTTTAAACAAAATACACCTCTACCTCGATATAACACTGTCCTCAGGAGCCAAAAAATCTTACCATGTTATAGGTGAAACCGCGTTATATTGAATTTGCTTTGATCCACCGGAGTGCGCAGCCCCGCCCCGGAGCACTGCTTTACCGCGTTATATCCAAATTCGCGTTATATTGAGGTAGCTGTGTAACTGGAAAACATAAATCTATGAAATATAACAAATTTGTATATGTGACCATTATGTACATTTAAATACCTTAGCTCTTGGGCCCAAACCTCATCTAGTATAAATTGGTAGGCGCTACACCACGTTTACACCAGCTAAGGATTTGGCCTTTCACTCTTTTGAAGTCTGATAATATCAGTCTTTCGCTGCATTCTGATAAACAAGAAACTTATAAAAAAAAAAAAAAAGGCTTGAGCTTTGGGACCATCTACATTTCCCTTGAAGAGCCCATGTGGCATTTCTGAAATGAGAAACCATTTTTTTATTTAATTAATTTCCAATAACGCTGCTTTAACTACAAACAATAAAACTCCTTCTACCATGTCACTCTTCCTCCTTTAATAAACACAAACCTCAAGAAAGCTCTGGGCATTCTGAGAAAAAGAAATAACCAAATAACTCAGAATATTTAATTTTCTATGCTGGAAATGAGAAACAGGTGTAATTAAAATAACACTTTTTTTAAATTAAGTGACCTCTGTTGGCCAGCCATCTGTGTATAATTTAGATTTTTTTCCCCATTATTACTGTAAAATTAAAACTACGGCATATAAATGGTGAGATCCTCTTTAAATATCTTTAAGCACCAGCAATATGTATTTTCTACCAGTTAAAATCCTTAATGATACCAAAAATCTGTCAAGCATAACTCGCCCAATTCATTTGCCTGAAACCATCAATATTTTATCATGCACTTGCAGTTGGCTTCAATTTAACAGTCCAGGTTACTAATCAAACAAAACACCCAAGTCATTAAAAGTTAGCGTGCCATTTAGAAAGTGCATTTCACGTTTATTAAAATATCTTTCATGGAGCCATTAGAAGGCTAAAGTTTTAATTACAATCAGATATTTAGTTCTACTTCAGTTATGCTTTTGGCACTCTCTTGCAACTGCCTTGATTAATCTTCTGGACAGAACTCATCCATTACCTCCTGAAATTATTTTCCTCTTAACTTCTTCATAATTCATCTCTTTTTCTTCCCCCCTCCAAACATATAAAATGTATTAAAAAGGTGTGCACAATACCTGCCTGAAAGATGTCATTAGAAAGATTCCATTTCAAATGCAATTTGTTCTCAAAAGTACCAAATAGCCATAATTCAAATGGATGTATTGAAATTGAAATATAGGTCTTAGTCATCATTTTAAACTATTTTCCTGCAGATGAGACTAATATGAGCTCCCCCCACTCCTTCATGGTTTGAAATATACAGTTGTCAGATTTTGTGTGGGTAATTCTGAGAACACCATGAACTCTCACACATTCCCTGTCACTGCGAATCTTTCTTCTCTTTCCTCCTCAATATAATAGTCAATGAAATATATTTTACCAAGGCTCTGTGTTGAGACAATTTCAATGGCTGCTTTCGGTCCACATTAATAAACAATTACATATCCCTAGCCTGCAGTAACTAACATACTCATTTCTGTCATCTCCTCATTTAATAGACTCATTTGCTAAGGGCATATCCAAATTTGAGCTGTGTACACACAACAAAAAACTTAAGAGCCATGTCTGAAAGTTTGGCCCCTATATGTATCTGTTTTGGATCTATGTATCACCTACTTTCTGTGGAAAAACCCTAGCTTGAAGCTTAGCCCCATTTTTAGCTTGAATAGGATCAGATTTGTTTCCTCTCATCTCCCTGATTTTTAAACAGCCTTCTCCTTATTCCCTCCCTGAAACTCTCTGAATGCTGCCTTGGGTCCCACCACAAGACTCTCCAATAGGCCCTAGTTAGCTTTCTTTCCATCCTCCAATAAGTTTTACATTAGCATCCCCTACCCAGGCTTCCAGTCACAGAGTATTTAAGGCATCCCTCTTGCCATCTCTAGTGTTGCTCTGCTGGGGGATGGATTCCCACATTGAGGCTCTTCAAGGCCCAGCTCCCTGCTACCAACATTTATGGACTAGAGTCTACTGTGAGTAAATGAAGGGTATTTGGGGCTCTGAGCATGCTATCTAGCCTCATAGATAGACTCCTAGCCAAAGGCTCATGAGGCCACCAGGCCTGCTCTTCAAGTCTCCTCTTTCCTCATTAACTGGAACAGGGTCATTCCTGTCATCTGAGGAGTGCCTCTGCTCTCATGGTGGTTGAAACCTAGTGAAAATACAAGGCCGCCATCTATAGGGTGCAGAAAAGCCACTAAAGGCAGCAAAGCTCATATGTCCGGCTAGCAAAAATACACAAACGGCACAGTGGCTATACTGGCTCATTTAGAGCCTGTTCAGTCCGTGATATGATTGGCAGCATTGGTGCACGGGTGTTTCAAGTCAAGAGGTGCACGGGTGTTTCAAGTCAAGGACTTAAGTACATAGGCCGAGAAGTAGGAGAAGCTTGCACAACTCCTACTTGCCTCCGCCTTAGCTAAAGACCATGGAAGTTGATCCTTTCCATTAGCACCAAATTCACACCATTTATTTAAATTATTTGTATTACTTTACAATAAAACAAAATGTTATGACTAGATCTAGCAAAATACAGCAAGAGGGTGTTTTTTGAATGGTAGGGAAATAAGAGAAACAGATAGAAAACTGATTAAGTATCCTTTTCTGTGAGCATTCCAAATTATCCACAGAACTAGGATAATACACAATAAAAGAACCCAGGGTAGTACAGTTTTTAGAGAAAGAGGACACAATTAGAAGTGGGCCCAAATCAAAGGTCAGATTTGAAATTGGACCTATTCTGATAAAAGCTTGGAATTAGTGCTACAGTTCAGCCCTCTTTAAACACAATATATTTTGAAAATGTAGCTAAACAAAAGGTGATACCACTGTGCATTATAAAAAATCCTGTTCTTTTCAATGCTTTCAAGAAAAGAAAAAGATGTTAAGATAGGTTGTTGTGTTTTCTGGGATAATCCTTGATAACCTAGCACCATCTAGTGTTTGCTGTGAGAGTAGTATCTTAAGTGGGACATTGGAGAAATGGAGTTGGTGAAGCTAACCCAGAAAAGATCTGAGTTTCCTAAAATTGCACCTTGCTAGAGTTGAGTCAGAGTCTTTATTGCCAATTCATTTATATAAAATGATCTAAACAATAAAACTCATGCTGTAGTTTTAAGAGATAGTGATAATTAGCTGTCCCTTTTTTCCCCCAGGGCAGTTCTGTTTTTCAGCAGTCTAATTTGGAACATTAAAACAGGACATGTATCTTCTTTTAATACTCAACATCCTTCACTCCTAGTCTTCAGCAGAGTGCTGCTGTGGACTCTGAAAAGCTATTCTCTAGAGCCGTGTGAATAACTGATTTGAGGGAGGCGGGGTCACAGGCAGTTCTAAAAAATAGAAAAAATTATTAAGGGTTGATCTGAAATTAAATAATTTGACATTTTTAGCTAATAAAAAATAATTTTGGATCAATCTAAATGTTTCATTCAACCCAAATTAAAATGTGTTTTTTATTTTGGCTAAAGAACACTTGTTTGAGTAGAAATGAAAATTTCATTTGAGCTTTAAAAGTTGTTAAAGTAAATTGAAATACAATTTTGAAATAAAAAGCATTTATAATCAAAACCTTTTATTTCAAAAACAAATGTTGAGGGAGGGGTTCAGTTTTTCAACCAAATCACTTCAGCAAATACAACATGAATGCGTGAAACATTTCAGCTGATCCAAATCTGCATTTGGCCGAAGAAAGTTTGCCCAGCTCTAGTATTCTCAGCCTTAGCACTTATTGGCAGAAGCTGGCAATGGTATCAGGAGGAAAGAGGTGAATGTAGGAAATAGACTTCTCACTCTACAGGGAGTAATGTGTGTCCCATGGTTTTTATTTTGGGGAACTAGTCACCTTAAGTAACAAGCACCTAGACTACAGTGAGGTGTACTATATAAAACAGAGAGAGATGTTGGTACACTGTGTGTAATCAAGGACAGACATTAAAATTTGGTATTTTGTTAAGCCGAATTAGAGTAGCACAATAAGAAAGCTTGGCCCACATGTGGGCTGGCTGAGATATGCCTCTAATTATCAAAGCCTCATTCTAATGCCTCCCTGAGAGGTTTCTCCCCAGAGGCTCTTCATGGAGCTTTTTACTGAAAATGCTGGCAGAGGGAGCCCAGAGAGGGAATATTAAGCTTTTGAATTGGGAAAATGAGGTTGTTTAAAGCTTCTAAAAAAAGTGTGTGGGGGCGTGTTTCTGATGCGCAGGGGCTAGACTGAATGTGCCTTAGGAAAAGATCCTTTATCATTGGGCAATTTTCTCAGATTCTCAGCTTTTTGGAGCAGGTATGTGTTCTCCTCTGGGTTTATCCAGCACTTAACACAGTGAGGGCCGGCCCCCCAATCCTCACTGGAGCTTTTGAGCACCATTCTTATGTACCTTAGAAATTATATTTCTAAAAACCTTGCACTAGCTAGCCTGACAGTAACAGGTTATCAGATCCACCTGAATTCTGCTCAGTGTAGGACCTGAAAGAGGATTGCACTAGGCAAAGGAAATCCTCATCTGGCCATTTAAAAAGGGCAAAGCATATGGACTTAGATAAATATCTGGGGTGAAATCCTGACCCCACTGAAGTCAGTAGGGAAACTCCCATTGACTTCAGCAAGGCCAGGATTTCTCCAGCAAGGCCTAGAACATTCTTTCTTTCTTTCTTTCTTTCTGTTATTTCTCACTATGACACATGCCAAAGTTTGATACAATAAGAGGCTTTGGATGAGTTATATATACCAGGCTGGACTAACACCATATGTCACAGGGGTGCACTCACCACTAGTAGCACTTCCTCCTGGGGATTAGCTCTGGCTAGGCAGAATGCCCTCTTCCAGCAGTCTCTCTCTCATCATCCTGTCACCATCTGCCACTCAAGGGGCTCCCCCATCATGACTTGGCCCTCTGGCCAAGTCACCACATGTGTTTTGTCTTCTGGGGGGGGGGGAGATGTATCAAAGGCCCTTCATATAAAATGGCAGTCTTCCCTTTACTGCTCTGGCCTTGCCACTCACCCAGTGGCTAGTAGAGGGTCCCAAGCCCACCCTCTACTCTGAGTGCCAACTCAGGAGACCTCTGATCAGCAGCCAAAGCCTGCACTGTCCTACTTTGCTGCTTTCCCCCTGAGCCTTTTCATACCTCCCCCTGGTTTGCCAGCCTCCCAACTCCCTCCTCTCAGGAGTAACTGTGGACCACCCTCTAGTCCTGAACACAGCTTCCTCCTCCTAGGGGGTAACTGCAGCCTACTTTCCTGCAGCCCAGACCTCTGTTGCCAGCTTCCTGGCTTATATAGGCCCCCTCTGTTCCTGTCCAGCTGAGCCTCTTCTAATTAAATCCCTGCTCCCTGTCTTCTTCTCCACTTAGCCATCTTAACTCCTCCAAGCCTTGTCTCTGCTCTTACATCACCCAGCTCTGGTCAGGGGCTAAGAGGGGGACCTCTCCCTCCCCCCTCCCTGTTGCACCCCTGCTGAGTTCAGGATCTCAAAAGGGGGGGGCATGACCCTTAGCATCTTCTGTCTCTGGCACCCATGCCCAAACCTTGTTTAAATCTGTTTAACACTGTACAGTAACAGGGTCGTGTTAATGTTTTTGATACTTTGGGTCATTTATTCTATCAAAATTAATACAGACAGATAGGGAAATAAAAGGAAACAATGACACAATATTGATCAGCATGATAGGCAGTTGTCTGAGTACACCAGCGGCCTTACCACTGGCAAGTTTTTTTATAGCACTAGGGGAAACTAAAATGAATGCTAGGTTGATTAGAACAGAGGTTTCCAAATAGTAACCCAGGGAGCACTTATTGGTAGTCTATAGGCAATTGGCTGGCCACTTTTAAATTGCATGAAAAGACAGTTAAAATTTCATTAAATGCTTTCCTAATATTTTCCCATGTAGCTGTGACTGCTGCGGGGATATGTGATAGAGATTGGGACAATAGATTATCGAGCAAAAACAAATAGCTTTCTTCACAAGACAATCTATTAATGTGGTCTACACCCTGAAAATGTTTGAGAACCCCTGAATTAGAGAATACTCTAACTACAAGATTGTGTAGTTCTCTCTTCACACATCATGCAAATAGGGTTTCAACTGTGGCCACAGATTTTTTAGGTTTCTTACCTTTATCTGTGATCAAAATTTTGCCATTCATCTCTGCAGTTTGTTACAGAAACCAGTTACCAAAGATATTCTTTCTTTTCAGCCTTTGTGGCTTACATTTTTTCAACTGTGAATGTGTGTCTGGGAGGAGGAGGAGAACAAAGAAAACTGATTCACTGAAAACCAAAAAGGAAACACGTCATGTAATTACATGACTTTTGCCATCAGGCCCGGCAAAAACTCCTTCTTCCAGACGATGAGATGCTGAAATCTGGCAGCTGGGGAAGCCCCGACAAATGAAAAAAGCCAGCATTCTGGGATCCCATCACTAGGGCAGTGAAGATATGAAGTGGGCCTGCAGCAACCAAGCTACCAGAAGAGAAGCAGAAAGAGATCTTGGAGACATCAACAACAACAAAATGAGCACCAAACAAATCCAGTCATCCTCTTTCAACAGGTACAGCATGTACCAAGCATGCATGTTGATTGGGTAGAGACCCCTCTGAGAAGACAGTACATCAGTACAGATTACTCTGGATGTGCTTTAATACTGAGAAGCCAATTTAAAATAGGCATAAGCAAGAACAGTAGGTATTGTGATGTTTTTCAGAGCTAGGACAAAGTTTTTTGGAAATGTCCAGGTACCTTTGGTGTGTAGGCCTGCTGTTACCTTGGATATTTTGACTGTTTAAATTTACAGCAAACCCAACAGGCGACATGACCACCAGATGACTTAACTCACAGAAAGGAAGGCTTCACGCTGAGGAACACTTAAACTGGATAGAACATTAGGTAACACACTGTGGTGAGTAATCTGCACTAGATAATGTGTGTGGAACATGGACTATATTACCTAATAGACTTTATCCGGCTCTAATTTCTATGATTCCAGCAATGATACCACAAAGCTGACCCATGCTGAATGACTATAAGAACCATGTCAGAAGTACTTCCAGCATTCAGACTACATGTGGGTAAAACGTGTATTTGACAGAGCAGGGTGATGGGCTATCAGCGGGCAGTCTGGCAAATTGGATCATTTAATCCCAGCAAATATCTACACCTGTCTAACAACTCCTATTTCTGGTTCTGAGCAGTAGGGGACCTGAGCTGAAGTATTCTGTTAAAATAAGGATAGTCTAAGATTTTGACTAAGTGTCACAGAAGATATTTTAAAGGTCAGAGAGTTGTTGAAGGACCTACAAGAAAGTTACAGCAGGCTGAGGGGAGAGAACTGCAGAAAGCAAAATCATCTCTCAGTAGAGGTTGCTAAGAGGTGAACCAAAGGACCTGATGGCAAGAAGTTAGAAGTAGAGGGCAATCAGAAATAAACTCACTTAGCTATTAAGGGGAAAGAAAGAAGAAAATAATTTGATAGTATCTAATTATAATTAAAATGTTTGGACAAGGGACATATAATGGTAGATCAACTGTAGAGACATGCCAGTGGTAGCATTTTAATTTTATTATAAATCATTGCTCACAGTTTGCTAATGTTAAAAAAACAAACCTAGTAATAGTATTAGGCTGGAAAATCAAAAATGGACAGTCAGCTAAGGGCTAGTCTTCACTTACCGGCTGGTCCGGAGGCACGCAATCGATGTTCTGGGATCGGTTTATCGCGTCTGGTTAAGACGCGATAAATCGATCCCGGATCGATCCCGGAAGTGCCCACAATCGGCGCCGGTACTCCAGCTCTCCGAGAGGAGTACACGGCGTCGACGGGGGGAGACTTCCGGCCGCGTCTGGACCCCGGTAAGTCCGGACTAAGGTACTTCGAATTCAGCTACGTTATTAACGTAGCTGAATTTGCGTACCTTAGTCCGAAGTCCGGACTAAGTGGGGACCAGCCCTAAGATGTGATGAATTGTATTTCCCTGCTGAGAAGGGAGGGAAAGTGACTATCTGGCAGAGAGAAGACTTAACATTTGATGTCTGCTAAATGAGCCCTGATGAATAATGGTTATGCTTGTCATAACCACCACAAGATTCCCCTAAAGTAGTGATCTGATTGACCAGAAGCAGGGCCGGCTCCGGGCACCAACGAAGGAAGCAGGTGCCTGGGGCGGCCAATAGAAAGGGGTGACACGTGCAGTCTGCGGTGGGAATTTGGCTCTCTCAACTCCGCTTCGGTCTTCAGCGGCGAGTCCTTCACTCAATCTTGTCCTCTTCGGCAGCACTTCAGCAGCAGCCCAATCGGGTTTTTCTTTTTTCTTTTCCTTTTTTTTTGGCCACTTGGGGTGGCAAAAAAGCTGGAGCCAGCCCTGACCAGAAGTATGTGTCCAGTTTCAACAAGATGTCTCATCCTGTTACCATTGAAATCAATGGAAGTTTTACAATTGACTTAAATGGGAGCTAGAGAAGGCCCTGGTAGTAGGGTTGCCAATTTTCTAATCGCACAAAACCGAACAACCTTGCCCTGCCCACTGCCTGCCCCTTCCCCGAGGCTCTGCCTCGCCCCTTCTCTGAGGCCCTGCCCCCTGCTCATTCTACCCCCACATTGCTCGCTCTCCCCCACCCTCACTCACTTTCACCGGGCTGGGGCAGTGGGTTGGAGAGTAGGAGGGGGGTGAGGGCTCCATGATGAGGCCAAAAAAGAGGGGTTCAGGGTGCAGGATGGTGCTCCAGGATGGGGCAGAGGGTTGGGGTGCAGGAGGAGGTGAGGGCTCTGGTTGGGGGTGTGGGCTTTGGGGTGAAGGAGGCGGCTCTGGGCTGGGGCCAAGGGGTTCAAAGTGCAGGAGGAGACTCAGGGCTGGGGCAGGAGGTTGAGGTTCTGGAGGGGGTGCTGGCTCTGGCTGGGGGTGTGGGCTCAGGGGGGCAGAGATGAGGGGCTTGGGTGCAGGAGGGGGCTCAAGGATGGGGCAGTGGGTTGGGGTACAGGAGGGAGTGTGGGTGCAGGCTCCAGGAGGGAGTTTGGGTGCAGGAGAGGGCTCAGGGTTGGGGTTGGGGTGCGGGAGAGGGTGTGGGGTGCAGGCTCTGGGAGGGAGTTTGGGTGAGGGAGGGGGTTCCAACCTAGGGCAGAAGGCTGAGGTGTGGGAGGGGGTTCGGGATGTGGGCTCTGGCTGGGTGGCACTTACCTCAGGTGACTCCCGGTCTGTGGCACAGCAGGGCTAAGGTAGGCTCCCTGCCTGCCCTGGCTCCGCGCATCTCCCAGAAACAGCCAGCATGTCCGACTCCTAGGTGCAGGGGCCGGGGACGCCGAACCCTGCCCGCGCGCACAGGCTCCGTCACCACAGCTCCCACTGGCTGCAGTTCCCAGCCAATGGGAGCTGTGGAGCCAGTGCTTAGGGTGGGGACAGCGAGTGGAGCCTCCCTGGCAGCCCCTGCGCCTAGGGGCTTTAGCCCTGCTGCACCACTGACCGGACCACTGACCGGAGCCGTCAGGGTCCCTTTTCAACCGAGCTTTTCACTCTCCCTGAAAGTGTCCTCCATCCAAACCAAATTTAAAACCAACCAAAAGGTTATTTGTTTTCCCAGAGGTTTTCCCTACAGAACAGACACGAGGAGTTAAATATATACCTCCAGACCAGTGGCACGGCTATGGGCACCCGCATGGCCCCACAATATGCCAACACTTTTATGACTGTCCTGGAACAACGCTTCCTCAGCTCTCATCCACTCATGCCCCTTCTCTACCTACGCTACATTGATGACATCTTCATCATCTGGACCCATGGGAAGGAGACTCTGGAAGAATTCCACCACAATTTCAACAGCTTCCACCCCACCATCAACCTCAGCCTGGACCAATCTACACGGGAGGTCCACTTTCTAGACTCCACAGTACAAATAAGTGACAATCATGTTAACACCACCATATACCAAAAACCCACCAACTGCTATGCCTTCCTTCATGCTTCCAGCTTCCACCCCGGATACACCACACGATCCATTATCTCAGCCAAGTGCTGAGGTATAACCACATTTGCTCCAACCCCTCAGACAGAGACCAACATTTACAAGATCTTCACCAAGCATTCTCAAAACTACAATACCCGCACAAGGAAATAAGGAAGCAAATCAACAGAACCAGACGTGTACCCAGAAGCCTCCTGCTGCAAGACAAGCCCAAGAAAGAAACCAACAGAACTACACTGGCCATCACTGACAGTCCTCAGCTAAAACCTCTCCAACGCATCATCAGTGATCTACAACCCATCCTGGACAACGATCCCTCACTTTCACAGACCTTGGGTGGCAGGCCAGTCCTCGCCCACAGACAACCCGCCAACCTTAAGCATATTCTCACCAGCAACCATATACCGCACCATAGTAACTCACTCAGGAACCAATCTATGCAACAAACCTCGATGCCAACTCTGCCCACATATCTACACCAGCAACACCATCACAGGACCTAACCAGATCAGCCACAACATCACTGGTTCATTCACCTGCACGTCCACCAATGTAATATACGCCATCATGTGCCAGCAATGCCCCTCTGCTGTGTACATCGGCCAAAGTGGACAGTCCCTACGTAAAAAGATAAATGGACACAAGTCAGATATTAGGAATGGCAATATACAAAAACCAGTAGGAAAACACTTCAATCTCCCTGGAAACACAATAGCAGATGAAAAGTAGCCATCCTGCAGCAAAAAAACTTCACAGACTTCAAAGAGAAACTGCTGAGCTTCAGTTCATTTGCAAATTTGACACCATCAACTCAGGATTAAACAAAGACTGTGAATGGCTAGCCAACTACAAAAGCAGTTTCTCCTCCCTTGGTGTTCACACCTCAACTGCTAGAAGAGGGCCTCATCCTCCCTGATTGAACTAACCTCGTTATCTCTAGACTGATTCTTGCATGCATATTTATACCTGTCTCTGGAAATTCCCAATACATGCATCTGACGAAGTGGGTATTCACCACAAAAGCTTATGCTCCAATACATCTGTCTATAAGGTGCCACAGGACTCTTTGTTGCTTTTTACAGATCCAGACTAACTCGGCTACCCCTCTGATACTTGAGGAGTTAAATAGTACTTCCTGGGAAATTTAGCTTAACCTGTTTTTCTTTTCATTTATTTGTTAAAGGTAAACAGAATTGCTGTAAAGAGATCTTCTAAACTAAGCATTAAAAGAGGATCTTGGCTATATAAAATAAGTGAAGATAGCAGAGATGTGACCATTGAGATCCTGAGATATGGTTATTCTAAGAGTTATACCAGTGATTTGTTTTTAATCTCTTTCTCTCACTTGCTGCATCTTTCCTGAGTTAATTCAGCTGTTTTCTTACCTGTGCAGAGTAGGCTCTTGTTCTATTTCTTTTTTTATTCTGTTGAATCACAATATTTTTGCAACAATAGCAATGAAATATATGTATTAGCTGCAATCACAAGTATTCTAAAACTGTTTTGTTTAATTTTTAGAAAATCAGGACATTTCCCTACCACCATTATAATAGAATGAATGGGGAATATAATGACAAAACTAACTGATACCCCATATCTCTTTAGTTTTCTTGTTATGGAAAAATATCGTGTTCGCTGATTTTGATCGTTGTCCTGGGGTTATGTACATAGAGACTTACTTCATATAAATCAATAAACATGCTTTAAAAATCAGACAATACAAAGAAGTGCTATAGAGTAGTGATGCCAGAGATTCATTTTTCTTTCTCTTAAATACATGTTTTCCATACCATTTCCAAAGCTAGCTATGCCACTAGAAGACTACCAACAGGCTGCAGAAGCAAATTTATACTTAGAGCAGGTTATACATGCCTTCCAGACAGATTAGGTAATAGAATGGAGTAGCACTATACCTAAATGATGCCATAGAATCCAACTGGAAAATTTCTGAATCTCAGACAAGATACTGAATTAAATAGATCACTGGTCTGATCTTTTATGGCAGTTCCTATGTTCCAGGCACAAAAAGAGAAAATCAGAGTTTCCACAAGTAAGGTAACTCCTCACTTAACGTTGTACTTATGTTCCTGAAAAATGTGACTTTAAGTGAAACGATGTTAAGTGAATCCAATTTCCCCATAAGAATTAATGTAAATGGGGGGGTTAGGTTCCAGGGAAATTTTTTTCACCAGACAAAAGACTATATTATATTATATATACACACACACACACACACACACACACACACAGAGTATAAGTTTTAAACAAACAATTTAATACGGGTACACAGTGATGATGATTGTGAAGCTTGGTTGAGGTGGAGGAGTCAGAGGGTGAGATATTTCCCTTACTGCTAAATGATGAACTAGCAATTAGCTGAGCCCTCAAGAGTTAACTCTCTCACTCTACAAGGCAGCAGGAATGGAGGGTGTGAGAGAGAGAGATGCACATTTCCCCTTTAAGTACAGTGCCTTGTTAATTAGATCAGCTTGCTGAGACTGCAGCTGCTGCAAGCTCCCTCAGTCATGAGCCCTGGTGTGTCCCCCCTGCTCTATGGAAGATGGGGTAAGAGGGGTGCAGGAGCAGGGGAGACAGGGACAACCTGACATTAGCCCCCCTCTTTCTTCCCTCCCCTCCCCCCCCCCCCCCCCCCACACACAGCAAGCAGGAGTCTCGGGGAGCAGCTCCAAGGCAGAGGGCAGGAGCAGCACATGGCTGTGTGGGGAGGGACAGCTGAACTGCAGGCAGCTGCTGCACAGGGAACTTAGGGGGGCTGCCGGTCCACCCTGGTTCCAAGCCCCCACCAGCTAGCTGCAACGGGCTGCTCTTCCTGCAAGCAGTAGACAAAGCAGGCGGCTGCCAAATGACGTTAGAAGGGAGCATTACACAACTTTAAATGAGCATGTTCCCTAATTGATCAGCAACATAACAACGTTAACCGGGACGACTAAGTGAGGCGTTACTGTACAGAAAATAGTTGCCCAATGCTAGGGCAACTATTCAAGCAGAATCTTAGAATTTAGAAGTGGGATCAAGCCACAAACCTTGGTTCTAAAAATCAAATTTCTCCAAAATGTGGGGGGAATCAAATCCCAAGTTATAATTTGGACCCATCTCTGTCTGGAAACAAGATAATCTAATGATCTTGAGAGAATTAAATCCACTTATGAGTCACTGTGTCTGTAATCTCAATTTGTCTAAGACGATGTGCTGCATAGCACAAGCTCATAAGGGACACCAGATTTAAATTAAAGCTACAAAATTGACAGAGGGGAACCTTGCGTTCCTTATGCTGTGGAGTAACTAGAGAAGCCTTATGGTGGATATTGCTTCAGATTATAAGCTTTTGCTGCAACAGATCATATTACATGACAACTACTAGCCACACTCTGGGCAGTAGTTAATTTTAGGTTTTGTACTCTCCTGATAGCTTATTGTTTGCATATGTCATAATTTTGAATTATAACACTAGAACACAAGAAAGCACTAGCACTGGAACAACACAAGCAACTTCTACACAAGCTTCTCTGCAGAGCTCTACACTGCCCCGCCATCTCAGGCTGAAATTCCCCTGCTGTTCCTGAGCAGAGGCTGCCAATTTCATACAACTTCCTGCTGTTTATGTGACCTTTCAAAGATGTTACAATTGAAGTGAATTACAGAATAGTTCACTATGCCTCAAAGATTCAGTGGGAAGAAAGCACAGTTGTGTGGGTTGTTCAGGCTAGAGGAAAGGACTATTACATAGCTGCCTTGCTGGAAACCATCCCCTCATTTTTCTTTAACAACAGGACCTCCTATTCTGTGTTCACTTCTTTAAGGAGTATTCATTTTGATTGATAACTCCTGTATAAATAGAAAAAAATCCTTCTTTAGTTTTGTTTTGTTTTTTTCTGCCAGTGCTTTTGTGTGTGTGGCTTTGTTCCTCTGTTGCCTTAAATCAATTTTAGTACTATGTCATTTAATCAAAGAGGTGCTGAACCTGATGGGGCTCCATAGCAGGATATCTAGTCCACTGACTTTTTTTTCCAGATATTTAATAAGTACCTAAAAACAGAGTACAGGCAGGATTCCTTTTTCCTTTAAAGGACTCGACCTTTCTACTGTATTAGTTTTCTATATATTCTATGTATTGCCTTTCACCTGCTAATAAAGGTACCACTGCAAAGTCTGATGGTAAACGGGGACTATTCTATTATGAAAAATGCTGGAAAATGCATTCCTCTCTTCCCAGAAATGTATATTTGTACCTACTCCACCACAGAGAATATGTGATGATGTGATTAGGGTGCTTTGCCAGTCCACTACAGAGTACACATCACAGCTAAATAAAGTCTTTGTATGTTTAGGCATCTCTTATGCATGTGTGTTGCTAAGGATAGAACTATGGTATAGGTCAGGGGTCGGCAACCTTTGGCACACGGCTCGCCAGGGTAAGCACCCTGGCGGGCTGGGCCAGTTTGTTTACCTGCCTCGTCCACAGGTTCGGCGCGGTTCGCCACTCCAGGCCAATGGGGGTGGCAGGAAGCGGTGACCAGCACATCCCTTGATGTTTTCAATTACTGTATTTTTACATTTGTAGGGTGTCATATGCTGATATGCAGACTATATAGATTAAAGGAAAAAGATTTTTGGGAAAATATCAAAATATGTTTTAAGAATGGGATTTGTTAAATAATTTGCTAAACGCTTTTAGGTCAGTTAAGGATTGGATTGTCACCACTTACAGGAATTTCCCACATGTGCACACCAGAGGGCTGTCTAGGGCTTAGCAGAGGTTGGAGTTACAAGAAACAGACGTCTGTATAGTTTCCAGTTGATGGACGAGAATTTAATGCTGCTGGATCTTGAATGCTTATGGCTCAGTGTCCTACTAGATAAAATATAACATGGGGTATTAGTGTCTGCTACAGACTACCACATCACACTATGGATTGAATGACCAGCTCCTTGTGAACTTACCAATAATGGAGGGAAAAAAGCTGTGTGATCATGGGGGACTTCAAGTTGACATATTTGAGGTTTCATGCTGCCAGTACTAACACATCCTTGGCATGTCTAACAATTATAGATGACAATTTTCTGACTCAATAAGTTTTGCAACCAGCAAGGGGAAATTCTATATTAAACATCATCTTGATAGATCAAGAGAAACTGATCACAGAACTAAAAATTAATAGTAGTTTATGTATAAGTGATCATGACTTGATCACACTTATGTGCAAGCAGGATAAAGTCCAAACCCTTAATATATACAGTTGATATACAGGGCTAATTTCACAAAGCTAAAAACAATTGTGAAACAAATCAGCTGGGAGGAAGAATTTAATTAGAAAAATGTGAATGATAATTGGGAATTGTTTAAGAACACTTTACTAGAGGCCCAAAAAGTAACTATTAAAGAAGAAGTCCTTACGTTGTTGTTTTTTTTAAATGGTTTACAGGGGAAGTGAAGGCAGGTATTAAAAAAAGATTAACAAAATGAAAGAAAGGGAAAGCTGATAGTAATGAATATAAATCAGACACTAGGAATTGTAGAAAATAGGGGAAGCCAAGGAACACAAGGTTCTATGGCTATGTGATGGGGCATCTGCCCCACACGGGCCCATAAGGAGTTAGGTTAAGAGAGCCCTAGGGAGGCTGTGCAGGAGGCAGCCAATCAGAGGCTGAAGGGAGAAGACAATCAGGATCATATAAAAAGGGACCTGCAGGGCAAAGGAAGGCAGTTCTCCCCTGGGAGTTTAGGGAGGAAGGACAGTGTTTCTGGAGGGCTGAGAGAACTGCCAGCACCCTGGAAAGAGCAATGCTGCTAGCAGGAACTGGAGGAGTGAGAGACAGCTCATGGCTAGCTGCTGGGGTTTGCAGGCTGAGACCCTGAGGCAAGGGCAAAGAGGATGCTGGGGCCATGAGGAAATGGCCAGACAATTCGCTGCAGTAGCCACTAAGGGAAGTGGCTGAACAGTGGACTGCAGGACCCCTGGAAGGGGGGAGCACAGTGTGTGGCACGGCTGAAGAGCTGTGTCACTGAAGAAGACGCCACGGTCCTTGAGAGACATGGGTCCTAGAGCAGGAGTGATGGCAGTGAGGCGCCACTGAAAGAGGGCGCACTAACATGCAGAGCTAATTCCCAAGACAGCCAGCAGGAGGCGTCAGAGTGGTGAGTCACACTCCATTATAGGCTATTAGAGTTAAGGACAATAAGAAGGAAGTTTTTCAAGTATATTAGAAACAAAAATAATCCTGATAATGGTACTGGTCCATTGCTAGATGGAAATGGTAGAATTATCAATAATAATGCAAAAAATGCAGAATTGGTGCAACTGCTGCCAGAATACTATGTCCACAATTCAAGAAGGATGTTGATAAACTGGAGAGATATAGAGAAGAGCCACAAAAAAGATTAGAAAACTCCCAGTAAAATTATGGGGGCAATCAACTTAATTAGTTTTAAGAGAGAGCTGGACAAATTTGAGCGTAATTGTATGATGGGGTTGCCTATGATAATAGGGGGCAGGGCTCAACAGCCCTGAGGCTCACTTCCAGTTTGTCCTATTTTCCTAAAAGTTTAAGCTTCGGGGTTTCAGTTGGTCATCTGCAGGGATCAGGAACCAAATGTGTTCTGGGAGGGTATTTTTTAATCTCCTTAGTCCTTCCTCTGAAGCATTAGGGAAGGTCATGGTTAGAGATGGGACAGTGGACCAGGTGGACCAGGGCTCTGAGGTGGCCTGAAAATTCTCTCTCTCAGGTGCTTGGCTGGCTAGTTCTTGCTCACATGCTCAGGGTCTAACTGATCACCATGTTTGGGGTTGGGAAGGAATTATCACTCAGATCAGTTTTCAGCATGGAGAGAGGTAAATAGTGGTGTCCCAGGGGTCTGTACTGGGACCAGCACTATTCACCATATTAATAAATGATCTGGAAAAAGGGGTAAACAGTGAGGTGGCAAAATTTGCAGATGATACGAAACTACTCAAGATAGTTAAGTCCAAAGCAGACTGCAAAGGGCTACAAACAGATCTCACAAAACTAGGTGACTGGGCAACAAAACGGCAGATGAGAGTCAATGTTAATAAATGCAAAGTAATGCATATGGGAAAATATAATCCCAACTATACATATAAAATGATGGGGTCTAAATTAGCTGTTCCCACTCAAGAAAGAGTTCTTGGAGTCATTGTGAATAGTTCTCTGAAAACATCCACTCAATGTGCAGCAGCAGTCAAAAAAGCAAACAGAATGCTTGGAATAATTAAGAAAGGGATAGATAATATGACAGAAAGTATCATATTGCCTCTATATAAATCCATGGCACACCCACATCTTGAATACTGTGCAGATGTGGTCGCCCCATCTCAAAAAAGATATATTGGACTTGGAAAAGGTTCAAAAAAGGGCAACAAAAATGATTAGGAGTATGGAATGGCTGCCGTATGAGGAGAGATTAATAAGATTGGGACTTTTCAAGTTGGAAAAGAGACAACTAAGGGGGGATATGATAGAAGTCTATAAAATCATGACTGGTGTGGAGAAAGTAAATAAGGAAGTGTTATTTACTCCCTCTCATAACACAAGAGCTAGAGGTCACCAAATGAAATTAATAGGCAGCAGGTTTAAAACAAACAAAGGAAGTATTTTTTCACACAATGCACAGTCAACCTGTGGAACTCTTTGACAGAGGATGTTGTGAAATCCAAGACTATAACAGGTTTAAAAAAAAACTAGATAAATTCATGGAAAATAGGTTCATCCATGGCTATTAGCCAGGATGGGCAGGGATGGTGTCCCTAGTATCTGTTTGCCAAAAGCTGGGAATGGGCGACAAGAGATGGATCACCTGATGATTACCTGTTCTGTTCATTTCCTCTGGGGCACCTGGCATTGGCCACTATCGGAAAACAGGATACTGGGCTAGATGGGCTTTTGTTCTGACCCAATACAGCCATTCTGATGTTATCAGATTGGCAGTGACCTTGGGTGGTTTTCTCCTTCCTCTGCAGCATGTGGGTGTGGGTCATTTGTCAGGATTACCTGGGTATATCTCATTTAAATAATTTCCCCACCATTGTAGGGCCTCAAGCATTAGTGCACCTCAGTTCCTCCTATTGTCTACCTGTGGCACATAAGAGTCTAGTTTTCTGTGGGCTGTAATACTTTGGTCTAATTTTGGTTGTTGGATTTAGTGTGTGGGTGCTGGTATACAGGAGGT
The DNA here is from genome assembly GCF_011386835.1 of Chrysemys picta bellii. Taxonomy (NCBI): domain Eukaryota; kingdom Metazoa; phylum Chordata; order Testudines; family Emydidae; genus Chrysemys; species Chrysemys picta. The sequence continues at coordinate 108,767,870 of NC_088794.1, forward strand.
CAGACCAGATGACCTAGTGATCCCTTCTGGCCTTAAACTCTATGAGAAAACTTGCCTTATAGTTAGACTCAGAGAGCTCAATCTATTTAGCTTAATAAAGAGGAGGTTAAGGGGTGACTTGATTAAAGTCTATGAGTACCTACCAAATATTGAATAATGAGCTCTTCAATTTTGCAGAGCAAAATATAACACTATCCAATGGTTGGAAGTTAAAGCTAGACAAATTCAGACTGGAAATAAGGCGCAAGTTTTAACAGTGAGAGTAGTTAACCACTGGAACCATTTACCAAGGGTCGTGGTAGATTCTCCATCACTGACAATCCATCGCTTAATTTTTAAATCAGGATTGGATGTTCTTCTACCAGATCAGCTCTAGGAATTATTTTGACGAAGTTATATAGCCTGTGTTGTATAGGAGATCAGACTAGATGACCACAATGGTCCCTTCATAAATTCCAAGGGCAGGATGGGATCATTTAAAGACTGATCATTGGTACTAATGAAGTTAAACTAAATTAACTGCTCTTAGTGCATCTGGGACCCATAAGCCCCTCAATGCCAAATGGCAAGGGAGTTACAAGAATATCCTGATATGTACATGCTTATTCACCAAAGAATATCATGTGAGGTGTTAAATAAAAGCCCGTGTTACTGGGCATTAGTAGCATCGAGAAATGTATATACAGATACTATGTAAGGAATTATATAGTATACTAAAAATATGCTCCTAAAGTATCAAAACAGAGTTGACAAACAGGTTTCTGCCGGACAAAGGATGTTTGTTCAACTGTTCCTCTCTGTCTGCATATAAATTAAGCATTTTAATCCAACACAATGGAAGCCCCATTTACTGTACATACAAAGTCGACAGAGGATACGAAACTAACAGGGAGGTGCACACCAGAGAATGAGGGGATCATCCTGACTCTGAGGTACAATGAACTCTGGGGAACATAAGCAGATGGCAAGGAAGACCCCCTTTTATCCTGCACCTAGGAACCAACTGAACAGTGTGATTACATTCCTAAAAATGGGATCACAACCAATGCTGGTTGAATTACTGCAAAGGACATTTGGGGTGAGATAAACTGCTTAGACAGAAGGTTAAGCTATTTCATCCCTAAAAAGCGTGTTATTATTCTGTTTTATATGTGACCCTGTTGTTTCCACTAGTGTTACTCACTACCTATTGAATATCTAACCTTTGATAATAAACTTACTGTTGCTTTCATTATAATTACGTCTCAGAGCTCTGGTGTTATACAAGGGGCTGATCCTGAGTTGAATCATTCAAACAGGTGTGACACTGTTCTATTGGGGACAGAAAACCTAGTATTTCTATGAGTGTTCAGTGGATAAGGGGCTCGACCCTACAGGGGAACACTTCAAAGGGGCTCAGAACTGGGGTGCATCTATTGTTAACCTGCAAGGCAAAGTAAGGGCTGGCATAGCCCAGTGGAGATTATTCAGGTGGCTAACAGGCTGGCAGTTTCAGGGAGTCAACAACCAGTTAAGCTCAAGCAAGTCTCTCTCCTTGGAGGCAGGTGGGTAACAAGGTGACCCCAGTCCTGGGTACCCCAAGAACTGTCACAGCATCTTGGGGAGGTTGAGGAAGGATTAAGACAACGCAAAACTCTAGGCAGATCCCACATGGGGCCCATTCTAGCTCTGCTTTGGTACAGTGGGCCTGTCCTGTATTGGGGTTGTAAGGATAACCAACACAAGAGCTTTCTGCTGAGCCCATGAGGGGCCAAGAGCACCTTTTTTTTGAATGGGCTGGACCTCCCTCCCAAACCACCACTTCCTGTCTTCTGGTGAGCTGGAGTCTCAGGGCTGCCAACCCTATGTGCTTCCCATGTAGACAGAGTTTCTACAGGTCCCTAGTCTACTGGCAAATCCTCATCTGATTGGCTGCCCTTCCCCCATTTCCCCAAAACTACAGCATTGAAGCCACGGTAGCATATGATGAGCCACATGCCAAAGGTTGCCAACCCCTGCCTTAGAACTTTCCCAGAACATATCTTGAAGAAAAACATCCAATCTTGATTTTAAAATGGTCAGTGATTGAGAATCCACCATGACGCTTGGTAAACTGTTCCAATGGTTAATTACTCTCACTATTGAAAATGTACTCCTTATTTCCAGTCTGAATTTTTCTAGCTTCAGCTTCCAGCTATTGGATTGTGTTATACCTTTCTCTGTTAGCTCAGAGCTCCTTATTAAATATTTATTCCCTATGTAAATACTTAGAGACTGTAATCTTAACCTTCTCTTGGTTAAAATAAATAGATGGAACTCCTTGATTCTATCACTGTAAGGTTGGTTTTCTAATCCTTTAGTCATTCTCATGGCTCTTCTCTGAACCCTCTCCAATTTACCAACATCCTTCTTGAATTGTGAAGAGAACTAGATACTGTATTCCAGCAGTGACCACACTAGTACCAAATACAGAAGTAAAATAACCTCTATACTCCTGCTCTAGTTTCCCTTCTTTATGCATCCCCAGACTGCACTAGCTCTTTTGGCCACAGTGCCACACTGGGAGGGCATATTCAGCTGATTATCCACCATGACCCCAAATCTTTTTCAGACATACTGCTTTCCAGGATAGAGTCCCCCATCCTGTGAGTATGGCCTACATTCTTTGTTCCTAGATTCATACATTTAGATTTAGTGGTATTAAAATCTATTGTTTGTTTGCACCCAGTTTACCAAATGATCCAGATCACTCTGAATCGGTGACCTGTCCTCTTCATTATTTACCACATCCCCAATTTTTGTGTCATCTGCAAACTTTATCAGTGATGATTTTATGTTTTCTTCCAGATCATTGATAAAAATGTTAAATAGCATAGGGCCAAGTTGGAGTCTTGTCTTTACCATAGACTCAGATGGTTCCATAGTCTTTGAGATTGTTTGGTCTCCTCAACAGGCAACCACACCAGAGGTGACCTATCTCTGTCTCCCTGTCACCTGTCTCCAAGTCTAGCAAACCTGCTGTGGAATCTCCTCCCTCCTGGTGGGATTGGCTTCTAGACGGTTCTCTGTCTCTCCGTTCTGTATCTCTGTAGGTCTCTCTAGGTGCTGTGTCTGCTTGTTCATAAGAGCCTCCTGTTCCTTTGGATCACTTGTCCCTCTTGCATAGTCATCTCATATGACCAGGATGCCTCTGCATCCATCACAACTTTTTTATTCCACTCTTTCTGGTTTCTCGCTAATGGCTGGATCCTCACAGGAGTGCCTGACTCCTGGGCTGGTAGATCCTTGGCTGCCTGTCATACTCTAGTGCCTGCTTTCTCTGATTGTTGGCCATCTCCTCTCGGTGGTATTTCCAATCTTCTGGTTGCAACAGGTCTTTCCTCATTGGGAGCAGGGTATTGGTCCTTCGTCCGATTAGAGCCTGCTCCTGACTGTTTAGGCCCCATCACAGGGATGTCAATGTGCCAAAAAATGTTAACAAGGGGTCTGACCCAGAAGAAACAGCCTTGTATAACAGTCTCTTCATAGCTGATTCCACCTTAGCATTACTCTGTGGATATGCTGGGGAGGTGGTGTGGTGGTCAAACTGTCATATGCATGCAAATTCCTCGAATTCTTCTGAGACAAATTTGGGTCTGTTGTCAGTGAATATGGTGTCTGGAATATCTTGCAAAGTGAGCCTCAGTTTGCCAATCACAGCTTGCTTCTTGTATCAGGCAGAGCACTGTCCTCCCAGAAATCTGAATAGTAATTCACAGTCATCAAGTATTGCTTTTTAATGAAGGTAAGTAAGTCCACTCCCAACTTTTCCCATGGTTGGGTGGGTAGGTCATGCGGTAATAGAGTCTCTTTCTGCTAGCAATTATCACATGATCGGCAAGCATCACACCCTTCTATCAAGGAGCAGAGTTTCTATTCATTCCTGGCCAGTAAACACACTCTGAAGCCCATCTAACATAGAGGTCAGTGCCCAGATGTGAGGTGTGTATTTTTTGCATGACATCCTTATGTAATGAGGCAGGGACAACAGCTCTCTGTCCTCAAAATATATTTGTATCCTGCACATTCAGCTCATCTTTATTTAAAAGTATGTTTCTGCTCCTATTAGTGCTTGGCTTTTGTCTTCTGGCCACCATGCTAGTATCTCTCTTGACTGCCTGTAGATGGATGTCTTTTTCCATGACCTCTTTGATTTCCATCAGCTTTCCTGCTGAAACTGGGACATTGAGTCCATTAACAGGCTGCACTATGTCTTGACCCCTCCCACCAGCTCATTGATGCTGGATTGTTACTAATAGATCTGGAACAGCTGGGGGAAGGAGGAGGATGCTCTCGGGAGTGGAGGCTCTCCATCTTTTTGCCTGACCCCTGGAGCAGTCCGCCACTGCTGCTGTTTTTCCAGGGGAGGGAGGGGGTTGACACAAGCTCAGATTTGGGTGGGCCTGGGTGCCACACCTCGGGGGACTTAGACTTAGCATTGCAATGCCTAATGGTAGGTGCCCAGTCGCCCAATGGAATCCACAGACCAATTTAGATGCCCAAGAATGGAATCCACAAAAGCCAGCACACTGAGCGGGGAACTGGCTAGGCAATAGCAGATACTGAGGAGAAGGGTGGGACATAGGCACCTAAGTCCAGTCTAGAGGGAGAAAACAAGAAGCTGAAATAAAACAATTGGCTGCTTCCTAAAGCATTCCTGAATGAAGGTATAACTTTGTGTGCAGAGTACTGTAAACTTTCATTATTTATTAGTTATATACATAGATCACTGTCCAACCCCTTTTTGAATCTTGCTAAGTTCAACAGAGCCCAGTACCACAATCTTCAGAAGAAGATGCAAGAAACCTTGCAGTTAGAAGTTTCTTCCTAAACCCCATTGTCACAGTTCAGGGCAACTACACCAGTATTTTCTCTTAGTGGCTCAGCAAGGGCACCTGCTCTCAGACTTCTGGCTCCCTAGCCGTTGCCTTTCTTGGGTGGAATCCCGCGTTCCTTTTCCTCCTGGCTGGGGTATCTTCAGGCTGAACAGTTCTCTGCCTTCACTATGTTATACTCAGCAAAAGACAGCACGCTTCTCTGACCTTCTCTTCAGAGACTAGTAACAGAGGGATAGATTAGATTACCACACAGCACTTCCTATGCAAGCATATTATATTCTTAAGGTAAAAGCTCTACAGAGAAAACACACATTAAAAAAATATAAGAAGCTACACACCTGCTAATAAGCTTCCCAGAGATTACTGCAACCCCAACATGGGCTCTGGCAAGAGCAGTCCTTCAAAACCTCATCCAAGGGGTTTCCTCGTGGTTTTAAATTCATCACAGCTTCAGCTCAGAACAAGCACACTCATGAAGAGTCTAGTCTATCCTTCATAAAATTGAGGGGGCTTTGATCTGGAGTTTTCACGAGTGAGTAATTAGTAGACAATGGGTCTCTCTCCAGGGCCTCACTTCAAAAAGCCTAATGTTTACATTAGTCATGTCCCTAGAAAAGTTAGATGCTGTCCCACAATAAAACATAAGCAATTGCATTTTAATACAATGGACACCAAAGCTATTAAATCTAATTCAATAAAGTTTATCTTAATTCCATAAGGTTTATTTAGGGTATTGCAGGATATTGTCAGTCTGCCACACCTAAATGTTAGAGGTTTTGCCCTGAAGTGTGAGGATTTATATCACTTTTGAAATCTAAAAAATAATCCTTGCTATTATAACTCTGGGTATTCACCTTATACATAGAAATGTCCAATCTTTTTTTGAGCTTTGCTAAACTGCTGGCCTGAATGGGCGTCTTGAAGGGGCAGCTGGCGGTGACACTGCTAAACCATATTTTTGTATAGATGAGAGATGATGAGTAGGGCAGAGAGGGACAGACAGGAGAGAATGGTGGTCTGAAGAAATTCTGAGACAATAGAATGGTTTGAGGAAAGAGAAAGGGATAAGAATTCAGGCCCACTGCTACAAATATATATATATATATATAGTTGGAGAGAAAATAAAGGAAGAAGGAGAAACCTAAGGTTGAAGAAAGGATGTGTGATGGGAAAGAGCTTTTACCGAGAACACATGCAGTTCATTTCTCACTATAAGGAAGGCAAGACCTTTCCTGGCAACATCATCTCCAATTTCCTAGTGGAAATGTGTGGGGTTTCCCGTCAATACAGGACTTAATTTTCAGTAGCCCTAAGCCTACACGCAAGGGAGTAGGGGGATATAAGGAATTGCCTTGCTTCCTAGTGTAGGCTACCCACTGCATGGCATGGCAGAGCTGGCGGGGAAGCAGGCTCCACAGAGCCACTACTAACCCCCTCTCATATAGCCAGTGTGGAATACACCAGTTATAGGCCTGGCACAGTTTATTTCGTCCCTGGTGGAGCTAAGAGGAAGGAGATTGACACACTCTGAAGTCACAAGCTGCTTCCCCAGCTCCATCTTGCTAAGATAGATTGTAAAGTGACCATCTAGACCAGGAGTCGGCAACCTTTCAGAAGTGGTGTGCCTAGTCTTCATTTATTCACTCAAATTTAAGGTTTCACGTGCCAGTAATACATTTTAACATTTTTAGAAGGTCTCTTTCTATAAGTCTATAATATATAACTAAATTATTGTTGTATGTAAAGTAAATAAGCTTTTTAAAATGTTTAAGAAGCGTCATTTAAAATTAAATTAAAATGCAGAGCCCCCCGGACCAGTGACCAGGACCCGGGCAGTGTGAGTGCCATTGAAAATCAGCTCACCTGCCGCCTTTGGCACACGTGCCATAGGTTGCCTACCGCGATCTAGACCACAGTATGGGTGGGATTTTGAAAAATGCTCTATGTTGACCTAACTCTGCTTCCATTGAAGTAAAATGGGAGTGTTATTGACTCCAATGGGAGTACAGTTAGGCCAGCTCTGACTTTATAAGTACAGTCAAGCCCATTTCACTGCTTAAACTATTCTGAACACCAGTCCTTCTTGTATTGCCCCAAGGCTATTGCATCCATTTAATGAGTTGACATTGCATCATTTCCTATCTAATGTCATGTGAAAGCACAGCTAAGCTCACTCAAACAGCACTATTGTCAATTGTCATATGGAGCTTGAATGAGATTTTCAGTATTTTGTAGCAAGGAATGTGGCTAAAGCCTGTTCTGTCATTTGAATTTAGTGTTTTATATTTATATGTGAACTTTCAAACCTGAGTTGATGAAGTGAATGAATGCTACTGTGGCTTGCTTTGGACGCAGTCAGTCAGGAAATATTGCTCATCCACTTGTGTATCCTGGCAGGAGCAGATAGAATTGTACTAAGCCAAAATGTTTCAAGAGTCATTGCACTGGCATCTGTTCATTCTCTCCAACAGGTTGGACAAGTCCCAAAGGCAGGGCTGGCTAAAATATTGGCTCAGCCTCGTGGGTAAACAGCCATCCTACAGTTTGCTAGAGACCTCTAAACTATTCCACAAATTCTGAAGTGGGAGTGGGAAATTCTGTGTCCTCCTGTTGGGGTCCACTAGGCATAGCTACCAGGTAACTCGGGAGAGTGGAAGGCCACAAGTGCCGATGAAGCTCTTTTGCTCTGGGCCTATCTGAACCCCCAAACTCCATCTTGGGAACTCTCACCTACTTCTATGCTAACTGCTTACATGCTCTGAAGTAGGTTGAAGCAGAAATGTAATGTCAGCTTTTTAGCAGATGGCTGCAGTTTCACTCACACTAGCAGAAATAATAGAGATAAGAAGCGGGGTAGTTAGTTTGCAGGCGTCTAACTCAAGGTCGCAAAGACTGAGAAAGTTTTCTCACAAGCTTATGTAGAGCTTATTGTAACAGTTGTCTGGAAGGGAGGGGTAAGGGGGAACAGCCAGACAAAGAGATGTATGTAAACAGTTTGGAGTATAAAAGGTAAAAGTTGTTTGTATTTGTTGCACTGGATTTGAGACATGCTGGTCTCCTAGTGCCATTTCAGAGCTCTGAAATAAACTTGGCTTGCTTTCTCCCCTCGGTGTCTTTATTGGTGCCAAGCACACCGGGCGACGGACCATTGTTGTCCCCTCGAGCCCTTTAGGGCGGGCAACACTCCCCTCCATTTTATTTCCTAAATGACAATAGCACTAATAATAAACAGAATCCTGCCATTGAAGCGAATGAAGATTCCTGTTCAAACTCCAATACATGACAGCCCCATTTGCTTGCAGATCACTGGGTTTCCTTCCAAGTATGGGAATGACTCTCAGCCTTGGACAGCTTCTCCACCAATGCTTTCCTATGCTTCTCACCTTCCTTTTCAGGACCTGCTTGTGCAACAGTGCCATTCTGCCTCTCCTCAGCACTTAGGCCTTGGAATATGACATTTTTAAATGTCCAAAAAGACATTGGAATGCAACTTTCCCACCATACCTTGTTCGCTCCCCACCCCAACCTCACTTCTACCATTATATCTTTTGTAGCTCCACTCTTCCCACCTCTCCTCAAAAATGTTTCCTGCCCGCCTTGGCTTCTGCTCTCTTAGGTCCCACATCTCCTGGCACTAGGACCTCTTGGCTCATAATAGTAGTAAATGGTATAAATGCCAAGCATATGGTGAATGATTTGTTCATATGCATGAAGCAGTAGAGAGTACACTGTAAGGCAGTGTGAAGAACGGAATAACTTTTCATTATGTTGCAAAAACAATTTTAGCAAAACCCGGCAAATAGCAAATAGTAAGATTTGCTGTTAATAAAGCAACATAGTAGTTTGTTTTATATGGCTTAGATAGGAAGCTGTGCTGAGCTGAAGAGTTTAGCTCTTTTTAGGTACCTCCAACATCCAGATTTTCTACATTAATTTTTATATGATGCTCTATTCTGAAGCTACACCACCTCCAGGATTATGTAATAGGTCTACTATCACTTACACATTATAAGGAGGGTGTTGCTGTGTCTGGTGTTGGATAATATTCCTGGGTGGTGATATTTTTAAAACAAACACATGTGACTATACCATAACAAGATCAGCAACCTACCCCCAGGGTTGTCTTCTTGTGACACATGTAGAGTAGGAAGGAAAGCCATTTTCATTGCATGGGTTTAATTAGCACTTTGCTAACCCTTCCTCGAAGCCTGTCTGCATGTTTTTTCTCCCATTAAATCTAGTTTGCAGGCTATACAATTTAAAAAAGTGAGCATAAGCACCAATTATTTGGGCAGAACAACTCAGATTTTACATGTTTGAATTTCATTGTAAACCCATAAATACATACAGGTCAAGTGTGCAGGCTACAGCACCTCACAGTTTTTTGGTCCATGCTCTAGTAGTTTTTCCCTCCTCATATGGTATTCCTATGCATATCTCCTCACTTTCTGGCCTGCTATGGCCCCTCTACATAGAAAGAAATACACAAAGACACAACTCGCCCTCTATTGTCAGTTACAAGCATCTTAAGCCTGTCCTCTTTACTAGTTTCTGAACCTCTCTACAGCCCAGTGACAAACTCTCCATTCCCCTAAGTTCCTAAACACTTCCAGTCCCCAGAAATATACTACATGGCTTGCAAAAGTCTGTGGGCCCTCAGCACATCTTACTAGAGCCAAACTGGCATGAGCTAGAACTGCTGTGCTCTCCATTGCCTCTGGGGTTTGCATGCATTTGCACATGTTCAGACAGAATTTATTTATATAGTAAGTCACTACCAGCAAGATACACCATGGCTCTCAGATGTACTTGCTGTGTGGAGTTGCTGCACATGAGAATTCAGGGAAATTTTGTCTTCTAAAGCTATAAAACTAATATATGGTATGCAGCTAAAATGGTTTTCACTGATTGAACTGACAATTATTTCCATAATAAAGGGAAATTAAAGGTGCTGTGCCTTTAAATCCTTCATTTCTATTCATCACTACATGATTGTGGTGCTCAGTGCTCCAGTGAGTACTACATCCTATCAGCAGCTGCCTCTTCCACTGTTGTTAATTGTAGTGATTTTTATCCTAAGTCTTGTGATATTTGGTGTTTTTCTTAAAGTCTCTGGTCCTGGAGTCCTGTGATTTTTGTGAGTATCTCAGCTTTCATTTTTAAAAAGTAAGTTTTTAGTTCTCATGATAGTAGAGAAAAGCCTGAAAACGTGACCCTTAAAGGCTCAAAAACCAGAAGGCAAAAAAAAAGATATATTAAAAAAAGTATCAGAGGGGTAGCCGTGTTAGTCTGAATCTGTAAAAAGCAACAGAGGGTCCTGTGGCACCTTTGAGACTAACAGAAGTACTGGGAGCATAAGCTTTCGTGGGTCAGAACCTCACTTCTTCAGATGCAAGTAATGGAAATCTCCAGAGGCAGGTATATATCAGTGTGGAGATAACGAGGTTAGTTCAATCAGGGAGGGTGAGGTGCTCTGCTAGCAGTTGAGGTGTGAACACCAAGGGAGGAGAAACTGTTTCTGTAGTTGGATAGCCATTCACAGTCTTTGTTTAATCCTGATCTGATGGTGTCAAATTTGCAGATGAACTGAAGCTCAGCAGTTTCTCTTTGGAGTCTGGTCCTGAAGTTCCACAAACCTGGAAATCCTGGACGCCCCATCATCTCGGGCATTGGCACTCTCACTGAAGGACTGTCTGGATATGTGGACTCCCTACTCAGACCCTACGCCACCAGCACTCCCAGCTATCTCCGTGACACCACAGATTTCCTGAGAAAACTACAATGCATTGGTGACCTCCCAGAAAACACCATCCTAGCCACCATGGATGTAGAGGCTCTCTACACAAACATCCCACATACAGATGGAATACAAGCTGTCAGGAACAGTATCCCTGATGATGACACAGCACAACTTATTGCTGAGCTCTGTGACTTTATCCTCACGCACAATTATTTCAAATTTGGTGACAATATATACCTCCAGACCAGTGGCACCGCTATGGGCACCCGCATGGCCCCACAATATGCCAACATTTTTATGGCTGACCTGGAACAACGCTTCCTCAGCTCTTGTCCACTCATGCCCCTTCTCTACCTACGCTATATTGATGACATCTTCATCATCTGGACCCATGGGAAGGAGGCCCTGGAAGAATTCCACCATGCTTTCAACAGCTTCCACCCCACCATCAACCTCAGCCTGGACCAATCTACACGGGAGGTCCACTTCCTGGACACCACCGTACAAATAAGAGATGGCCACATTAACACCACCCTATACCGAAAACCCACCGACCGCTACGCCTACCTTCATGCCTCCAGCTTCCACCCCGGTCACACCACACGATCCATCGTCTACAGCCAAGCACTGAGGTACAATCGCATCTGCTCCAACCCCTCAGACAGAGACCAACACCTACAAGATCTTCACCAAGCATTCTCAAAACTACGATACCCACACAAGGAAATAAACAAACAAATCAACAGAGCCAGACGTGTACCCAGAAGACTCCTGCTACAAGACAGGCCCAGAAGAGAAACCAACAGAACTCCACTGGCCATCACCTACAGTCCTCAGCTTAAACCTCTCCAACGCATCATCAGTGATCTACAACCCATCCTGGACAATGATCCCTCACTTTCACAGACCTTGGGAGGCAGGCCAGTCCTCGCCCACAGACAACCTGCCAACCTTAAGCATATTCTCACCAGCAACCACGCATCGCACCATAATAACTCTAACTCAGGAACCAACCCATGCAACAAACCTCGATGCCAACTCTGCCCACATATCTACACCAGCAACACCATCACTGGACCTAACCAGATCAGCTACAACATCACTGGCTCATTCACCTGCACGTCCACCAATGTTATATATGCCATCATATGCCAGCAATGCCCCTCTGCTATGTACATTGGCCAAACTGGACAGTCACTACGCAAGAGGATAAATGGACACAAGTCAGATATCAGGAATGGCAATATACAAAAACCTGTAGGAGAACACTTCAACCTCCCTGGCCACACAATAGCAGATGTTAAGGTAGCCATCTTACAGCAAAAAAACTTCAGGACCAGATTCCAAAGAGAAACTGCTGAGCTTCAGTTCATCTGCAAATTTGACACCATCAGATCAGGATTAAACAAAGACTGTGAATGGCTATCCAACTACAGAAACAGTTTCTCCTCCCTTGGTGTTCACACCTCAACTGCTAGCAGAGCACCTCACCCTCCCTGATTGAACTAACCTCGTTATCTCCACACTGATATATACCTGCCTCTGGAGATTTCCATTACTTGCATCTGAAGAAGTGAGGTTCTGACCCACGAAAGCTTATGCTCCCAGTACTTCTGTTAGTCTCAAAGGTGCCACAGGACCCTCTGTTGCTATTAAAAAAAGTGTTACTCATGATTTTTGAACGCTTGGGGCTGACAGTACTTCTGTTCTGCTCTTCCCCTGCCACAGCATTGCTGTTCTGCTCTTCTCCCATCGGCACTTCACCTTTCTCTTCTCTTTCAGCTTCCCATCTTGGCCTCCTCAGTTTGTTCCACCTCAGTTTGTTCCCTCTTGGCTCCACCAAAACTCCCTGGTTCATCCTATCCCCAAACCTTGGGGTTGTGTCTCACTATAACTGCCCCCTTCTCCACTGCCCCATGCCCATCCACACATTTCTTTCAATTTCCCATACCTGCTGCTCAGCTGTCACTTAGGTCCCCTTGCTTCCCATTCCCCCCCCCCCCCATATGTCTCTGACTCCAAATATCTCCCCTCTCAATGGTCACTAATTCTTCATCTTGCCTCTTGCTCCATTCACACACTCCCCACACCACATCCATTCCTCCAGGTAGCAACAACATGGAACAAAATTGCTAAAGTAATTTAGGCAGAAGACTCAGAAGGCTTGCAGGCATGAAACAACATGAACATGAACTGGGGATGAGGGAGAGAGATGGCAGCCATTTTCTGGGAGCAATTTTTTAGCACACATTCAGCTAAGCCACTGCTGTAAACAATTGTTTATCCGCACTGTGGAAAATCCCAGAAAATACTCAGACTAGAGCAGTTGGAAAGTGTGCTGTGCATGGATGAATTCAGTGGGGCTCCACATGGGTCGAGTATCATGATCAGTGAAACTGGGGTCAGAGGGCCCATGTTCACTCGAGGGACTGTTGTTGAGGGGACACCAGGAAAACATGGAATGTGAGGAGTTGGGCTGGAAGTGACACAGCCAGACACATAGACAGAGCAGCACACAGGGTTTAATAAAGTTCCACTTGTTCAACTTAACCTGCATTCCATTTCACTCTTTGTTAGTGAACCATGGTGGCATTGTCGGAGCAGTGAGTTCTCTGAAGTGCAGCAGCTGGCAACATGAGCCACGGAACTTGATCTGAAGAGCCTCCTACCCTGGAGCCCTGAATTTTGCAGACACAAACCTAGCCAAGCAATGGACTACTGGAAGTAGTAGTTCCATCTGTACGCAGACCTGACTGAGCAGGAGGTCAACAACAGCAGGATAGTAATATTGTTATTTTATCTTATCAAATAACAAGGCAGAGAGGTCTGCACCACTTTGAAGCTCACCACTGCCTCATGCCTCACAGCTGTCCTAGGACCCCTGGGGACCTATCGATCCCAAAAGCAGAATTAAACTGGAGTGACACAGGTTTTTCACTAGAGACCAATCTGAAGGGAAGGGGACAGACCCCTATGTTACTACCTTACGCACTGGCTGCTACATGCAATTTTGGGGCCTTGACAGACTCCCTGATTCGGGACAGGATAGTCTGTGGCACTTGGGATCCCTACTTGTGGGAGCAGCTGCTCCGAGAAGGTGATATCACAGTAGACAGATGCTTAGACATGGGCTAGGGTTACCATACGTCCGGATTTTCCCGGACATGTCCGGGAAAATCGGGAGGGAGGGAGGGCTCGGCCGGGGCCTCTTTGGCTGGGGTCGGCGGTGCGGGGCCGGGGCCGGGCCGGGGTCGGGGGCCGGGGGCATGGTGCCGGGCCAGGAGCCGGGCCGGGGTCCAGGGGCGCAGTGCCGGGCCGGGGGCCAGGCCGGGCCAGGAGCCGGGCCCGCGGGGCCGGGAGCCGGTCCGGGGTCGCGGGGCCGGGGGCCGGGAGCCGGTCCGGGGTGCGCCGGGGCGGGAGCCGGTCCGGGGTCGCGGGGTCGCCGGGCCGGGAGCTGGGGGGTGCGCCGGGCCGCCGGGGGCCGGCAGTGCTGGGCGGGCCGGGGGTGGTCGGCCAGGGGCCGGGGCCGGCACCAGCACCCTAGGGCCCGAGCCGACCCAGGCTGGAGCCGCCTAGGGGCCAGCCTGGGCCGCGCCTCCTCCCCCCACACTCCCCCTTACCTGCTTCAGGCTTCCCGCAAATCAAATGTTCGCGGGAAGCAGGGGAGGGGGCGGAGACTTTGGGGAGGGGACGGAGTTGGGGCGGGGCGGGGGCGGGGCGGGGCCCCGTGGAGTGTCCTCCATTTGGAGGCACAAAATATGGTAACCCTAGACATGGCAGGTGCAGCAGAAGCCTCAAGAGAAAGGATGAAAGCCCTGGGAGGAACACATCTCCAGAAGTACATGCAGTGAGACCACAGCAAAGAAAAGCAGGTGGCCAAGGTTCCAGACCCATAGTGAGATGCATTTACTGTGGGAGTGGGTAAAGGAGAAGTTCCCCACATTAGGGGGTATTGCAAAGAATGGGGCATGTTGAATCATTTTAGCAGGGCCCTCAAGAGCAGAGGACGGTCCCAGAAAAATTCAATCAGACTTATACAAGAAGAGGATGACACCCTGACTCTCTTCTGGAATCTGAGAGCATATCAGTTTCAGGCTGTTGGAATAGGAAAACAACAACACAATACCATTATTAGGGAAACATCCTGCGCAATTTCAGTTTGATAGTGGGACCTCCACCAATATAGTTCACTGGGGGGTGAAATGGACTCGAACATTGTCATTGCAAAGAACAATCAGAATCTAATAACGTACAAGAGCATAATACAGCCCATAGGAAAATGTGACCTCATAGTAATTAAGCTGAAAAATAACAGACAATTGAAGTTTTCGGTGGTGGATACTAAGTACCTGTGGTGGGTTTTGTACCTCGTCAACCCCTTGAGTCGGGGGAAGCAAGAGGTAACCCCGCCTCTCTACGCCTATGTCTGTTTTTACACCACCACCCCCGGTAGTCAGCACAGTGTGGCCCAATGGCCAGGGTCCGTATACTGCCTCTCCCTGAGTGGGACAGCACGGCCTAGCAGCCGGAGTCCATTCAATGTGCCCCTAGGGCAGTGTGGCCCAATGGCCAGAGTCCGTCTAATTCCCCCTCCCCTACTGGGATAGCGCGACCTAGCGGCCGGAGTCCACGCTGCCCCCTTTGGAGGCAAAACAGGGGATCAGGTAACTGGGAGCCATCGAAAGGGGTGGCGGCCCCTGGTAGGGGGGCCCGGGCCCAACCAACTCCACCGGGCCCCGACCCAGGACCCTGCCAGTGGCGGAGCGGTCTGCCATGGGGTCAGCGGGGAATTCTCCCGAAACACACTGACTTAATCATGGTGGGAGGTACCACTCCCCTACCTTCCCTGGGTCACTTCCTACCAGTCCTCTGGCAGCAGTAGTCCATATGGCATTGGGGTCTCCAGGTTCCCCAGCACCAGACACTCCCTGGGGTTCCGATAGCTGCAGGCCTCTGATCCAGGTTTCTGGCTCTTCAGCTCCAAGATCTCCAGGCTCCTCAGCACCTGACACTCTCTGGGATTCTGATAGTGACAGGCCTTTGGTCCAAGTTCCTGGCTCTTCAGCCCTCGTAGGTAAGGGCTGAAGCCTCTGCCGAGCGTCCTTCCTCCTCAGCTTCCAACCCTGACTGAGAAGCTCTGCAGGCTGTTATACCTGACTTCCAGTTGGAGAGTCTCAGGGGCGGGGCTTCCTCTGCTCGGAGGGAAGGGTTAACCCCCTCAGTACCAGTGCGGGGCCGATCCGCCCTGTCACACACCCTCCCCCTTAAAACGGTCACCGGAGCTTCCACAGAACCACCCTCCTCCCTGTCTTCCTCTTCCCCCACCTGGGAGAAAAAGTCCGCATTTCTGTGGGCCTTACCTGGCCTATGCAGCACTTGAAAGGAATAGGGCTGGAGGCACAGGTACCACCACATGATTTGGTCATTCATCTTTCATGTTTTTGATCCAGCGAAGGGGGAGGCATGGTCACTAAGAAAAAGTGGTTCCCCAATAAGTAGTATTGCAATGTGTCGACTGCCCATTTAACCGCGAGGGCCTCCCGTTCTATGGTAGAGTAGTGCGTCTCGTGTGGGAACAGCTTCCAGCTGAGGTACAAAATGGGTTGTTCCCTCCCCCCGTGACAATACGGCTCCTATTCCTACTCCTGACCCATCAGTCTGGAGAATGAAGGACTTCGTAAAGTTGGGTTGGCCTAACACAGGCTCCCGGGTCAGTTGTTCTCGGAGTGTGTGGAAAGCGTCCTCGCATTCTTCCGTCCATTAGACCTTCTGGGGCTGTGTTTTCTTCATTATGTCTGTCAGGGGGGCGACCAGTGTCGAAAAATTAGGGACAAACCGCCAATAATATCCCGCCAGCCCTAAAAACTTCCATATTTGCTTTTTTGTTTTAGGGGTGGGGTAGTCCCTTAAAGCCTGTACTTTATCTATCATGGGGCGTAATTTCCCCCACCCTACCGTATAGCCTAGATAAGTGACTTCTCGTTGCCCTAAATGGCACTTGGCTGGATTCGCCGTGAGACCTGTATCGCCTAGGGCCTTGGTTAGATGCCATATGTGGTCTTCCCAGCTGGCGCTATAGACAACGATGTCATCAATGTATGCTGCGGCATACGAATTGTGGGGCTCAGTACCTGGTTCATGAGCCGCTGGAATGTAGCCGCAGCTGCATGTAAACCGAAAGACATCACTGTAAATTGGAAGAGGCCGAACGACGTGGGAAAGGCTGTCTTTGCTCGTGAGGTAGGTGTCAGGGAGATCTGCCAGTATCCCTTGGTCAAGTCCAGGATGTAGATAAATTCTGCGTGGCCTAGTCTCACCAGTAACTCATCCACCCGTGGCATGGGATAGGCATCAAAGCGGGAGATGACGTTCACTTTCCAGAAGTCGATGCAAAATCTGTACCTCTGCAGGCTTTTATACCTGACTTCCAGTTGGAGCATGCCCAGGAGAGCCTCAGGGGCAGGGCTTCCTCTGCTAGGAGGGAAGAGTTAACCCCCTCGGTACCAGTGCGGGGCCGATCCGCCCTGTCACAGTATCACAGACACCTCTTGGGGAATATAGCCATGCAAGTCATGGATCTGATCAGAGTGCAGCATCAGAATTTTATAGCTACAGAGCATGAAGCAAAAAAAGGAGTCTTGTGGACAATGGAACATATGGGGATGTTTTCAAAAGCAATGGATGCCTCAAAGGAAATCTGAGACTGGAAGTAGACCCAGAATGGAACCTGAGTGCTTACCAAGAAGAAAAATTCCAGTGGCATTATGTAATCCGGTATGCAAGGAGCTTGAAAGTCTGCAGCGCAGGAATATTATAGCACCTGTAGAGGGCAGTACAGTCTGGGTAAGCAGCATGGTGTTGGTAAAGAAACCATGAGGCAAATTATGCATCTGCATAGACTCGAAGCCACTGACTGGGGCATTGAAAAGATGCCACTATCCACTGCCCACAATTGATGACTTCCTGCCAGAACTCTCCAAAGCCAAAATTTATATTGTCTGTCACATGAGACATGGCTTTTGGCACATAAGCCTGGATAAAGAATCCAGCATGGTGACAACCTTTGCAACATCATTTGATCACTACAGATGGCTGTGAATGCCGGTGGGCTAGGCCCAACACCATAGGTGTTCCAGGGAAGACTCACCCAAGTGTTGGAAAAACTGTCTGGGGTGAAAATAATTGTAGATGACATTCTCATTGTTGAAGGGTGCAATGATACAGAAGCTGAACAAGACCATGACAGAAAACTAAAAGCTTTTCTACAGCAATGCAGGGACAACAACATAAAACTCAACCCAAAAAACATATGATTCAAACAGTGTAAGGTCACATTGGACATCTGCTCACAGTAAAGGGACAGAAAGCAGATCCCAACAAGATCATGCCAGCTCCAGTGGATGAGAATGGAGTACAACATTTCATAGGGATGATAAATTTTCTGTCCTCACCTACTTGCTATAGCAAAACCCACAAGTCAGCTCAGAAGGCAGGATGTTGAATGGGACTGGGCAGGTTCCCAACAGCAAGCATTTGACACTCTGACACAAATGACAATGAATGCCCTGGTCCTGAACTACTACTAGCCAGGAGAGCCACTGACATGGGGGTGGATCGGAGAAAGGACTGGGTGTGTAGCTCTTTTGAAGGAGCAACCAGTCATTTAAGCCAGAAAAGCCCTGTCAGAGACTGAAGAGGGGTATCCCAACATAGAAAAAGACTTTCTGGTTGTGGTATTTGCAGTGAAGAGAGTCCATTGGTACACCTATGGCCACCCAGTAATAGTGCAATCAAACTACACACTCTTTCAGATAATCACTGCAAAGCCCCTCCTTAGTGCTCCAATGAGATCACAGCTTGTGTTGATACAGCTCTAGCACTACCAGGCAGAGATCAGATATTGTCCAGGATGATTACTGGTGTTATTGTTGTGAGCAGTCCAGAAGAGGTGAGTTTTCAGGAGGGACTTAAATGAGGTGAGGATACGCATTTGGCAGACCAGAGCAGGGAGGACATTCAGTGCATAGGCACCAGCATGGAAAAGGCACATAGTTGCTTATGGGAAGGCAGGACAAATGTTGTGTCAAAGTTAGTATCATTAGTTGAGTAGAGGAGGCAAAAGGGTGACACAATAAGAGATTACATTGGATAAATACAGGAGATGGAGTTCTACGGGGTCTTGAAAGTAAAGGTGAGAAATGTTTTGTTGAAATATTTCCCTTGGTTTTAGATTGCTGCGTCTTGCTGGAGGGTAGTGGACACAAGTTGGTGGATCCATTACAAGCAATTCCATGACAGTAGTACAGATTGCAATCAGACCCATCAGCAGCTCCATACTCTTCCTGAGCAGCTTGCTAGCTATGCGCTGATTGAGAGGCAGAGCACACCTACTTTAATCAAGATAATATATGCCATCACTCTTGGTTTCTTTTTTACAATATTAAGAGAGAGAAAAGGGAAATAGGATGGCTCAGCTAATCAGTAATGGGATACATGGACTTTCACTTCTAGGTCACTGATTCAAGTCCACAACAAATCAAAAATAGAGTGGATTGGGAATTTTTCAACAAAATGTTTTTCCATCAGAAAATGCCAATTCAAAAATACTTACGCAAACAAATTTCAGTCTAGACTAGCTTGCTTTAGCTATTCACTGTTAGTTATGTGATTTAGTTATCTAAGTCATACAATATTGTTTCAGACTGGATCACAAATTTTCTAAACAGGAGAATAATTAAATAATATAAACAAATAGTGAATATTTCTATTTGTATGTGAAGATAAGGTATTCATACAAAGAATAGCCCCAAACTCTTGTGCAAATACCCATTCACTGAAGTGTTCATGAATAGTGAATAATAATCTTATCCTGGAGGAATCTTTAGAAGATAAAGGCATGAGATCCAATGTCTGAAATTTGATTGAGTAAAATCCAAACAGGAATGAAGATGTACCTTTTAACAGGGAGGGTAATTAACCACTGGAATATATCAAGGAATGTGGTAAATACTCCGTAACGTGGGGTTTTTAAATAAAAAATGGATGTTTTCTTAAAAGGTCTGGGATAAAATTTTCACACACACTTAAGTGACTTAACAGTCTAAGTTTTCAAACAGATTTAGGCACTTAAGAACCTTAGTCTTAATGAAAGTCAGTAAGAGCCTATGTCACTTAGGTACTTTTGAAAAATTATCCATCCTATAGTTCAACCACAAGTTAATGTGTTAGATGCAGGAATCACTGGGTGAATTTCTATGGCCTGTGTGATTCAGAAGATCAGAATAGATTATCATTCTGGCCTTAATCTACAAATACGGTGAAACCAAACAATCATCTGGAATCAGAAACAGTGTTCATAAGCACTATTTTTGCCATACTCAACCAGGCCTACTAACAAATTTGGAAGCTAAATAATTAAAGTAGCTTCTTACAAATTTAAGATCCCATCTGAAATCTATAATTAGCTATAACAAGTTATGATGTGCCCTTTTCTGTTGCTTCATGCAAGAGCACAGAAGAAGATTAGATTCAAAGCTGTGATAATTGTGTGGAACAGGATTTGAAATTTTAGGACTTATGCTAGGTGAAATATTTGCTTTGCATACAAAGGTTTTAAACAAAATTCTAGCAGAATAAAAAGTTAATTTATCCAGCCTCTGCACACACTACATAATGCTATCAGGGGTGAAAGTAGGCTGGTACGGCGTACCGGTAAGAAGTGACTGCCGGTACCGGCCCACATGCATCCAACGCTAAAGTGCTGCGGCAGCTTTAACATCGCTGCCCCTTTTGCCCTCCCTCCTCCCCCTGCTAGCAGCCCTGATGGGGGTAAAAGGGGCAACTGCCCCAGGGCATGGTGATTTAAAAGGGCCCTGGGCTCCTGGAGCAGCAGCGGCCGGAGCCCCGGGCCCTTTTACATCGCTGCCAGAGCCCCGGGTGGCGTGGGCCAGGCAGCACGGATGGGCTGGCTGGGGGAGGCTGATACACCCCTCCCCCCCCCGCAGCCCCGCCTCTTCTGCCCAAGGCTCTGCCCCTTCTGGGGGCCCGGAGCTGGGCCCCCGTACCAGTAAGTCATCTGTGTTACTTTCACCCCTGAATACCAAAAATCATCCATCTGAGGGAATTGGCTTCTAAGACCAAGTTATCTCCTAATAGTAACAACATGCTTAGTCTGCTATCCAGCTAGGCAATGATTGCACAAATGGCAGTTAGTGGAAATTGCCACATCTCTGACCCTGTAGACAGAAGACAGGCGGCAATGAAAATATTAGTTATATATCTCCTCTCTTTATTTTACTGAATGGAGACTACAAGCCTGGTTCGCCCTTATGCTGGAGGGAATCCATATTGTCCAGAGATTCACCTCTGGGGGAGGGCAGGTAGTTACCCTGAATCATTTTCCCCAAAGGGTCGCCTCAAGGAAAGAGGTTTTAAATCTCCACCACCCATGGAAACTCCAAAAAGGAAGAACTGAGTTGGTATATCCACAATTGCTCTGACCAGTCCCCTCCCCAGGCAATGCCACCCACTTTTGGAGCTTTGTTGACCTGCTCTATGCTCTGCACAGAAAGAAGATTGTGGACACCTTGTATTTTAGGCCCTCACCCCTTGGGCAGATTTTTCACTATCAGAGCCTTGCAATAGGGTCTGCACTAGCTTCAGAAGGCATTTGGGTACAAAGGCTAGGCTAGAGCACATGACTATAAATCCAGAGACCTGAGTTCTATTCCAAGCTCTGCCACTGACTTGTATGATCTTGGGCAAGTCACTATAGACCATATCCTCAGCTAGTGTAAGTTGTTATAGCTCTATTGACTTACATTGAACTATAAGAGCTTCAGCTTGGGTAAATTGTTGTCATTAACCACTATATGCTACCCTTTCTGCATCTGTAACATGAGGCTAGCGATACTTGTCTTCCTTTGCAAAATGCTGACATCCACAGATGAAAAGATCTATGTAAGTGTGAAGTATTGTTTTTTCTTGCTGATGCAGATTCAGGACTGAATCTGACTCTACATATAAAGATAACCTAAGCCCTTTATAAAAATCAATTATTTTATCCCACTATGTCGGTGTACGCACACCCCATGTCCTTTTTTGGCGATAGTGGGTGTGCAGACACCGCGGTTACTGTCTACCCAACTGTCTTGGGCCTCACCACGCTGAGGTCCAAGGATCAGAGTCAAGCGGCAGCCCTTGGTGTTGGGAAAGAATTTCAGTTATGGTTTCCATGTTGGTCATATTGGATTTAAACTTGTTGTTGAACTCCATGTTTAGTCCTTTCTTCATGCCACAAGTGGCACCTTTTTCAGAAAGAGCAGGAAAAGGGAGCGGTCATGTGACTAAAATCTGCCCAGCAACAGCAAAGTTATTTAAGGGGGTGTTCACCCACCCCTCGGAGCTATTTACCTCTCTGGACTGCCAGATGCAATAGACAGGCCATGATCCCCTACCTCTGTGGTGCTTGATGTTCAGTGTTCTCCCACCAGAGAGAGAGAGTTTGGTACGACCAGCAGGTAGTAGGAGTAGCCCACACAGAGCACAGCTGCTGGGATAAAGCCAGAGTAGATCAGGGTTGTAGACAGGGATTGCACTATTCCACCTGATTTTTGGATCATACACACATCTGTAATATCACTTGACTCATCCGCACATGACAGCATGTCAAGAGCATAAGAAAGGAAGAGAGAAGACAGACCATCATCTGCTTACCAAGGTCCTGAGAGTTTGATCTCCGATTCCTGGTCCTGCATCCTGTAATCCTGCTCTGAGTCCTCTATCTGATTCCTGATCCCCGTGGCATCCACCCACCTGTTTTTCTGCCATCAAGATATGGTAGTGTGGTTAATTTTGTTCCTTGTTGTATTTTCCCTAATGTTTCTGTAAGGACTTTTGGGCTCTGGCTTCAAGCCAATTCTGTCTGTTGACAACCAAGTTTGTTTCGTCATTGTAGTTAAGTTGGGGTCCTTATCATCTGCACACATGTGTTTTGTTAAATAAACTTACCTGTTCGCACCTCACTATTCAGTCACGTCTCCTATTACTAACTAAGTAGGCCCGTGACTAGATATGGGCAGGGGTGGAGAACCTGAGCTTGGGGCCTTCTGATATACACACACACTGTCTAGGGCTGACTGATTCAGTCCTTACCCCAACATTGGGCTCAGGGCTGCGTGGCCTAATGGTCGGAATCAATACAACGGCCCTTGAGTTCAGGGCAGCATGGCCTAGTGACCGGAGTCAATACTGCGGCCCTCGAGTACAGAGTACTAGTGGCCAGTCAATGTGGCAGCCCTCAGGTACGCGGCAGGGTGGCCAGGCTGCCAGAATCAATATAACAGCCCTCAAATACAGAGCAGTGTGGCCTACTGGCCAATACCTGAGCAGGTTGGGGGGCCCAGGGCCACACAACTCCTGGTCCCTAACAGTGGCGGAGTGGTCCACCACTGGGTCAGCAGGAGACCCCACTGAAACATGCAGACCTCACACAGATGGGAGATACCATTTGCCCTCCCTGGGTCACTTCCAACCATGCTTCCTGAAGCTGCAGTCCATTGGGAATCAGGGTCTCCGGGCTCCTCAGTATGGGTAATTCCCTGGGCTCCATTGGCCACAGATCTCCAGTCCAGATCTCGAGATCTCTGGCTCCTGCTGGCAAGGGCTGTGACGGCTCCTCCACTGGAGCCTCCATCAAAAGTCCATCCTCTCCAGTTGTCCACCCAGACTGAGCCAGGCTGCTCCCTTTTATACTAGCATAGCACTTGGAGCATGCCCAGAATGGTCTGAGGGGTGGGACTTCCTCCACCCATAGTGCGGGGTTAACCCTTTTCAACCCAGTGCAGGGTATGCACACCCCATTACACCCACTCAAAATCATGTGAGAATTTCAGAAACCATATTGACATCCGTTTGGTTAAATTTAAGAAGAAATCATCATTATCATCAAAACATTTAGGCCCTAGCTAAATAAGTCCCTCAAAATGCAACAAGGCAAGATTGTTGACAAGGCTTTCTAATGATTTACAAGCATGAAACACTAAAAATCTTTAACAAAAGTCCCAAAAACCCATGTTTGGAAAAAGTAGGAAGATGGAGACATTAGGGCATGGTATTGCCCTATACTTTCCTACTAAAATGAGAAAAATAAAATTGTGACCCAGGCAGCCCCTCAATGCCAACTGGCTAAGGGCACACCACACCATAACTCACATCAGGCCTGACACACTCATTGCCCAAACACACTGTTGTCATAATCTGTATCTAAAAGGTATCACGTGCCAACTGGTATCACACTAGTCATTAATATTATTGTGTGATGTGTATAAAGAATTAGAGCTTTGCAATGGAAATATGTGCTTAAAAGATGTTTTACAAGCAGTGCCTGCCCTAAACCCAGCCTATCCTAGATAAAAGAGTGTTGTTTTGCTTGTTTTCCTATGTTTTCTGTGGAAACTGAGCCAAGTAACACCTCAGAAGACAATGAAAAGTACTTCTACATAGAAGGTAAAAAACCCATTAAGCTAAGCAAAAGAGAGGGGAAAGACCACTTATTATGGGAGATGAAGCCCACATCCCCAGAAGCCTTCCTGGCTCTTGAAACAGAGACAAAAGACTTTGGAAAATATAAGCAAAGGCAGAAAGCCATTTGACATCCATTACTGGGCAGAGGAAAGAGACCAGAACTCTTGAAATCTGAGAACTGTGGATCCTTCAACTAAGGGGGTTGAAGTCTCTGGGAATTGACTATAGGTGAGAAACCTGCTTAGATCAAGATTTGAACTTGCTGAGGTTCTAGTTTTAGTCACTAGAAAGTGTATTTTGTTTTATTTCACATGTAGCTATATCTGTCTTCTATTCTTACTCATCACTTAGATATATGTTCTTTGTTAATAAACTTACTCTTGTTTTATTATTACAAAATTCCATCTCTGTGCTGTGTGTTAAACTGAAGGGGGAAGTCCTCAGCTAAACTAACAAGCTGGTGTGTGCTCTATCTCTTTGGAGGCAGCAAACTTAATAACTTCTGTGAGTATCCAGTGAGAGGGACTGGACACTGCAGGGGAGACTTGGAGAACACTGGCCAGAGACTGAGATGACCATCATGAAGTAAAGGGATTCCTGTACCCTGGAACTTGGTCCCCTACCAGTTCTGTCCTATTATCTGTAATATGTATATGATCAGAAATTATAAATGGCAATGATTCTGTCTGAAAATTCATAACTAAAGGCAAAAAAATGATTAAGCCTAAATTGGATGGACATGTGCCTCAGTTTCCCATTTTAAATATCTTTGCTCCACAGATACTGAGCCTCACAGTTGACTTGCCTTGTCCTGCTCACAATTTCAAATCTTCCACCAAAACATTCAACTTCAAGAAATTTGCTCTTTTCAAGTTCCATAGCAAACAGCCTCAAAACTAAATAAATTAGTAAAAATTAGATTTTTTTCTTTTTCCTTCCTGAGCTGAACCTTCATAGGAAATGGAAAAGGGTATCCGATTTCTTCATCACTGTGTCATTCATGGTTGGTGATGTGGTAAATATCTACAGAAGTCCTTGGGTGTGGATAATAATGATTTAAACTTCAGCCTCATTTGTCTAAATGCCTGGGAAGGTTTCAGCATATACATTTCAAGGCTAAAGAGTCATCATTCTGCCTGCCCGCCAAGAAAAAAAAAAAAAAAGGGGGGGGTACATAGGAAATCCACACTATAAACAATGAGGTTAGTGAGAAGGAAAGGAATTCTTTTCCTAAATCAAACAACTCCATTTTATAGACAGAGTAGATTGCCTTTTATTGCTTTTATAGCAGTGGGTCTTAAACTTTTTTTACTGGTGACCCCTTTCACACAGCAAGCCTCTGAGTGAGACCCCCCTAATAAATTAAACACACTTTTTTATATATTTAACACCATTATAAATGCTGAAGGCAAGCAGGGTTTGGGGTGGAGGTTGACAGCTCACGACCCCCCATGTAATAACCTTGCGACCCCCTGTGGGGTCCCGACCCCCAGTTTGAGAACCCCTGTTTTATAGTAACTACAATCTACACTTTTCTTAACTATTTTCTAATTACCCAAGCTCAGCAGATAGTTAAACAAGACATGTGACAGTATGAAAATATAATGTACTAAAGTTTTAATTATGTTAATTTTAATTCATCTATAACAGAACCTTGTTATAGAGGATCTAGAATTATCAGTTACTATTGGTGCATGCCTCAGAGATATCATCACTTTACACAGCCAACAAATCTCATCAATTGTAATATAACTCTCTCTGATCCTTGAGAAAACAAAAGTTATTCCCCAATCCTACCTGTCATTCAGGTTCACAACCTTGGGATTATGTTTAAACTTCCCTTTCCTTCTCTTCTCACAACTGGCTC
Organism: Chrysemys picta bellii; assembly: GCF_011386835.1. Lineage (NCBI taxonomy): Eukaryota > Metazoa > Chordata > Testudines > Emydidae > Chrysemys > Chrysemys picta. The sequence continues at coordinate 108,793,857 of NC_088794.1, forward strand.
TTGCAAAACCTTGTTGTTTCCCCCTCATCTTGCTAAAATCTTCCGCTTTCCCCTAGTCACCATTGAATCATACCATGGCTCTATCCTGCCGGGACTATTCTATCATCCTGGTGTCAGGCATCCCCAACTCTCCCCTCTTCATTCTAATCATCATGCAGCAGCTACGATTTTCTTCTGTTGCTACTTGAGCCACTTGACACCCTCCCCATCCCCACTCTCAATTCCCCACACTGGCTCCCAGACTCCATATAAAATTCAAACTCCTTGTCCTCATTTTTAGGGTTCTGCACTGCTCTGTTTACATCTCATGTTGCGCCCCATCTTGTCTGCTGCCCACTCTTTTTCACCTGCTGTTCCTGTCTCCCTCATCCTACTCTCACCTTCATGCCCTCTCTCATGCTGCTTTCTGCACCTGGTACAACGTGCCCATTCCTGTATATCAAGCATCCTCATTCTCCTCTTCCAGCACACTCATGAAAACAATCCTGTTGGTCCTTGCTTTCTGCCGGTATGGGTTCTTCAAGAGTTCATACTCCTTTCCCCCTGCCAGTCTCAGTCTCTATTAAAAGTGTCAGAACTTACATGATACTCTAATATGATCCATATTAATTTTGGTAAGACAACTCCCACCTGTTTATGCTCTCTGTATGTGTGTACATATATCTCCTCAATATATGTTCCATTCTATATGCATCCGAAGAAGTGGGCTGTAGTCCACGAAAGCTTATGCTCTAATAAATTTGTTAGTCTCTAAGGTGCCACAAGTACTCCTGTTCTTCTTTTTGCGGATACAGACTAACACGGCTGCTACTCTGAAACATATTAATTTTGTTGGTTTTATTTTTGTCCCTCCTTTCCCTACTCTACGTTCCATACCTTAAAAAGCTGTATGCTACTTGAGGCAGAGTCTGTTTATTAGTTTCTCTAAAGCACCATGCAAAGTAGTGGGACTGTATAAATGTTTATTATTAATAGTAAGAATAACTGCAACATCCCTGGTCCTCCATGGATCAGAGTTTAGGATGCAAGCTTTGTACTTCACACTGTTTCTAGCTCTCTGATATTTATAGAACACCAGTCAATATATTTTCTAACCTCCTGAGATGGGATGTGTCAGCCCAAGGAACAAGAAACAAAGTTGAACCTCTGTCTCTACATGTCTGCACAAAGCATAAGGACTAAGTTACTGAGCCATCCCAAGCTACTAGCATTGGAGTCAGTTTCTACTATCTTTGTACCAGAGGTAGTAGAAGGGATAGTAAATTAAAATAAATATCGCACAATAGGACAAAAGTTATGAGACAAAGTACCACCATTCAAGTCTTCCTGAAATTAAATATAGTTACAATGAAATTTAATTACTTAATTCATGTGCTGGCTTACTAAAAAAAAAAAAAAAATATTGTCCAGGGATGAAAATAGCTTCATAAATCCATTAAAGTAATTATAATACTTTTGATATGCTTTCATATGATCAAAGAGAGCAGGTAATGATCCCTCAACAAGCAATAGCCTAAGTTCCATTTCTTAAAAAGAAATTCTCACAGACTACTACAAATTTCCAAATCCAATGATGGATGTATTTCTTATTTGAACCAGCTGAAAAATAGTTTCACAAAAAATGGAAATTTCAGTTTTCATTTTGAAGGGATTGAATGGCCACATTTTTCAAAATTTGTATCAAAAACATGATTGAAATAGTTATCACTTGTTGTTTGTGCTTTTGACAAACAAAAATTTGATAAGCGTTTCAATAATGTTTTCAACTATATTTTGAACAAATTCATGCAAAATTTAACAATTTTTCACAAAATACATTGACAACTTTTTGTGGAAAATTTTGTTTTTAAAGAAAGGCCATTTAATGATTTAAAAAAAAAACTTTTGGTACAAATGCCCACCAGTTTAAATGTGGAGAATTATCTGATAATTCTGGCTACAAATTCAGTAAATATTTCCAAGCCATAGTACCCCTTCAGGCACTGGATTCATTATACCAAGTTGCTTGACTGTCTATCACTTTTGACCTGGTAATTATTTATTATTTTTGTTACCTTAGTGATTAGATGCCCTCTAGTCATAGACCAGGGCCTCCTTGTGTTAGGCACTATACAAACAAACACCCACATGACTATGAACCTCTGTACATCCCTGGTATTATACCCACACAATCAAATTCAGAAAAAAGTGCGGATTTAAATAGCAGGTTACCTGAGGGGCTAGCACAACCTGACTATGTCAGCAAGTGTCTTATGCAAATTTACATTTTCCACTACAGTTTTACACACGGCTGGTCTGCAATTAATGAGACATGGAAAGTTGTGCGTTCTGAGCCATCAACCTTGTGCTTATGGAAAACAAATTAAGCTAGAATAACGAGAGTGGGTGGGGGAGCCTTCAAAACCTGTGGATGAAAAAGTAATAGCTACCCACTAAGGAAGAAGCAGACCGACAATTCTGACCCTGGGATTTTTTTAAATCACCAAAAAATGCTCCTAAATGGCCCCAAATCACACAGGAAATACTCCTAAACAGGAAGTACACTTAAATTGTCAAAAAGGGACAAGAACAAACAACTTCAGGCTGATTTATTGTCCAGAGAACCTTCTGGTTCTCAAGTTATAACAACTCCTCTTCTAAGCCTCTTCTCCATTAGTAGATATTGGGATGATCTTTAGTAACAGAACCAACACACACAAAAAAGATAGGCATGTTAAGAGTTTATTTATATTGTGTGAGGTTAACAACAACAACAACAATTATAGTTGATTTATGGATCAATACCACTTAGTTTCCAAAACTGAAGAAATAATTAAAAAAAAAACCCACACACAACCTGCCATTGTTTACATTAAACATTCCCAAACCAATCTGATCAAAAGTTACTGTGGGGACAGAGCAATATGGCATGTACCCTTGTGAAGGTTAACGAATGGCAACAAATGAAAAAAGAGAGACTCCCCAGTTAACCCATAAGACAGATGTGAGCTAACAACACAGTTCAAAACAAAACCACTCTTTTGGTGTTGCCATCACAAATATGCAGAAAATAAGGCTTGAGGGCTGTTCCCTGAGCAGTGTCTTTTCTTAGCTCCTTGATGTTTAGGATGTGCCAATAACACATCTACTATGCAATCTCAAATTCAGCTGTTTGTGCCTCACACGGTTATCAGACTAGCCTAAAAGAAGTATCAAGGGGTTCCAGAGAATGATTTTTACTGCTCTGCTCTACAAGAGTGATCGTTGATCTAATGTGGGACTGAAATAACAGCGCTCTTAGTGTTTCATTCACTTCAACTGCACCATGATAATTTACACAACTTGAGGATCAGGTCCATAATGTGTTGAATTTCAACAAGTGCGTGTGATTTTTTTCTCTCTCTCTCCTCCTCTCTTTCCTCTTGCTTCTTCCCATGAGAGAGATGAAGTTTGGATCCAGGTCTGGAATATGATTCCAGGTTTTAGATTCTTGCCCTTGTCTATTCAAACATAAACACAAAGGGCAGAGTGATCATTGTCTGCAGATACAAAGCTTACAGTGAAGAGATGAATATAACAATCCATTCGTGAGAGAATATGAAATACATGGAATGATGTAAAACAAAGTGTCATGGGGTAAAACGAGAGGGGAAACTTTTCCCCCACATTTGCAGTTCTAAATAATGTACCAATAAATCTAGCACACCCACACTGTACTGAAAAGAGCAATGTAGTGAGCCTACCTTTTAGAAATAACTAACTAATATAATGCAGATGCCAGTAGTTCTAACAGCTCCACAGTAACATATACAATGACACTTTCAAATGGGGAGGTCAGCACAAAGCTGCCTGTGTGTGTCCCACCTATGGAAATATGTATACGTCATTCTACAGATTCTGTGATTTACCACTGGTGACAGTGCATGGGTTGAACCATGCCTACCATGTTATCTCACAGTCCTATTAGTAAAGCTCCAACATCAAGAAATGGGAGACTGACTGCCAGCTACAAAACAACAAACAGAAACCAAAAATAAACACAATGCTTTTACATCTGTTGGTCAAAATTAAAGAGTTCAAACTCTTCACACATTTGGTTAGTATTGTCTCCCTGAAATAATCATGAAAGGCTAAGATGCCTGCTTTAGTGGAAAATAAATGAGTGCAGTCAAGAAAAGGTATGTTCAACAGAAGGTGAATTTATGCTTCACTACAGATGACCACAGAGAATGAAAAATGACTTCATTAATCCCATTTTAAATGTCTCTGCAAGGTTAGGGAGAAAAGCAAGCCACAACAGGTCTCCATCACATTAAACGGATCTGTCAATCCAAGGTAGGGTTTGAGAGAGGTATATCCAGTCACAGCTGATGTCAGATAAATCATGATCATAACAGCTATTGCCCTACAGTAGGGTCTTTTGCCTCAGCTGAATGGCAATCAGTGGTTCTATCTTATTACAGCAAGGTCAGCATAACTAGTCAGAAAATGAAGTTAGATACATTCACTGACTACAGTCAAACAATAGTGCTGTAGACACAGAAAACAGCATTGCACAATCCAAAATTCATGGTGGACTTGCTAGTGGAGACTACTGTGTAATAGCAGGCTGTGCTGGTCAAGACACCTGTAGTTAAGATTACTAGAGCATTTTCATTGTATCTACCTAATTCCCACTGCTCACAATTTCCTGACATTTTCATTGCATGGGCTGAAATTGTTCAGTCCCTGGCCTCTGCCTGAAGGTAGAGATTTCTGAAAAGGTTGAGCAGATATGGTTGAATTGCTTGTAGAACAGGGAGGGTGAAAAAAAATGCCAGCCCACATTTCCCATTATAGGAAAATTGGGGTGACTTTCTTTTTTAAAGACATCCCTGGCACCAAACTGGCTGTGTGTAGAATGTTGATATTTGGCAGGGAAACAGCACTCACTATGGGGAAGTGCCTTCAGGGCATTCTCATTAAAGTAATTTTTTATTTAGCTGATTTACGATGTTTTGAAAGTTACTATTATGTAAGTGCAGTCGTTGAAGAAACTAGTTAAAGCACTTTTTAGCAGAGGAAAAAATAGGGTGAGAGGTTTTGTGTGGGGAAGAGGAGAGATTGGTATGTGGGTGGGAGTGGCAGGGCATGGTCTGCTCCTGTCTTCTTGCTCCACAGAAACCTGCTCAAATTCCACTGGCTGGATAGCCACACTGTGCTGTTTATTAGGTTCCATTCACCAATACCTTTCCAATCCTATGCAGCTATTTACAGTGTCTTCTGTGCTTTTCCCCAGGGCCTGAGAGAAGCAAAGGTTCCTTTTGCTGAGAACTCTGTGAGCAGGGCCGGCTCCAGGGTTTTTGCCGCCCCAAGCAGCTCTCCCCCCCACTCCCCCCAAAAAAGCCGCTATCGCGATCTGCGGCACTTCGGCGGGAGGTCCTTCACTCTGAGCTGGAGTGAGGGACCCACTGCCGAATTGCTGCGGAGGAATCGGAAGTGCCGTCTCTCTCCGGTGTGGCCGTCCCAAGCACCTGCTTGGTAAGCTGGTGCCTGGAGCCGGCCCTGCCTGTGAGATAGCTCAGCTAGCCCCAGTCCATGCTTCCTTCCTGTGCCCTTCTTATCAGTCTTGAGCTGATAGGCTAATTGGCTCTTTAGCTCACCCAGCCCCTGCCTCACACCTGATTAGATAATTAACTCCAATTACCCCATTCAGCCTTCCCAGGTTACCAGTAGCAGAATCACAATCCTGAACAAATCCCCATGGTAGGAGGGACACAGTCCACTCTTGCCTTCTTGCCAGGGCCGTCCTTACCCATACGCAAAGTACACAGCTGCTGCGGGGGTGCATAGGGCACCAAAATAGCTAGGGTAGGGATGGGCCTGGCCAACACCCTTGTGCCCCCCCAACTCTACCCATGGGCTCAGGGCTTCTGCCCATGGGGAGTGTTGGGACTCAGGGCTTCAGTCCCATGTGGTTCGCAGCTTTAGCTGGTGGGGAGGGCTCCCAGCTTTCGGGGGAGGGGCCCGCCCACTTCAGCGGCTTCAGCACCACAGGGGGCGCCGGGGCTCGGGGCACTGGGTTTCTGATGTGAACCGCTGCTTTAGCTCCACCCTCCCCCACCTGATTAGATAATTAACTTCAATTACCTCAGTCAGCCTTGGGGGAGGAGAGGGAACCAATCAGTGACAGAGTGATCAGAACGCAGCCTTACCTGTTAACTCAGGGAAAGGGTCTTGGGAAAGAGAAGAAACATTGCTGGGATTTCTGGGAAGTAGGAGAGAGTTAAGATTTCACACAGACAGAAGTCAGGATGGAAGAAAAAGAGACTGAGGGATGGGGGGTGGGGTAGGATGGAAACTAGGTACAGTATGCTGTCTCAAGACTGCTGATGAAGCACTTTTTGGAAGCTAAAGATTTCACCATAGCCTCCATAGGAGAGAAAAAATGAGATCACGGTGCAGGGAGAATGTAGGAGAGACTGAAATTAAATGTGAAAAAGAACTTGTGAAGTTGGAAACGAGTTGTGGATGCTCTTGGAGCACTTCAGGGAGGTATCCCTACTCCCGACAACTCTGTAGGCACTGCACTAGGCCCTAGTGTTAGTCCCTGCAAGGCATGTGCCATTCCTCTTTCCTTGAGTCCTCTTTTCCTATTGTGCAATAAGGAAGACTTCACCCTCTCTATGTATATATGATGCACCTGTCAGCACAGTGCCTGAGTGAAATAGCACACTATTTCAACACATCACTTGTGTCAATCTACAGTAATACAATGCAGTTCTCCCTATCATGCAACCCTGGTTAAACCTTACAAGCCCAAGTTCCTCATTTTTTTTTCTTTTCCTGTTTGAATGGCTACACAAAATGTGCATTTAACAAAGTTTGACCAAGAGATATTTGCATTAAAATTCATGATGTTTTCTATCCCAAAACACCTTAAGAAACCAGCAAATGAAAATAGCCTCTATTTCCAGGCAGGCTATATGATATAATATATAGAATACAATATTAAAGTCTGTCAAGATTTATATAGCAAGAACAATTAATACCTGACAAAAAAGACTCTAACCATCCCAATCCCCAAAGACATTACAGTTAGATATTGCTACAGTTCTGATCCTATTTACGTAGAGAAGCATCAGTTTTTGAAGAAGGAATTAAAAGAAAAAATACTGGTCAATCTTTAAGTTTTCTGAGATCAAAGACTAAGCCATTCAAGTCGCAGATAGACAATAAAATGTAATTTTAAAGAGAAGAGAGGCCAGTTGTTATAACAATATATGTTGTGAAAATATATACAATATGAGAATATTTTAATTTAGTGTATATGTATGTTTCTTTCATTAAAAAACAGTATCAATAAAAGATCACAGTTCAGTTCCTGGCTCTGTACAGAATTCCTGTCTGGCCTTGGACAAGTCATTTAGTCTCTTTATGGCTCAGTTCCCCATCTGTAAAATGGTGATAACGCCACCCTTGTTCTGTCTTTATTAAGTCTATAAAATCTTTGGAGTAGGGATTAGCTCTGAGTGTTTGGACAGCGCCCAGCACAATGGAGCCCTGATCTCATTTGGGACCTGTAGGCTTTACTGTGATACAAATAATAATCACATTTTAAATCTTTTTTTTTACTGGTGTAATCTGGTGATTGAGGCTAAACCCTAGAAGCTTCATTGTCGGGGGGGGGGGGGGCTGGGGACTCAGCCAAGAAAAAGAACATTCTCTCTTCTCCACCCCACCCGCCGTTTTTCATTCTTTTTTTCTTCACTCTCCTCCTATATTAATAGGAAGTAAATGAAAATAAAGTGAGGTACCTTGATTGGGCTAGCGTCGACTTCAAGCTTATTAGCATATACCTCAGTTAGTTACCCTGGCATTCTTGTGGTCGAACATCTGCTGATGTTCCTGATTTAAAATATCTGAAGCTACCAATTGGCATCTTGTGGTTACCTGTCAACAATTTTGTCATATTATTTATTACAGCATTCTATCTTGTGATATCTTACGATCTAGGGTTACTCCTGTGTAGCAGCTTATGCTTTTTGGCCTTAAGCCTTGATTTGCTTAGCTAAGCTATAGTCTTACAGTCCTTGAGGCTTGTAGGCTCATTGCATTACTGCCTTAATTTATACCTATGCCTTACCTAACAAATACATATACCTATAAGTTGCAATATTACCTGTGCATACATCTCCCAATGATTATGAATCTTGACAAGTTACAAGCTTACTGCAAATACCTTACCTGCTACTCTTTAAGGATAAATACCCTGCAAGACACGTGTTTGATGTAGTGCGTTTGTCAGGTTTGAGATGAGAGTTGTTTGCAAAGAACAGGGAACCCTTTGCCAGGGACACATTGCTGCAGACAGTCAGAACATGACAGGGACTCTGACCCTGTTTTGCAGGATTTTGGAACAAAGATAGGGAAAATTTTGGAAGAAATTATTCTAAAGAACTATGTAATGCTTGGATCTCTCATTAGCCACATACAGCAATAAGTTATTAGCATTCACACCTCTCTGTGTGTGTTTAAGGTCTTGGAGATGTGCATGTGTTCCCTTTGGGCGTAAGGAAATGTTCATTAACCTGCTAAAAATGAATATTCAACATTGATCTAGTTTGGCAACAATCTTTTTACTGCTGGGGGGCAGTAAAAACTAAACCTTTCAGCATCTGAACAGTCTGTCTAAGCAGAAACCCAAGTCATCTACTTCTTCTTTGAATGGAAAGGTCAGACACATGGGAGTTCTGGGTGGGAGAGTACCACCTTCACAGCATCATCCTCCATTTCCCTGAACTTGTGCAAGCCCTTCCTAAAGCAGAACACATGCAGCTAGGTAACTATCTTTAAGAGGTATCAGAAGGAAGGAACCTAACCGTGCTAGCAGCCTTTCTACTGGCTCCCTGACCTACTGGGGTGCACTGTCCTAGCTCATGCAAAATTGACACAAACAGGTGATTGCAGTCAGAAAGCACCATTTTTCTTCCTGGGAAATATATAGTAAATGCAAAAAAAAAAAAAAACCTATTCCAACTTGTCCCCTGCACAGACAGGAGAGAACCAAATGAACAAATACCTGCCTGCGGAGGCTTCAAAAGGGTGTGTGCACTTAAGAGACATTCACCCGACCTGACATAGCCACTCTGTCAGGTAGAACAGCTTTCTCTGCACCCCAAACAAAACTGCAAGGATTCCCCACCTAGCTGCTCTCACTCTCTCCACTAAGTGAAGGTCCTGCAGCCAACGCAGGAATCCCTAACAACACAGCTTGATAAAAAGGAACCAGCTATCCAGTCAGAGGGGGCCAAGGGAGCAGCTGGAAGGAATACAGAAGCACAGGGTCTCCCATGCAGATAGTACTGGTAACTGGTGGCTTCCTAAAAATCCATCCAATTCTAGCAGGTACAATCCCTGCTTCCAACCTGGGAATGATCCAGTGGAAAAACTCTACAAAAACCTCACTGTTTCCTGTCCCCATTTACCATCAGTGTAACAGTGCTTGATACCCTCATTCAGTTGGGACTAGTCTCATGAGTAAGAGGTGTAAAACTGGGCCTAAAAAAACAGGAAATGCAGAGCTTAGTTACCAAAGCGATGTAGCCATGAGTATTCTACATACAAACCTTCAGTGCAGCATTATGACAGTGCAACTGGGTCTTGATCCTGCAAGATGCTGAGCGCTCTCAGCTCCCATTGAAGCCAATGCGAAATGAGAGCACTGATCACCTCAAGGAACTGATTGGCACTTTACGTAGGGTTACCATATTTAAAAAAAAAAAAAAAAAAAAAAGAGGACACTCCACAGGGCCCTGGCCCCACCCCTTTCCCACCCCCAGCCCCGCCCCAACTCTGCCCCTTCCCCACCCCAACTCCACCCATTCCCCAAAGTCCCCACCCTAACTCCCCCCCTCCCTCCCAGCCACCAGTTTCACGGTTTGCCGGGCAGCCTCCAGACCCTGCGCCCCCGGCCAGCGCTTCCCCAGCACAGCTGGAGCCCGGGAGGGGAAGCGCCCATCCGGGGGCGCAGGGTCTGGAGGCTGCCCGGCAAACCCGTGAAGCCGGTAGCACTCGGGCTTCGGGCAGCCCCTATGCCTCCGGACCCTGCCCCCGGCCGGGCACTTTCCCTCCCGGGCTCCAGCTGCTCTGCTCCTCCCCTGACTCTTCGGCTCTGTTTAAGAGCCAAGCTGCCCGAGCCAGCGCTACCGGCTTTGGGCAGCCCCCTTGCCTCCAGACCCCAGCCGCCGGAGCAGAGCAGCTGGAGCCCGGGAAGGGAAGTGCCCGGCCGGCGGCTCGGGGTCCGGAGGAAAGGGGGCTGCCTGAAGCCGGTAGCGCTGGCTCGGGCAGCTTGGCTCTTAAACAGAGTCGAAGTCTGAGTCGGGGGAGGAGCAGAGCAGCCGCGGGAGGGGAAGTGCCCGACCGGTATTTTTCCCCGGACATGTTCGGCTTTTTGGCAATTCCCCCCGGACGGGGGTTTGATTGCCGAAAAGCCGGACATGTCTGGGAAAAACCGGACGTATGGTAACCCTAACTTTACGGGATTGAGTCATTTGGACACACAAATTATATAATGTTGAGTTACGGTTGAGCAACCTTAATTCTGATGCCTTGATCATATACATCCCAAAACAGCATCTGTGCTCATCATTCACCATATTATGTTGAGAAATAGTCTGAGTATAAAAAAAGCATTCAGGGTTATTTTTATTTATTTGCACCACCTCAGGTATACATATAACACATTGCAATTGTATTGTAAATGTATTCTACATCTGTTTTCATAGTGACATTGCCCAATTCTGACTTGATATATCGCTTCTGCAAAATGGTTGAATATTTTTAATTACATAAGAACATTCTTTGCACACACAAGATTGTAAATTCTAAAATTTACAGGGGTAAGCCTTTAGAATTTTTTAAAACTGAATTATACCACCAAAAAAAGGGGGGGGAGTGTTATCATATGCCCTTTCTGATGTAGCGGATTAATTTCAATTTTTGATGTGCGTTCTCCTAAAATGGTATTAAAGTTAATAAATTATTTTTATATCGAATGTGATGTTCTTTTTCTGAAAGGTATTAAAATGGTTTATTTAAGTAAAACGGTCACGTGAGGGAATTACACTGCTGTTAAATACTGAACTGAAGCTCAATTTATTTCTGACCGCCTTTAAAACAAAATTTCTCATATGATGCATAATTTATATTCACAAGTGCTAAATATCTAATTATGTTAAAATTATAGCGCATGCACAGTAAGCTACAAAACAGAACTGAAAATGCTGTAGTCTATTCTGCTTAATAGTTCATAATATTATTACATGAATCCATATATGGAGGGTCTGATCCTAATCTCACACCAGTGTAATTAGCTGTTATATAGGGTTACCATCCGTATTTCCCCAGACATGTCCGGCTTTTGCGTCTCTAAATAGCCGTCCAAGAGGAAATTGGTAACAAGGTTAAAAGGTCAGGGCTTTTTCCCCCCTCGCCTCCCTCCCTCCCTTCCATGCAGAGTGCGGCTGCTGATTGGGTGGCTGGGCCTGACTGAGCCGCTCCCATTGGCCTCCAGCAGCCAGAGCCCCTCCCCTGCCCCCCCCCCCCGCCTGCAGCATGTTTTGCCTACACCTGGACATGGGCATGGTAAGGGAGTCCCGGGGGGCAGTCGGGGGGGGGCAGTCGGGGGGCAAGGGGAGGGTTGGATGGGTCCCCGGCCTCCACCTGCCACCCCCCCTCCACACATCGTTCCACCCCCCCCGTGGATCTCCTCCCCTCCCTGCTTGTACTGCCAGAGCCAGCAGCAACTGCTGTCTGCTGCCCCCGGGTCCTAGTGCCCCCCATCCACTAATGGCAAGACAGGCTGCCCTTACCCTGCCCTTCCACCCTAGCCACGAGCCTCTCCAATGCCCCAACCCCTCATCCCCCCGCACCCTAATCCTCTGCCCTGGCCCTGAGCTCCCTCCTGCATCATGAACCCCTCATCCCCCCACACCCTAATCCTCTGCCCCAGCCCTGAGCCCTCATCCCCCCGCACCCTAATCCTCTGCCCTAGCCCTGAGCTCCCTCCTGCATCATGAACCTCTCATCCTCAGCCCCAACCCTCAGCCCCCTGCACCCTAATCCTCTGTTCCATCCCTGAGCCCTCTCTGCATCATGAATCCCACATCCTCAGACCCACAGCCCTCACCCTTGCACTCCCTCCTATCCCCAAACTCCCTCCCCCTTCCCACACACCCCCTCCTGCCCTCAAACTCCCTTCTAAAGCCTGCACCCCCTCCCTTTGCACCGCCTCCCACCCCCAAACTCCATCCCAGAGTCTGCACCCCTCACCCCCTCCTGCACACCCTGCCCCAGCCCGGAGCCTGCACCCAGCACCCAAACTCTATCCCAGAGCCTGCACCCTGCACCCTCATCCCCAGCCCAGGACCTGCACCCCAGACCTCCTCCCCCTACCCAACCCTGCTCCCAGAGCCTTAGGCAGGTGGGGGGGGCAGTTCTGGGCACCACCAAAATTTCTACAACCCTGCCACCCATGCGAGTGGATAAGGGTCGGGGCAGTCAGGGGACAGGTAGGGTCCTAGGGGGGCAGTTAGGGTGGGGGGTTCTCAACAGGGGGCAGTCAGGGGTGGGAAGTGGGAGGGAGTGGATGGGGCAGGGCTCCCCCCCCCCCTCCAGTGTCCTCTTTTTTGATTGTGGAACTATGGTAACCCTATGTTATACCAGTGTAAAACTGGTTGAAGTGGGATCAGACTCAGTCCCATAATTTTCACTTTATCACACCTTCTGTCCAGTCATCCCAAAGTGCATTATAAATATTAAGGATCCAATATTTGTTCTTTTGAATTGTTAAGCATGCAAAATGTATTTTGTTTGCACAATTACTGTGACTCAATCAAATCAGGTAATTAAGCACAAACTCAATCAAAACTGCACATGGTACATGCAAATCAAATAATGGAAGCCAATCACAGTAATTGCATGCAATTCTATATCTAACCCTTTAAAAAAATTAAAGCTTAAAAACCTCTCCATTTTCATAATGGAAATTTGTAAGAGTCAGGCTACAGCTCAGTTCTCCTGAGACCTAGTCTTATTACTTAACCACAAGAAGCCAAGCTACAAGTTTTCCTGTCGCTCTTTCATTGTAGTGCTTTTGTAGTACATAGCAGAATTATTTTTAGTGTGTCATTTTTATGTAAATAGACCATTCTTTCAGTTATAAGCATCTACAATATTATATAAACATGGAGACTGTTCTAGTATCTACAGATAAAACATAAGCTATATTACTGTATTTGAAAAAAAAATAGTATGCTACCACATAACTAAGTACATAACATAATTCAATGGCAAAAAAAGTATGTTAACACAGAGTTAAGGTTGCTTGGTGGTATATTGTCCCCTCACAGAACTTAAAGTTGAGCAAAACTCAAACTTCTGAAAACCAGGAAATGCAGAATTGTGTACCTGCTATAATTAGCAGGGCACAGGGGTTTTATTGCAAAGGGTATTGTCAGTAGTGAGCTGGTCTATGAGAGCAGTCTAAGCATTTAGACTCCTCCCAAAAGGAAGAGAAGGGTAATGGCGGTCGGGGACTCCCTCCTAAAGGGGACAGTCATCCATCTGCCATCCAGACCAGGAATCCCGAGCTGCGTGCTGATTGCCTGGAGCTAGAATTCAGGATGTGACTGATAGTCTGCTGAGACTCAAACCCTCAGACCTCTATCCCTCCCTACTTATCCACGTGGGCACCAACGATACTGCCAAGAGTGACCTTGAGCGGATCGCTGAAAAGGTGGCTCTGAGAAGGATAAGAGAGTTTGGGGCACAAGTGGTGTTCTCATCCATCCTCCCTGTTGAAGTAAAAGGCCCAGGCAGGGACTATTGAATCATGGAAGTTAATGAGTGACTATGAAGGTGGTGTTGGAGAGTGGGCTTTGGCTTCTTCGACAATGAGCTGATGTTCCAGGAAAGAGGATTACTGTGCTAGGATGGGCTCCATCTATCAAATACTGGGAAGAGCATCTTTGGGTATTTTCTGGCTAATCTGATAAGAAGAGCTTTAAACTAGGGGGATGGTGACAAAAATCTGGCCAATGCCCATCTAGGTTTAAGTAAAGAAGATAGGGGGGGCTAATTTCTGAGAAGGATCTAGAAATCACAGCTGCATGAAAAAGGCAAAAAGAAAAGTAATAGAGCAGTCTGCAAGATATCTCGATGCCTGTATACAAATGCAAAGAGTATGGGGAACAAGCGGGATGAACTGGAAGTCATAGTATATGAAGAAAATTATGAATTGGCATCACAGAGAGTTGGTGGGACACCTCCCATGACTGGAGTACCAGCATTGAGAGAGTGAGCTTGTTCCAAAAGGATAGGTATAGGAAAAAAGGAGGTATTTGAGCTGTATGTCAAGAATGTATATACTTGCTCTGAAGTCCAAGGGGAAGTGAGCAACAGACCTACTGAGAATCTCTGGATGAGGATAGCAAGGGGAAAGAACAGTAGCGATGTTTTGGTGAGGATCTATTATACACTACCAAATCAGGAAGAGGAAGTGGTTGAGTCATTCTACAAGCAGATAACAAGATTAACTAACACATGACCTAGTAGTAACGGGGGATTTTAATTTCCCTGTTATCTGTTGGAAGACTATTGTAGCAAAACATAATGTGTCCTGCGAATTCTTAGCATGTGTAGGGGACAGCTTTCTGATTCAGAAAGTTGAGGAAACAACTAGGGGGGGGTCCTCCTGTTCTTCTTTTAACTAGGGGGGGGTCATCCATTTTGGATCTGGTTTTAACCAACGTGGTGAATTAGTTGTGAATGTAAAGGTGGTCAGGAACTTGGGGGGGAAGTGATCATGAGCTGATGGAATTCAAGATCCTATGGAAAGGAGGACATGGGAACATCAAAACAAGGACACTGGACTTCAAAAAGGCAGATTTCAACCAACTCACAGAAATAGTATGCAAGGTCCCATGGAAAGACCAATTAGGAAGAAAAGGAGCCAAAGGGGGCTGGCAGTTCTTAAAAGATGTAATAAGAGAGGCTCAACATCAAGCAACACAGAGGAAAGATAAGACAAGCCACAAGAGGCCAATGTGGCTGCACAAGGAGCTTTTTAGCTATCTAAAAAGCTAAAGGGATACATACAGGAAATGGAAGGAGGGCATATCACTAAGGAAGCATACATGGTAATAGTGCGAGTGCGTAGGGACAAAATCAGGAAAGCCAAGGCAAAGAATGAGTTACATCTGGAAAAAATGTTAGAGACAACAAGAAGGGGTCATGGGCAGTGGGTGAACCCCTCCCCCCCCCCTTTGGGAAGGCCAGACCAGCAGCCCTGCCCCTTCTGCCTGAGGCCCCACCCACCAGACCCTCATGGGCCCCCCCACAGCCAGAGGAGCCCTAAGACACCCATACCCTCCCCTCGCCCAGCACCAGGCCAGCCTCAGCACCCCCTCATGCCAAACTCCCCCCAGCCCACTAGCCCAACTCTGCCCCCTCCCCCCCCCCGGCACAAGCGCTGCCCTGGTCTGCCAACGGGCCCAAGCTCCAGGCCACTAGATGCAGCTCAGCCCCCACCAGCTGCAGGGTAGATTGGGATGGAGTATGGGGTCTCCCAGTGGAACATGGGCAGGGCCACAGCCTGGGTCAGAGGAGGCTTAGCTGTGCTTCAGCTAGCATGCTAAAAATAGCAGCGTAGCCAGGGTTGCACAGGCTGCAAGTCAGGCTAGCCACCGGCATATAAACCCACCCAGACCCCCCGCATACGTACTAGGGCAACTAGTCCGAGCCACCATCCACACTACCACGGCTACACTGATTTTTTTAGTGCACTAGATCAAACAGAGTTAGCATGGATATATCTGTGCAAGCTGGGAATCATACCTCTTAACTCAAACGTAGCTGCAGCCTCAGAGTAAGGGAGCTGTATAAGTCCATTAAGTGGTTCTTAAATTGTACAGTATGGTATTCTTTCTGGTGAGTTGGCTAGCTGTACGTGTGCCAGGATCTGGAACCTCCTGAATCTTATAATGCCAGACCACCAAGGTATATGCACATTGAGGCACTACTCAAAGAGGGTAGAGGGAAGGAGGCATGGGCAACATTTCTCCACCCCACCCCTTAAAGAGTGTTAGATGGAATCTTTCAGAGTAGCAGCCGTGTTAGTCTGTATCCGCAAAAAGAAGAACAGGAGTACTTGTGGCACCTTAGAGACTAACAAATTTATTAGAGCATAAGCTTTCATGGACTACAGCCCACTTCTTCGGATGCATATAGAATGGAACATATATTGAGGAGATATATATACACACATACAGAGAGCATAAACAGGTGGGAGTTGTCTTACCAACTCTGAGAGGCCAATTAATTAAGAGAAAAAAAAACTTTTGAAGTGATAATCAAGATAGCCCAGTACAGACAGTTTGATAAGAAGTGTGAGTATACTTACAAGGGGAGATAGAATCAATGTTTGTAATGGCTCAGCCATTCCCAGTCCTTATTCAAACCGGAGTTGATTGTGTCTAGTTTGCATATCAATTCTAGCTCAGCAGTCTCTCGTTGGAGTCTGTTTTTGAAGTTTTTCTGTTGTAATATAGCCACCCACAGGTCTGTCACTGAATGACCAGACAGGTTAAAGTGTTCTCCCACTGGTTTTTGAGTATTTTGATTCCTGATGTCAGATTTGTGTCCATTAATTCTTTTGCGTAGAGACTGTCCGGTTTGGCCAATGTACATGGCAGAGGGGCATTGCTGGCACATGATGGCATAGATCACATTGGTAGATGTGCAGGTGAACGAGCCCCTGATGGTATGGCTGATGTGATTAGGTCCTATGATGATGTCACTTGAATAGATATGTGGACAGAGTTGGCATCGGGGTTTGTTACAAGGATAGGTTCCTGGGTTAGTGGTTTTGTTCAGTGATGTGTCCTCGCTTACAGACAACCCCCCAACCTAAAGCAAATACTCACCAGCAACCACACATCCTGAACAAAGTTTTTTTTCTCTTAATTAATTGGCCTCTCAGAGTTGGTAAGACAACTCCCACCTGTTTATGCTCTCTGTATGTGTGTATATATATCTCCTCAATATATGTTCCATTCTATATGCATCCGAAGAAGTGGGCTGTAGTCCACGAAAGCTTATGCTCTAATAAATTTGTTAGTCTCTAAGGTGCCACAAGTACTCCTGTTCTTTTTTTTAAGATGGAATCTTGTAGATGACCTCACCAGGAGGTCTTCTGTCGACTGAAAAGGGGCAGTGGGGTTTCACAGAAAAGCTGAGCAGTTATACAGTATACAAGATTTGATTGCTGAACTGACAATGGCTGTAAAATGACCACAGCAAAGTGGGAAAATGCTAAACTTGATCTTCTTAGGTAATTAGTATATTATTTAAACTTACTGATGTTAGCCACCTACTGGTTTCCTTTGTAAAACTGAACAAACTCCTTATTAAATCACCACCTTTGACTATCTATCCTCCAGATTAGCGTTGTGAAATGTATGTCATAGAGTACTTGCTTTTAGGACTATGAACTTTAGTCATATTAAAATAGAAGAACCTTTTTCATCCTTTAACATCTTAAATTCTGACAAGATGATTCAGGGCTTTTATAACACTTACTTCAAGAAAATACAAGAAAACACAAATCCGCAAATGTGTGCTAATTAGTATTGCTAGACTCAAGTCCTCTGCAACTCCATTTATACTGTAGATGTTGACATGGTTGCATTTTCCCCACCATTAAAATAAATTGCTTTGAGAAAACTCGTGCATCATCAAAACCTATTTACAAATGCTTTCCCACTTAAAGCCATTTTTACATGCACAGTATTCTGCAGCATTTCAGTCACAGAATAAAAGAGTTCCCAAACATAGCTCATTCCATCTTAAAGTAATTACTAATTGGCAATGAGAAATGCCTCTCACAGCAAAAAAGTGTATGGCGGGGTCTCCCCCCCCCGCCCCCAGTCTTTATATGGCCAGTTTTTTAACTGAATAAAGACAATTCTGCACCAGTTGTCTCTGTATTCCCATATCAGTAATACTAACGCATTAGCCTATCATGCAACCAGACAATATGTCCCAAAAGAAATTTTTTCTCGGATGACAAAGCTTTCATTAGCTTTTGGGATTGTGAAAATTATTAATCTGCTGCCTTCTGAGACACTAATTTGCCCTCACTTTGGATACCAGAGGTGACAGCCTTATGTAATATCTGCATGTCAGATAAAAGTTAAGCCAACTAAAGATTACAAAAATAGTTTTTATACAACAAGTTATACTCAGTTAAACTGAAAATAAAATGCACACACTATTTTATTTTAAATATGGAAAAAGCATCTTACCTTTCCTCACTGGAATGCAAATTTAAGGGAATTAAACCTTATTGTCATGTTGCATATTGTCCAACTGCTGTGCATTAATTAGGCATAATGCATTATGAACTACATTAGCATCAACAGCAGCTGCATATCTTAGGACATAATTTGGCCCACAGTACCTATTTTTACTGGGTCAAGAATTAAGATTCTTTGGTTAACATCATTCCCTTGCTCCATCACCTGTGTCAGTTTTGAGCAGAATGCATAAAACATTAACGTCTAAAAATAAAGGAAAAGAGTTCTGCATCAATTCTGCTTTTAGTTTTTATTTTTAAAAACAAAAAATATATCCTCCACCTTAGAAAGTCAGGTTGTTGCCATCTTACATTTCAGAATACAAATCTGAAAAAAGTTAAGAACAAAGTTGGACTTCAGCCAAGTATTCAGCTTCTTATTTTTGTAGTTTTAACTTAAGTCCACTCAGAATCCTATGGTTTGGTCATTTGTAACAAGAATATGTTCAAATGCGTTTGGAACATTAACTGCAATACAGCAGTTTAAAACTAGACAATTACACTGCTGACAATGAGCACAGGAAAAACACTCCTCTCCATCTGCACAGAAACATAATCCTTGGAAGACAAGCATTATGTACAAGTACAGTTTAGTTAGAAGTTAGAACATTAAATTATCACAAAATCTTGAGGGCCTAGATGCAGTTCATGAAAGAATACAAGTCCATTAGTCCTTTTGCTCCAACTTTGGAAAGACTGCATCTTATCCCAAACATAATGAATGAAGTGTTAACTCTGTCTCATCCACCCCCTTCCTCCATCAGCGGGAATACAGAAGACTTTGTTGTTGCTAAAGCCAAATATAGTTATGCACAAATATTTTGTTGGACAAAGTCTGGACAGCAGACAGTACACCTGAGTTGATGTTTACAAACTACTTTTCACAAAGTTAAGAAAATACTGGTATCAAAGTACAAACAATGTTAAAATAGGCAAAACTACTATACAAGGGCATCTTGTAAAATTAAAGTGAATGAACACAACACACGAGGCATGTTGTGTCCCTGCTCTACACATCTGGTTTCCTAGTCTTCAGAGTCATAGTTGTGTGTTTCTCGTTCTGACATCTGTAGAAGTCTCGTTAAAACTAGGCGGTTGGATCTTCTTTGCAGGATGAATCTTGAATCACTATTACTTCTTGAATATACTTTCTTCATCACTGCACAATTTCAAAGTAGTGTAATATCGCCATGATGTGCTGAGGCATGAACACATAGCCAGTGTACAGCGCCATTCCAACAATAGAAACCAGCATAGAATCTGAGCAATAGCTAAGGAAAGCTGCAGTTTGGAATTCTATTAAATCACAAAACAAGAATGTTTTAACCCTAGCCTTCAAAACTATTATACAACTCGTATAATTCTAAATTGTATATGCTCAACTGTATTCATGTATAACAGCTGTAGGAAGAAATCCACTGTAAATGTGAAATCTAGAAGACTGGTAATAATCACCAACTATATTAGGAGAATGCCTTCCAGATTCCTCTATTTTATTGCCACATATTTTGGACATAAAAACAAAGTCCTTTGGGGGAGGGGGGGAGAAGGAGGGGGGGGGAGGGAAGATGAGGAGAAACACATTAATGGGAAATAACCAGATTCCCTAATCTCTCTCTCTCTCATATATTTGAAGAAACTAGTCTTTCGATGCTGATCTCAAGGATTCACTTGGAACAGAGTGGCCCAAATAAACTAAACCTTAATTTGTGTGCACACATTACTGGAGGGAGAATGGTCGTTGGTATAAAACAGGGAGTCACAGACCTAGGTGCCATTCGCAGCTGCCTGTAGGCTTTGGGCAGGTCACAACTCTAAAAGGAGACATTGAAGAAAGACCAAGCTGGGCTTATAAAGAGCTGCTCTCATGGGAACTCTAATGACACGTGTCTCTCCTGCCCCAAGACCTGAAATACGCATTGCTACAAAAACCACCACTGACCCATTTTGGAGTGTTGAATCTTGTTCTCACCTCTCTCCCCCTGAACCCTCCAAAAACAAAATCAAACCAAACTGCAGTCTTGAAAGATGACTTTAATAGACTCTTTGGAATATTATAGCTGAAAAATGAAGAGTCTGTTCAATTAGTGTTCTTTATTTCTGTGTTCAAATACACCTCTACCCCGATATAATGCTGTCCTCGGGAGCCAAAAAAATCTTACTGCGTTATAGGTAAACCCATGTTATATCGAACTTGCTTTGATCCACTGAAGTGCGCAGCCCCGCCGTCCTCCCCGAGCACTGCTTTACCACGTTATATCCGAATTTGTGTTATATCGGGTCGCGTTATATCGGGGTAGAGGTGTATATTGACTTAATTTGTATTGCCAGGTTTGTTAATAAATATGAGCATTATTGATCCTTTGGGGGGGGGGGGAAGGGTTGTGAGGCTCAATTTATTTTTCAAGAGCACTTCAATAGAAGGAACTATGGTATTAGTATTAATTTCCTTAGACAGCTGATCAATAGTGTCCCATCCATGACAGGGGCTCCTAGGTACTACCAAAATAAAAATAAATAATCTAAGGCCTTCTACCCTAGGATAATGTCCCATCATTGCTAGTGCTAGTGGCAAGTGCTCCAGCCATGCTTCCTGTAGCAATCCTCTCTTAAGTTGAGCTATTTTCATCCACAAGGAGAGCCAAGTAGAAATTAGTTGCTCAACTGTTTTCAGCAGCAGGTCCTAGTATCGATAAACTAGACCCTAGAATCAGATTTGAACTTATATTGAGAAAAAATGGCTATATGGTGATCAGGATGTTACCATCACTGAAATGAGTACACTTCTGTCTATTACCCTCTGACACCCCCCAAATGATACCCAAGCTTACACCAACCAAAAAGTTTAGTTTTTCAGTTAAATTATTTTATGCATTTTACAGAACTTCATATGTAGTCAGTTTCACTGTTTCCCCTTTAGAGTTAGTTTCCTCTGTGTTATGCTTATAAGAAGCACATGGAATTTTTTTTAAAGGGGATAAGGCAATACACTGAGTTTATTGAGACTGCAATTTAAGCATTGAAATTAACATATGCTTTTATTTATTTTTTTATTCCTGTGATTTTTTTAATTGCTTGACAGCCCTAAAAAAAAGCCACACACATGACAGCAATATTTTAAAACATAAATAAAATAGGCAAAGGGACTCAGGGGCAGGTGAAACTACTTTTAACTTAAAAAAAAAGATGACCAAGTTTCAAGATAATAGTATATACTATACTAACATCCAATGGAAATCTGACATTACCAGCTTTCAAGTAGCTAAGAGTATTCTAATAAACATAGTGGTTCACAAAATAGGAGTATTCATATTGCATTGTGCCAGGCACTGTACAGACACATAACAGAGAGCTTACATTCTAAGTATAAGAACAGACAGAAACAGGGGAGTAAACAGAAACAATAAGACAATACTGGTTGCCTGATAGACAGTGATACCCAGATAAAGCCTTTATAAAAGTGACTGATTCCCTTAGACCGGCAGGTCAAGGTCATTTTAGCAAATCTTGGACTTTAACTCAGTATGAACTTCAAAGTCTTAAAGAGATGCTGGTTCAAATTCAAACCAGATCAATGTTAATAGCCATCTAACTGCTGTTCAGTGGCTTACACGACATAAGTTATTAGTATCAGTTCAGTATCTAGTGGTATCTACCACAATCAGCAAACTCACGGAAGGACTCAGCAGGGAGTTCTTCAAGGACCGAATAGGCATGAAGACCAAAATAATATTCTCAATCAAAGGACCCTAAATGGCTTTCGTCTTTTAAAGACATCTTTGTAGTCAAGTGTAGAGTTCATACTTCTCAAAATGCTTAACACATTACATCCTGTTCACACTTGCCAGCAAACTTAGTCATTGTAAAAATATAATTAAAAGTTACCAGCAATTGCAATTTAGCATACATAGCAATTACTTCAATACAATAAGTAATCTGAAAGTTATACATGTCAAATTAATTTTAAGCGATAACGCTATAACTTACAGGAACAAAAGTTGTTTGAATTTGTCAACAAAATATGAAGAGACAACTGTACACACACCTTTAAGTTACTTATATGTTTTGCCAAAATCAGAAGATTGCTTAGCTGATATAAAGAGGTCAATGTTCAAGCCTAACTACTCTGACAAAATATAATGCTCATGAAGCATAGAAAACAAAGACCTTTCTTCACTGACACTAGACCTGGCATAAATAGTCAGGTACCATTGCTAAGGAATAGGATACCTCCATTGAGAGGAAAAAAGGAAAAGTAATTAAACACATACAATGTATGTGTATGAGAACATGAGATATCAAGTCCATCCCATGTTCATGCATTTCTATTTTATATGCTCTCCATTTTGGAGCTTTACATAGAAAAAAATCTACATGATTATGCACCTGTAACTTGGGCAAACAACAGTCCCTACTTTTACTAATAGATATTTTCTTTACAACTGACCACCACACCTATAAAGGCACCCTTATTATTACTATCACCATATCCTGTTTGTTACCGGTTAGATTAGTTTATCTCCTCACCTCTCTCAGTACTCCTTGGAGGTACTTTTAGAGGTTATCCATCAGAGAGTGGCTGCAAATACGAGGTACCGTTTTAACAAAGGATGAAGCACCATCACATTAAGAATAGAAAGAAGAGACATTATATTACTCTCTAGAAAAAGCTGCTCAAAAACCCACAATAATCTAGAATCTAGATACAGGTCTCTACAACTGAACCTTCATGTTAGAAGACTATTATAGTGAAATACATAAAACAAGCAAATTCACCAACTACAGGTTCAGTAAACATCAATTAGAAGACGACACAGGGAGGCAAACCAAAATGGAAACCTAGAGTTGCATGACTATGCAACCTACATAAATTACTTGTTATATGAAATACACATTTTCCTTTCCAATGTGCAAGGTATTTCTGACTAATGGAAACAATTCTTCAAGTTAACAGAGAAAAAAATTGCATAATTCTAGGGAAGGAAAGTGAAAGGAGAAATTGCATCAAGGCACAACAACCTGCCTCTGACTCAGAAATTAACTACATTGTTAAGTGGCCAGAAGGGATACTTGATACCTTACTGTTATGAAAGATAATCTGTGTTGCTCTCTCTTAAACATTGGCAACACTTGTTATAGTTTGATGTAACAATACAGATTGTGAATCTGAATGTGATTTAACAAGCAAGGAGTGAGTGGATTAACAGATTCCTCACACATGGGTGAAAGGGTTTCTTCGTTCGCACAATAAACTTAACCTGTGGAACTAGGAAATAGTGCCACATTATACACTTTGCAACACTGACCCCCCACCAAGGCCAACGTAGCTATAGACTGCTACTATATATCAGCGTTATTTTATCTAAATAGTCATATAGCCAGTTAGAATTGAACCTTGAGTTTTTAAACCACCAGCATAGCTACACTGGGATGGCTAACAACCCTCAATGTAAACAAGAGCTAAGCACCTCCCAAGCATCAATTAAAGGCATACACCATATGCCTGCCAGTAAAGTGTTATTGGGCCCATTTTACAGCTAGGAAGGGACACGTTAAGCACCCATGATCAGAGAAGTGTTCAAAGACATTCTCAAAGTCTGGAAACGCCAAGAATTGAACCCAGATCTCCCAAGTCCCAGTCTGGTGCCTTAATCATAAGAGCATCCTTCAGAACAGGGACTGAAGGGGATAGCAGGGCAGCTTGCTCAGGACAAAGGTCAGACCTCCCCTCCAAAAGCACCTCTCACAGCTCGGCTGAGCCTGACCCACATCCCGCAGTCCACACCACAGGGTGGGCAGAGATGCACTCGAAGGCGTTAGAAGAGCTTGGGGAGCACAGCAGCACACTAGGGTCCAGCCCCCTCCCTCACGCCCAAAGTGGGGCGACAGCCCTAGACAATCCACCGCTGCCCCGGCCCCTACCTTCCACTTCTCCAAGCTCGGCCATGAACTCTAGTCCTCCCCGCCCCCCTTCGACTCCAGCCACGTGCTCCAGCCCCCAACCTCCCACTTCCCCAAGGCTGGCTGTGGCCTCCCCCGCACCGACCTCGCGCACCATCCTTCGGCGCGCGCCGCCGGCGGCCGCTTAATTAACAGAGCCCGGCCCCGCGGCCTCTGCATCCCTCCCACCCTGCCCAGCCCGGCCGCGGGAGGATACTGAAGACCGTCCGCTCCCAGGGCTCCAGCATGTAGAGCGCGGTGACCAGCAGGTACTGATAATAGAGCCACGACACCCGCCCCCAGGCCGAGCCCAGCGCCATCGCCGGACCTGTCTGCGTGCGGCGTGCGCGGCCCCCGCAAACTGACTGAACCAGGCCTGACCGCGCGCGGGAAACGCCCTCCACTGCGCCCCGCCCTGCTCTGTTGGTAAGGAGCATGCGCTTGAGGACTGAGCATGCTCAGTAACACCTGCCGACACCGCTGCCCGGACTCTGCCCTCTCTTGTGGTAACCACGTGCGCCCTGCTGGTGACGGGGTTGCGGGGGCTGGAGGGGGAAGAGGGGCGGTGCTGACAGTTACCCAGGTGGGCTGAGCCATCTGCAGCGGCTGCAAAAGGAAAGTGGTGTTGGAGGCGGATGCTCCCCACTCCTGCATCTCACCACCTGCTGCCCAGGGCTGTGCCCTTAAGGGTACAGTGCGGTGCGTCCCAATGTATCTGGTGCCACCTATTGAGCTGCTAAAGGACACTTGATTGATTCAGTGAAATATTTTACATACGCCCTCCTGTCCAAAAATGATAATTATCAACGTTTAAAAGAATCGCTTATCATTTTATATGTCCCTGTAACAACTCATAGCAGGAAACATATTTGGCTTGCCTTTTATTCGGATATCCTGGACTGGACTGCATTTTTCTTGCAATCCACTGTTAAATGGAGTTTCACTCCTTTATTTACTTTTTGAAATTATATTTTTATTACTCTTAGCACTTCATTTACCTTTGTTAACACTGTGCAGATGAATGTCATGCTAGTTAATAGATATCTTAATAGCAATACTGGAAATATTAATAGTTGCTAGTAGTTTCTGCAATCACATCTCACAGTAATTCTGCTACTGCTCCTGTCAGTACTGGATATTAGGTTTTAGTTCTATTTTTTTTTCATATTTTATGTAAAAGTTTATTCTCTGGGACCACATGACTTCAAGGCTGACAAGTCTGGTTTGATGTATAACAGTGTTCTTTGAGCCTTCAATGGGGATTGTCTTTGGCAACTGTTATTTTGCCCCTCAGTGCATTTTCATATGTCACCACTTGTGTGTACAACTTGGTTCCCAAATATTCACCACAGGCCAGATTTTTAAAGTTTAAAAGTGCCTAGATGCTTTTAAAAATCCCACTAGTTGCCTAAATATCTTTAAAAATCTGGCCCTAAGGGCACTATAATATCTTTCATGAAATCCTTCTCAAAAGCAAATTTCTTCTGTAATTTTTACTAAATATAGGTATACAACCCCAAGATAGATTGACAACCACCAGTATTCAAAAATCATGAGATATACACCCAAAAGTTATGAAATTAAAATAAATAAACATATACATACATACCTTTGGGGTTCTTTTAATTTTCCTTTTTGTTTTTGAGCCTTTAGAGCACATTAGCGTCATATTTATGCTGTTACCTCTCCCAAAGAATCCATATATTTGAAACAGTTGTACATTCCTATAACATTCAATACTGTTTTGGACTTCCAGTATAATGATTCCCCACTCCCTTTGTAATTGAAAACTTATTAAAAATCCTTATTTTTGTAAGTAATTCCTCACCCTGCAAACACTGAAATTCACACTTGACTCTTCTATTACTTCATTTGTTCCATACATAAATGTTGATTTTTCTACTGAATTGTTTATACTTCTAATTGCATATTTTAATTTCATTGCCTTTTATGTATGCTACATATTTGGTTATCCAGTAATCAGCAGACAATGATCTTCAGGGCGTAGCTTCAAAAGGCTGGGATTTTGCATAACTGGAGATGAGAAATTTGCATTCACCTGCCCCTAGAGATTCCCCAGGGAAACCACTTGACAGTATCAAAGGGGTAGCATCTGAAGAAGTGGGTATTCACCCACGAAAGCTCATGCTCCAATATGTCTGTTAGTCTATAAGGTGCCACAGGACTCTTTGCTGCTTTCACTTGACAGTGTTTGTCCCAAAGGTCCATTCTTATCTGGCACATTGTTCAGTTAAATATTAGATAAGTTCATGAAAGATTGGTCCATCAATGGCTATTAGCCAAGATGGTCAGAGACAGAACCAGGCTAGAAGCCAGTATGCAGATGAATTCTGACATCCATCTGACCCACCCCATATGGACTTTTGTACAGGAACTCCTCACTTAACGTTGTAGTTATGTTCCAGAAAAATGCGACTTTAAGCAAAACGATGTTAAGCTAATCCAATTTCCCCATAAGAATTAATGTAAATGGGGGGGTTAGGTTCCAGGGAAAAAAATTTCACCAGACAAAAGACTATATATATATATATATATATATATATATATATATATATACACACACACACACACACAGTATAAGTTTTAAACAAACAATGTAATACTGGTACACAATGATGATGATTGTGAAGCTTGGTTGAGGTGGAGGAGTTAGAGGGTGGGATAATTTCCAGGGAATGCCTCACTGCTAAATGAACTAGCAATTGACTGAGCCCTCAAGGGTTAACTCTCAGATTCTACCAGCAGGGCCAGTTCCAGCATTTCTGCCGCCCCAAGCAAAAAAAAAAAAAAAAGGCCGCGATCGGCAGCTGTTCAGCGGCAGGTCCTTCGCTCCTAGAGGGAGTGAGGGACCTGCCGCCCCTGAATTGCCGCAGGTGCCGCCCCTCTCCCTTGGCCACCCCAAGCACCTGCTTGTTAAGCTAGGGTTACCAAACGTCCGGATTTTCCCGGACATGTCCGGCTTTTTGGGCCTCAAATCCCCGTCCGAGAGGAAATCCCATAAAGCCGGACACGTCCAGGAAAATAGGGAAGGAGGGGCCGACGGTGCTCAGCCAGGGGCCGGAGCCGCTGGGGCCGGCGGTGCTCGGCCGGGAGCCGGCAGTGCGGGGCCGGGGGTGCGGGGCTGGCGGCCAGGGCCGGGGCCGGCGGTGCGGGGCCGGCGGTGCGGGGCTGGGCGCCGGCGTTGCGGGGCCTTGGGCCGGCGGTGCTCGGCCGGGGGCCGGGGCCGGGGCGGGGGTGCTCAGCCGGGGGCTGGGGGCCAGGGCCAGGGCTGGGCCGGGGTTGCTCGGCCAGGAGCCGGGGCTGGGCCGGGGGCCAGAGGTGCGGGGCCGGGGGCTGGGGCCGGGGGCTAGGGCCGGGCCGGCAGTGCGGGGCCGGGGGTCGGGGCTGGGCCGGTGGTGCTCGGCCTGGGGCCGGCACCCCCGGGCCGAGCCATGCGGGAGACGCCAGGGCCAGAGCCTCTTGGCCTGGGCCGGTCAGCTGCTGGAGGGGGTCGGGGGGGCCGGACTGGGCCGCGCCTCCTCGCGCCCCCCTGCCCCAGCTTACCTGCTGCCTGCCTGCTTCAGGCTTCCCACGAATCAAATGTTCGCGGGAAGCAGGGGAGGGGGAGGGGCAGGAGGGGCGAAGGGTTCAAGGGAGGGGGCAGAGTTGGGGCGGGGCCAGGAAGGGGCAGAGCAGGGGCGGGGCTGGGGGCGGAGTTGGGTCTGGGCCGGGGCCCCGTGGAGTGTCCTCTTTTTGGACACTTAAAATATGGTAACCCTATTCTAGGGCCAAGCTCCCTCCGTAGTGTGTGTCCCCCCCCGCTCTATGGAAGATGGGGTAAGTGGGGTGCAGGGGGGAGGGGGAGACACCCTGATATTAGCCCTCCTCTTCCCCCTCCCCCTCTATAGCAAGCGGGAGTTTCTGGGAGCAGCTCCAAGGCAGAGGGCAGGAGCAGCACATGGCAGTGGGGGGAGGGACACAGCTGAACTGCAGGCAGCTGCTGCACAGAGAACTTAGGGCAGTGGGGAGCTGATACGGGGAGCTGATATGGGGGCTGCTGGTCCACCCTGGTTCCAACTACCCCCAGCTAGCTGCAACGGGCTGCTCTTCCTGCAAGCAGTGGACAAAACAGGTGGCTGCCAAACAATGTTAGAAGGAAGCATTTCACATCTTTAAACAAGCATGTTCTCTAATTGATCAGCAACTTAACATCGAAACAACGTTAACCGGGACAACTTTAAGTGAGGAGTTACTGTACTTCCTGTAACAACTTAGCACTCAAGCTTCTTTTCCTTTTGTGATTCCTAACCCAAACCAGTTAACACTCCTGATACACCCAAGCAGACATATTCTTAAGTCAGTGTGTGTTCCTTCTGGGATAGTGGCCTTACTCCAGTGCTGTTTCGCTGCTTGTCTGACAGTACTGAGAACACCTGCCACCTGGGTTACATACCTAGGGATTAGTATACCCTTCAGTAACATCAGCCCCATCCAGTAATTTT
The DNA here is from genome assembly GCF_011386835.1 of Chrysemys picta bellii. NCBI lineage: Eukaryota > Metazoa > Chordata > Testudines > Emydidae > Chrysemys > Chrysemys picta. The sequence goes on from NC_088794.1 coordinate 108,822,672, forward strand.
AGCAGATGATCTCATACCTGAACTTCATATGTGGCATGTACACCATGGATAACAGTACACTAGTTCTATAGGCTATCCTGCCTAAGGGAGGCAGGACATCCTAGTTCTATCAACTGGGTGTCTACAAAAAAATGCCAACACATCTGTCAGTATATGGTGAAGACTTTGCAACAGTTTGTCCTACTATGGGTGGTAACGGTGGGGTGCAGATCTTATTTATCTCCGGCAGGTCACAAGCCTCTCAAAACAACTCAAAGTTTTGACCCTAGTTGATACAGAAGAAGTGAGGCATACCATACTGGCAAACAAATTGCTCAACAAGTATCTTAGCAATTGTTTGTATTTCTTGATTGGGTAGTGGATAAGCTTCTGCCAACTTGGAGAAGTAATCAGCTATTACAAACACATACAGACTGCTCTTCTAAGATACCAGGATACCTATAGTCACTCTGTTGAGAGGACAGATCCCAAAAATGGAAAACATATTGCTTGGGGTGTAGCACTAGCCATTTTATGGACCCTGCTGGCATAGAACTTCACCTACTCTTTAACAGACCTGCACCAACTGGGCCAGTAGTACTGACTCTGGACCCTTGGGACTAGCTTCACTATTCCCAAGTTGTGACACGGTGGTGCCTAGGGCAGCCCTCACTAGAAATGACAAGGTCAGGGCAGGCTGCAAAAGTGAGAGCAGGTACTCCCAAGACTGGTAGGTAACACTGAAGTTAAACTCAGGACTGAAGACAAAATGGAGATGATGCAGCAGGCCTTTATAGTCCTTCTGCCATGTTTCTGGTACTTCCTTAGTTCCAAACACAAACTCATAGCACATGGCATTGAAAAGCCTTAGAGATCTCTCCATAGGCAGGCCCAACAGCTAATACTGATAGCATATGTGCTATGCCAACCTACTATTTGTAATATTGTATTTTGACTTAAGTAAGCTCCACAGACAGCAGTCCTGAAAACCTATTAGACCTTTCAGAATGGGTAGACAGACCCAGAGGGGTATGTTGATACAAAGATGCCTGACTGGACCTACACCTGGAGCAAGAGTTACTGATCTGGAAGTTGAAGGCATTGGAGTAGAAGGGCAATCACGCTTAATTAGTGGTCTGAAAGGGACTGGGACCTGTCATTTTGAAGATATTACATAGTAACAACATTGGGGGACACTTGTGTAATGCTGTATGGACTATGTGGGACACTTTATGATATTGTTCATGCCAATATTATAAAACTGCAAGGAATCTAACCAAATATGTCATGTGAGGTATCTGCGAAAATGTTATAATCGGCCAGGTATGATAATCTTGTTTATATGTTTGTATCACCTTTGTATTATGACATAGATATGTATGGTATATCTGTATTCCAAACTTGGCCTGTGTTTCTGGGTGACACCACCGGATAGATTGGCATCAGCACTAGGCCTGCTTGATGGCCCATCGACGGACATCCGATGTACAATGATCCTATTGAAGGAGCCAAGGACTACAACTTATGACTAAGGCTACGTTTTAGTCATGGGTATTTTTAGTAGAAGTCACAGACAGGTCACAGGCAGTAAACAGCCCATGACCTGTCCATGACTTTTACTATATGCCCCTAACTAAAACTTGGGCAGGGGTCCGTGGGTGCTCTGGGGGGTGGCTGGGGGGCACTGTGGGTGCTGGGAGGGTGGCCTGGGACCCCTGCTTGTGCTGGGGGGAGGTGGGCAGGGGTGGGCAGCACCACACGGCCTGGGACCCCTGCTGGTGTTGAGGGGAGGGAGGGTTGGCAGTGCTGGCAGGCTCCCTACCCAGCTCCACATGTCCCTGCAGCTCCTAGGGGAAGGGAAGGCCTGGGGGGCTCTGTGCACTGCTCCCACCACAAGCCACAAGCAGCTCCCGTTGGCCTGCAACACCAGTGGGGGTCCCGGGCTGTGTAGTGCCAACCCCCACCCAGCACCCACAGTGCCCAAACAGGACAAGTTTGGAATACAGATTTCTGGTAGACAACCCTATTTTAGGCCTTGTCTATATCACACAGTTTTGTCAACAAAAGTCAGCTTTTATCGACAAAACAGTTGAGGTGTGCATACCGAAATGCTCCTGCCACCAATGTAACTTCCCTGCTATGCCGATATAATAAAACCACCTCAATGAGACACATAGGGCATATGTCCGCAGGAGCCATGAAATTGACAAGAAAGCCGACTCCCATCTCCCCAGCCAGGCTCTGCTGGGTCTCTGCTCCAAGCCGGGCTAACATACAAGTTCCTGGCTTGGGCTGCCTCGCAGGCTCCTCACTCCTGCCTGGAAGAGCCCTGGGCTGGCCGAAGCCGCACGCCCGGAGGAGCCCCAGGCTGGCTGAAGCCACCCACCTGCAGGAGCCCCAAGCCTCCCCCCTCCATACCTGTAGGAGTCCCGGGCTAGCTGAAGCTACACGGTGCCTCCCCTCCCCGGACCCAACCCGCACAGGGGAAAAGCGTCTGTTAGAAGACGCTTTTGATATGCCCCATGCAGGTTCCAGGTCGGCTGAGGAGTCAGGTGTGTGCCTCCTCAGCCACCCTGTAACTTGCATGGGGCATAATAAAGCAAAAACTTCAGCTGGGCTCTCAATTGGCTCTTCAGTTGGTGGAAGAGCTCCTGGTGAGAACACACACCACCGACAGAAGGAGGGTAGTGTGGACATCAGCCATTGCAGTAATTAATGCAGTGGCTCTAAGTTGACCTAACATAGGTTGACTTAAGATTATAGTGTAGACATAGCCTGTGTCTCATGCACATATTTCACATCTTGTTTACCACAGAGATGGATTTGGATTTTACTCTTACATTTTTCACAGTTAAACTCAAGACATTCTTAGCAAAAGTCTACATAGTCTGCATTGAGAGGACAGCAATTACACCGCTACCTCAATATAACATGAATTTGGATATAACGCGGTAAAGCAGTGCTCCGGGGGGCGGGGCTGCACACTCCGGTGGATCAAAGCAAGTTCAATATAACGCGGTTTCACCTATAATGCGGTAAGATTTTTTGGCTCCCGAGGACAGCGTTATAGTGAGGTAGAGGTGTACAAGAAGAATCAGAATTACACTGCTTAAGATCTTCAACTGCTCCTCTGCCAACAAGATTTACTCTTCCCTCTGAGACTCAAACTGTCATAATTCTTTTCCAGCTGGAATTCCACTATTATAAATCAATCAGTGTTGCTATTTAGCAAAATAGATTTCTAACACTTCCAGAGACTACTAGAAAAAGTGATGAATTTTACTGGAAACTGCCAAATGATTGCTGCTATCTGCATTTCACAAAAAGCTTACAATAATACACATTTTTGCAGTCCAGTAAATAGAGGCTATAAGAATTGTTGGTTCATATTTCCACCATCATCAGCTGCAAGTAGTTTCCCTAAAATTCGTAGGATAAAAGGGTGACTATTACTGAAACATGTGTTAAATTATCTTCCCCTAAGGTTGAATGAATTATTTTTTTTATAAATGTTAAATTTATTTACAAAATAAAAACAGTTAGTCAATAGTACACAAAAATTAATTTCATCTGTATGAATAGCTTCATATATAGGGATAGCTCTATGCACAATGTCAAGCCAAACCATGGTTTTTTGTTTTGTTTTTTAAAGCAGCAGCAGCTGCAGTTGTGACATACACAGTACAATTTGATGTGGAACACCATTTGATATTTTAATATTATGAAGATAATGCCATTACACAACACTCTGCACTATATTTTAGCTAGTTACTTTAAAAGGTTCCCTATGTCACTCTAGCAAGTCTGTGTGCTCAAATTCATCTGGACTTTTGAATATAGCTGTAAAGTTATTTCCATCTTTTGATTGCCATTTGCCAATGTATTTACACTCCTGACATATGGAATTTCTCTCCCCCACCCCTTTAGATTGTGTTTTATACAATTCAAACTCTGAAGATGTGCTTCTTTGCACACAGGCCCTAATGTCCCAAAATACATATACTCAATCAGGAGGGATTTGGGTGACTCTAAGAATACTTCCACCACCACATCCATTCCCACACCCCAGAAAAAGTTTAGGAGAACAGATGAGCCTTGCATTGATCTGAAGTTGAACAGATTGAGTCTCTGCTGAATTAATGGGGAAAGCAAGTTCTACAGTCAACGACACCTATCTGAAAATGGCCTGACTGAACCCCTTTATGATTAACCAAGGAACAGAGCTTGAGTGCCTGAGATGATCTCAGCTGGCACGGTATTATAAAAGGACAGAGAACCTGAGGTAACCAGACCCAACCCAATTAAGTGTTTTTATAGATTAAAACCAGCACCTTATATTGCTCTCAGCAATGTTGCCTTCTGTACCAGCTGAAGTACGAGTGCTCTTAGTTTAGAGAGGCAAGATAGGTGAGGTAATACCTTTTATTGGACCAACTTCTGTTGGTGAGAGATAAGCTTTCAAGATCCGTGTAAGCTCAAAAATCTTGTCTTTTTCACCAACAGAAATTGGCCCAAAAGATATTATCTCACCCACCTTGTCTCTCTAATATCCTAGGACCAGCATGGTTACAACACTGCTCTTAGTTTAGCAGTTTAATTCTGTGCAAGCAAATTGCAGTAATCCCAAAATGACAAAGCTATGGATCACTGGCAAGATCCACATCCAGAAGAAACAGCAGCAACCTTCTGGACAAGCATAGATAATACTCTTGGTCACTGCCACTGTGCTGGTACCTGGTTGTCAAAAAATCAGCAAAGGATCCAAAAGAACACTGTAGGGGAGTGGCTTACCTTTCAAGTGTCAGTCATACATCTGCACCTCAGTTTCCCTACTAGTCCAGCCTTGTAGGCTGTCATGATGCTTTTGACCCAGCGGTTAAAAGTTCAAAATCCACCAAAAACACAATCTTTCAGTCTTCCCTGCACTCAATAGCTAGCTCTTCACTCCTAATTATGCAGGGCTCTCTCCAAAGGCTATACAGTAGCTGAGGCGGTGTGAAAATACAACACAGACTTTTTGGTGACCTTTCTGTGTTAAAGTAGTCCACTTTGCCCCTCGTCAGGCTCTGTAGTTTGTTACCTGGGCTCAACAATTCCTTTGCCCTATTGGAGCAGGGCTAAGGGAGGATGGAAGGAAATCCTGGGACTCAGCCCCTAGCTAAATGCAGGTATCACACCCCAATGCCACTCTGCTTATGCCTGCCTGTGTCTCTTCCTTCTCACATCACCCCTTCCCTGGCTCTTTCTACATCTTGTCCTGCTCTTAGGCTGCACCTGGCTCCACGCCACTGCCACCACCCTTGTAGCTCTTTCCCAACTCTACGTCTGTCACTGTGGAAAGGCCAAACTAGGTCTTATTTCCATCCCAGCCTGCTTCAAACTCAGTCCCAGGCTCACCGTACGTAGTCCCAGCAGAGACATGATTTCTCTCTGGAACTACGTTTCCTAGAGTTCCTCTGCCTTTGAGGGCCAAATCACCACCACCAGCTGGGCTCATGGCACCCATTCTTAAAAGGGTCAGCATGCTTCAATACAAAATTCCAGATTACTCATTTGGTTACTAGGTTTGCTTATTTGATTTGATGAAGCATTGGATAGCTATATCGGTGTTTCTCAAACAGTGGGTTGTGGGCCCCAGGGGAATCACAAAAGGCAATCTGGGAGGTTGAGGCACTGAAAATGTTATTAGTCATGCAAAGAAAATCTCACTCCCTGTCCACCTTTATCCTTCAAAGTCAAGTATTCTCTGTCAACTTCTCGAAATACATACACTAATTATATAGGCTTATAACTGATACTTTTTACTGTCACTTTCATAAGTAAATACAAGGAGGTAATGAAAATATTTTACTTTGAATAAGTCATCACCAATCTGAAAAGTCTGAGAAATACTGAGAACCACAGCAACAGAAAAAGTGCTCTTAGGTAATCAAAACCAAGCGGCTAGCTTCTGGGAATATGCTCTGTCAAGCAGATTAATGGATCAACCATTAACTTGACAGTGACTTTGTATTCTGGTTGACAAAAAGTCCAAACTACCAGATAAGAAAAACTGCTGCCATAAAAAAAAATTGTCAGTCTACTAAACAACGAGAAAAAAACCAAGCTATTTCCATGACAATAGAATTGATTGTATACACATCTTCTTCTTCTTAAGACATGTCCATCAGTCACCACAAATGGGAAAAAATGTAACAGAAAACACAAAAAAGCCTATCTTACTTACCTACAATCTATAATTAAAGCTCAGGGATTTTTTAACTCCAAGTTTAAATATTTTTGCTTAAATGAGATGTGCAGGGAACAAAGCAAAAAGAAGAATACAAAACCTTTCAATGTGCATAAATAAAAACATCCATATTTAGACACTTTAGTGGGGTCAGTATCCAAATACATCAACACAATCAGCACCCTAAAAATCACTCAATCCAAGTATGGAGAAGATCTCTAGTTTACAGCGTTTTTATTCTAAGCAACAGTTTAACACATGTCAACATATTGCATATGTACATGAGCAATGGTTCTAATACACAAAAATATGGCATGCTATGTACATGAATTTAAACTCTCTATGCTTTTATCACTATCTGAGGGACTGACAGAATATTGCTCCCAAATATGATCAGTTAACTATATCTCTTCCATGAAGTTTTACAAAGATTCTTTCAATCTTTTCAAATGATACAAAAGGGTTTTGTTTTTTTTTTAAAAGGATAAAATATTGTCCACATTTTTGAGATTTCATACAGTCTTAAACAGCACAGCTGTTTTTCCACATTAACAGTGGCTTGCTAGAACATTGAAGAAATGGAAAACTTCATCTTTATCCAAGACTGCCACTTCAGTTGAACATTCAGTACATTTGACTGGATGATATACTTCCTCCTCTTCCTGATTTGCTTGCACAGTGGTGATCTCGTTGCTGTGTTTCATTTTCTTATGCCCTTTCTTTATCTTCTTGTTCACTGGGCCTTTGTATTTTAGAACCTCTTCTTTGTTAACTGAGCAGTTCATCACAAACATTGCTCTGTACTGTGTTTTGTAGGATTCATGTCTAGGAAGAAGAGAAGAAAATGCAATGGTCATATTCTCTGATAGAATTCTGCTTCCACAAAACTGGTTAACACTGCTGAAGGTAGGATTGAAGACAGGAAACACCAAATCAAAGGACTAGCAGCCTGTCAAAAGTGAAGTCTTAGAAACAAAATAAAAATCACAACTACAAAAGCCAGGAAAATGTAGCGTTTCTTTAGCTTTGAAGTTAAGCTGTTTAATAAATAAATAAAATGCTTATTTTGATGAGCATCCCTGAACTACATAGCTATATTACTATGGAACCATGAATGATGATTTATTGCTAAAAATGGGACAAAGATTAGAAGCCAGAATTTGAACCATCATTTGCCCCCCCAACATGAAATATTCAAAATCATTTTAAGCCTGTCATTTCTCATGATTCAGATCAGTCCAAAACTAATTTTGTTTTTCAGAAAAATGTTTATGAACCGCAAATCTCATGCCAATTTAAATTTAGTATCTTAAATTGTTAAATTTTTGAGCTAATATATTCACCCTAGAAAGATCAATTCATATCCAACCTGCAGGATAGCTTTCAAGGAAGGGGTGACTATACACACACACACACACACACACGTAGTTTGCCTGTTTCCATCCTAATAAAATTCTGTTTTACTGTTCCTCAATTTATCTCCATGCTGTATTTTCCCAACTCTTTCCTGCTAAGATGATCCCAAATCTTTGCATCTGTTATTCAACCATGAACCTGACCCAGACATACCTAGCTTCTCTCATTCAGTTTTGGCTTTCAAAGACCTTCTCAGTATGAACAGTGACTTCCTCCATTTTAGCCAAGCAGTCCTTTCAAAGCCTGAAACACCAGGCAACTGCCATTAAGGTAAACAGATAAGAGAGCTCAACACTTCTCAGGACTGGGCCTTTGTGAATATCATTATACAGTCTCTAAAATCTACATCTCAAGAAGAGCGTGGAACTTTTGTATGCAGCACAGAGCCCAAAAGGAGACCAAGTGAGAAGTACAAAGTGTAGCAGATGACAGCCAACGGTTCAGAGGAAGGTGTCAATTTCCCCCCCTCTCAAATTTGTGTTTTTGTTAAGATTTCTCTCTTAAAAATCTGGGATAAGGTGGGTACAAACTCAGTTACAATATTAAGAAAATTAACTCCTAGTGTCAAGGACATAAGACTAGGCACCAAAGATCATTATAATGCTTAGGATAGTGAAGTCCAGATGAGTTAAAAATAATTTGAACACTCCAGGAAATTGTTTTGGGCAAGAGCAGAGGCATTTTCCCGCAACTAGTCAAACATGAATCCAGTACCTTCATCTCAATGTTCTGTATTCGCTCTGGAATACTAGTTCACTGTGACCCAATATTCTTTCATATCATTATCATATTGCTAGGGATATTTACTAATCTGGTTGTGACTACCACTTCCCCCCATATTCAAACTCTTGCTTAGCTGAAAAACTATCAACGTACCACAAAGACTGAGTATCATTTGAGTATTTGATCATTTATTCATTCAGAGGTTGAGCCAAGCCACTAACAAATTGACTGAAAATACAGCTGACTGACTGGTTTGCAAAACAGACAGGATCTTTAAGAGTAACACTTCTGAAAAGCATTAGATATAGTGCAAATCACGGTCTCATAAATATTCAGTGAATCTGCAAAACACTCTTCTACATATTGCTTATTTCCATACTGGTCCCACCCCAATCTCTCTACAGAAAAATTCTAGATTTGTTACTGCTGATCCAAGGTGAAATATAATTGCATGCATGTGTTGAATCCACACCTTTACTTCCATAATGATACATCTGCTCTGTTTAAAACTAATAAGTGTAAATTACATATTTCACTGCAGCTGAAAATAAGACATTACAGAAAGATCACTTCATGTTTATGGTTCAGTAATTACCTCTGACAGTCAAAGCACAATGTAGTCATGCAAGCAGGGCAGTTCAAAACAGCATCACTGTTTGGAATGGCTGGAGGTTTGGACTGCTGCTGCTGAGTTCTTCTTATATTTTGGTACCTTCCAAGAAGTAAACAAACAGGTGAAAATATCCATCCCTACAGGTTAGGCATCTAGACTGAACCTTAAAGCCATATTTACAACCACACCCCCGCCTCCCCACAGCAAATGTTTGATACCTCCTGGAACCCTGCTCTCCCAATCCAAATTTGCTCAGGAGTTTGAATCTTAACTGAGTGTGGATTTTGGATCATGATCCTTTGCTCTGCATGAAGTAGGGTGCATTTTTTCTAGGTATAATCACCACAAGCCATTTAATTCTGCTTTCATCAGGTCTTGTTAAGCTGCAGAATCTAGTTTTCCTGCAGTCCAAAGGATTTTTACTTCATACACACCCCCAAAATCCCACAGAAAAGAAGCTCCAGGCTCTTTCCATTTTATCCAAACACTCTTTTTCTGCCTCACTAAATTCCAAGCCTGTCAAAAACAAAAATGCATTCACACTAAACACTGACCTATAGCTAAACAATCTGCTGATCAAAATAGGCCAGGACATAAAAAAAAATATTAGATGTCACCTAATCCTGCAAGGTCACTGCATGTGGAACGCCCTTTGACTTCAATGGGAGTGCTACACATGGGTGACTTGCAGGATCAGGCTTTTTTTTTTTTTTATAAAAAGAATAAAAATATAAAGCAAATGGGGTGGTAATAAAGAAGCACTTATAATCATTACTTTCTCTGGTGAAATTTGCAGGGTCAAATCCTACTAGAACTCCCATTAAAGTCAGTGGGAAGTTCATGTGGAGTAGGATTTGGCCCTAAGTAAGTACCTACAGGTTCAGAGCATCACAAAAAGGGACCTGTAAATGTGGATAAGTGAACACTGTATTAAAACAAGCTTTTTTATTTCATATACTTCAAATGAAACTCTGAATCAACAAAACAACTTGTAGACATACTGCCTTTATAGCACAGTCTTTTAAATTACTCGGCATATTTAAGAATATTTTTAAGGGTTAAAATGTTTACAGCTGCTTACCCTCGTCTCTGAGAGTCCACCCACTCTTGGTCTCGATCATCTTCTTCTGGATCATAGAGTAGCTCATCGTTAGTAGGAATCCGGCGCTGCTGATGTCTCTTTTTTTTCCTGGCCGCCTGTGTACCTGGGAAATTTGTGCGAACATAGTTGAACTCTACCTCCCAAATAATATGATCCATTGAACGGAGAACTATTATCTATTTCAGGGGTCCACAACCTTTTTCTTTCTGAGCCCCCCCACTCTCCAACATGCTATAAAAATTCCATGGCCCACCTGTGCCACAACAACTTTTTTTCTGCAAAACCAGTAGATTAAAAGCCGCCGGCAATCGGGACAGCATGCAGGGCAGCTGCCCAGGGCCCCATATCACAGAGGGCCCTCACGAAGCTAAGTTGCTCGGGCTTCGGCTTCAGCCCTGGATAGTGGGGCTCAGTGAGTCTAATGCTGGCCCCTCTCTGATTTATTTTGGTGGATCCCCTGAAACCTGCTTGCAGCCCCACAGGGGGCCTGGGACCCCTGACTGAGAACCACTGATCTATTTAACTAATTAACCAAAGTGACAGTTTCTACTTCATTTTTGCTGTGCTACAATCACAAATAATCCCCATTAAAACAAAGACTTGGATCACTCTCTTCTGCAGAACACTGCCAGAGAAGGATTAATGCAGCACCAGGCTATATAAATTACCACCTCTTTTTCAGAATTTTGATGGTGGTGTGAGATGACGTACATGCCCCCAACCTAACCACCTGCCCTCAAGACCCTCTCCAGCCACAATCCCTGACTCTAGGGAGGATTCTTCAACATCTGGAGCAGGGAATATTGCTGTAGAGGTAGCCAACTCTTTCCTCAGTCAGTCATTTACCTACTTTATCTTCATCCTCCGAATCAGAGTCAAAATAAATGTCGTCATAGTACTTTGTAGTGGTGACTGTTCCAGCTTGTCCAGTACTTGAGGAAGTACCTATTTATGAAATTATAACCAAATAAAATAAGAAAACACCAGAATTAGCCATCATGAGCCCAATATACAGAAACAGACTATACCTCCAAGAGTGAATTCAGGACGAGGGATCACCAAAGGCACATTCTCTGTAACTGTTTGAAAAAGCAACTGCGATCCCATTCTTATGCACATGTATAACTTTACCCTGCGAGTAGTCCCACTGAAATCAATGCATGGAGAATGATATGGTTAGTTTAATATTTAGGAGATTTAATAGCACTTACTTAACAATTTATTTAGAGGTAAATTTAGACACATTAGTTGGGAACCTGTCTAAATTGAGACATATCAGTTTACACCAGTAACCCACTAGCTGATGTGTCTAACTTTATCTTGAAAATAGTGTTATGTAAATGCTATTAAAACTCCTAAATATTAAACTGATCGTACGATGCTCCATGCACTGGCTTCGATGTGACTCTACACACCGCATAAAGTTACACACACTGAAGTCTTTGCAGGATTGGGGCCTAATTTATAAAATGTACCTACATCATCTTCTCTAGGCACAGATATACCAATCATAAAGCAACTAATGAACATAATGTCAGCTCAAAAGGATGGTCAGAGTATAGTCTGGGGTGAGCCATCATTTGCAAATGATGGAACTCTACCCAGGAAAGTGTTATATGGCCTCTTTGGTAATACAAAGATAATTAACTGGAAACTATGCACAAGTTCACTTCTGTCCAGTTAACTGAAAAAACAAGATTTACCTTGCTGAAATGTCTGCAAATCAAAGATCCTGTTTAAAATGGACCTTTTAATAGGTGACTTGGGAAGGTAATTAAGAATGCCTCACTATGCATTTTGCAACAGGAACAAAGAAACACATGTTCTCCTCCACAGTAAGAAACTAATCCCCCTGGCCACTATGTCACTCTGAATCTTAAAGAACAGAAATATATCCGAGGGAAGCATTCTTGAGATGGACAGCTTTGGCTATTCAGAAGCAGCTTTTAGTGCTGCTGTGAGAGAGGTAATTATACTCCCAGTTCATAGACTAGCTTTCAAAATATTTTTTATCAGTGTTCTGTCAAGAGGCTAAGGTTTAAAATCTTTTTTTCTGCCTGTTAACACATTTTGATTTTAACTAGTTTCAATCTGATAGCTTTTTGAGAAAATAATGACACTGTTTGAAGTGCATGTTATTCACCCTAATTGATTACATTCAAATATACTCCTCCTAACAGTACCAATTTCCCTTAGAAAAGCGCAAAATGGAACTGAACATTGTTTGCTATAACACGATACATTAACCAATACCAACACTTTAAAATTGTGGCACACCCAGGGACTGAGGTTTACTAAGTTCAACACATCAAACACTATTCCTTTCCTTCTGAGAAGGGAATCCTTGTAGCTGCTTTGGATGCCTTAAAAAGCATCTGATTTTCGCTTAAGAAGTCTTCTGAACATTACAAGTGCTCAGAGAGAAAGCAAAGCTTTAAAGCCTACAAAAGCAGCTGTGAAAATTGCTTAAAGCCACTAAGGTTAGACCAGCACCACTAAACTTAAAAAGTGGCTGTGTATCTAAAATGCTAGTCAAAGACTAGAAACATTTATTCTGTGACAGCCATGGTAAACCACAGATGTGTGTGTCTTGGAACAAATATTTGTAGCATGTCCAGATTAGCATTTGCAATTCTGTTAGTTAACACAATTTAATCAGCAATCAATTCACTCAAGTTAAAACAGAATCACAAACTCTACCCTAGAAAAACCCTTTAGTGTAGCTTTACTCTCCAATTAAACTCTTCTAGCTCTGGGGGCTCCTGGGCAGTAAGCAATTTCTTTTTCACTTTGTAACATAAGTAGTATTTTATTTTTACTTCTTTCCTCTCCATTGCCAGTAGGTGACCACTTCCTAGAGCCCCATGTCATAGGGGCTAAGTCCCATATGTCAGAAGTGGCGGCTGACAGCTCTCAAGATGATCTGCAGCAGATGGAGGGAATCTGCTGCCTGTTGTTCCTTCTATGAGCGGGTGATCCAAATCCTGGCAACATCAGGGAGCCACTGGAGGCAGGGGGAGAAGTACAGCGACAGCCTCCCATGTACATGGAGGAAGGGCAGGCTGAGAACAGGACTGGAGATCCCCTAAAAAAGAGCAGTGGACCAAGGAAGGCAAGCCACTAAATGAAAGAGCAGAAGCTCAGCAAGACCAAGAAAGGAAGAAAAGCCCTGAAAAGTGTGAAATGCCCCATTCATCTAAATGAGCATTGGGATATTGATAGTAGTTTAATTTAAATGGCTAGGTGAACTATTTAATTGCTGATCATTTTAGCACAGATGTCCAGCTATGATTATCAGTGAACACACCCATAATCAAACTGAAGGGTCAAATAATGCATTAACTCAGCCACCCTATAATTGACTACTGTATAGAAGAGCAGATACTAAAACAGATATATTTACCTGTTTCTAGTGACTTCCACTTGCCCTCCATAGTTTTCATGGTGCAGTTTAGTTCCGCCTCCATTTCCTTTTGGAACTCATCTTCACTTGAAGATTCACTTTCTCCAGTAAGGCACTCCCTTATCAGTTTGCGCTTCTGATCGGGAGTGCCATATAAAAGCACATCCACTTCATCTTCTGAGCTATAGGATATTTAAGTATTAAAATCCATTATTATTGGCTTAAAATATCAACCTCTCTATTGATGCAATAAAAATATCTTTTGAATTGTTCTGAAGTATTGGAACAACTTATCTGTCTAATGACTAGACATATTTTACCATTTTAGTTGGACAACTGCTCCATTTTGGCCTATATACTAAGGCCACAATCCTGCAATTGACAGTGAAGTCAGTGGGTCTGTGGGTAAGCACAACAATCTACCTATGCATTGTAAAGTGGAGTCTTAAATATTTCAGTTTAAACAAAAAACTACTCTGATTGTAAGTTAAAAAAAAAAAAACCACAGCAGCAAGCTTTGAAAAAAAGTCCTAGAAAATTATGTTTCCTTTAAAAGAGGAAATTGCATTTGAGTGAAATCATATACTGTTCACCATAAATTACAGCCTGCCTCCCTTCCAGTATATGCCCCTTGTGCTTCATTTCTTGGCAATGCACAGCAGCAGTGCAATAAGAAACTTTTTTGTGTGGTGACACAGTGTGGGAATGAAGGAGTCAACAGTGCACAAGACCATTTTCAAGAAGTCTTTATGAGAATGTAAGACTTGTGTTCCTGTAGTGTTCTTGCAATGAACCATGTATGCTTACTTACACTGATGCAATCACAATGCCAATAAACCTATAAATTTAGTTTTCAAGGTGTTACAAGGCACTAGAATAATCCAAAACAAACACTGAAAATAAAACAAAGTAGGACTAGAAACTGAAATGGGAATATAGATAAGCTTGGCAGAATTCTATTTTTAAAAGAAATAATTTCAACAGCTAATACGGATATGTACTTTTAAACATTTTTCAATGGAGACATTCACAGTTGTGCAAAACTACGGGTTTTAAGGGTTTATTATCAATTTCAATTTTTACAGTGGCAAGAAATGATGGAGGGATCAGATCTGAGATTGAAAGAGGTAAAGCGTCATACGCAGGTTGTTTCGGCAGAGCTGTAAACAAGAACTGTATGCAGCATTTGTTACATCACGTTTTATGCTCATTAAGGTGGGACTCTTAAGAAGTTCTCTTGCAGCAGCTCGCTCACTTTGCCTGCCTGTACATTCCGGCTATTATCAATGGAAACACTTTACGCTGGGCGTGTGGGGGCCGAAGTCTGGAACTTTATTAGAAGAGGAGAGTAAAGAAGCAGAATCTTCGCGTGACTCCTCCGAGTCCTGCCCGGGCACTGGCGTATCTCTGCCTGCGTCAGTCATGGGGACGCCAGGCCCAGTCAGGCTCTGCGGGGGACTCTCTCAGCGCCCCCTCCCCGGGTCGCTCGGTACCTGCTCTGCCCCGGCTCCTCATCGCTGGGCTCCTCGATCACGTAGGGATCATCGTCCTCCTGCAGGCGGCTCATGGCGACACCCAACTAGCTCCCTCTCTGCTCCGGCCGGCCGCTCCGCTCGGTGCAGCGGCAAACTCGGTCCCCAGGCCCGGTCCGCCCGGAAACCTGCTCCGCCGCCCGCTTCCGCTCCTGCGTCCCGGCCTTGCTAGGTCCCCGCGAGCGCTGCGGTCGCGCCCAACAGGCCCCGATCCCCGGATCAAGGAGCCCGCCCACCTCGCCTGCCTTTTATCCCAAGCGCACGAGCCAGCACGGGAGAGCCACGCACTGATCGTGGCCAGTGCACAGGGGGACGGTGCAAGCCCAGTGCCAGTTAGTGCCATAAACTGCCCTTCACAACGGCGCAACATCCCCTCCTCCCTAAATCCCTCAGCGCTGTGAAAAACTTCAGGCTGTGGCAAGGTCTACACTACCCGCCTGAATCTGCTGGTAGAAATCGATTTCTCGAGGATCGAATTATCGCGTCCGTCGGGACACAACAATCGATCCCTGAATTGACGCGCTTACTCCACCAGCAGTCGAGGGGGATCCACGGAGGTCAATTTTGCCGCCCCTGTGAGGACGGCGCCGATACGTCGAATTCAGCTACGCTATTCGCGTAGCTGAATTTGCATATCTTAAATCGACCCCCACCCCCTGTAGTGAAGACCTGCCCTGTGACCCCTGGAGTTAGGCCGATTTAACCCGCTATAAGGGGCAGAATTCTTCCATATCAACCTACCTACCAACCACCTCCTGGAGGAAATGGATTAACTACAGTGATGGAACAAACGCTGCTGGTGTTGTAGGAAGTTTAGAGGTCCTATTTTAACTATTTACTTTGTTTTTAACAGTATATGCTTTGTACTCCTTTTCTCCTATAGTCTGATTATAATTATGAGCACCTCAGAATACATACATAAAAGGCATGATCCCTAAAATGAATAGCATATTATTATAGACACAACTGGAAATAATTATATGCACCACTAGTCACTGGAAATGTTGATTTTCAAACTTGGAAGCTAAACAATCCAATACATGATGCAAACAGCATTTTCAGCATCAGCTCCTCTTTAAGGGCTTGTCTATATCAGGAATTTATACCTGCGTAGCTACATATCTGTACAATCCCCCAGTGTAAATGGCTGCATCAGAGTAAAGGAAGGCTTGCACTATGCATCTTACCCATGTTTGAAACCACTTCTGTCATGAGACCCAAAAATGATACATCAGTATGAACCCATGTAGGAAATCTAGTTATTGGCATATTAACTCACTTCTGTCTGGATCTCCAACACAAAACCCCACTTATCCAAATCCCTACTGCACTGCCAATTGTCCACAAAGCAATACAAGCAGCAATTCCAAGACTTTGGGAGTCAGGAAGCAGATAACAAGGTATAGACCAGTGGTTCTCAAACTTTTTTTTTTTTTTTCCCCCACAGACCACTTGAAAATTGCTGAGGGTCTCGGCTGACCACTTAATGATCTTTCCAAATGTTGTTTGTACTGTTAGCTAACTCTTGTAAAATGCTTTGGATAAAAACGCTATATAAAAAAAATTAACATTTTTTTGTTCTACAACTATTATCAGTAGTCTTAACTTTCTAATGCGATGGATGTGCCCTCTCCCCCCCGCGGCAGCAGCCCCCGAGCTGGGGCTGGGAAGGACGGGAGTCTCTTCCTGGCAACTGCAGCCCTGGAGCTGGGGAAAGTCACCTTTCTCTGGCCGCCATAGCCCTGCACGTCCTAAATTCCCCCAACCCCCTCTTCTCACCCTACTGCCCCCTCTCACCTACCTCCTGAGGCCACCAGCTCACCTTACATGTGCGTCTTCTCCAGAGTCCAGACACATAATAAGAGGACCCATGCCTGCACACACCATAGAATGGAACTTGCAGACCATAGTTTGAGAACCTCTGGTATAGACACAACAGAACCACAGTTCTGGAAAAAGACTCATGGTTCAAATCACTAACCAAAGACTCAGGCCTTGTCTACACTGGCAAGTTTCTGCACAGTAAAGCAGCTTCTGCGGTGTAACTGCCAATGTGTACAGACTGCCAAGCCACTTAGTGCGCAGAAACTGCACAGTTGCAGCGCTGTAAAAAACCACCCCAATGAGAGGCGTACAGCTTTCTGCGCTGGGGCTACACCCTGGTCGATTACAGCGCTGCAATTGGCCCCCCCGGAGGGGTCCCACTGTGACACATGGCTAGAAAGGGTTAAACATCCTGCACAATAACCCTCAAAAGACATGTGGGGAGATGTCTGTGTTTTTGTGTATTTACATATGTATGAGTATGGTTGACAATGTAATCAAGTCCCTGTCTATGCTGTATTCTGATAATTCAGAGATCAAAAGAACATCCTAGCACAGGGGTCGGCAACCTTTCAGAAGTGGTGTGCCGAGTCTTCATTTATTCACTCTAATTTAAGGTTTTGCGTGCCAGTAATACATTTTAAGGTCTCTTTCTAAAAGTCTATAATATATAACTAAACTACTGTTGTATGTAAAGTAAATAAGGTTTTTAAAATGTTTAAGAAGCTTTATTTAAAATTAAATTAAAATGCAGAGCCCCCGGCCTGGTGGCCAGGAACCAGGCAGTGAGAGTGCCACTGAAAATCAGCATGCGTGCCATAGGTTGCCTACCCCGTCCTAGCATTTAAATAAATTGTAAACACGGGATATCTCTGTATTCATCTCTTTTTGAAATGTATAGCAAATAATCTGTGAATGGTAGAGGAACAAGCAAAATTGCCTTAAGTTAATACTATAGCTAAATACCAGTGAGGACCTCTTTCAAAGTCATCCTAATTACCTTTTGTTCCCAGAGGAACTCCCAACTTATCAAAGAGGACATGAAATTGTATAAAAGATCCTTGGGTTCTGATTCTGTCATCTCAGATTTGCTTAAGCTTCATCAAGGGACATTTGAGTCGCAAGACTGAGGTCTTAGTTAGGGTAGTACGCCCTGACTATGATATTTGCACATTGGACTATAACCTATGAAGTGAATTCTAAAGGAACTCTTTGCAACTACAAAGCTCACCATCTCTGCTATGAATCTAAACCTCAATGAATTGAACTCATGGTTGTATGTATATTGATCTTTTAACCATTCTCTCTTTTTTGTTTTTTAATAAACTTTAATTTAGTTAATAAGAATTGGCTGGAGCGTGTATTTGGGTAAGATCTGAAACATTCATTAACCTGGGAAGTAATGTGTCTAAGCCTTTGGGACGGGTAGAACCTTTTCTTTTATATGATGAAATAAGACTTTCAGAAATCATCATATTTGACTTAGTTCCCTTAAAGCGATCCAGCCTCAGGCCTCCATCCAGATACCTGTGTTGTTTGGATTTCTGAGTAACCAGTAAGGTAATAAAGAAGCTGTTGTATGGTGGCTTGATAAATCTAAGTATTGGAATATCCACCAGCTTTATGCGGAGTGTCTTCCCCATTCTTTGGGGTTTACCCTAATTGAATGACCTCAGCTGGCCCCAGCTGAGACCCCAGTCACATGCACAATGCCTGTTCTTGCCTTTCTGGTCATCAGTCTCAGCACATCTTTCCAGGTGACCATGCCTGCTCCATGTACCAGGCGATCCTCTGTACTCTGAGCTGCTGGACCTCATCAGCATTTGGGGAAAGGAGGCTGTCCAGGCCCAGCTGCGCTCCAGCCATTGGAATTATGATACCTACGGCCAGATCTCATGATTCAGGACAGAAAGGGGCCATGACTGGGACACACTGCAATGCAGGGTCAAAGTGAAGGAGCTGCAGAATGGCTTGGGCGGCAAACCGCCGCTCCAGTTCCACGCCTATGAGCTGCCGGTTATACAAAGATCTGGACGCGATATTCGCTGGCGACCCCACCTCCACTGCGAAGGTCACTGTGGATACTTCAGTGGCTCACATGCCAGTCAATAGTGGACCGAGCCAGGAGGAGGAAATCTTGAACAAGGATTGGGACCCAGAGGCAGAAGACGACTCGGAGGTCAGAGATGCATGCAGCCAGGAGCTCTTCTCTGCCTTAGAGGAAACGCAAACAGGAGAGGAGACGCCTGGGAAAGTGGCTTTGATTTTAGGAAATCGCTAAAGCGAGTTGTTGGGAGCATGAAGGTTGCAGAAAGCAGGCGTGTGTCTGTATGATGTTGCTTGACTCCCTCACTTCATAGGAATCTGCCTCAGAGATCTCCACAAAACTCTCATGGAGACACTGGGCAATCTGCTATCACAGGTTCTTTGGCAGAGCTGCTTTGTTTCTTGCACCATTAAGGGTAACTTTCCTGCACCACTCTGCCGTCATGGAGGGGGGGGAGGGGGGAAGGGAGACCATTGCTGCACACAGGCGAGCCGCATAAGGGCCAGGGCAGAAGCCGCAGTCTTAGAAAAGACCCTTCCTTGATTCCCTGTTCACTCTCAGCAGCAAGATATCTTCCATAATGAACACAGCCTGTGGAAAATACAGTAATGATTATAAAGCCCCCCCTACAGTGCTGGCTCTCCCCAAGAGCCACGTGCCCAGTGTACTGTACGGTCCTGGAACCTGATTTTTCCTGCCGCTGTGGTTACTCACCATTTGGGGGGTCTTGTGGCTCATGTGTGCTTGCCTGGGGTCAGCCAGTTAGTGACAGGTATGTGAACAATGGCTGTGTTTTAAAATCACTGAATCAGTGGTCTCTGTGTTGCAAACAATACTGCTTCTGTAAATGCTCTGTATTTTGGCTTCACAGATATGACCTTGGGAGTCCAGCCTCCCTCTTTATCGCTGGCTGAACCGCTGTGCAGAATTAGAAAGCGTCCACGAAGAACTAAAGAGGACTTTCCGCATGATGTCATGATGCACTCCGTGGCCGAAAAACAAAAATTGAAGGAGTGGTGGGACAGCGAGAAGAGGGACCGACAGGAGAACGCAACACACCAGAACGAAGCCACGGAGCAGCTCTTAAATTTTATGGAGTGCCAAGCGGACACGCTCCAGGCACTATAGCACTGCAAACCGAGCAGTTCCACGCCAGTCTTCCCCTGCAGCCACTGTCGCAAAACTCTTTCCCAGGCGCCCCCCCACTTCCCCAAGACGCCGCCTCCTCCTGGGGCCCTCCCTTTCCCCATCCCCCTCAGTGCTGATGTGTTGTTTTGTTGGTCTCTCTCCTCCAGTTGTTTTTTAATAAAAGAGTTGTTTTGGTTTGAAAGCAATCTTTATTCCATTAATTGAAAGCAAACAGAGGCCTTTCAAAGCAACAGGCACTTTTCGTAAACCTTCATAGTGCATTGTTTGCATCAATCACAATCACCTACTACCATTACAAGCATTGGACTCCCGAGCATAGCAACAATTAGTGGCTTTCAGCTTCAAATTGCTGCCTCAAGGCACCCCTGATCCTTATGACCCTGTTCTGTGCCCCTCTAATAGCCCTGGTCTCTGACTGTTCAAATTCAGCCTCCAGGTGCTGAACCTCAGCGGTCCAGCCCTGAGTGAAGCTTTCACCCTTCCCTTCACAAATATTATGGAGCGTACACCACACGGCTATAAGCATAGGAATATTGCCATCGGCCAGGTCCAGCCTCCCATATAGGCAGCGCCAGCGGGCCTTTAAACGGCCAAAAGCACAGAACAGTCATTTTGCACTTGCTCAGCCTGTTGCTGAACCGCTCCTTGCTGCTGTCAAGGTTACCTCTGTATGGCTTCATAAGCCACAGCATTAAGAGGTAGGCAGGGTCTCCCAGGATCACAATGAGCATTTCAACTTCCCCTAAGGTGATCTTCTGGTCCGGGAAGAAAGTCCCTGCTTGCAGCTTCCTGAACAGGCCAGTGTTCCGAAAGATGTGTGTGTCATGCACCTTTCCAGACCAGCCTGCGTTAATGTCCATGAAATGCCCACAGTGATCCACAAGTGCCTGGAGAACCATAGAGAAATACCCCTTCCGATTAATGTACTCGGTGGCTAGGTGTTCTGGTGCTAGAATTGGAATATGCGTGCCATCTATCACCCCTTCACAGTTAGGGAAGCCCGTTTGTTCAAAGCCATCCACAATGTTATGGACGCTACCCAGGTTCACAGTTTTTCGGAGCAGGATGCGATTAATGGCCCTGCACACTTCCATCAACACGAGTCCAATGGTCGACTTTCCCACTTCGAACTGGTTAGTGACCGATCAGTAGCAGTCTGGAGTAGCCAGCTTCCACAGTGCAATCACCATGTGCTTCTCCAATGGCAGGGCAGCTCTCAGTCTCGTGTCCTTGCGCCACAGGGCTGAGGCAAGCTCACACAGTCCCATGAATGTGGCTTTCCTCATCCGAAAGTTCTGCAGCCACTGCTCATCATCCCAGACGTGCATGATGATGTGATCCCACCAGTCAGTTCTTGTTTCCCGAGCCCAAAAGCAGCATTCCACTGTGGTCAACACCTCCTTGAATGCCACAATCTCGTATCATAGCTATTACACGTGGCGAGATCAATGTCAAACTACTCTTGTCTTTGTAGTTTAAGGAATAACTCCACTGCCACGCATGACGTGTTAGAGAAAGTGAGCAGCATATTGGTCAACAGTACAAGATCCATTCCTGCAGCCCGAAGAGGCAGGACGCGCAGTACACAAACCATTGAAAGATGATGCCAAATGTGGAAGGAAGCACAGAGATTTCTGGGATGTGAAGCAATGCACTATGAGGCATTGCGACAGGGTCCAGGAGGCCCCGCGACCCCCTCCGTCTTCCCACAACTCTTAGCAGCAGAAGAGGAAGAGATGCTCTGTGGGATAGCTGCCCAGAATGCACCGCTCCGAATACCGATGCAAGTGCCACAAGTATGAACACGCTATTGTGCAGGCAGCTGACAGCGTGAACACACATCAGCGGTTTCCCTTCAGCACTCCCTGAGTGGCAATGTAACTCTGCCAGTGTAGACATACCCTAAGGATCCAAAGTCAGTAAGAGTCACAGCCCAAAATTTTGGTCAGGGGAATGTGACCCTCCTCTGTCATTCCTGCCACTCCTTCATGTCCAAATTGTTGTTTTTGGGTTTGTTTTTTGTTTGTTTTTTTGAGACAGAGCTACTTGTGTTTAACCAAGAAGGGGCGAATTACAACACTGTCTCTTTGACTGCCTCCCCTGCTTTCTAAACTCATGCTTTTGCCACTCCTCTTCCTCTTTCCTACTAAAAAAAACGAACTCTCTTTAAAAATTACTTTCCTCTAGAATGGTAACCAAGTCTGAAACAATGTCTAAGTGAACTAGACGGTACCAGCAGATAGATAAGCTAATAAACCTTCAAATTTAAGTGAGAAAAGTTATTGGAAGAGTCTAGCAGGAAGCAGGGTCAGTCCAATCCAACAATTTGCTTCAGAGGACGAGTGGAGAAAATGCTGATCAAATTAACCAGATTTGCTACAAATGCCTATTTAAATTATTATAGATGATACAATGACTGCATAGTTTTAGAAAAAAAATCACTGATTTCACAGTTTATTTTACAATAATTGGGATTAGTCTACAAGTTAAGGCAAACATACTAATGCATTTGCTTTTCCTTTTAAATCATAATTATAAAGATTACATAAAGTTCTCCAAAATTTCTAAGAAATGTTCATTATTTGGAAAAAATCATTAAGATGCTTGACACCAGGACATGGAAAAACTAAGACAATGCATACAATGCTTTATAACAACAATATTCAAACATCTAATGGCAATATTTAATCCATTTGAACAATGCATTCAAATGGGCAACTTCAGAAATTACTTACAAAAGGTAAATAAGATTGGCAGCCATACCATAATACTATTCATAACATGAACATAATTATATTGGCTACTTTCACAAAGAAACAGGACATTTGATTTCTGAACAATGAAAGCATACAATGATTAAATAAACGTGTGTGTGAATACATGTGCATAAATGAGTATGCTGTTGCTTCATATAGTCTGGAACTGCTTTCAGGAGTCTTCACTTTTTCAGATAAGAGGAGCTTATTTATGCATACTTTGCCAACTGATTTCTCCGGTGAGATGTAAATCCCTATAAAAGTCATGAAAACAAAATCCAGAAGAAGGCAGCCCTTGTTAGTGGATGGACAGAGTGTTTTATGTGTCTCCATTTAACACTGCCAGGCAGCTCTGCAGCAGCTGCAAGTTACCCTGTAGAAATAAAGAAAAAGACGACCACATTTCCCTATTTTCTGAGGTATAAAATATTTTTAAAAGAAGATAAAATTACTTATTTATTAAGCAGCATGGATAGTTATAAAACATTTGTAAAATATTTTTGTTTAAGCAATTTTCATCTTTTAGAAAGATCTGTTGAACATAGCAAGCCGATCTCAAGGAACCGCTAATCAGAAATTTTGAGATCTAGTACATTTTCTGAATTTGGTTACTTTAAATAACTTCTCCACTACATCTCATGTCCTTCCCATACATATCTCAACAAAAGTCTATTTGTGATACAAAACACAACAAATTCACCATAGAAGTCTGTCGTCGTCCTTTCTTTTACAGTTAAATTCTCAGTTGTGAAAGGATGACTGAGATTTGTGTGGAAGATATTCTTTCAGATACCCCTCACTCAAAAAAGACAGTAATACTACTATTGTCAGATTATTCCCATAACAAAATTATTCAAGTAATACATTGTATATAAGTAAAAATAAGCTAGACAGGAATTTCTTTGAGATATTTATCTTGGAGCAATGCAGGAAAACAGAATCAATTAAATGCCCTAAACCAATGATTTAAAGGGTGGTCCTATCCTGAAAAATTACAAAAAGTGGCACCTTATTCCTCAGACATGTTCCATGTGTGTTATCACTTTGGTAGTGACAAAATAAAAAACTAACTTGTTAGCACTGCAGAGAGAGCAGCTATAGGAGAGTGGTTATAAGAACTGTTAATCAATTTTCAACTGCAAGGCCAAATCTATCCCTAGTTGTACAGATGTAAATAAAAACAAATTGGCGTGCAAAATCTTCATTACTAGTGATGCAGAAAGCAACAAACAACTTGAGTTTGTACTCCAATCTAAAACTGAAGAGTATCGGCAAGAAACAGGAATTGGTAAGAATGAACATTCTAATATTCCATCTAGTCCAATACAAGATGGACAGACAAAACCCCATAATGCACAATTATACCATGGAAAATGCTTCTTGATCCCAGTTAGTAATGAACATATACCCTATCAAGCATGTGAACTGATAAATTTTATAGTTTTAAATTCTGTTCTTAGTCAAATCCAGGTCTTTCTTGGTAACTATTTGCTTCTGTAACCTGTAGCAGTGAGTTCCATCACTTTATATATGATCTTAATTTCAAATTTGATTTTTAATATAAAGAAGCTTTTGATATGTAAAAAAAAAAAAAGCTCTACTGCTTCTGTTTAACCTATATGACTAAAATTCTTGCACCTCTCCAAAGTAAGCAGTTCAATTATGTATAAAAGACTTCATATAAAAAAAAATAATCTCACAGCCATCCCCCACTGTTTATTTTGTTTCCTTTGCCCTTCTTTGGAGAAATGGAACAATCATGTCAGTTAAAACTCCAAACACCAATCTTGTCTGATCCTTTACCCCATCCATCCTCCACTCACTGGCAGCAGTCACCAGTACTCCACAAGAGAAACTAAGGCTAGGTCTACACTACCCGCCTGAATCGGCGGGTAGAAATCGACCTCTCGGGGATCAATTTATCGCGTCCCCTCGGGACACGACAATCGATCCCCGAATCGACGCTCTTACTCCACCAGCGGAGGTGGGAGTAAGTGCCATCGACGGGAAGCCGCAGAGGTCGATTTTGCCGCCGTCTCTACAGCGGGGTAAGTCGGCTGCGATACGTCGAATTCAGCTACGCTATTTGCGTAGCTGAATTTGCGTATCTTAAATCGACCCCCCCCCCCGTAGTGAAGACCTGCCCTAAGTTTTTCCTGTTGTATATATGAATTACACCAACACGGTGTTTTCTTATATCCATCCTTCCAACCCATGTAAGGTGCAGGGAGAAATCACCTATGTTGCTAAGTCACAGGGACCCAGGACTCTGAGGCTCATGTTAGTAGACTGATCATGGCAAAGGTTGATCTTTGCCCAATGCTGGAAAGGTGAAAGAGGTAGAGTGGAGCCTATAGTATGCTGGAAGAATAGACAAAATGTGTGTGTACTGTATATGGATGGCAATACATGAGAGACTGTGGTCTCTGGCCTGCAACAGGTGGATCTAGTTGCCAGCCAGGTATATGTAAAACATGTAAAAATAGAGGATTTTGGATTCCAGCCATTCTACTGAATAATTAACAGGCAATCTCTCATCAACATGGGGAAATTATGTAGGAAACTCATTAGCATTAATGTTAATTAAATCCATGCATCAGTGGGAAAACAGATCCATTCAAGTTTAAGGAAATCCCAACACTGCCATATTAGAATGCATAAGTCACTTCTGACAAGTGGTACACTACTTAACTTTTCTGATCTGTGGTGATGGGCATTTTTTCCCCTTTAAGAATAGAACAAGTTTCATATACTAAGAACAGAACAAGTTTCATATACTAAAACTTTCAGATACTGGGTGGCAGATGAGGAACACATCCCTCATAACCACTATGTTTGGAGAAGACAACAAAAACCTGTATTATTGTAAGGCATACATGTCAAAACTGGGTTTTGTCCCACCTTACATCCACATTTGAGTATCTAAATTTAATTGCCAGATCAGGATTCTGTAATGAGTTGTTGATTGAACTATGTAAGCTGCACTTAAGTTGCATTGTTTATCCTCACCAATTCCAGAGTATGATCACCACCTTGTTTATGAACTGTAGTTCAAGTTCAAAGTTACAGAACTAAGATAGTTTTAAAGTGGTAACCAGGTTTACACGTGATTTTCACATGAGATAGCCAAACATTAAATACAGACTTCCACACTTACACCTCAAGAACGTCTATATGCATAATATATTGAACTTGCGAACCAAGTGAGTTGCGAATCGAGTGAGCTGCAAACAGAGGGAGTTTGCCTAGGAATCGAGCTAGGATGAGTGTTGCACTGGGGGGCTGCGTTGAGAGATGGTAGGGTGAATATCTGAGTGTTTGTCTGCTGTGACCATTTATCTGACTGGTGCTAGTTGCAGGGACTGTTTGGGTGTTTGTTTAAAAAGTGTGACTGTTTGACCATATGGGTTGTTTGTCTGAACAGTTTGAACAGCATTTCATAGTCACTATCGCTGTCCTGGTCACGTGGTCGATAATAGATCCCTACTGTTATATTCTTATTAGAACATGGAATTACTATCCATGAGATTCTATGGAACATGTGGATTCATTTAAGATTTTTACTTCATTTGATTCTACATTTTCTTTCACATATAGTGCCACGCCACCGCCCCCCCCCCCCCCCGGCATGACCTATTCTGTCCTTCAGATATATTTTGTACCCTGGAATGATTGTGTCCCATTGATTGTCCTCACTCCACCAGGTTTCTATGATGCCTATTATATCAATATCCTCCTTGAACACGAGGCACTCTAGTTCATCCATCTTATTATTTAGACTTCTAGCATTTGTGTACAAGCACTTTAAAAACTTGTCACTGTTTATTTGCCTGCCCTTTTCTGATGTGTCAGATTCTTTTTTATGTCATCCATCTGCCATCCAGATCTGGAAACTCGAGAAGTGTGCTGCTTGGCTGGAGCTAGAATTCAGGATGTGACAGAGCGTCTGCCAAGACTGATCAAGCCCTTGGACCACTACCCCTTCCTACTTCTCCACGTGGACATCAATGATACTGCCAAGAATGATCTTGAGTGGGTCACTGCACACTATGCGGCTCTGGGAAGGAGGATAAAGGAGTTTGAGGCGCAAGTCATGTTCTTGTCCATCCTCCCTGTTGAAGGAAAAGGCCCAGGTAGGGACCATCGAATTGTGGAGGTAAATGCGTGGTTGTGCAGGTGGTGTCGGAGAGAGGGCTTTGGATTCTTTGACCATGGGATGTTGTTCCAGGAAGAAGGATTGCTAAGAAGAGATGGGATCCACCTAACGAAGAGAGGGAAGAGCATCTTCGCAGGCAGGCTTGTTAACCTTGTGAGGAGGGCTTTAAATTAGGCTCACCAGGGGATGGAGACCTAAGCCCTGAGGGAAGTGGGATACTGGGAGGAAACACAAGGAGGAGGGTGCAACAGGGAAGGCCTCCTGATTCATACTGAGAAAGTAGGGCAATCGGCTAGTTATCTTACATGCCTGTACACGAACGCAAGAAGCCTGGGAAACAAGCAAGAAGAATTGGAAGTCCTGGCACAGTCAAGGAATTATGATGTGATTGGAATAACAGAGACTTGGTGAGGTAACTCACATGACTAGAGCACTGTCATGGATGGGTATAAACTGTTCAGGAAGGGCAGGCAGGGGAGAAAAGTTGGAGGAGTTGCACTGTATGTAACTGAGCAGTATGATTGCTCAGAGCTCCACTATGAAACTGGAGAAAGGTCTGTTGAGAGTCTTTGGGTTAAGTTTAGAGGTGAGAGCAACAAGGGTGATGTCATGGTGGGCGTCTGCTATAGACCACCAGACCAGGAGGATGAGGCAGACGAGGCTTTCTTCAGACAACTAACAGAAGTTTCTAGATCACAGGTCCCGGTTCTCATGGGGGACTTCCATCACCCTGACATCTGGTGGGAGAGCAATACAGCAATGCACAGACAATCCAGGAAGTTTTTGTAGAGTGTTTAGTACAACTTCCTGGTGCAAGTGCTGGAGGAGCCAACTAGGGGCTGTGCTCCTCTTGACCGGCTGCTCATAAACAGGGAAGAATTGGAAGAGGAAGTAGAAATGAGTGGCAACCTGGGCAGCAGTGACTATGAGATGGTCAAGTTCAGGATCCTGACGAAAGGAAGAAAGGAAAGCAGCAGAATACAGACCCTGGACTTCAGAAAAGCAGATTTTGACTCCCTCAGGGAACTGATGGGCAGGATCTCTTGGGAGTCTAACATGAGGAGGAAAGGAGTCCAGGAGAACTGGCTATATTTTAAAGAAGCCTTATTGAGGGCGCAGGAACAAACCATCCCGATGTGCAGAAAGAATAGCAAATACAGCAGACAACCAGCTTGGCTTAACAGGGAAATCTTCGGTGAGCTTAAACACAAAAAGGAAGCTTACATGAAGAGGAAACTAGGACAGATGACTAGGGAGCAGTATAAAAATATTGCTCAAGCATACAGGGGTGTAATCAGGAAGGCCAAAGCACAATTAGAGTAGCAGCTAACAAGTGTTGTGAAGGGTAACAAGTAGGGTTTCTACTGGTATGTTAGCAACAAGGTGGTGGTCAGGGAAAGCGTGGGATCCTTACTGAATGGGGGAAAGCAACCTAGTGACAGATGATGTGGAAAAAGCTGAAGTACTCAATGCTTTTTTTGGTTTGGT
Source organism: Chrysemys picta bellii (assembly GCF_011386835.1). Classification (NCBI taxonomy): domain Eukaryota; kingdom Metazoa; phylum Chordata; order Testudines; family Emydidae; genus Chrysemys; species Chrysemys picta. Next base: position 108,851,089 of record NC_088794.1, read on the forward strand.
CTTCACAGACAAGGTCAACTCCTAGATTGCTGCACTGGGCAGCACTGTATGGGGAGGAGGTGAGCAGCCCTCAGTGGTGAAAGAACAGGTCAAGGACTATTTAGAAAAGCTGGACATACACAAGCCCATGGGGCAGGATGCAATGCATCCGAGGGTGTTGAGGGAGTTGGCTGATGTGATTGCAGAGCCATTGGCCATTATCTTTGAAAGCTCATGGCGATCAGGGGAGGTCCCAGACGATTAGAAAAAGGCAAACATAGTGCCCATCTTTAAAAAAGGGAAGAAGGAGAATCTGGGGAACTAGAGACCGGTCAGCCTCACCTCAGTCCCTGGAAAAATCATGGAGCAGGTCCTCAAGGAATCCATTTTGAAGCACTTGGAGGAGAGGAAAATTATCAGGAACAGTCAACATGGATTCACCAAGGGCAAGTTATGCCTAACCAGCTGATTGCCTTCTATGATGAGATAACTGGTTCTGTAGATATGGGGAAAAGCTGTGGACATGATATCCTTTGACTTTAGCAAAGCTTTTGATACGATCTCCCACAGTATTCTTGCCAGCAAGTTAAAGAAGTATGCATTGGATGAATGGACTGTAAGGTGGATAGAAAGCTGTCTGGATCGTCAGGCTCAATGGGTAGTTATCAATGGCTCAATGTCTAGCTGGCAGCTGTTATCAAGCAAAGTGCCCCAGAGATCAGTCCTGGGGCCGGTTTTGTTCAACATCTTCATTAATGATCTGGATGATGGGATGGACTGCACCCTCAGCAAGTTCACGGATGACACTAAACTGGGGGGAGAGGTAGATATGCTGGAGGGTAGGGATAGGGTCCAGAGTGACCTAGACAAATTGGAGGATTGGGCCAAAAGAAATCTGATGAGGTTCAACAAGGACAAGTGCAGAGTTCTGCACTTAGGATGGAAGAATCCCATGCACTGCTACAGGCTAGAAACCGATTGGCTAAGCGGCAGTTCTGCAGAAATGGATCTGGGGATTACAGTGGACAAGAAGCTGGATAGGAGTCAACAGTGTGCCCTTGTTGCCAAGAAGGCTAACGGCATATTGGGCTGCATTAGTAGGAGCATTGCCAGCAGATTGAGGGAAGTGATTATTCCCCTCTATTCGGCACTGGTGACGCCACATCTGGAGTATTGTGTCCCTTTTTTTTTTTTTTTGGCATACAGATGTGGTCTCCTCATCTCAAAAAAAAATATACTGGCATTAGAAAAGGTTCAGAGAAGGGCAACTAAAATGATTAGGGGTTTGGAACAGGTCCCATATGAGGAGAGATTAAAGAGGCTAGGACTTTTCAGCTTGGAAAAGAGGAGACTAAGGTGGGATATGAGAGAGGTATATAAAATCATGAGTGTTGTGGAGAAAGTGAATAAGGAACAGTTATTTACTTGTTCCCATAATATAAGAACTAGGGGCCACTAAATGAAGTTAATGGGCAGCAGGTTTAACAAATAAAAGGAAGTTGTTCTTCACACAGCGCACAGTTAACCTGTGGAACTCCTTGCCTGAGGAGGTTGTGAAGGCTAGGACTATAACGGGGTTTAAAAAAGAACTAGATAAATTCATATAGGTTAAGTCCAGTAATGGCTATTAGCCAGGATGGGTAAGGAATGGTGTCCCTAGTCTCTGTTTGTTAGAGGGTGGAGATGGATGGCAGGAGAGAGATCACTTGATCATTACCTGTTAGGTTCACTCCCTCTGGGACACCTGGCATTGGTCACTATCAGTAGACATGATACTGGGCTGGATGGACCTTTGGTCTGACCCAGTATGGCCATTCTTATGTTCTGGGCCCCCCCGCACTACAGAAAGGATGTGGACAAATTGGAGAGAGTCCAGCGGAGGGCAACAAAAATGATAAGGGGGCTGGGGCACATGCCTTATGAGGAGAGGCTGAGGGAACTGGGCTTATTTAGTCTACAGAAGAGTGAGGGGGAATTTGATAGCAGCCTTCAACTACCTGAAAGGGGCGGGGGGGTCCAAAGAGGATGGAGCTAGGCTGTTCTCAATGATGGCAGATGACAGAACAAGGAGCAATGGTCTCAAGTTGCAGTGGGGGAGGTCTAGATTGGATATTAGAAAAAACTATTTCATTAGGAGGGTGGTGAAGCACTGGAATGGGTTACCTAGAGAGGTGGTGGAATCGCCAACCGTAGAGGTTTTTAAGGCTGGCTTGACAAAGCCCTGGCTGGGATGATTTAGTTGGTGTTGGTCCTGCTTCGAGCAGGGGGATGGACTAGATGACCTCCTGAGGTCTCTTACAACCCTAATCTTCTATGATTCTATTAATTTACTTTCTCGCAGTCACAAGCTACACAAACCTGCATAGTTTAGAACTGTCTGGAGGTTTTCACTTGTCTAAAAAGGTACCACAGAAACAGCTTTACCTTCTACTGACAAAGGAGGGTAACAATAATTTAAAATTCAGTTTTCATTTTAGATGTATATGTGGAATTTACATAATCCCCCTTCCAAAAATTTAGTTCCAGAGAGGGGGCACGAGGCCTCAATCACTCCCCATCTCACTGATTCTGAGAAAGATGATAAGGCTTTGAGGTACAGTGGACATTATTTACAAGTCTACAGAACTTTTCATGAAAATAAGTTCTTATTCATAATTCCAGCATTTGGGAGGAAGGTTTAAACAAACAGCTTCTGGTGTTCAGTCAAATAGTAAGGAGATCGAAAGCCTGCCCCATAATTTTAATAGAGTGACATACCCTTAACGTTTTACTGGTCCCACCACTGACTTTATCAAAATAAGCCTTAATATCAAAGCCTCCTACCTACTTCATGAAGCGTCATTACTGGGGTTTGTTTTCTCCCCTCTCCCCCACACCATTTTAACAGTTCCTTAAAATGAAAATCCACCAGAGCCAAAAAAAGGCTCTCTTATTAAAAGTGGTATTTGGAGGTCTGAAGCAGGTTTTTACCAGCATTCCATTTTGCCAGTGACTGTATGACGTATGCCTATTATGACCATTCCAGAGATAGCAATCTAAAATCTGAGAGAGGCAAAGGCAGCTTGGTCAGAACATTTCCACTTTGACCACAGCCAAAACTATTTATATGATCATTTTGAAGTTTTAAGTTTCCTTTGGATTGTCCTGAAGTAGTCAACTGCAATCATTTGATTCAACAGATCAGAGGAGTATCTAAAAATTTAAAGGTGGTCAACAGAAGCTTAAAGGTAAATAATATAACTAACTACAGTATCTTGCTTCAGCTTTAGTTTCTCTTTCATATTCTGTCACATTGTTAAAACAAAATTAGATTATGCAAGGGCATCATGAGTTATAATAATTTCCTGAGACCTAAAAGGAATGCAAAGTGCATTAGCATTTTGTGCCACCAGACAGACCAACAAGCACTAACAAGCTGAATAAAATAATTGAATTAACTAACTTAATCTAAGAATTGGTTTTATTTCATAACCATAGATCAAGTTGATCAGAATTTTCTATTATGCATTCCCTTGCTCCATTAGCAACGCTGTCTGCAGATCACATCTCTAAAATACAGGTATTATGAGCTTTGCAATATTTGACAAAGTAGGACTTGGATACTATCCAAAGGAGTAAATAGAGTGCTAGAGTTGAGAATGGAAAACAGAGCATTAGGTCAGAGACAAAGTGGAGTCTGAATTTATCAGTTTTTTCAAAGGTCTGAATCTGTGGCTAGCATCAGCATTACTGTTCCCTGGAAAGAATGAATGGAAGTGAGGAAATCTGGGTAACTAAATCACTGGAGAGGGAAGGAATTTGCAGCATATATTAAAGTAAATAGTACAAAAGGAAGTACTACAGACTCATGACTACGTACAGATTCCAAGCAAACGGTCTATGCTTAGAATTCTAAGTTCTTATAGACTAAAATAAGAACTCAGTATTTGGATGCACAATGTCCCCGATTCCCATCTCTGGTAAATTAAAAGCTAAAATTTTACACCATTCCCAAAATACACAGCATCTTTTGGACAAAGTGAAATGAGGACATTCAGAGCACCCCCTGGGTTTCTCTGGGTGACAGAGGCCCACTGCTGCCAAATGGCTGTTTAATACAAGCAATTCCTGTCTGAGACCTGACAAATTTACCACACCACTCACTAGCACAAGGGTTGGCAACCTTTCAGAAGTGGTGTGCCGAGTCTTCATTTATTCACTCTAATTTAAGATTTCGCGTGCCAGTAATACATTTTAACGTTTTTAGAAGGTCTCCTTTCTATAAGTCTGTAATATATAACTAAACTATTATTGTATGTAAAGTAAATAAGGTTTTTAAAATATTTAAAAAGCTTCATTTAAAATTCAATTAAAATGCAGAGCCCCCGGACTGGTGGCCAGGACCCGAGCAGTGTGAGTGTCACTGAAAAATCAGTTCACGTGCCGCCTTTGGCACGCATGCCATAGGTTGCCTACCCCTGCACTAGCACATCATTTTTCAGAGATAGTATGTGAAGTCTCTACTGAAAGCTTGTAACCTATCGATAACCATTGCGAGATGTGTGTATGAGTAATATTTAAAGGAATAATATAACTACATTGAAAGTTATTTCTTACTGTCTTCAAGCAAAAGTGAGTCCCCAGGGAATAACATGCTCTGGGTGGGCCCATTAAAGCAGGAAGGAGCTGCTAGCCAGGGAGGGAGACAGAGTACGTACTGTATTGCTCAGTTGTCTACCTTTGCACCAACCCAGAAAAGTCAACGGAAAATCATCAAAGAAACTATAATCATGAAAACCACTTGAAGTGAAAAGGAACAACGGGACAGTGAAGGGATTGCCCTCTCTGTGAATAAAGACAAAAGACTGATTCAGTATGGGGGAGGGCAGTGGAGAGGAGGACACTCTAGACCCATTCACTGAGGAGGTACCTTGATAAGCAGGGTTGCTTCATGAAAGACTGTCCTAGGCCTTGGCTACACTGGCAATTCACAGCGCTGCACTTGTTGCGCTCAGGGGTGTGACACCCCCCCCCCCCCCCCCCCAAGCGCAGCGAGCACAGCGCTGTAAAGCACCAGTGTAATCAGCGCCTGCAGCGCTGCAAGCTATTCCCCTCGGAGAGGTGGAGTACTTGCAGCGCTGCGAGAGAGCTTTCGCAGCGCTGGTGGCGCGACTACACACGCGGCAGCGCTGTGAATCCGCGAGTGTAGCCAAGGCCTTAGCTACTTCGGGCTAGCAAGCACTGTAAAAGACTGAACTTTGAAAATCTACTTTATTAGATAGGAAAGGTAACTATTAATAAGTTTAGGCCTTCGTTTGCATTTTATGATTTTGTTTCGTATGTATCCACTTGTTTCCATCGCTCACACTTGTTCCTATTTGAATCGCCATTCTTTCTTAAGTTTCCTTTTGTTTTACTATAATTGAACTCAAGTGCTATGTGTGATACAGGAGCGGTGGCCTAACATGACACTAGTAAACTGGGGGACACTGTTCCTTTGGGAACAGAGGATCTGGGATTTCTGTGGGTATTCAGTAGTCAGAGACTAGATACCACAAGGAGACACTTGGAAAGGACTTGGGAGCTGGGGTGCATCTATCGTCAACATGCAGAGTTGGTATAACCCAGAGGAGAGTGCTTGAGTGGCGGACAGGCTGGCTGTGTGAGGGAACTAACATCCAGCTGGCAGAAGAAAAACTCCCTTGCACTGGAGGCAGAGGGTAACAAGGTGACTCTCAGTCCTGGGTGCCCCAAGAAGCATCACACTCAAACCAATATAAAAAGAATTTTTGAAAAAGGCTAAATGTGAAAGCCATCTGATCCATAAGAATTAAGTGAAGCGTCCCACATATTCTAGTACATAAATACATATTCTGAGTTTAGTTTAAGATGGATGACAAAAGGATAAAGTAATGCAAAGTTTACTTAAAAATTACATTTTAAAAAGCCATTTCCCCTCTCAGCATTAAAAGGGCATCCAAACTAAACTGTTTTACATCAAACTGAAATATCCAAACCAATTTAAACAAAAGTTGCATGGATGTACATTTTTATAGATCTACATACACTCTTGAATGTCAAGGGTCTATGCCTAATTTCAGCCTAAAATATTCAAAATAGATCCCCTCAGAAATAAGGTTTTACTGGAATCGGTGGCAAGTACAGACAACGGTAACAGTTGAATAATGTGAATTCTGAAGGAACAGATGGTTCAAGATAGCTTTTCTGGAAAATCCCTTGGCATAAGACATTATAGCCACTGTCTGCAGCTTTGTCAAAAGTAGTAAGCTATTATCTCCATAAAGACCAAAAAATAGTTGCTCAAATGCATTTAAATGACATTTAAGGACAGTGCACTTAGGTTCTTTTGGGGAAAAATAATTCACCTCCTTAACACCATTTAGCATGTTCAGCAAATTATCTGTAACTGAAGTTTCTTAGTCAACATCCTATGCCATTGAACTAAAAGAAACCAAGGCTCAAAGGTATATTCAAGAATCTATACACAGATCTTGCCTCAATGTCTTGCTCAGTGACAGACTTCCTGTATGAGCTTCAGGCATACTTTCATACCTCATTGGGGGACTGAAAGGATAAAATCCACTAATAATGGAGAAGGAAACTCAGGTACTATGCTAATGAGAGTCATACAGGTATCTAGACAGATACTATAGGCAGCGATACTATAGTCAATGCATGAGATTTTCTATGGGATAGAGATGTTCAAAAAGCACCGAAGGCACTTAGGAGCACAAGTCCCATTGAAAGTCTGTGCCTGCACCCCTATTCTCCATAGTTTACAACTTTATAAAAGTTAGCCTTTCAGCTGAAGCTGTGCATACTTCATATCAGCGCCGGCTGAACTTTTTGGAGGTGGAGAGTACATTACATAACTCAGAAATGACCAAACTGATCTTATGCAAGTATATACACAACATGGAAAAACGCTTTGTATTACCTTAGCATGCTTCAGTTCCAATTCTGCAAGTTCCACTAGATTCTTTCGGAATGCAGCAACTCTTCTTGTTTTAAAGTCTACAAGTTCTGTAAAGTATAATTTAGGATTCCATTAAAAACAGTGTCAGTGCATTCAAGCATTACAACACTTTCCTCTTAGGATGGGGGGGGGGGGAGGGAGGGGAGAGGGGAAATCACAAGTTTAAGACTAAGACCACAACTTGGACTCGGAGCTATTGCAGCACTGTTAGGATATGTCTATATTGCAATTAAAAACCTGCGGCCAGTCTGTGCCAGATGGCTCAGGCTCAGAGTGTTCAGGGTAAAGGGCTATTTAATTATGGTGTAGACGTTCAGGCTCCGGCTGGACCCCGGGCTCTCCAACCCTATGAAGTGGGAGGCTGCAGCCCGAGCCCGACATCTATTCTGCAATTAAACAGTCCCTTAGCCAAAGCCCCTCGATCCTGCGTCATCTGTCATGAGCCTGCTGTGAGTGTCTAACTGCATTGTAGACATACCCTTAGAAAAAGCTATTTAAAGTGTGATTGTGCTGGCTTCTCTTAACCATAATTTTCATATATGTAAAGCTCTTTTGGAGTCAGATAGCAGCGTGTCCCTTTTAAAAAAAATTAAAATATTAAATTTAAAGTAGGGCTGTCGATTAATTGCAGTTAACTCACGCGATTAACTCAAAAAAATTAACTGCGATTAAAAAAATTAATCGCGATTAATCGCAGTTTTAATCGCACTGTTATATGATAGAACAACAACAATTTAAATTTATTAAATATTTTGGATGTTTTTCTACATTTTCAAATATACTGATTTCTATTACAACACAGAATACAAATTGTACAGTACTCACTTTAAATATTTGTATTAAAAATTATATACACTGTAAAAATGATAAACAAAAGAAATAGTATTTTTCAATTCACCTCACACAAGTACCATAGTGCAATCTCTATCGTGAAAGCGCAGATTTTTTTCTTACATAACTGCACTCAAAAACAAAACAATGTAAAACTTTATAGTCTGTAAGTCCACTCAGTCCTACTTCTTGTTCAGCCAATCACTATGACAAACAAGTTTGTTTACGTTTAAGGGAGATAATGCTGCCCTCCTTATTTACAATGTCACCTGAAAGTGAGAACAGGCATTCGCATGGCACTTTTGTAGCCAGCATTGTAAGGTATTTATGTGCCAGAAATGCTAAGCATTCGTATGCCCCTTCATGCTTTGGCCACCATTCCAGAGGACATGCTTCCATGCTGATGACGTGCCTAAAAAAAATAATGTGTTAATTAAATTTGTGACAGAACTCCTTGGGGGAGAACTGTATGCCTCCTGCTCTGTTTTACTGCATCTGCCATATATTTCATGTCATAGCAGTCTCGGACGATGACCCTGCAGATTTGACAAAACGCAAAGAAGGTACCAATATGAGATTTCTGAAGATAGCTACAGCATCTCGACCCAAGATTTAAGAATGTGAAGTGCCTTCCAAAATCCGATCGGGACGGGGTGTGGAGCATGCTTTCAGAAGTCTTAAAACAGCAACACTCCGATGCGGAAACTACAGAACCTGAACCATCAAAAAAGAAAATCAACCTTCTGCTGGTGGCATCTGACTCAGACGATGAAAATGAACATGCATTGGTCTACACTGCTTTGGATCGTTATTGAGCAGAACCCATCATAAGCATGGACACGTCCTCTGGAATGGTGGTTGAAGCATGAAGGGGCATAAAAATATTTAGCATATCTGGCACGTAAATACCTTGCAATGCTGGCTACAACAGTGCCATGCGAACGCTGTTCTCACTTTCAGGTCACATTGTAAACTAGAAGCGGGCAGCATTATTTCCTGCAAATGTAAACAAACTTGTTTGAGTGATTGGCTGAACAAGAAGTAGGATAGAATGGACTTGTAGGCTCTAAAGTTTTACATTGTTTTATTTTTGAGTGCAGTTATTTTTTGTACATAATTCTACATTTGTAAGTTCAACTTTCATGATAAAGAGATTGCACTACAGTACTTGTATTAATTGAAAAATACTATATTTTATTTTTACAGTATATTTATAATAAAAAATAAATATAAAGTGAGCACTGTACACTTTGTATTCTGTATTGTAATTGAAATTGACATATTTGAAAAATTGGAAAACATCCACAAATATTTATGTAATTAGTATTCTACTTTTGTTTAACAGCGCAATTAATCGTGATTAATTTTTTTAATCACTTGACAGCCCTAATTTAAAGATTAAATTAATTATTCTCTTTTCCCTTCATCACTTGCCCCAGAAACTTGCCTTCACTCATGAGTGAAAGCAGGCATGTGAAGGGTTCTGCAGAGAACACCAGAGCAAAATTAACTTGAAGAACAGATGAGGCAGGTAGCCTAAAGACAATGTGCTTGTCAGAACACTTCAGGGGCTAACAGGATCTTTCTCCAAAGAGCCACCAACTTTGGCAGATTTATAAAGCCAAAGAATTTTAGCGACTGATGCGGATGGGGAAGCAAGGTGGGCTCCAAGGGCTAATTTAGGACAGGGGATGCTGACTGGGTCAGAAGACCACTTCCCTAGGCCAACCTTAACTCAAAGGGGGAAAAAGACTTGCAGAAAGGAGGCAGCACACTGAACAGTCTCTTCTCCAAAGGAGGAGCACCTTTCACCCACCAAAGCTGCTTCATTTGGGACAGAGCTCCAGTACTAGCATCCCCAGCAAAAAATTCCCCTCACTGGCTCCTCTGTTTCTGACCTATAATCACCTGCAATGAGATGTGGCAGTCAATGAAAATCAGCACTGAAGTGGCTAGGCAGAGTTGTGTAAGGCCATTTCAACAGAGCTTGACAAAATTATATCTGTCTTCACTATCTGCAGCCAGTTTTATGCATGTCAAAACAAATGACAACTTAGTTACTTGTATCTTGATTTGAGGAAATTCAGCCATTTAAGCATCATATTGGTACCAGAAAGACCATTAGTCTTTAATATTGAAGGAAAATACTGTTAAATGTCCTCAGATAAGTCACAAATAAATACAGATTAAAAGCAGAGGAAATTCAGAGCAGTAAACATATTCTAAATGTCTGAAAAATTGAGGCTATTCAAGAAAACAGATTTTTTTAAAAGTGCAAATATAATGTGTGATCAAAGATTGCTCAAATACCTTGTTTTGCTGATTCAGATATTTTTTCAAATTTCTGACAACATACTTGCTGAGTGGTTTCAGCTTGCAGCACATCTTTATTTTTTGCTCTTGCTTTATCCAATGCCTTATTAGCATTTTCATAATCCACTAGTGACCTAGATCTTCTATATAGGAGATCCTGCAAAAACGAAGTATAAGACTGCATAAAATCTACAATTACCTACTGTTGGATATCTTCAATTTTAGCCCTCAGGTCAGAGCGTAGACTACCTTGTCTCAAGATTTTCATTTTATTCCTGCTTGTTAAGATTATTCTAACTTTAGTCATGTGAATATAGCAAAACAGATCATTCCACCCCAGCAACAAAAAGGAACATAGAAATTCCCACATCAGATCAGACAAGTGGTCTCATCTAGTCCAATATTCTGTCTGACATTGGCAAACACTAGAAGCTTCAGAGGATGTTGCAAGAAACTCCGGAGAAGGCAGGTATGGGGAATTCCATGTCCTCCCAGAAGATTAGAATCAAACTATTGTTTAGAAATAGTACTAGCCTTGTAGGAGCTGGATTTTATAATGTACTATGAGAATTAATGTATGATTTGATTTCATCTGGTCAGCCACCCTTTTTTGAATAGCAGAAAGGAATGACAGACCAGAACAATCCTTATGACTAATTATGGTCATCCTTTTATTTTAGGATAAGTTATAAAGCTACCATGGTTTCCTATATGTATTACAAATTAGGAAGTAAGAGACAGGATTCTCTATTGTGTCTATGTTAAGTAGATTAGAGGAACGTTGAAGGCCTGGGTCTCAATGTAAATTGTCTTGGTTATTGATTGTAAAACTTAGACAGGTTTAATTTGCAATGCCCTGTTGCTCAATATAAAATACTACTGTTTGTATTCTCAATCTGTTTGTGTGAATGAGGAATGTATGCATTAGAAAAAGAAAAGGTGTGAAGCTCATTGTTATAGCCAGAGTCAAGGAAGAAGGAGTGAAGAAACTTAAAGGACATCAAAGAATCATCAACACGCATCCATAATGAAGGGCAGATTGACGACCCTGAGGTAAAGGCTGGCACCCCTAAAGACAATTGATTAAATCGGAAGAAAGGACAGGATGACCCTCTCGGAGGTGTATTGGAATGTTTACGCCAATTAAGAAGTAACCGGTCACAAAGTGACACAGCAAAATCCATAGGCTTCAACAAAGAAGAAAACCTATAAGAATAGGGTGCTTTGCCATAGGACTTTGGGTTCGTCTTGCCACGCTCCAGGAGCATCGGATCGCGACCGATAGAACCTTGCTCCCCTCTGCGACCAATCTGGCTGGCCACTAGATTGATCCAGACTCTGGACTGGTAACGATAATCATCACTGCGAGGGGGAGAGAGAGAGAGAGAGAGAGTGTGTGTGTCTGTGTGTGTGTCTGTGTCAAGCATATGCTAACTGTGGTATTCTCAATAAATGCTGTGTGTATTTACCTTCCTCTAGAAAGATTCCGTGTGCTTTGTATGAGCATAACAGCCTTCTGTATTAAAAGAATGTAAGCAGCCTCCATCACCACCACCACCTTTTTCTGAATGTGGACAATTTTGTAAACTGCTTCTTCAGACTGTTAGAAGGAAAACAGTCTCCTCCAACACAAAGCAAACAGTTTTGGAACCAACTTTGCCTATAATAAAGTTTTATTTAAATTTGTTGTTTTAATTTCAATGATTTTAGAGTATATGAAACAGTTGTCAAACTGTATGACTAATTTTCAATTAAGCGCAACAATTAGAATAGTTTGTGAATTATAAGTAATTTACAGAATTTTTCAGTCACTCCTTCATTGCTTCTAAATCCACAAATGATATTTAGCCTTGCAGATGGGAGCAAACAAAATTTTAACCACCATTTTCTTAAGAATGAAGATCCAATGTCATACTGGGGGAGGAGGGCAAAAATTCACAGGCTGGAGATTTTAATATTTTTCCTAATCCACTGAATTAGTGTAATTTACATTCACTTAGGTGATCCCGAAATAGTGCACTACTTGAAAGAGTATCTCATTGAACATAAAGCACATATTCACCTTAGCAGCTTGTGATTCCCTTAAATAATATTTCAGAAGGTCAGAAAGCTTAAGGTCTTCATCTGCAGATACCCGTGCCTCTATTTTCTGGAAGGAAAAAAAAAAGTGATATGCCCTTCTCAAAACATCTGGACTCCAATTTTTCATTTGTTTGATGCAAGTACAGGTGCAAATACTCGCAAAGCAATAGTGCATGACGCACACAGATATTACCACTTTCAAAAAAATCAAGGTTTTTAGCATAATGTGCTAGTTATGCCTGTTTATAGGAATGTGCTAGGTATGCCTGTTTGTCTTATAGGAAGCCAGTTTTTAACAGGGACGTTGTTCCCACTTTCAATGACATTTATTGTATACTGAAAAAGGTAGAGAAGTTCAACCAGCCTTAGAGGAAAATACAAATTCTCATCATATGATATCAACAGAACATCAAAATTCTGTCTTAACTCCATAACAGCTATTCAAGTGCAGATACTCTTCAAAGAGACCAATTCCACTGTATGAACTGTCTGGAAAGATCAACCAGTTCTGTACAGTTGCTGTACCTACCTTCATCTCCGACATCTATAGTGTTAAAATGTTATTCCCGTAACACATCCAGCTTTGACCAAATCAGTAACTGTGTTCAAAAGGTGCACTCATGAAGTTGAATCTCAGTGATGAGAAGGCAATAAACTGATTCAACAGTCTTTGAATAAAATATGTACCTAATACAGTATTGCTGTACCCGTATGTAGTTAACAGAACAGGGTAAATCATTTATCTGAAGAAGCATTCCTGATTCGGAAAGTCTTCATTATTCCATGTCTGCATAAACCAATAGGTTTTAAAATATTCATGTTTACTAGCTATTTACATAACTAATTTGCTGACCTCTCAAATGATTGTTACTCAAGATCCCAACTCAATATTTTTTAAATTTCCTTTTCCATTAGTGTCCTTTCCACTCAATCTACTGCACTATACTCTTATTCCTGATAGCGTTCTCATGGGATAGTATAACTTGGAGGCAATCTTCCTGTATGCTCTTTCAAGTGCAAGTCTTTTAAAATCACTTGTGTTGCAGTAAGACAAAAACTTTGAGCACTTCTTAACATTTTGGAGCTTCCCTTACCTGGCAAAACTAATGTCAGGCCACAAGGTAGATACATTATATTCTTTGAAGAGCTCTGTGTAAGCTTGTCCCTTTCACCAACAAGTGGTCCAATAAATATTACCTCGCCCACCTTGACTCTCTTTTACCCTTTCACACAGTCTACAAAGTCATTTTTAATGTAGTTTTATTTAAAGACTAAACATTTACTTTAAAAAGCAGTTTGAAAATCCTAACACACTATCTTCCTCCTCACCACTGCCCAATGCTCAAATACTTATAATAAAAAACTCATAAGCTGATCAAAAGACCACTGACTCCAAGATACTAATTGTCAATATCATGGCACAAACTGGGATATATTTGTGACGTTGTGCAGTCTATATGGTTTTATAAAAACTTGATAATAAGTCAATATAATGTAACTGAGATAGTTTTAGAGAAAATACGGTAATGAGTGAATGTAAGTAACTGGGATATGCCTCACGCAAAAGGTCTCTTGTAAGGTATCATTACAAAGCTTATAATCTACTGAGTGTGATCATCTGATTTGTATAAATGTACCACTCTTGTATCTAAAACTAGAAATATAAAATGTAACTCTGAGGGCCTATTGTAATTGTGTAAAGTGTGGACCATTAATGATGGTTTGGAATCTTGATGACTCCCATTGTCTGCAGATGGCTGTATTTACCTGTGAGTCTTCCTGTATGTGTGTGCTGGCAAGTGAGTAATGAAGTCTTGCAGTGACATGTGATCATGTCACCTGAACTGGAATCCAGCTTTAACCTGGTGCTTTTCCAGTGAGGGGGGGTGGAAACCCAGAGAGACAAAGGATTCCCGCCTTATGCAAAAGATATATAAAGGGGGGGAAGAGGAGAGAAGGGAGAAGCCATCATGAAGAATCCCCTAGCTACCACCTGAGCTGCAACAAGAGCTGTACCAGGGGAAAGAATTGTGCCCAGGCCTGGAAGGTGTCCAGTCTGAGAAAAACTTACTGAAACATCTTTGAGGGTGAGATTATCTGTATTTAGTTTGATTAGGCATAGATTTGCGCATTTTATTTTATTTTGCTTGGTGACTTACTTTGTTCTGTCTGTTACTACTTTGAACCACTTAAATCCTACTGTCTGTATTTAATAAAATCACTTTCTATTTAGTAATTCACTCAGAGTATGTATTAATACCTGGGGGAGCAAACAACTGTGCATATCTCTCTATCAGTGTTATAGAGGGCGAACAATTTATGAGTTTGCCCTGTATAAGCTTTATACAGGGTAAAACGGATTTATTTGGGTTTAGACCCCATTGGGAGTTGGGCATCTGAGTGCTAAAGACAAGCGCGCTACTGCAAGCTGTTTTCAGGTAAACTTGCAGCTTTGGGACAAGTGATTCAGACCCTGGGTCTGTGTCTGGAGCCAGACAGGAGTGTCTGGCTCAGCAAGACAGGGTGCTGGAGTCCTGAGCTGGCAGGGAAAGCAGAAGCAGGGGTAGTCTTTGCACATCGGGTGGCAGCTCCCAAGGGGGTTTCTGTGATCCAACCCGTCACAATATTATTACAAACAGAAGTTTACATCTAAAAATTGATTTAATGATACATACCCTTGTTTTGTCAAATAACTCTGATACCTTCAGAAAAAACCTGGGAAGGAAACAGATACGTATTATGACTTTAATGGTTTTCAGTTCAATTGCCAAACAATGATCTAAATAACCTGATCACAAAACCAAGATTTGGTACTGCAACTGGTGTATAGTATTACCAGAACTGAGGTGAATTGACAAATCTCTATACGTTACCTTCATATATAGCTCCTTCCTGCAATAATGCCAAGTACAACTGATATGCTTAAGCCTTCATTTTCACAAGCAAGTTTCACAGAACATTTTTTAAATTGCCTATGTTTAAGTGTGCAGAGTCCAAGAGTACAATTTAGTTCAGAATATCAAAAGACCATTCAACGTATTGGACACAATTACCAAAAGCTTGAGTGAGCACAAGTCTCCATATGGATGCATACCTCTTGTTTTCAACTCTAGGGAAAGAATGGGGATCCACAATGATGCCACTTTTCATGATCGCTCTGCTGTGACTATGACAAAGCGTGCATATACCCAGATCTTAGACATGCTCTTGTCATGCCTTACAATATGCTTGCTATGCATATAGAAATGGTCAGGGAAGAGAAATAAACCATTCTTTTGGATGTTATTCTTTCTTATGGACTCATTCCATTTTGATAAATGAATAGACATCAACCCTGGGTAGCAATCTGTCCCATAATTTAATCACTTTTAATAAAAATCTTACTTGCACATATCTGTGGAGTCCTGCGTTCCTAATGTATATAATGAAGAACCAATTCTATTACAGTCATCTGCAACACCTAGAAAGAAAAAAGGACGTAAGATTGAATATTTCTCTCTACTCTTGTATGAATATTATTTCAAGAAGCACAAGTTATTTTTTCAAAACTGAATGCTTTTCTAAAAGGTATGCTCTAGTTCAATCAGGAGTTATGGGCTTGATGCAGGAATTACAAGATGAAATTCTGGGAAGCAGCAGCCCCAGCTCCCTAGCTCCATGCATTGCCTCCACTCTGCTCCAAGCCCCAGTTCTGCAGCTCCATTGGCTGGGAACTGCAGCCAATGGGAGCTGCAGGGGTGGTGCCTGGCTGCCAGCAGAGGCAGCATGTGGAGCTAGGGAAGCTGAGGGAGGGAAGCCCCCTCCAGGTAAGCAGCAGCCCCAACCCCAAGCCCACCCACACCCAAACTCCTGCTGCTGCGCAGCAGGGGGCCCAAGACTGCCCCAGCAGCAGCCAATGCAACTGACCTAGGGACTGCCCAAGCGGCTCCTGGGCCAGCCAGACGGGGCTGCTGCAGAAGTCACGGAATCCGTGACTTCCGTGACAAACACTATATACCACGGTGTGGACACAGCCTGCTTTTCACTGCAGCATGTAGCTTCACCTACCCTACATACCCCCACCAGTGGTGTGCCTTTCAGCTTTCAGATATTTGACACAACTGGAAATTTCTTGACTCACTTTACCTTGAGAATATAAGAACGTTAATATTATTCTTGTTCCGATGGTACTTCATTACAACAGATTGCAAAAAAAGATATAAAAAGTTTGTAGCATAGACCTTGTTTTAACAGATTGATTTTTGGACCACCTTCCCTCTGACTCAGTACTGTATATCAGCCTATAATAGCTTATATAGCAGAGTAATATTCAGAAATTATGTATTTTAATCAATCTAAATCAGTGGTTCTCAAACTTTTTTTTTTTTCACGGACCACTTGAAAATTGCTGAGGGTCTCGACGGACCACTTAATGATCTTTCCAAATGTTGTTTGTACCATTAGCTAATTACTGTAAAGTGCTTTGGATAAAAGCACTATATAATAAATAATAATAATAATAAAAGGGTTTTTTGTTCTACAAATAAAAGCACACAACTCGTATTTTAATATCAGTTGTCTTACCTTTCTAATGTGATGGATGTGCCCTCTCTCCTGCCACAGCAGCCCATGAGCTGGGGCTGGGAAGGAGGGCCATCTCTACCTGGCAACTGCAGCCCTGGAGCTGGGGAAAGTCGCCTCTTTCTCTGACCGCCGCAGCCCTGCATGTCCCAAATTCTCCCCACCCCCTCTTCTCACCCCACTGCCCCCTCCCACCTGCCCCCTATTCCCCCCAAGGCCACCACCTCACCTTACATGTGCATCTTCTCCAGGGTCCAGGTACCTAATTCGTGGAGCCACGCCTGCGCTTGGTCCATGAATTAGGGGGGTGGCCCTTCATTCTCTCATATGCAGCCGCCCAGGTGTGCACCTTAGAGGGAACTATCTGCGGACCACCTGAATGGAGCTCGCAGACCACTGGTGGTTGGTGGACCACAATTTGAGAACCTCTGGTCTAAATGATATTTTAGTGTAGCTTAACAGCTGGAAGTGAGACACGACAACTCCCCTTGCGACACTCCAGCTCTCTGGAGATCACTAGTAAGCACTCCACGGACCACGCTTGAGAATTTCTGCAAGATTCCTGAGGTCCATACTCTACTCCCCTAGAAAGAACTTTGAAGGAACCATCAGTCCCCAGGCTCCATTTGATTGGACTGGCCACTACGATACCTCAGAGTTTCTCAACCATTAGGATCTATGAACCTTTGATCTCTTGAGTTTGGTCAGTCTCTTGCTACCAGACCCTCATATTTTTGTGGTACATTGGAAATAAAACTAGGAGAGTTACAGATCCTGTCCTGGTCCTAGACAGGTAATAACCACGGGCCTTCTTGATGTCATCTAGTATGGCATCTAACCTCTGCTAGATGTGAGTAAAGTTTAGTGAAAAATACAAGAAAGTTAAGGGTCTGGTTAAAATGGAAACTTGAAACCACTTTAGACAGGAATTTGTAGTCAGGACACAGGGCCATTCTTACGGAACATAAGTCATAAGGGCCTGGATCTCACTAGCAATCTGGGCTCTTAACGCAGCTATGCAGAATGCAATCTTCAGAGAAATTGTACGAAGACTGTCTGACAGGAGTTTGAACCAGGGCCTCCATTAGCTTCATAAGTACCGGTTTCAGATCCCATTAACAAAAGTGGTTCACACAGAAGAAGGATTACATGGAGCAAGTCTTTGGCAAACTGCATTACTGCAGGGCCAGCAAAGGTCAACAGTCTATGCACTAGAGAGTGGAAAGTTGAAATGGCAGACAGATGAAGGGTGGTAGCTCATATTTTTGACATATATGTAGCAGAAGACCCAAAATCAGAAGTAATGGAAGGCCATTTTGGATCTACTCTTTTCTGACTTGCTCAGAAGGAAAATCCCTTCCATTTCATCAAGTAGGTTTTCCTGATCAACGGCTTCCTGTTTTCCAATATAACCTCTTGACTTTGACAAAATACTCAATTTAATGTTCCCAGAAATCCAGAAGTCTAGCTGTCAGCCTAAGAAGAGAATCAGAATCTGGGTGAAGAATCTTGCCCTAATTCTGAGACAAAAGTTCTGGTAAACTGGGATGCAAGATTTGCAGTTCGGTTCTCAGTTCTAGGACAATGGAGAACTGAAATTGCATAACTCAGGCTGGAACTAAACAGCACCACCTTGGGTTGCAAGTCTCGAACAGTGAGCTGAGGTAAGCACCTCAACACACTCCACAGATGTCAATTACTATTACCAAGGGAGGCATATGGAATTGTCCTCTGGCAAGAAAGCTCGGAAATCCAATCCCCACCTTTGTGCTGGGATTAAAAAGGACTCTGTTTATGTGAATTCCCAAGAATACTGCGCTTTTCCTAGGGCAGAAGACACTCCCTATGAAGACCGAACTCTTATAAGCCAATCACAGTTTACAGCAAATATAGATGTCCTTTCCCCAGTTCTTCCCTGAGAAAGTGCTACTTTGAGCTACTGCAGAGGTGCGGCTGTCACCAATCTTTACATCTTTAACATGGGCAAAAACAGGGACTTCACCCACTTTTGCGAGGCCCGTAAGCAGTCACTTCTTGCAAAGGGTCTTTGACATTAAAGTGCCCTTTTAATGCAGATTCTACCAGACTCCACAGCTTGCTCCTTAAGTCTCTTCCAACAGCAGTTTAAAGATGACCCTACTAATCTTTTCAGGTTTCATAAGAGAAAGCAAGATAGATCAAACATCTATTCAAATTGTGACTGTCTCCCAGTTACCAGACATTGCACATAACCCTCAGTGACCAGTGTCAAAGTGTTTTATGAAGCGCAAGGCTTGAAAGGCCTGCCTTCCTAGTCACCTCACCATGGTGCCATTGTGTCAGCAGACCCTAACAAAAGGGAAAGAAAAACAAAGATAAAACAGAACCATACTGAAAAAGGATGGTATGGCAGTGCAAAAGAGCTGAGCCGCGATGACACTTGAAAAAAATATGCAAACACTGGGGGAAAAAAGAGCTACTCTTAAAAAAATCCTATTTAATTGTTCACAAACAAAAATACCTAGAGAGGATAAGGACAAACCAACCCAATGAGGGATGCATCAAGAACACTGAGCTGTGCCATCCCACTGCTCTTTTAGCAGTCTGAAGGACACAGGTAGGTCTATGCCTGCTTTTATGCCCTTGGAATTCACTGAGGGGAAGAGGGTGGGTGCACACATGGCCCCAACAAACACTGCTTACTAGAAGTTTCCAAGCTGATTAATACCAATGGCACCTTCCAAGACTGAAGCTGGGCAATTGCAGAAGGAGAAATTTATTTCCTTCCTGAACTTAAGGTCGCCAATAGTCCCCAAATTTTGGCATGCCAAAATTTCCCAAACCTCTCCACTCCCCTGACATATTATGACTGCCACTTTTGGTTGAAGAAGCATAGATGAGTTTGAGGTTGAGTAAAGAAATGTAATTTCTTGTGTGGCACAAACTGAACCCAGGTAACTGCAGGCAGATCTAAAGTTCTCCCCACAGGTTTATGACAGAATTTAATCATGAATGTAGCTGTACCACCCACCTCTGCACTTTAAAATTCATAGAATTTAACTAAAGGTTAAATACATGTTTCAGTTATCCCCAAAAGAGATGGTATGAAGAATCAAACTGTCTCCGGTGCAAAAGCAGATTATTCTAATTCCAACTGGTCTAGTACAGCATTAGCCATGGGGAAAACGGCACTCTCGGCAAACTTGTGTTTTGGTGCCCCAGGCCTCTGCTGCCTCCCCCGATCCACCATTCATTGCCCCAGCCCCCATTGCTTCCCCCGCCCTACTCCCCATCACCCCTGGCCCCCGCTGCCTCCCCAGGCCCCGCTGCCTCCCCCCACGATTGCCCCAAGTTCCCTTCCAGGACCTTGCACTCCAGGCCGGCTCTGTTCCTTGCCTCTTGACCATGGCACCCACCCAAGCATTAGTTACACCCAGAGATATGTTATTCCAAGATCTGATTAGTCTTTGGTCCACCAATGGCTATTAGCCAGGATGGGCAAAGATGGTATCCCTAGCCTGTTTGCCAGAAGCTGGGAATGGGCGACGGAATGGATCACCTGATGATTACCTGTTATGTTCATTCCCTCTGGGGCACCTGGCATTGGCCACTGTTGGGAGGATACTGCCCTAGATGGACCTTTGGTCTGACCCAGTAAGGCCACTCTTATGTTTACTTCTGCTTGCATAAAGACATTTGTACTCCCTGAGAATTTTACTCTTCCTTGCATGTGAGGCAAGTTATCAAAGGAAGGTCATTGCCAATCACAAAGAATTAGAAAATTTTCTAGTGTGTGCTACAATTAATGGGGCTCCCCCCCAGAGAGCAGAAACTCACTTTTGTGTGATCTTGTCATTTTATCAGATTTGCCAGAAGCATCTTTGACTCGGTTATGGTATTCTACAAGGAATGTTCTTTCATGTTCAAAGAAGTCATCTACATCCTAAAAGACAAAACAGTATTTAGAACACTGATTCAGCTGTCTATAATAATGACACATAAAATTTAGTATACAATCATGACTGTGTACAATTAAATACTTTATGATACTTGTAAGTGAACTCTATACTTATTTTGTAAAACACCCTATATGAAAGTCAGTTTCTATTTCACTTACCTGCCAAGTCCCGCAAGATTTGATGTTTGCCTGCAATGTTTTAGGCTTTATGATAATAGGTGTTGCACCTACCTAGAATCCTGGCTTTATGATAATAAGTATTATACCTACCTAGAATCCTGAACACATGGTTAGCAGATAGGTGAAAGAAAAACTGATTTTTAAGAGGTGGTGTTTCATAATGCATTTGTAATTTATTAGGGCGGTTGTAATAAGTACCTTCCACCTCTGAGTCACCAGTTCTATTATGACTCAAACCAGCAGTGAAGGAGAAGGTTCATTACCATCCATCTGGTTTGTGAAATAGTTAGATATCTGGTCTCAACTGCAGTATTGCATCCAGTTCTGGACACCACACTTTGG
This sequence comes from Chrysemys picta bellii, assembly GCF_011386835.1. Classification (NCBI taxonomy): domain Eukaryota; kingdom Metazoa; phylum Chordata; order Testudines; family Emydidae; genus Chrysemys; species Chrysemys picta. Next base: position 108,872,289 of record NC_088794.1, read on the forward strand.
GAAAGACGTGGACAAATCAGACAAAGTCCAGAGAGAGCAACAAAAATGATTAAAGATCTAGAAAACATTACCTACGAGGAAAGATTAAAAAACTGAGTTTGTTTTGTCTGGAGAAGAGAAGACTGAGGGGGGATACAACAGTCTTCAAGTATGAAAAGGTTGTTATAAAGAGGAGAGTGATAAATTGTTCTCCTTAACCACTAAAGACAGGACAAGAAGTAATGGGCTTAAATTGCAGCTAGGGAGATTTAGAATAGACAGTAGAAAAAACTTCCTAACTGTAAGGGTAGTTAAGCACTGAAACAAGTTGCCTAGGGAGGTTGTGGAATCTCCATGATTGGAGGTTTTTAAGAACAGGTTAGAAAAACACCCATCAAGGATGGTCCAGATCAGTGGTTCTCAACAAGGGGTACGTGTATTCTTGGGGGTATACAGAGGTGTTCCAGGGGATACATCAACTGATCTAGATATTTGCCTAGTTTTACAACAGGCTACATAAAAAGCACTAGCAAAGTCAGTACAAACTAAAATTTCATATGACTTGTTTATACTGTTTTATATACTTTATACACTGAAATGCAAGTATAATATTTATATTCCAATTGATTTATTTTATAATTATATGGTAAACATGAGAAAGTAAGCAATTTTTCAGTAATAGTGTGCTGTGACACTTCGGTATTATGTCTGATTTTGTAAGCAAGTAGTTTTTAAGTGAAGTGAAATTTGGAGTATGCAAAGGGTAGTCTGGATAGGTTGAGAACCACTGGTCTAGATCAGTGGTTCCCAAACTGGGGTTCGTGAACCCCTGGGGGGGTTCGCAAAATGTTACAGGGGGTTCTCAGGAAAAAAATTCCCTAATGGTGGACAGAGCTGTCCCTAGGGACCCTGGGCAGCACGGGTCACCAGCCCAGAGCTCCTGGACTTCCAAGAGCTAAGCAGATCAAAGCAAGTATATCTATCACACTGAGGAGATTTAAACTTCAAGACTCCTTATAAGAAATGGAAACGGAGGTGGATATTTTTTTGCTGTTTTTAAAATTAAATAGACAGCTAGTATTGTTTTTAAAATTATTATGAAGAACAAGTTTACGCTTCGTTGTGACATGCGTTGTTTGCCTGGACTGCTCAAGACCTGAATGTTTGTGTAAGAGGAACTCTTTGAGCTGGCTTCTTAAATACCTTCCTGCTGTTTCACATCTGATACTCCTTGATGAAACCTAGATGGACCATTGTTCTGACCCCATATGGTCATTCTTATGTTCTTAACAAAAGCAGGTATCAGAGTTATTCATTGGGGGAGGGAAATGGCCCCTACCCACTCCACCCCCCCCAACACACATACCCACCAAAAAAAAGGCTGGAGAAGGGATAAAACAGTGAATGCCCTCCCTGTGAAGCAGCTAGATAGTTCTGGAAGGTGATTGGGGTAGGGGTGGGAGAAGATCCAAAGCCTCTTTCCAGCAGGCAGACATGCAACTTTAAGGGCTTGTCTTCAATGCCAGGGTAAGTTGACCCAAGTTACGCTACTCCAGCTACATGAATAACGTAGCTGGAGTCAACGTAGCTTAGGTCAACTTATGCCTAAATGATTCACTGCACTGTGCCATCGACAGAAGACGCTCTCCGGTCGACTTGCGTTATTCTTCTCTGAGAGCTAGAGTACCGGGGTTGACTGAAGACTGTGCTGCCACCGATTTAGTGGGTCTTCATTAGACCCACTAAATCGACACCTGCTGCATCGATTGCAGCAGCGTCAATCTCCCCATAGTGAAGACAAGCCCTAAGATTACAATTCCTACTATCCAGAAGAGAATAATATGAATGATGAAACCTCCAGAAAGGGTCCCAGGACAGCACCCTTCTCAGTAGCTAGTGTTGCAAGGGGCTAGACATCTCATCAAGTTGCTACACCTGGGCTTTGCTGGTGCGGCCCCAACTCCCTCCACCTTCACCTCTTTTGTATCTACCTCTAACAAGTGTAGAATACATTTGTGAAGCCCTGAAATGTACTTGGCATGCATTTGGTATTTGTCTCCTTTTGTAAACATATTTGATTTCAGTTCAAAGAGATACAGTTTCAAAAAATTACTAAACATTTTATTAACATTGCTAGAGATGAATCACCTTTACTCCTGAAACAATGACACCATCTGCTGATTTAACCATGTTTTTAAAGAAGTCTTCAAGTTTCTCTTTCTTGTTTTTCCCACGAACACTCAACTGAAAGACAAGTTCACATCTCAAGTTAGCATGTTCTCTGAAGACAATAAAAGCAGTGAATTCATTTTTGCACTTAGAGGAGCTAGAAATTATAGTACAAACTGCAAGTCTTGTACCAGGTTGATTTCTGTTTGCCTAGCAGTCCATTGTATAAATAATGTGGACGATGCACCAAGTATTACTACAACATTTTGCATTGTACTAGTTATCGACCAGACTTCCTTTAATATCTAATGTGAGTTTTGGGAAAACATGCAACTCCATAGTATTTGGGAAGAATACTGAATGTATCTGTATCATTTCAACTACATTCATTCTCAAATGTCCTCATTTTTTTACACACAATGAAAGGAAGCTACTGACAAGTTAGCTAATGCCACTAGGTTCTGCTCTTCCTTTGCTGCTTACAATTGCAAATTACTTCATCTTCAGGAACTTCTAATCCAATTCCTCCATGCTTCCACTGAAATCATCCTTCCCACACCATCTCCTCACATCCTTTCTGTCCACCTAACTTTCCAGATCTGTGTGGCCAGAATTCCTGTACCAGCTGTGCGTCTTCTGCAGCAAGTACTGAGTTGACCTTCTATATATCAAAGAACCAAAAGTCATGTTTCAAGTTAACAAAAAAAAAATCAATTACCTGAGGTTTGGTTTTAATTTTATTTTCAATTTTCAACATTGAAGGTAGTGCAAGATATATACACCTCTACCCCAATATAACGCTGTCTCGGGAGCCAAAAAAAAAAAATCTCACTGCGTTATAGGTGAAACCGTGTTATATCAAACTTGCTTTGATCCGCCGGAGTGCACAGCCCCGCCCCCCCGGAGCACTGCTTTACCGCGTTATATCCTAATTCATGTTATATCGGGTCGCGGTGTAGATACAATTAGTTATTTTAAAAAGTAATTGAGGCACCACTATTTAGACAATATACACCATCATCTCAGAAATAGGTTTTTAGGCAAGTTACAATACATAACAGCGTCCACTTCACTAGCCCAATATTAGGATTCCAATTCCAACGCAGTATGAAGACAGCTTGTATTGGTTACTTCTCCATATATCTAACTAGTTTAGCAATCACAAAACTATTCTGCTTCTCAGAGATTTTTGTCATCTTGGCATAATATTTAACAACCCTGTTAAGCTACAGATTATTCCTCAGTATAACAGAACCTTTTACCCATCATAATTTTAATCAAAGAGTTACTGTTGGAATCCTGTCTTGATGAGAACTAATCACACTCAAGTTTTACAAAACCGTGATAATGGCAGTTTGTTTCATCATGCTCTCTCTTTCAAAACACCTGAAATCAATCAAGAGAATGAGTAAGAAAATATCTTCTTGAGCCATAGCAAATGGTGACTGATTAAAAAGTGTTGCTAGTCTCCCATAAATATTTTTTATGACCGGGCTACAGTTCAAAAAACTATAAATTAGGTCCTGAATACCAATTTCCCAGATGGCAGAAAAATGAACTTTGACAGGGCCAGCTAATTTATTTTTTTAAATTCTAAATCCAAACAGGTTTGGTTAAGGAATCACTGTAAATTATTTCGGGAGATAAGTGTCTACCCATTTTCAATCGTATCATGAAAGTACATCTTGATTACTTTTGCTACTGAATCAGTTTTCAATACTCACATCCTGATTATATTCCAAGAAGACATGGAAATTTAAATCTTTTCTCAAGATAGGATGTGCTGCCACACGACACAAGAACACTTCATGCATTGCAACTGTCTTCTTGAATATTGCCAGATACTCACTGGAAACAAAAAACAAGTACAGTGACTACACAATAAAGAATAAAAATTCCACCTGAAACAATTAATTTTTGATTAAGCCGACTGCAGAAATTAGAAACATCCTCGTACACAGACAAAACTAAGGAATGCTAAAATATTTTACCCTAACCTTTGATGTACTTGATGTTAGTATATTATGTGGTATTTAATGTGTGCACTAAGAAGGTAATGTTAATACATGGAGAAAAATTTAATCCTTTATCATATTACATAAGCAGACATATAGAGATAAATACAACAAATATTACAGGTCCTTTAAATGAGGATACAAATTCCATCTCTATGTTAGTTCCACTGGAAGTATAACCCCATTTAGCCTTCCCATAAACTAAAAAGATGCAAAACTGTACAACACAAGCAATCACATAGCCTATTCTGAATAGTCCTTCCTCTATCACCATCTTGCCTGTTTGCTCCCCTTAACTCATTTGTCTGTATTTTGTCCATTTAGCTTGCAAGCTCTTTGGATCAGGAATCTTATTCCATGTCTAAAGTGCCTAACACATGTTGGGTTCTATATACACGGATCTTTTGCTTAATTTCAATTTTAGAACAGTCGTAAAATTTAGTACAGTAGAACCTCAGAATTACGAACACCTCAGAATGGAGGCTATAACTCTGAAATGTTTGTAATTCTGAACAAAACGCTATGGTGGTTCTTTCAAAAGTTTACAACTGAAGAGTGTCTTAATACAGCTTTTGAAACTTGACTATGCAGAAGAAAAATGCTGCTTTTAACCATCTTAATTTAAACAAAACAACCACAGAAACAGGTTTCCTTATCTTGTCAAATCTTTTTTTTATCCCCCCTCCCCCTTTTTCTTTTAAGTAATTTATGTTTAACACAGTACTGTACTGTATTTGCTTTTTGTTTTGTCTCTGCTGCTGCCTGATTGCATACTTCTGGTTTCTAGTGAGGTGTGTGGTTGACCAATCAGTTCATAACTCTGAGGTTTTGCCATATATCAAAAGCCAAGTATCATGTTAAGTCAGTTGCCCAGTTCAACCAAACTAGATTTTAAGGCAATAACTGGAGCTTAGTTTATGGTGCAAACAAAAGATTAATCAGGAGGAGGAGCATCTACTCTTATCAATACTAGTTTACTACCGTTTATTTTATTTTGTAAATTCAATTAACTGACATGTTTAGTAAACTGCATTGATTGTACAGAGATAAGAGGAAAGGGGCTTCTTTTATTCCCCCTCAAGTTAACAATGAAATGGCTTAGATAATTGACACACTTGCTTCCACTACGTGCAAGGAGGGATCATAAGATTTACATACCAGCAAACCAGCAGGATCAGTGTTGGGAGGTGTTTGATCTCTGTGAGAGCAGTAGTCATTCAGTGAAGACAAAAAAGAAGGATGCAGAGGATGGAGGTGGCAGTAGAAGAAACCCCAAGGTTTCTGTGTTATCCAACCCCTAACCAGACCACAAAAGAATCATGATCAGGGCCGCTGGAAAATCACAGATTCTTCAATATTTATTGTGCTCTGCTAATTTCCAGTTTTCTGGTGTATGAAGTACAAGTGTATATTTCCTCTGCTGTCAAACCATCTCTTGCACATCAGTCTAATACAGTACTTTTAATACACTAGCTCACAGCAGCTGGATGCTGAGAAGTGCTAATTATTTTCTTGCCAGTTCAGTGCTTTGGAGAGAAGTAATCTAGTAGCAGTGTAAATATACACATGAAAACTGAAATCAGGAAGGGAGGAGAAAGAGCAAAGAGGTCCATGGATGAGATAAAAGAAAGGGGATGGAGTAAGGAAAAAGACTTTCCTATATGACTCAACACAGAGTACTAAACCTTACAACAAATCCTCCAATCGCTATCAACTGCATAACCAGGGAAGTCACTATTTCCAAGAAACTCTCCTACTGTAAAATTATGTATTCCCAATAAAAAAACATGTCAGGCAGTTACCAAATTTCCAGTTCTACAGAACAGAAGTTTGATAATTGCACATTAACAACTAACTACTGTGGTTGTACAAGGTCCTATTACTTCACACAGATGTGAGAGCTCTTCTGCCTCGCCTATGTCTGTCACTAATAGTAACTAAAGCTAGAAAGTAAAATTTGCATTTTTAGTTATTACTAGGGCACATGCAAAGAAAGCAGCTCAGTCCATATTCATGGTGAAACAAAAGGTTTATGCAAGTACATAGTAAAAACAGAAAAGCAGGTTATCAAAGTCTGATTGAAACTGCCTTCATAAATGATCTGTAAAGGAAAAGGTTAGTTAAGATCTAATACCTCGCCTTTACAGTTTATTCTTGAAGGATTCTTTGTAAAAACAAAACAAAAAAAGCTAACTTTGTTTTCCATTTTCAGTGTGTATTTTTATTACCCCTTTATACAATTCCTACAATTCTGGGCAATAATTTCTACAATTTTCCTGATGGCTCTGATCATGATCATTATGATAACACTGGTTACGTGGTAACTGTGGATGCTCAAACCTGCATCTTCCGGAAGGGATCACTGTTGTGAAATGATTAGAAGCATGGAATAGCAGAGAGCACTAAAAGGCCATTGAAACACACACACACACACACACACACACACACACACACACACAGAGCACTGAATAAAATATACATACGCTTCCAGTTCTTGTTTCATCTTGGTGAACTCTTCCTTAGTCATCGATCCTTCTCCTTCTCCAAGTTTCTGTAGTTTTTCCCTTGAAGCATCAAAGTCAGGCCTAGGGGGTGCCGGTGGAATCTGGGAAATGATTCAGAGTACTTTTGAATTCCTCACCTTCTTAGTCAAAGCTAAAGCCCTTCAAATAAGGGCACAGTAATGCCTTGTCTACACTACACAGTTTTATTGACAAAAGTCGGCTTTTGTCGACAAAACAGTGGAGGTGCACACACTGAAAGACTCTTCCCGCCGACGTAACTCCTCTGCTATGCTGACATAATAAAAATCACCTCTATGACTGGCATAGAGCTTTTTGCGACACAGTTAGAGCGATGCAGCATCAGTGTAGACACCTCAGTTGGTTATGTCACCTTAACTGGCCTCCAGGTGTCCCACAAAGTCCATCATGACCGCTCTGGCCAGCGGTTCTGTCATAACTATAAAGGGAAGGGTAACAGCTGTCCTGTGTACAGTACTATAAAATCCCTCCTGGCCAGAGACTCCAAAATCCTTTTCCCTGTAAAGGGTTAAGAAGCTCAGGTAACCTGGCTGGCATCTGACCTAAAGGACCAATAAGGGGACAAGATACTTTCAAATCTTGAGGGGGGGGAAGGCTTTTGTTTGTGTTCTTTGTTTGTGAGTGTGTTCGCTCTCGGGACTGAGAGGGACCAGACATCAATCCAGGTTCTCCACATCTTTCTAAACAAGTCTCTCCTATTTCAAACTTGTAAGTAAATAGCCAGGCAAGGCGTGTTAGTTTTCCTTTGTTTTCTCAACTTGTAAATGTACCTTTTACTAGAGTGTTTATCTTTGTTTGCTGTACTTTGAACCTAAGACTAGAGGGGAGTCCTCTAAGCTTTTTAAGTTTGATTACCCTGTAAGGTTAATTTCCATACTAATTTTACAGAGATGATTTTTACCTTTTTCTTTAATTAAAAGCCTTCTTTTTAAGAACCTGATTGATTTTTCCTTGTTTTAAAATCCAAGGGGTTTGGATCTGGATTCACCAGGAGTTGGTGGGAGGAAGGAGGGGAATGGTTAATTTCTCCTTGTTTTAGATCCAAGGGGTTTGGATCTGTATTCACCAGGGAATTGGTGAAGGTTTTTCAAGGCTTCCCAGGGAGGGAATGCATTGAAATGGTGGCAGCGGACCAGAGCTAAGCTGGTAGTTAAGCTTAGAAGTTTTCATGCAGGCCCCTACATTTGTACCCTAAAGTTCAAAATGGGGATACAGCCTTGACAGGTTCAAACTCTGCTGCCCTGAAGGTACACAGATATGTGCCCCTCCCCTGTTTAAAGGCCCAGGAATTAGTGAAATTCCTCTTCCTGTTTGCTCAGTGTGGACAATTTATACAGCATCTTCCCAGCTGACCATGCTGGCTTTATGCAGCAGATGCTCTCCCGCATGGAGCACACTAGAGCTGTTGGATCTGCTGAGTACATGGGGAGAGGAGGCGTCTATGCAGTCGCAGTTTTGCGCCAGTCATAGAAATTTTGAAACCTACGGGCTGATTGCTAGTGGCATGCAGGAGAAGGGGCATGAAAGGGACACACAGCAGTGTCATGCTAAAATCAAGGAGATGAGGCAGGCGTACCAAAAGGCAAGGGAGGCCAACCATTGCTCTATAAGGAGCTGCATGCCTCCGTGGTGGCGACCCCAGCTACATCACCAAGAGCCCCATGGATACTTTGGAGAGCAGCCAGCGGACTCGATTTCGATGAGGAAGTGGAGCTGGAGGATGATGTGGAGTACTGGCAGGGTCGTCCAGTGGTGCAGCAAGTCAGGACCTCTCCGCCACTCCAGAGAGGTCTAGCCAGTCTTAGCACTCCAGCTCTGCATCCTGCACGCCAGGAGAGGGGAGCTCCAGTAAGTGCTCATTTTGCTTTGATACTGCATGGTGAGAGGAGATTGAGCTCTCATGTACTTTTATATATGGTAGGGATGGATAAGAGAGAAATTAACAACAAAGCCCCATCTACGCAGTGGGGTCACAGCAGAAAAATTTGTTAATGTACACAGGGATGTCCTGGGAATCCTTCATAGAAATCTCTAGGAAGCTTTCCTGTAGGTATTCTGCATTCCTCTGCCGAAGGTTCCTTGGGAGACCTGCCTTGTTTCTCTCCCTGCTATACGAAATGTTGCCGTGCAACCCAGCAATTATTTCTGCAGGGAACAGAGCGGCACACAGGCGAGCGGCAAACCGAGTTGGTTTGAAGCCACACGCATGCAGAAGATGCACCCTTAGGAGTGAGATATAAGATTAGATTACGCTAGCCTGTGGAAAAGGGTACAAATATTCAGAATAGGCTCGCTGGACACTTATAGTAACCCACTTCGCAAACCACCCTTTGTCCCTTCTTGCCCATTCTCCCTTGCCCACCCCACCCCATAATCGGGACTCGTGCTGACCTCTGTGTTAGCCATGGGACAGTGAGTAAGAGGTGTGTGTACATTTTGTGATTCATGGCTGGGAGCACATTCATAATACTGTGTCTGTTCATCGTTTCTTTGGCTTCTGCAGATGTGCCCTTGAGGACCTACTACTCCAAAACAGCAGAGCGCCTCCATCAGATAAGGTAGCAACCCAGGAAGAGTAAGGAGGATATGTTTCACAAAATGCTGGATTCAACAGATGCAGCACATAGCCAAGCCAGAGCATGGAGGGAGACAATCAAAGACAGACTCAGGCTTGATAGCCATGAAAGGACACAGGGGCAGGAGCAGATGATAAAGTTCCTGAAGGGCCAGACAGCGATGTTGAAGTCCCTTATTAACCTGCAATCTGAGCACATCCATGCCCAACTCTCCCTCCTGCCACTACAGAACTCCAGTCCATGCCCTCTCCAAACTTTCCCACCACATTTCTCACATGTTCCCAGTCCCTCACAGTACTCCGTGCATTCCACACATAGGGACTGATTTTCCAACGAAAGCTGGAGTTACACCCAGCTGTGAGAGCTCTACCGTGAGACTGTTCCTCGTTTTCATATTCCCTATTTGATCAAAAGTTTGTTTTATCCCATTATTAAAGTTGAGTCTTTGAAATAAAATGAGTCTTTATTTGTGATATACATACATCGCTCAAACACAGTGGCTATAAGTAGCAATATTTGCTCCTTGCAATTAATGATCAGGAAGCAAGCACTACAGGCAGCAAGTAAACATTGCCTGGCCAAATGCATCATATAAAGATGCATTACTGGGAATCACTGTCAAAATGCTCCTTCAAAGCCTCCCTGATTCAAACAGCCTCCCGCTGCACCTCTCTAATTGCCTTTGTATCTGGCTGCTCAAAATCAGCAGCCAGGCGCTTGGCCTCAGTGGTCCACGCCTGGGGAAATTCCCCCCAACCCCACCCCCCACACACACACACTTCACAAGTATTATGCAGAGAACAGCAGGCCGCAATGACCATCAGAATATTATCCTCATTGAGGTCTAACCAGCCAACAAGACAGTGCCTGAAACCTTTTAACCGGCAAAAGGCCTATTCAATGGTCATTGAGCACCTGCTGAGCCTGTTGTTAAAGTGCTCCTTGCTGTTGTCTAGGTTCCCAGTGTAAGGCTTCATGAACCACGGGAGCAAGAGGCAGGCGGGTCTCCAAGGATCACTATGGGCATTTCCACATCCCCCATTAGAATCTTCTGATCTGGAAAGAAAGTCCCAGCGCGCAGCTTTCTATACAGTCCAGTGTTCCGAAAGATGCATGCATCATGCACGTTCCCTGACCACCCCACATTTATGACAGTGAAACAGCCATGGTGATCCACCAGCACCTGCAGGATCATGGAGTAGTATCCCTTTCAGTTGTTGTACTCCATCACAAAATGGTAGCGGGCCAAATTTGGGATATGTCTTCCACCTGTCGCCCTGCCGCAGCTAAGGAATCCCATTGCCTCAAAGCCATTTATTATTTCCTGCACATTACCAAGAGTTACAGTCCTTCATAGCAGGAGGCAATGAATGGCCCTGCACATTTGCATCACCAACCTCCCCCCGGTGGATTTTCCAATTCCAAACTGATTTGTGACTGACCGGTAGCAGTCTAGAGTTGCCAGCTTCCACACAGCAATCACCACTCCCTTTTCCACAGTGAGGGCAGCTCTCATTCTGGTGTCCTTGCACCACAGTGTTAGGGCAAGCTCCACACACAGTTCCAGGAAGGTGGCTTTGCGCATCCAAAAGTTCTGAGGCCACCGCTCGTCATCCCATGCATGCATCATAATGCAATCCCATCACCCAGTACTTGTTTCCTGAGCCCAGTACCAAGACTCCACTGTGGCAAACTATTCCGTGAATACCAGCAGCAATCTTGAGTTTTTTGTTTCCCTGGCAGACAGCAGGACAGACACCACTGATTCACTCTGTTTCGCAGCCCATGAAATACTGCAGTACCAGCCACGTTGCGTTCATAATGCTCATCACCAGAATGGTCAGCAGCTCAGGATCTATGCTGTCAGGCAGAGACAGCAGGCACAGAGTTTACAAAGGCTGCTGAAAAATGGCACAAAACGAAGTAGGAAGCCCATGGAATGATGGAACGGAAAGAACTGCATCACAGGATGGCGAACATGTCCCCATGATTCACCGCGATCGGTTCCTAGAACTCCCAGTGGCAAAGGGTGACAAGTTGCACAGTGGGATAGCTACCCATGATGCAATGCTCTCTCTGTCGATGCAAGAGCAACGATTGTGGACGCACTCAAGCCAACACAAAGAACACTATGTGGACGTACTCCACCGATGTTATTAAAGTGATTTATGATCGTCGACTTAACGCTGTAGTGTAGACATGGCCTAAGTTGCTTAAAACTTTTTAGACCTGAACTTCTGCTGTTCTCCTCCCTGCTCATCGTTAATACCCTTATGGCCAAAAGTCACCTGATGAACAATTTATGGAGCATACTAGCCCAGTGCCCCATTTTCAAGTCATGGTTTCCTTTCATATTACTAAAATGTTATTTTCTGGGTCCAATAATCTACTTACAGCTGGCCTTATGAAAATTAAACACCATTTCTGATTCACTTAATTAACTTCTGTTAACTATTCTGATGTTTCTTTTAAACAAAGGGGACATTGTCAAGGTATTTTCAAAAATTGTTTTAATGCCCTCCGTTCATATTTTCTGAAAAAGCATGAAATTGGAGTCATTTTTCTACCATTCATTGCACACTAAGTTGTTATTGCTAGGCTGCTGGCATTAAAAAATACATTTGTTGGAAAAGAGATACGAACTTCACATACAGTAAATAAAGATACAGTAGGTAAAATTTTGGGCCATTTAACCTTTCAATTATTTTATAATATGGTGCACTAAGTTAAAACAATTCATCTAAACTGTTCCTGAATTACTAAGGCTATGTCTACGCTATAAGCACTATAGCAGCACAGCTGCAGCTATCCTGCTGTAGCATAGACACTTTCCACAGAGACAGAAGGAGTTTTTCTGTCGCTGTAGTAAATCCACCCCTGTGAGAATTCTTCCATCCACCCAAAGGTGTCGATACCAGGGCTTAGGTCAGTTTAACTACATTTCTCAGGGGTGTGAATTTTTCAACTAGACTGTACACCAGGAAGCAAAAGTATGCTGAAGTCTAAACATGTTAATATAAACTGTTTAAGAACAACTTCTCATTTCACTTTAAGCCCTTACTATGCAACTCAGAAAAATTAATCTCAAAGCATTAACAAACCAGCAACCAGCTGACAAAGGGCTGGTCTACACTGAAAATTTACATCTGAATAGCTAAGTCTCTCGGGAGCATGAAAAATCCACACCCTTAACAGATGTAGCAAGGTCAACCTAACTCGGAGTGTAGACTGCGCTAATTCTTCCATTGACCTAGCTACCGCCTCTCAGAGAGATGGATTAACTACAGAAACAGGAGAACCCCTCTTGTCGCTGTGGTGAGTGTCTACACTAAAGCGCTGCTGGTGTGCCTATATCATATTAAGTATAGACATAGCCTAGGATAACAGGTTTATTCTTCTCAAGTACCTCTCACCTCTTCCATTTCAGGATTAAAAATTAATATGATCAGATCTGTGATCAATTAAAATGGTGCATCAGGATGGACAATGTGCATAAAAGTATTAAACAAAGATTTTTTTTTCCCTAAAAAAAAAACCCCAATATTTTAGTTTTGAATGCTTTTAAAAAACCTTCAATTAAATGTGTAAAAGATATTATTTTGACATTAACATCAAAAAGATAAACGTCAAATATTTCCATTTTAAATCAATGTATTCATGTTAACGCTAGCTGCATTTACAATTACTTCTTTCATCATGTAACTAACTACTTCGGAGACATCCATTCCCCGAAGGCCTGAAATAAGTCCAAAGGGGGAAGTCCTCTAAATTATGTATTATGTTTTCTTTGTCCTACTTTAAACCACATACACTATTTTCTTTGAATTAATCCAAAGTGAAAATTGATTCATTTTCTACTCTAGGAGGAGTAGAAAATGGATTCTACTCCTCCTCCTCCAATTAGTAATGGAACAAAATTCCAAGAGCACTGATGACTTTACAGCTTAATACTGAACTCTTGCCATTCCAGCTACAAAGGAAACAAAAAACTCAACTCAGCAAACAATAAGTTAAACATTAATTCCTGAAAACAGGAATGCCAAGTTTCACAGTTCACGTGTCTTCTATGTTTTAATACGTTTTAGACTAAACGACACAGATGCAACATTAGGCCACTCAAAATTCTTGGAGCAAAGACGAGACAGGCACAATGCAAAAAAACATGTTATAACAAAGATTACACTGGCTCACCTAAGAATTTGTTTCAACATCTGACTTTGTGAAACTGCCTAACGTAATGTAGTAAAACTTCAGGGCCTGATTTTGAGAGAGGAAGAGCACCTATAGCACCTATTAGCTTTAAATGATATAGTGCTCAGTACATGTGATAATCAAGTCCTCAGTCTACAGCTTTTTATAAAAGAACAAGACAAATAAAATGAAAGGTTTAGAATACTTACGATGTAGCCTGCATAGTCTTCATTTTCAACAAAGGAATCATGAAGCCAGATAAACTCCTCGTGTTGCCGAACAACAGAAAATTCGTTTTGTTTAAAATTTGGTAAAGAACTCTGCAAAGAAGGGGGCTTTTTTCAGATTTAAGTATTCAAATGTTCTATAATCTCAATGCTGAAAAGTAGTCTAAACTAGAAGAACAGTAAAACAACTTTAAATTCTACTAAAAGTAAGCTGCATCCTGAGTAACAATTTATCTTCTAAATGTTTTGTAAAATAAAAGTAATCTATTTTATAGTACTAACACCGTGAAATGACAGTACCAATATACCATCAAATCAATCTATAAGTTACTTAGAATATTAAAAAGTAAACCTGAGGCAGAACATACTACTAGCCTGAAGTACATTGTTCAAGTCTGTAGTGAATAATGGAGAAAACAATGTACACCACACTGAGGAATACAAGAGTGTATAGAAAGGCTCCAACAGCAAGCCTGCCACTAATTTAACAAAGTAAGTGTGGGAATCACAAAGCAGAATACAATAATCTATAGAGAATCTCAAGTAAATTCTTGTAAGTAAGTTATGGTTTTACCTTTTAAATCAACATTTTTTGAATGTTGAATTTTCTTTGTTGATTACTTGAGGCTGACAATGTATCTTGAATGACAAACTATTACTTTCTCATTTTTTAGTTAATTTATTACAATTACACATCATCCAGATACAAGGCTGGGTTTACCTTGGTATGAACAGTGAATTTCACTTTGTCCCTCTCGCTAAGAGCATCTGAAATATCCACTTGCAGGGCAGCATCAGTCTGGAGATCTACATTTATTGCTCTAAGCTAAACAAAGAACAACAGTTTAGGCTTAATAAAAACTAAATGAAAATAGCACTTCATTTCTCATTCAGCTCGAGCTGATACGGCACTGATGGGCACCCTTATAACACAACAGATGGAAAGAACAAAACTACAAAATGTAAAAAATATAGCCATTGAGAAAACAAATCCCAACCCACATTTCTTGCAGTGCACAACCATGCATGGCCATTTCATCTATTATGCTTCCCTGTTTGTGCCCTATTATTAGTATTTGCATTTCTCATTGTATATTGTTTGTTAACTTGCTCACAATTCAGAAAATCAAAAGACACTGTAAATTTTAAAAGATTTTGAATTCTAAACAGATGGATTTTTTTCCAAATTTTTACATTATTTTATTATTTACACACAACTCTAAAGAGCATGTAATATGAATGGATAACTTTAAAGGTGCCCTCAGGGGGGGAGAGGGACAGTTTATGCTTTTTGTTTCTTTATGATAGTCAAAGGAATGATTTATTTTTAAAAAGGCTTTTCAATTATTTTTTTTATTTGAAACTCTCATCTTGTCTACCTTAGAGAATATGGATAGCCAGAGATGTGTTAGGATTATCACAAATACTATCCATCTCATTAACTGACAGGATAATATTTTTATTCAGACTGCATTAAAACGCCTTTTGTTTCTGACATCTATTTTTAACTAAACACCCCAGGCCTTTAGTTATGGGCTGAGAAAGCAAAAAAAATTACCTAAGAAATCCTCCAACTTGCCAGGAAAAGCCAGACTTTACATTACTGATACTGGTAAGGTAATACAAGCTGAGAATTTTGAAACTGTACACTTTCAGACCTTTGTATAGAAGCAAAATGGGCACAAACTCAAAATTTTATGTATGTCTACTGTAGGTCATGTGTAGAGTGGCTCTAATTTGAGGTTTCAATAAGTCAGCCTGAAGATTCTCACAATCTACTAAGAGGAAGTGGATCTAAAGATTCAATTTAGGCCAAATTTTTCAATAGTTAAGTCTGGACCCACAAAGACAAAATTCACAGTCATGGCAGAAACTGCAGATCAGGTGCTTCACTCGTTCCAGGGAAAAACTTAAGCCAGAAGAACTAGATGGGGGACTTCAACTTGAGTGCTGGGGCTAACAGCTCTCCCTCCAGCAACTAAGTCTCTCAGTAGGTGCCAAAAAAAAGAAGAGTCTGGGCTCCGAAGACAAGAAGGGGGTGAACAATGGCTGCTGCCTTGCCCCTGGATTGTATACTCCCCCACCCACATGGCAGAATTCTGATTAAAAAAAAAAAATCTTCCAAGAGTTACTGCTGTTCCTCATCTGGTAGTGGTAGAATAAAGAGGTAAGAAGGAGATCAAAGGAGAAGCAGGATCTAAATCGGGGTGGGCAATAATTTTCACAGGGGGGCCACTCCATGAATTTTGGTAAGTCGTCACAGGCCACACATTTCTACTCTATTAATGGAGGGGGTGTGGGGACTGAGAGGGAGTTTGGGTGCAGGAGGGAGCTCCGGGCTGGGGCAGAGGATTGGGATGCAGGAGGGGGTGCAAGTTCTGGGAGGGAGTTTGGATGCAGGAGGGGGTTCTGATCTGGGACAGGGGTTGGGGTGCAGGAGGGGGTGCGAGGTGCAGGCTCTGGCTGGGAGGTGCTTACCACAGGCAGCTCCCAACCAGCAGCGCAGCAGGGCTCAGGCAGGCTGCCTGCCTGCCTGCCATAGCCCCACGCTGCTCCCAGAAGCAGCTGTGGCTGACTGCTGCTGGCACGGCTCTGCGTGCCCCTTGGGGGGGGGGGGCAGTAGGTCTCCGTGCGTTGCCTGCACCCGCAAGGACCGGCCCCGCAGCTCCCACTGGCCAGTTTCCAGCCAATGGGAGCTGTGAGGACTGTGCTGGGGCCGGGGGCAGCACACACAGCCACCTCCACCCACGCCAGGGGCGCGCAGAGATGTGCCAGCAGCAGCTGGCTACTTCCAGGAATGGCATGGTGCCACGGCAGGCATGCAGCCTGCCTGAGCACCTCGCTGCACCGCAGGACTTTTAGCGGCTTGGACTCAGAGATCGCGAGGGGGCAGAGGAGGCTGGATTGAAATGTTAGACAGGCCAGATCTGGCCCGCAGGCCGTATTTTGCCCACCCCTGTTCTAAATGCTATTACCCAAGATAGTTGAAGTTGCACTTTAGTTTCTCCAGGAAAACCCAGATTTCCAGGTTACAGTCCCATCCATCAGTGTGAGGTTGGAAGTCCAATCGCACTGAAGAGAAAATGAAGGGAACTCTGAGATGAGCACTCTATACCTTTTCAATGAGAGTGGATAATCTAGAGTTATATCCTTAATTCACCCTGTAGATCATTCATAGAATAAAGTAATTTAACACAAAATCTTTCCTCTAGTCCCTGCATGTGCAGGATATGTCTTGAATATGCTGGAGTATCTGGAGGACTGGGGCATTAGTATCCTTTTTCTTTAGAGATATAGGTCTCATAAAACTTATAAAAATTAAAAAGGTTTATGTATAAGCAACACTAATATCTACTTAGATGCAAGTCTCACCTTGTGCAATTCTGCAAAGCACAGGAGACTTGATTAAATAGTATTTATTACTGCTGTAAATTCACATTGAGGTCTGAATCAGAATTCTCATTCAAGGTTTCAGTTCCTTAATTATTGCAAGGAACAAACAGGCACCCAAACATTTTAAAAATATGAAGGTTACTTTGAAACCTTCTCATGCATCATTATCTAATTACGCCATCAATAATTTTTAGTTATTTGCAGTTTTATATTTGTGATATCCATTTTTAGCTATGAGACAATCGGCTATTTTGTTTTTGTAGTTTCTGCTGAAGTGTCAGGTTTTGTAGCAAAACATCCTTTCATACTATACCCACAGAGCAGCTTTTTCATAGAAAATTATAAAGACTGCAAGTCAAATGGCAAAGTCCAAATTTCAAAATGGTTATGAAAATACTATCTCATGCTGTGTCACTACCAACTCTGTAGCATGTAAAAACAAGTGTATCATTTTCTATGGTAGTCTCCTTAATGCTATTAATAGTTAATTTGCAGTACAGTGGGTAAAAGACAAGCTTGGGTTATTCAAATAATACTTCTGTAAACTGACTTGCATGATGACAGAATGAAGAAAAATCTGTTTTGTATGGTTTAATGCCAGAAGGGACCATCAGATTATCTATTTTAATCTGACCTCCTGCATATCACAGCCCATTAAATTTTACCTAGATACTCATATTTTGAGTCCAGTGACTTTAGCTGAACTAAATTTAGTTCTCAGGAGACTAAACTGTTGTGTGCTATAGGCAGAGAACAAGAGAGACCAAGGGCTTGTCTTCACTAGAAGGATAAATCGACCTAAAATACGCTATTCCAGCTATGTGAATAACGTAGCTGTAGTCGACATAGCTTAGGTCATTTTACCCAGGTGTCTTCACTGCACTGTGTCGATGGGAGACGCTCTCTGGTCGACTTCCCTTACTCTTCTCAGAGCTGGAGTACCGGAGTCGACCAGAGAGCGCTCTGCCGTCGATTTAGCAGGTCTTCACTAGACCGTCTAAATCGCCCTGAGGTGCCACCAATCTCTGAGGCCTCTGCAATGGCAGGGAATTGATTAGGCAAAACATGCCCAGATGATCCTAGCAGGTGATCTACACCCTATCCTATGACAAAGGCAGAAAAAAAGTCAATGTCCCTGCCAATCTGTACTAACTTGCTTTGTTTTCTTTCACCATCTTTCCAAAGAGTCACACAAAACTAAAAAGGGTGCAGTGTAGACTTCTAAGGTTCAGTACAACAGTGCTTTATACAATGCTTGGAATACCAAAGCAATTTTACTTTTATATTTTTTCCACGACATTAATGTCAAATGTAACTTTCTCAACACAAGCCACTATTTTAAGGACAAAAGTAAATAGGACAATTGCAAACAGTAAGTAAGAAAACACTGTTGTGATGGATGGCTTGCCCAACAGATACAAATGTACTTCCTCTACAAACCTTGGAGAGTTTAACAATATGTTAAGTTATGCTACGTTGCTTGCCTGGCAACAGGACCATTTTCATTTGCAAAGGTAATGAAGCATTCTATAAATGGTATCAAAGACAATCAGAAAGCTGAAGGAACTTTGTGAGCCACTGTGCAACAAGAATAAATACTTTGTATTTTTGGGTATTGACTCAAAAACAATGCTGTCATGCCACAATAGTGAAGAAATTGCCCTACTCCATACATCACTACCTGCAAGAAAAAATTACTATCAACAGATGGCTTATTGATAGAGAGGGGAAGGAAAAAGAAAAACCTGGGCTATACTGCAGACTTTCACAGACATGCGGAAAGTCTAAACCAACAGGTTGTGAAAAGCACTGGCAGCCTGATTTTAGGGTGGGCATGCAATTATGCCAAGCTGCACATAATGTTTCTATACATCAATTCATACTTTATGGCCACCTAGTAGAACTTCTTGTAAAGCAACTAAAATCAGTTACAGAATCACAAAATAAAAGCTAGTTTCTCTACTTTGAGCACAAAAAAACCCAGCTTTTATTTAAAGTAACTGGAATACATTGTGGAGGCTGAAAATAAGAGTAACTGCTTTTGGGGTACCTCAGAGAGAAGGAACCTGACCTCAGAAGAGGTTGGGTCAAGAGTAAAGTATCATCTTGGGCTGTCTCTCAAGGTCAAAGTAGGTGTCAAACACTACTGTGAGGAAGCTGGCACAGTCGAGTCAAACTACTTGCGGAATGCCAGGTCTCGTTATGTCATATCATTTACAGTAACATCTACACATCCATTGTTAAAAAATTAAGAGCACTGTTGACATGACAGTGTCTGAACTCTAGAGAGGGAAGGGGGTGGAGATACACAGTGAGGAAGTCAATTAACTTAATCAAAGGCTGGTGTACAGTCCTTCACTAGGGAGTGTGGGATGACCTGTGCAAACACAGGAAGGTGATCAAAAAGAAAAAAGGCCCAGGGAAATTCCAACTTACAAAAGAGCACTTGTTTTTACTATTGCCACGGAAAAGGGCTGCTATGCTTTTTAAGACTCAAATAGCTGAATCTGAGGCCAGGTCTACACTACAGACCTATATCGCTATGTCACTCAGGGGTATGAAAAATCCACACCCCTGAGCAACGTAGTTATACAAATCTAACCCACCGTGTAGACAGCTTTATGTCAATAGGAGAGCTTCTCCCATCCACATAGCTACCACCTCTCACGGAGGTGGGTTAACTACACCAATGTGAGAAGCTCTCCTATTGCTGCTGTACATGACAACAAGCCCTTCAGAATATCTTGCCTGTGCTCCTTTCATTTATGTTTACATTATGATCAACTACCGAGAACCTGCAAAGAGGCCTGGTAGTTAATGCTGGGAATTTAGATTCAGAATAAATGGGCAATAAAAAACAGGGTCTGAAAGTAACATCAGCTGAAAAGTTAAAGGAAGGGATGGTGATTATGTTGTTCTGTAATAATTATTTAGCACCGGATGTGAAAGGAAGAGAAAGAAGAGAGGCTCCTACTGGCCACTTCAAAAGGTATACTTGAAGAGCTGCTTAGTCAAGACCCTTGACTAACATATTTTTAAACGGGACAGTACTATGAACTCATTACTACAGGAGCTTGTAGCAGTAGTGGGAGGGAAAATATAGGATTTTTCAAACAAGATCAGTCTAGTGATATACAAAGACCTGCAACTATGGCCATTATCTAATGCTTCAGAGAAGGGCAACCTATCTATTTCTAGAAATATCACACACGTTCACTCTCTCTTGCTTCTGCAGTGGCTGGCATTATAAGTGCTCACTGATCATTCTCCCCACCCTCCCTCTCTTATTTACTCTGCATTTTTCTGTAGGAATACTAACAAAGGCTCTACAATACACTTGCCAAACAGTGCAAGTCCACAAGAGTAATAATCCTTCCTGACCTCTTATTAATTACATTTTATGCTTCATGACCAAAACCAATTAAATCTTAACATATATGCCTACACACTGTTATTGGTCAAAATTACCTGTCGCCCTTTAAAAATCCAGTCACAGAACTTAACTTTATGCCAGATGTGTCAAATATATGATGTGCATGATGTATTTTTGTGGTCTACATGGCAGTTTCAGAATCTCAGCTTTCATTTTAAGAAGTTCCTAATTTTTATGGGGTTGTCTAGATTAGCTATCACATGCTAGCTAACCCCAAACCAAGCATGACTTTTCCCCCTCAATCTGGCTGGTCAAGGTTGATTCTTCCTAAGAGACTGAGTTAAGCCAAAACAATATGAACAATGGTTACACCAGTTTAAGTGCATCTACATTGCATTTTTCAATCAATCTAGTTAAACTGGTACATTTTTCTAGTATAGAGAAGGTCCAAACAGGGAAGAGGAAGAGAAACAAAGGGCAGAAATAGGTGCAAGCCCAATGGTTAGAATATTTTCCAACTGATAGTGAACACAACAATGGAGGTACTAAACTAATCGTAAATAATTAAGTAACAAATTCTGTTACTAAAAGTCCTAGTTGCACACATACTGTGGCACGAACCTCCCATTGTTATCAGTGGGAGGTCTGCTGTAGACTGAAAAAAGAAGATAGTGTTAATTTATTACCTAGGCCCTGGCCTATAATTAAAGATGGAATTCAGTGCTCTCCATCAAATCTGTCACCCCTGCTCAATGCAATAGAAGATTTAAGAAGCATATATAGGAGAGAAGAAAAGATCTGAGTGAGAACTATACAGATGCAAAATATGAATCTCCTAAAATACAAATAAACTTGGATTAAGCTACTTTTAAAAAAAAGCTATTTAAAAAAAACCACATGTGAGTGGAGGGCATAGAGGAATATAAACAACAGGCTAAAGTATACTCGTTAAACTGTGTTGTTTCTATCCTGACAAGAGAACAATCCCAAACCATAATTGCATTTAAAAACCATCAAAACAAATCAGTGTCCGTAATGGCATTTAGACACCCGGACCGTTATGGAGAAGGGGAGTTATGACCAGGGTGTACAACTAGAACTAAGATTAAGGTTAAATGCTCACAACAGCCCAAGAAAAAAACGCCGCCGCCACCATACACCCACCCCATACCCCAGTGTGAGAGGCCCAGGAACTCGCAGATCAGACCCCACAACCCAGCCACAGGGGCCCCGGATCCTGCAAAACAGAACCGCCCCCACCCCGCCAGGGACCCTCAGGCCAGAGCCGCCGCCCTCCCCCGGGTGCCAGGCGCCGGCAGGGCCCGGTCCCAGGTGCCAGCGGCCCGAGAGCCCCGGGACAGGTGCACTTACTCCTCTGTCCTCTTCGGAGAGGAAATCTGGGCCGTCGTCCGAGCCTTCCTGCTCCGGGGGGGGAGACAAAGCGCACAGGTTAGTGACCCGACCACACGCCCCTCCCGCCCGACTCCCAGCGGCGCCCAGACACCCACCATCATGGCTGCTCCCAGCGCTCCCTCCCTCCGCAAGCGCAGGCCCAGCCCGCCAGGCAGCCCGGAGCCGAGGGGAGGGCCGGACGGAGCTAAAGCGGGAGGCGGAGCCAGTGCGCTCCTCGGCCGGCCCCTCCGTCACGCTGCAAAGGGGGGACGGACCCGGCGCTCCCGTGGAGAGGAGCGGGGCGCTGAGAGCCTCCTTGGGGTATGGATCTGGGGCGTGGCTGGGTCTGGGCAGGATCTGGGTCTAGGGAGCGCTGAGGCGAGGCTAAGGCCTCCATAGCCAGATAGGCGGCACGCCTGAACGCTGCATCCTTACTGCTTACCATCGCTGTAAAAATGTACATCTTAGTTCCAGTCTGGGTTTGGCTAACTTTAACTGTGGATCATATTCTACCTTTCTCTGCGGGACTGACAAGCTTATTATTAAATATTTGTTCCACTTACTGACTATAAGCAAGTCACCACTAGCCTTCTCTTTGTTAAACTGAATAGATTAAGATCCTTGAGACTGTCACCATAAAGCGGGTTTTCTAATCCTTTACTTTGGCTCTTCTTTGAACCCTCTCCAATTTAGCAACGTCCTTCTTGAATACTGGGCACCAGAATTGAACAGAGTATTTCAGCACCAATGCCAAATATAGAGGTAAAATAAACTTTCTGTTTTTTACTTGAGATACCCCTTTTTATGTATCCCAGGATTGCATTAGGTGTTTTGGACACAGCATCACAATGGGAAATCTATTCAGCTGATAATGTACCACAACCCCCAAATCTTTTTCAGAGTCACTGCTTCCTAGGATAGCATCCCCCATCCTGTAAATATGGCCTACATTCTTTGTTCTTCAGGTCAGGTTCTCACTCCACCCCAAGTCTTCTTTTCTCAAGATTAAACAAACTGGGCATGTTTAACCTTTCCTCATAGGTCAAGTTTTTTAAACATTTAATCATTTTTGTCCCTCTGGACTCTCTCCAATTTGCCAACATTTTTTTCAAAAGTATGGCACCCGGAATTGGACACAGTACTTCATCTGAGCCCACACCAGTGCCAAGTAGCGTGGGACAATTATCTAGAATGTCTTGCATACAACACTGGACTTAGTACACTGCAGAATGATAAAACCTTTTTCACAGCTGCATCAGATTGTTGACATATTCAAATAGTATATGAGCAAGTATTTAAAGACTGAGTCATAATACTATGCACAAAAGGCAGAGTTAAGGTGGCTCAGAGAACTTCAACTGGCATTTCCTGACTTTTGAGGGCTTAAATGTGTAATCTTAACTTTCTGTTCTGTTCAGGTTCATATACTGTGCTCAGCGCTATGTAGGGTGACCAGATGTCCTGATTTTATAGGGACAGTCCCAATATTTGGGGTTTTGGCTTACATAGGTGCCTATTACCCCACCCCACCCCCTGTCTGGGCACCCTAGCACTGTGGTACCTGAGGTAACAGAGGCCTGATTTTCTGAAGTGCTGAGCACTTGCTACCCCTACTGAAGTCAATAGCAGCTATGAGTAGTTTTTATTAATAGAATATCTGAGTTTTTAAAAGAATAAAGAAATTATATAAACTCAAACTGTTGCCTAGCACTTGCAGAGCATCCTGTTTTTTGTAAGGTTCATACACAATGGGGAAGTCTTACATGACATGAACATATCTGCACCAAGTGCATCAACTTTTTATATAATTTCCTACATTTCTTCAAATGAAAAATGAAGAAACAAAGACATTTATCTATGTGTTGGACAGTACCAGAATGTTTTGTACTGTGCAAAATGTGAAACATGAGACAAGAATCCTTGCCTAAATCCATGCAATATCAGATGGAAAGAGGCAGTACTGCAAGGAAATACTGCCTCCTTCCCTGGCACCTTCACTCAGTGAGGGAAAGGAGCTAGACTGACTATGTATTTTCCCTTGCCCTGTTGACCGGCAGAAGACTGCAATGGACAACTTCCACCCAGGGTGCTAATGTTTAACCAAAAACTCCCACCCACAGGTGCTGGCTTCCTCCAGGGCCTGGGAGTGCTCAAGCGCCCGCTCTGCCCCCAGCCCCTGCCCCTGCCCCTGCCCCAACCCCCCACCCCACCCTGCCTTTTCCCACCTTTCTATTGATATCTTACATGACACCTTTTAGATACAAATTATGTTAGTGAGTTGGGGTACACGGACCTGGTAAGGCCAGCTGAAACTCACTACCAGCTACCGATAAGCCCCTTTCCCTCTTGCATTGGAATGCTGTAGGGTCATACCTACCCCTCAGCCCCCACATTATTTCTGCCCCCCCCCCCCCAACATACATTCTCCCTTTGCTCCTCAGTGCACCGATGCGCTTCACTCCACTCCAAGGCATGGGTGACAGCTGCAGAGTTCTCCCCCTTTCCATGTCTGGTGTTCCAAGATGGATGAGGGAGGAGCAGAGAGCAGCCTGACCCATTTTTCAGAAGAAAGGAGGGAGGGAGCAGAACTGCCAGCCTGCCAGGCTCTTTCTGTTCCCTCTACCCACCCTTGTGAAAATGGCATCAGCTCCTTCCTTTCCTCCCCTCCCTCCCCTCCCCAAAAACTCCTGCCAGGAGAGCTCTGTCTGCATCCTGCAACAGTTCTGATTGGCTGCTCTTCCCCAGAAGGTGAGGAAATGCAACAAGCAGCAGCCTGTCCATTAGCCTGCCCCTGCCGTGTTACACTTGTGCTGGGTGTTGGACATTATAGGTATGGTCACCATATTTCCTTAAACTAAAAATGGAACACTGGGTAAGGGATGGTCAGTGCTCTGGGGAGGTTACTTACAGTACACAAAAAAAGATAAGGTAGTTTCAGATATTTTATATACAATTTATCCGGCATGTGGGAATCGGGGGGAGGGGGGGGTGCTGGTTAGTCAAATATTCTGGTTTACTAAGAGTTATGCTTACCAATGGAATACCAATTTTCAAATAATTAGAATATAATAAAATGAATAAAGTATAAAATAGTATAGAGGTACTCACTAATCCAGTAGTAGTAGTGCACTGCAGAGTGGTTGGTTTCTTGAAGCACTTAGGTGTATACAGGTAAAGTTTTCTATACAGTAGGTTATCTTATGACACTACATATCACTATGGGCAGCGCATGACATACACCCAGATCACTAAAAATACACTTAACAATAAAACTATACTGAACATAAATTTAATCTTTCTTTGATGATTCAGAAGGCACTTCACAATCTTGCAGTGCCTTGGGGTCATCATTATCAACATCAATTATAATTGTAGATGTAGAGGTGTAGGAGATTGGGCTGAATCTGTACTGACCCTATGACACACCCTGGAAGCTGCTTTTTTGAATAAATCCCTGATATCAGCTTGCTTAATTGTCTTCTGCCTCTTTTGCATAAAAGTAGAGTGCAGAACATGCAATTGCATAACCTCCTGGCTGCTTTTCTGCAAATTTAATTATTGAATCAAAAACTGAAGAAGCCTTTCCCCAAGTTCTTTTGTCCTCTTCACTAAAATCTTCTTCACTATCTCTATCAGTGTCCTTTGACTTTTCAGGATTTAAAACATTCTCTATTATTTCTGTATCAGTAACAGTATGTATCACTTCAACCTCCTTGTCAGCCTCAATCCATTCTTATATCTCATTTTCATGACGTTTGTTGATAGGGTGTGAAGAAGGAGTATCCTTCACCATTTCAAGAATTTGTGCTAATGTATTTTTTCTAACTCTTACTTTAAAGCCTTCAAATTCCTACTAATCAGAAGACACTTCTGTAAATATAAATATAACACCAGGCCACAATTTTCTCCAAGCTCTCCTTTAATATTTCACATATAACAGAATTCCAGGCACAAGCAACATTAAAAATTGCATCTTTTATGTTATGAGATTGAAAGTCCTGTATCTTGCCTTCATGATTGATAAACTCTCTCAGGAAATCTCTTCTGTAATAAGCAACAGAGGGTAATAACATACTGTAATAACATTTCATATTCTGGATAATGCCCTGGTCCATAGGTTGAATCAATGAAGTAACATTGGCAGGCAGGAAGATGGTAAAAATATTATCGGACATTAACTGTGTTTCATGAGGGTGAGCTCTACAATTGTCTAGCAGTAGTATAGCTTTGCTATCTTCAGGTAAGCCTATTTTTCTAAAATGTTCTTTCACTCTATGATGAAACCAATCATAAAAAAATTATTTGTCCATCCATGAATTACCTTGCGCTTTGTAAACAGGCAAATGTGCAACACCTTTGAAAGCTCTAAAACCATTATATTTTCAAATCACCAAAAGTTTTATTTTATGCGAGCCTGCGGCATTAGCACACGTAAGAACAGTTAGTCTGTCTTTATTCTGCTTAAAACCAGCAGCACTAGATTCACGTGCATCTGCTAGGATAGAATTTGGCAAGCATCACCAAAATAGGCCAGTTTCATCAGCATTATAAATTTGTTCAGAGGGTAGATCATGTTCAGCAATTAAATTTCTAAAAAATCCACAAGATTTTTCTGCAGCTTCATGGTCAGCCGATTTATGTTCACCAGATAAAGGTAGCTTTCTAATGCCATGACAAAGTTCAATACATGAAAGCCATCCGTCAGAAAATGCACATGGTTCAGACAATTGCATTTGCTTATAAAAATCTTTTGCCTTTTCAACGAGCATTGGGCCAGAGATAAGGGCACCCTCCGATCGCTTCAATGAAAACCATTAATATAAAACACTGTCTAGCTGCTCTAATTTAGGCATACGCAGAGAACAGCGTTGTTCAACAGCTTTATTTGACTCATAACTAGCAAAAAATTTGAGCAATTTTCCTTTCTGAGCCTTGATGTCGTATATCATGGATGAGCCAACATTGTACTCTTGCATCAAAACATTCCTATTCTCGCTCTCTTCAAGTTGTGTACAAATATCTATTTTCTGTTTTAATGTCAATACAACTCTCTTATGCATCTCTCCTTTGCTTTTTGTTGGTATTTTGGATGCTATAATGGTAAGGTGGCGTTGATACTTTACGATAAACACAGGACAATACACTGAGTAATAACCGGACCGATCACAATGGCAGATACAAAGAGAAAGAACAGCATTCAGTTCTTCTCGGCTAACTCAAGCATAGTCCGACTGCTTTCGGAAATACTGAGGTCCCGAATAGCTTCGGCATCGATTCCAGTTAGCTTCACCATCGGTCCTGGTTACTAGATTGAAGATTAGGGTTGCCAACTTTCTAATAGCACAAAACCAAACATCCTTGCTCCACCCATGCCCCGCCCCTTCTCTGAGGCCACACCCGTGCCCTGCCCCTTTTCCGAGACCCTGCCCCCTGCTCACTCCATCCCCCCTCCTTCTGTTGCTCACTCTCCACCACCCTCACTCACTCGCTCATTTTCACCGGGCCGTGGCAGGAGGTTGGAATGTGAGAGTTTGTGAGGGCTTTGGCTGGGGGTGTGGGCTCTGGGGTGGTGCCAGGAATGAGGGGTTTGGGTACAGGAGGGGCTCCAGGCTGGGGTGTGGGACCAAGGGGTTCGGCATGTGGGAGGTGGCTCCAGGCTGAGGCAGAGGAATGGGGTGTGGAAGGGGGTATGGGCTCTGGGATGGGGCTAGAAATGAGGGGTTCAGGGTGCGTGAGGTGGATCCAGGCTGGGACAGGGAGTTGGGTGCAGGAGGGGCTGAGGGTTCTGGCTGGGGGATGCGGGCTCTGGGGTGGGGCCAGGGATGAGAAGTTTGGGGTGCAGGAGGGAGCTCCAAGCAGGGGCCGAGGGGTTCTGAGTTTGGGAGGGTGTACGGGGCGTGGACTCTGGGAGGGAGTTTGGGTGTGGGAGAGGGCTTGGGGCAGGGGTTTGGGGCAAAGGAGGGGTTTCAGGGTGCCAGATCCAGGCGGCTTTGGGATGGGGCTGGAGCGGAGGGGTTCAGAGTGTTGGAGGAGGCTCCAGGCTGAGGCAGGGGGATGGGGTGTGGGAGGGGATACGGGCTCCGGGCTGGGGGTGTGGGCTCCAGGGTGGGACCAGAAATGAGGGGTTCAGGGTGCAGGAGGTGGATCCGGGCTGGGACAGGGGGTTGGGTGCAGGAGGGGCTGAGGGCTCTGGAGTGGGGCCAGGGATGAGAGATTTGAGGTGAAGGAGGGGGCTCCAAGCAGGGACTGAGGGGTTCCAAGTGTGGGAAGGGGTATGGGGCATGTACTCTGGGAGGGAGTTTGGGTGTGGGAGGGGACTTGGGGCAGGGGTTTGGGGCACAGGAGGGGTTTCAGGGTGCCAGATCCAGGCGGCGCTCACCTCAGGTGGCTCCCCGCAAACAGCGACATGTCCCTGCTGCTCCTAGGCGGAGGCATGGCTAGATGGCTCTGCGCACTATCTCCGCCCACAGGGGCTGCCCCCGCAGTTCCCATTGGCCTCAGTTCCCAGCCAGAGTCAGCGCTCGGGGCAGGGCGAGGGCAGCGCACAGAGCCCCCATGGCCGTTCCTCCACCTAGGAGCAGCAGGGACATGTCACCGCTTCCAGGAAGAATCACGGAGCAAGATAGAGAGCCTGCTGGCCCCACGCTAACCGGACTATAAACTGGACTTTCAATGAAGATCAGAAATGCTGGTTTGTAGAGCTTTCTGGTTGGTAAAGTACCGGATAACACAGCTTTTACTGTATGTTCATATATTTTATAGTTTCATATATTTTACTGACTATTCAGTAGTTACTGGCATTGTTCCTTGTCTTGCTGCTCTCTTCAGGGTGCGAAGTCTTGCAGGGCTGACCCCCCGGAATGTTTCTTTACGCCCCCTAGGTGCGTACACCCCATAGTTTGAAAACCTCTGGCTTATGGTGTTGAGATAAGTCATCTCTTAATTGATCCATATACTTTTATTTATTTATTTTTTGCTGTATCCTGGATGGTCTGAACAATAAAAATAGTTTTATTACAAGTAGAATAGTCTATTTAGAATAGTCTATTCTGAATAGCATTCAAGTCATCAGTTGGCAACTACAAACAGGACAAAAGCCCAGTTTTCCCCAAAAAAGTTGTGATGTCTGGGACAGAGCTTAAAAAGAGGACTGTCTCAGCACAAACGGGACATAAGGTCACCCTTATTATAGGAAGGAAGCCCAGCAGTGGCAAGCTGGCCGGAGCAGCAACTATGAGGAGCTAGAGGGGAGCACCAGGCAGCCAGAGGCTTGTGGAAGATCCAGAGAGGATGGTCTGGGATTAGCTGTTTGGGATAAAGTAGGGAAGAACCCTGGGTGGTGGGTATAATAAGCCAGGGAAGACTTAGCCTACCCTGGTGCTGCTTCCCACCCGCCACCGGGCACCTGGGCCACAGTAGCCCTGCCCCGCTCTTTCCCCAAAGCCCCCACCGCCTGCTGCTTCTGCTGCCTGTCCACCATGTGTCCTCCACTCCACTCCACTTCCAGAGGTCCCCACTGCTCGCAGCGTCCCTCCTCCTCGGGGACGGGGAAGTGAGGAGGGACATGGAGAGTCAGTGGTGGGTAGGGGAGTGAGGAGGCTCAGCCTGGCACTGGCAGTGGGGACCAGCAGCTTGGCCATGGGAGGAGGCTGGTGACGCGGGGGGGGGGGGGGGGGGGTAGCCCAAAGGCTTGGCCTGGTGTGGCTGGGGCGAGCAGGCCAGGGCTTTCCTGGTCAGGGCTTCTCCTGTTGGGTGGGGTTCGGGGCTCCGGCATGTAGGGGGCAGGGCCAGCAAGCTAGCCTCCCCAAAGCGGGGGTTCACCCACCGCCCATGGGAAGAACCCAAAGTGTTGACTGGATTTTATACTTAGCTAGAGGACCAGTTTCAGGAACATCTCCCCCCTCCCGTGTCTATCATCCGAAGGAAAACTGACAACGGATAGGGTACAAAACAAGCAGGGCCGGCTCTAGGCACCAGCAAACCAAGCACATGCTTGGGGTGGCACAATTTCAGAGCCGGCCCTGAAAACAAGAACAGGTTTATTGGACAGACAACAGTTAACAAGGGTAAGAATAACTCAGGTAAGTAAAAGGTAGGTAACTATAAGGACTCCCAAACTATAACCGAGAAAACAAGGGAACCAAATACAAAGGGCATGGGCTGTGACAAAAAGGGCTTAGCTCCCTTCCCAAGGTTGACCCCAGGTAGGTTAGATGGAGGACAAATGAGTCTCTACCGTATCCTGCAGCTTTTTCCCTGACACTGGCACAGCAGGACTGGCTCCGGACCCAATCCAGATGGTAAGGCAGGTGGAAGGCAGGGCCTCTGTCACAGGCTGATGAAAGCTCTGTCTTGTTCTTCTTGCCTGCATTGTCGTGGGTGGATGTCTGAGACAGGATTAGAAGGGCAGATGACGGTTCATTCTCGCGTGCAGGTAAGAAACCCTCGCTACAACCCTATACATGGTACTAATATCCACCCTTCAGGGTAAGGAGTACCACACTGCAACACTCTGCCTCTCAGATGGGCAGCAGCAGCACACTCTGCCTCCAGGATGGGCAGCCCCGTATGACAGACATGCTGACCCTTTTATAACGTACGGTTGCTGGGCAGATTACAGATCAGGTGATCTACCCAATTTCCCACCTTGGGGCAAAAAGGGCGCCTAAGGTGTAACAGGGGCTGAAGAAAAAGGGCAACCAGTATGGATTCCCTGTTGTTAAAGAGATCCAAGATGGTGTAAGGGAGATAACAGTAAAATAAAATTTTTCTCCCTACAAAAGGAGCCTGGGGGGTGGGGCAGAAGGGAGTGATGAAAAAGAACCTATGAAGGGTGAAAGCTGAGCCCACAGGGTGGGCAGAAGAGTACTTGAAATTACAGCAGAGACAACAGACCCTTCAGGAAGGACAAGCTGGGCCCAATTTGAGACTGGGGCAAAAACTTTCTGTTTTGTTGTTTTGGACTTAGATTCCACAAAAAGCGCAAGTCAATATGGTTGCCAATTTTGGTTGGATGTATTCCTGGAGGTTTCATCACAAGACAATCTTTAATTAAAGATTCATCTTTAATTCCTGGAGCCTCCAGGACAATCTGGAGGGTTGGCAACCCGAAATAAGTCAGCAAAGCAGCCCAGATGGCATTGGTGATTGGGTGGATTCACAGAAGACTGAGGGAAAACTGAGGCAAACTGCTGCAACAGCCCACTATGTCAAGAGCGGAAGCTCTGGGACAATAAGTTATAAGTGATAAGATTGTGAGAGTTGGCAATATGTAGTGTGGTGAACTTGCTGGAAGTGAATCAGCTATTTCTCTTTTCCATCTGCTCAGGAGGAAGATGGGTGGCCAGCAAGGGAAGATCTCATGCTATTTAGAAGGACAGTTAGGAGGAGTTGGTCATAAAGGCAGAATATCTGGCACCTGGGTGGTGTGTTGTGCTGAATCCAGTTCGAGGACTGGGATCCATCAGGTGTTAGGACCCATACAGCTTTAGAAGCTGAAGCACCTACAGCATTTGTCTCAGCTGTGGTATAATCTGGCACGCCACCCAAAGGCAAAAATTGGTGGGTGCTCTGCACCCACCGGCAGCCAAGCTCCCTGCCCCAGCTCACCTCACCTCCGCCTCCTCCCCTGAGCACACCGCATCCCTGCTTCTCCCCCCAGCGCTTGCCACCGCCAAACAGCTGTTTTGCAGCATAACAAGCTTCGGGAGGGAGGGGTGAGGAACAGAAACACAGCATGCTCAGGGGATAGGGTGACCAGATGTCCCGATTTTATAGGGACAGTCCTGATTTTGGGGTCTTTTTTTTAATATAGGCTCCTATTACCCCCAACCTCCTGTCCCGATTTTTCACACTTGCTGTCTGGTCACCCTATCAGGGGAGGAGCCGGGGAAGAGGTGGGACTGGGGCGGGGATTTGAGGTAGGAGTCCAGTAGGGGCAGGGAGGAGGCGGAGTAGGGGCAGGGACTTTGGGGAAGGGGCGGGAATGGGGGAGGGGCGGGAAGGGGCGGGGCAGGAGTGGAGTCAGGTTGAGGCTGGGGCCTGGGCGGATCGAGCACCCACCGGCATCAGGAGAAGTTGGCGCCTATGACACCACCCGAGGACTATTTCAAGACAAGGGTTAGCGTAACATAGCACATCAGTGACCCCTTGAGGGGCAGATATTTACATAAAACACCAGAGCTAGAATTTAACCCAGGTCTCCAGGATTGCAGTTCAAAGAACTACCATTATGTTA
The DNA here is from genome assembly GCF_011386835.1 of Chrysemys picta bellii. Lineage (NCBI taxonomy): Eukaryota > Metazoa > Chordata > Testudines > Emydidae > Chrysemys > Chrysemys picta. Next base: position 108,904,384 of record NC_088794.1, read on the forward strand.
CCCCTTCTTTTTCAGTTTCATATCACTGACTGTAGTGGCTAGAACTTCCACTGATCATTCAGAACAGTTCTGCAATTAAGCAAGTTGGTCTTGCAGCATCTCTGATTTGTGCTCCTTATTGCTATGCACTGAGCATGGATCAATACATGCACAACATCAATACATACATGCGAAACTGCATGATACTGTTCAGCTACTAGGTTCTGCCTTTGGTAACAGAGTACAACCTCACTGTAACAAATCCCTGGGGATTCAAGCCATTTGTTCGTTATAGTCAGGGGTTGGTTATAGTGAAAGATCCCTGCCAGGGGTGGGGCAACATACACCTCAAACTCTGCAGTGGGAACTGAGAGCTCCTCTGGCCCCACAGAGATGCGGGGGGGGGGGGGCGCTGATAGCTTCTCTGGCCCTGGGGCAGCAGGAGGGAATGACATAAAGGAACATGTTTTCACCAGAGAATTCAGGAATCAAAGGAAAATGTTGAATCTTTTGTAAAAGTTTTTCATGCATAGGCTGAAAACACTAAAATATCAGAGATAGGCTGGTTGTTGGTTTAACAGACAAAAGCCTCTAACAGCAGTTAAGATAAATCTGCCCACAGCTACACAGATAGCAAATCAGTCTGAACTAGTCAAACATCACAACAAAAGGGAGGAGCAACTTGAAAAACCTGAAACTAGTGTAGAAACAGTAAACCAACACAGCATGAGTGCTAAAAATCATTATCATAAAAGCCTCGAGGATATGAAGAAATTCCAGGCAAACTACAAAGTCTATCAGAATAAATGCACAAGATTAGGAAAAATTCATATCCCACCAAATGTATGTTTAGCCAAACAGACCAGGTATAATAAATGCACAAAATATGGACATTTTGCAGCTGTTTGGCATACCAAGGCAGTCAAGGAGTTGACTAATATTACAGACAATCAAGAGCCATTGTTCCTGGGATCTATCACATGTGATTACACAGTCTACTTGGAGAGTGAAACTGAATATTCATGGAGTCAGCAAGAGGAAACAGGACAAATACCTCCTTTTGGGAAAAAAGATGGGACAGCTGGGACAGCGCTTTAAAAAGGAACTGTCCCGGCCAAAACGGGACGTATGGTCACCCTATGGATAATAATTACCCATCTTTGCTTTGAGATCTTCAGATGAAAGTATTATATTAATGCACATTATTCTTGAATTTAGAAGATTATCTCCTTCAGTGTCACTACTCTCTGCCAATGGTTCCCCTCAAGTTGGAGTAAGCAAGAAAGCCATTATTACATTTAATTGACATTAGACAGGCATTTCTGCTCCCTCTGCCCCTGCTTCTCTCTGACATGCAAGGGACCTCATTATCAAAATGGCATATTGGCAGAGGCAGGGATGGTGGAAGGACTTATGAGGGACTGTCCTGGTGGTATATAAGAAACCTCACCTGGCTCAGAGACATCATCAGGAGAGTTCCAGAGGATGGCTCCTCTGAGAAGTGGAGCTCAAGGGGTTCCAGACAGTGGAAACCCACAGCAGATGCAGCTTTTGAAGTGGAATTGGCATGCTGCATCTGCAATCAAATCCCAAAAGTACAGATGTCCAGCAGGAACAGTTATGGGCCCCTTCCCAGCCCTGCAGAAGGTTAGCAACCCCACAGACACATTCCAAAAGGAAGCAGCACAAAGCAAGCATAGATAAGCTCTGGTGATGGGAACCAGCACTGCAGGTAGCCATGGGGCAGAGCCATTCTCTAGGTGGGAAGAGAGGGACCCAAGTGAGAGTTGCCTTCCTTCCTTCTGTATTGATAAGATGCATAATTGATAAGGACAATCCCAGGTTTTCAAACCCTGTCGTGAGGAAATATTGCCCAGGGCATTGGCCTTCCCCCACTTCTGCTCTTTTAATAACCAGCTGATTCTCACTGCTTTGTTTTAAAAAGCTCTATCGGCAGCTGCAGGGGGAATGGTGGCAGAGTGCTGATGACAGAGAAGTAGTTCACTTCAACTGAACATGGCAGAATAGCCCTACTGCAGTGTTTCCCAGACTTGGGATGCTGCTTGTCCAGGGAAAGCCCCTGGCGGGCCGGGCCGGTTTGTTTACCTGCCGCGTCCGCAGGTTCGGCCGATCGTGGCTCCCACTGGCCGCGGTTCGCTGCTACAGGTCAATGGGAGATGCTGGAAGCGGCGGCCAGTATGTCCCACGGCCTGCGCCGCTTCCAGCAGCTCCCTGGAGCAGCAAACCGCGGCCAGTGGGAGCTGTGATCGGCCGAACCTGTGGACACGGCAGACAGGGCCGGCTCCAGGCACCAGCCGAGCAAGCTGGTGCTTGGGGCGGCAGATTGAACGAGGCGACATTCCGCCCAATCCTAGGGCGGCATGGCCGCTCTTTTTTTGTTCCGCTCTGGCGGGCCTGTAGGGGGCGGCGGTGCGGAGGATGGGAGCGCACTGCAGCAAGCCCGGCAGGGCAGTCCTCGTCCTTCCCTCCCCGCCGACCAGAGTGGAGCCCTTCCGGCAGGTGGCAGGCGGCGGGCGGCACGGTGGGAGGGGCCGCATGGCAGCGCCCCGCTGTAGCCCTGGCCGCCCCCCTTCTCTCTCGCTCCCCCCCCCCCCCCCCCGGCTGCCCCTGCACCCGCGCACAGATCACAATTTTTTGTTTTTTGTTTTTTTTGCTTTGCCGTTCTGGCCGCCCCGTTTTTTTGTTTTGTTTTGTTTTTGCTTGGGGTGGCCAAAAAGTCAGAGCCGGCCCTGGCGGCAGGTAAACAAACCGGCCCGGCCCACCAGGGGCTTTCCCTACACAAGTATCTTCCCAAGTTTGGGAAACACTGTCCTAATTAAATGGATTAAGTACACCTCTACCCTGATATAATGCTGTCCTCGGGAGCCAAAAAATCTTACTGCGTTATAGGTGAAACTGCGTTATATCGAACTTGCTTTGATCCACCAGAGTGCGCAGCCCCGCCCCCCTGGAGCGCTGCTTTACTGCGTTATATCCGAATTAATCTTATATTGGGTCGCATTATATCAGAGTAGAGGTATATCTATTGAGGAGCTAGAAAGCAAGTAATGGTGAGGGAGCAAAGGAAATGTATATTTGTTAGGAAAGAATTTCTCATTATAGTGAGGAAAAAGGGAATTTAATTCTAGCAAATCCTGTAAGGCAACACTTTGGGCAATGCTGGGGGAATAGAATGCATATTGTAGCTCTACAGGGGTCTACTCCAAGGTGTTCCGAACTGGGGTGATATTCATGCCAATTTCAGTGATATTTGTGATGGGTTGGATCACAGAAACCCCCTTGGGAGCTGCCACCCGATGTGCAAAGACTGCCCCTGCTCCTGTTTTCCCTGCCAGCTCAGGACTCCAGCACCCTGTCTTGATGAGCCAGACACTCCCATCTGCTCCAACAAAGACCCAGGGTCTGAATTACTTGCCCCAAAGCTGCAGGTTTATCTGAAAACAGCTCACAGAAGTGTGCTTGTCTTTAGCACTCAGATGCCCAACTCCCAATGGGGTCTAAACCCAAATAAATCCGTTTTACCCTGTATAAAGCTTATACAGGGTAAACTCAAATTGTTCACCCTCTATAACACTGATAGAGAGATATGCACAGTTGTTTGCTCCCCCAGGTATTAATACATACTCTGAGTTAATTACTAAGTAAAACGTGATTTTATTAAATACAGAAAGTAGGATTTAAGTGGTTCCAAGTAGTAACAGAACAAAGTAAGCCACCAAACAAAATAAAATAAAATGCACAAATCTATGTCTTATCAAACTAAATACAGATAATTTCACCCTTAGAGATGCTTCAGTAAGTTCCACCCCTTTATATATCTTTTGCATCTTTGTCCCTCTCGGTTCCCCTCCTCCTCCACTGGAAAAGCACCAGGTTAAAGATGGGTTTCAGAGTAGCAGCCGTGTTAGTCTGTAGCCACAAAAAGAACAGGAGTACTTGTGGCACCTTAGACACTAACAAATTTATTTGAGTATAAGCTTTCGTGGGCTACAGCCCACTTCTTCGGATGCATAGAATGGAACATATATTGAGGAGATATATATACACATACAGAGATCATGAAAAGGTGGGAGTTGTCGTACCAACCCTGAGAGGCCAATTAAGTAAGAGAAAAAAACTTTTGAAGTGATAATCAAGATAGCCCAGTACAGACAGTTTGATAAGAAGTGTGAGAATACTTACAAGGGGAGATAGATTCAATGTTTGTAATGGCTCAGCCATTCCCAGTCTCTATTCAAACCTAAGTTGATTGTATCTAGTTTGCATATCAATTCAAGTTCAGCAGTTTCTCGTTGGAGTCTGTTTTTGAAGCTTTTCTGTTGCAAAATTGCCACCCTCGTGTCTGTTATTGGGTGACCAGACAGGTTAAAATGTTCTCCTACTGGTTTTTGAATGTTATGATTCCTGATGTCAGATTTGTGTCCATTTATTCTTTTGCATAGAGACTGTCTGGTTTGGCCAATGTACGTGGCAGAGGGGCATTGCTGGCACATGATGGCATATATCACATTAGTAGATGTGCAGGTGAACGAGCCCCTGATGGCGTGGCTGATGTGATTAGGTCCTATGATGATGTCACTTGAATAGATATGTGGACAGAGTTGGCATCGGGCTTTGTTGCAAAGATAGGTTCCTGGGTCAGTGTTTTTGTTCAATGGTGTGTGGTTGCTGATGAGTATTTGCTTCAGGTTGGGGGGTTGTCTGTAAGCGAGGACAGGTCTGTCTCCCAAGACAGATGGATTCCAGTTCAGGTGACATGATCACATGTCACTGCAAGAGTTCATTACCCACTTGCCAGCACACACATATACAGGAAGATTCACAGGTAAAACACAGCCATCTGCAGACAATGGTCCTGGTTAATGGGTGTTATCAAGATTCCAAACCACCGTTAATGGCCCACACTTTGCATAATTACAATAGGCCCTCAGAGTTATATTTTATATTTCTAGTTTTAGTTACAAGAGTGGTACATTTATACAAATAGGATGATCACACTCAGTAGATTATAAACTTTGTAATCATACCTTACAAGAGACCTTTTGCATGAAGCATATTCCAGTTACATTATATTCACTTATTATCATGTTTTTATAAAGCCATATAGACTTCACAACGTCACAATATTAATTAGCACAAGAAAGTTTTTATCATGGAGATACAGAAAATAAAAATTCTGGAAACTAAAAGGAGGGGGAAATGGAAATAGACAATGGATAGAAGAATGAAAAGAAAATACAGAGAGCAACAAAATTTAAAAATGGAAATAGGCAGAGGTTAAAAAGATTAATTAAAATAGGAAATGGCTCTGAAAAAGCACACAACTGTTCAACTGAATCAGGACTCATCCTGCTATGCACTAGCTAGAATCAGAAATCATCATGGCATTTACTAGCTAGTTTACCTAACTATATAATATTATCAGTGTTACCTCACCTTTCTGTCTCCTTTTCTGTATCGTACAGCGCTAAGTATAATGGGGATCCTGTCCTGACTAAAGTCTCAATGTTCTTGTGACAGAGTGCTGAATAGAGAACTGCTAGCTGACTCAACACTCAGATCACTTAAGTATTAATAAGTTCCCCCAGAAAAGGCTAATTACCTAATCAGATGGGGGAGGGGGGGCTGACGTGCTAAGGAACTAATTATCCTGTTAGCTGAAAGGGTAGTTAAAAAGCACTGGAAGGAGGTGCAAGAGGGAAAGGTTAACAGCTCAGAAGAAATAAGACCTCAGAGGGGTGAGCACTCTCCCTTCTTCTAGAGAAACGGCTGAGGACTAGGGAAAATTGTAGATAGAGATTCTGCATAGGATTGTGGGGATGGTTCAGTGGAGGTAATATAAATAAAACTCACAGAGGTGTTAACAAACAGAAAGCATCTAAGGTTGCTTGTGTGGGATGTCAAGACAGGAATGGAGTATTCCTGTTATGAGTGGGGGCTTGTCCAGAGTTATTTCCTTTATCTGTGGTGATGAATCTGAAGGAGGGAGCCTGTGGGAAGACTTAGTGGTCTGGGCAATAGAAGAGACCCTACAATGGTTGGTGAAACAACAGAAGGAGATGCAAATGACCTTGCAGATGTTCCAACAATTCCACTACCTGGCATACTAATCCCTACTATCTTGGCAAACTGAACAACAGAAAAACATGCAGAGGTTCATGTGAGAACAAGTGCAGGTGCAGCAATAATTACTCCAAAACGTGGAAAGTCGTGCCATGGGGCATGGCAGTTGAGCAAAGGGGGTTGGCTTTTGTAAGATGGGCTTTGCGGACAACCCTGATGCTTTTTTTTGTTCCATTTGTAAGGGGAGCTATTAGAGCTGGTTGGAACAGAGGACTGTAGGTCTTCCACTTAGCACCTTACTTGGTGGGGACGCTCAAATGGCTTACATGGCCCTGAGTGACAAATAGGTCCGGGACTATGCTATTCTTAAGACAGCCATACTAGACCAAGTGGGCCTGTCTACAGAGAAATACCTGCAGAGGTTTTGGGCTGCTTGATGGACTGAATCATTTGCCCAAAAGCTAACAGATTGGGCTACCTGCTGGTTAAAGCTGGTTACTCAACGTGTGGGCGAAATTAGGGACTCTGTTTTGAAATTATAATTTCTCCAAACCCTATCTGAGAACACTAAGTGTGGGTCAGGCAGCATCAACCAACAGCACTGGAAGTGGTGGTCAGACTCAGAGTTTGTGGAAGCAGACTTCCCCCAAAAGGGGGTGTCCATTTAAGGGACAAATCCAGGAAAGAAGGGTGGAACATTTACAGCGGTAAAAGCTGAAGAGAAAAGAAGGGAGGCGACAAAAGGAATTACTTGGGGGAATCTGGAAGTTGTATGTTACCAACATGGGCCTCAGGGACATATAAAAAGACTGCCACATATGGACTGGAGGTAGGTGGAGTTTTGTGGTTAGACTGTGACACTTAGGGAGTAGTGAAAAAGAAAAATGCCAGCTGTCAATGTAAAGGTGGGGAGGAGTTGGGAGAGAGGCATGCTGGACACTGCCTCAGGGTGTTTGTTGAAAAAAAATGGTAAAACCCCACTGGATTCTGCTAGAGGAGATGCTGAAGCTAGACTGCATCCATGGAGAAAGGAAACTCTGCCCAATGGTCAAGATACCCCAGAAGGTCCAGGGGCAGTTCAGGTGGAAGCAGGTTGGAGTAGTGTATAAGTTTTCCCATCTACTAGTGGAAGGGACAGACTGGAGCTCCCTTCCCATTTGGAAAGAGGGCAGGCATCTGGGGTCCACAGCAGGAGGAAACAGAGTCATTAGGGATGAAAGCTAAGTAGTGGAGCCAGAGAACCTTAGACAGCAGAACACAAGCCATGGGGGAAACAAGGAAATTGGAGATTCCCAAGGGGAAAGAGAAGTTGCAAAGCACACCTTTCGGGGGTGCCTGAATGTAGCAGATGGAGATGGGCTGACACAGGAATGCTAGCCACCAGACCAGGGAGATGAGGAACCTTGGGATAAATTGGTAGTACGAGGAAAACTGGAGACAATGGATAAAAAGGACCATGTGAGTGATAAGACATGCCCTGCCTCAAAATAAAGAGGATGAAGATGGGAAGATTAGGTCCCCAAGTTTCCCCTAGTGCAAAGACCAGCAGGCTAAACAGAATTGTGGGGACCACCCCTGCCCAGGAAAAGGGGGACTGAGACAAAAGGAGACCAACACCTCTTATAAGGAAGGTTGAGCGCAGGTCAAAAAAAAGAAGGCCATGTGGAAAGAGAACCCTTGCTCTTAAATGAGGGGTAGGGAGGTGTGTGATAGAGTGCTGAGAGCCAGTAGTTAACACTCTGATCACTTAAACATTAATTAGTTCCCCAATAAGAGGCCTGATGGAGGAGTGGAGTATTTATTTACCTAATCAGCCTCCACCAGTCTGATCAGGTAAGGAGCTAGTTATCCCATTAGCTGAGAGGGATGTTAAAAAACCCTGGAAGAACATGAAAGGGGGGAAAGACTAGCAGAGCCAAGAGGAAATAAGATCTCACTTCCCTGAGATCTTATTTCATCTCTTTCTCTCCTGAGAAAGGTCTGCACCATGGGATCTGATGGTGGTTTGGTGGCGGTACAGTAGAACCTCAGAGTTATGAACACCAGAGTTACAAACTGACCGGTCAACCACACATTCATTTGAAAAAGAAAGTATGCAAACAGGCAGCAGCAGAGACCAAAAAAAAAAAAACGAACAAAGTACAGTACTGTTAAACTACTTTAAAAAAGGGGGAAATTAATTTTTTTTTGACAAGGTAAGGAAACTATTTCTGTGTTTGTTTCATTTAAATGAAGATGGTTAAAAGCATTTTTCTTCTGCATGGTAAAGTTTCAAATCTGTATTAAGTCAATGCTCAGTTGTAAACTTTTGAAAGAAGAACTATAACGTTTTGTTCAGAGTTACGAACGTTTCAGAGTTACAAACATCCTCCATTCCTGAGGTGTTTGTAACTCTGAGATTCTAATAAAAATAAAATTCACTGAGGTGCTAAAACAGAAAGCATTCAAGGCTGTTTGTGTGAGATCTCAGGACAGGCATGGAGTGTGCCCTATTACAGAGCAATTGTAATATAATAACACTACCCAAGTTTAATCATTGTAGTGCAGACTTGGAAACATTCTCATGCAATGACCCTCAGTGTCAATAGATGGTGCTATTGATGTAATTTTTAATGGCACTTACTCAGGCAAAGGGAAAGGTCTCCAATTTAACTTTGCAGAGTCATACAGTACATTAAAATGAGGAGTGTCATACTCCCAGAAAGTTAGAAGCCACACAATTTAAGGAATGTTTAGGTTTTATCAGGAAAACAGTGAGAGATACTATAGAGCAGATGTCCACAGACTTGTAGAAGTTCCCATTCCTTGGAGTTATGCTATATAGTAAAACTTGAGATACTCAATGTGAAGACTTTGATATTTATGAATGCTGCACTTCAGTTATTAAACTACTGAAATATTTAAAATGTTTGAATAAAATGGTTTGTTTCACAGACCTGCCTCTCGATTTCTCTCCCCACATTTTTCTACCACCAGCTTCTTCCTTGTTCCTCCATACAATCTCATTGCATTACAATCTGTTAGTGTTAGGTTAGGTGCTTTCAGGTAGTACAATGACAGACAGACATCTCATCTGGAGCAATTTTCCTGTATCTCAACACCTTACTGACTCTCCATTTCATTTCAAATTAAAATCTTTTCCCCTCCTTTCCTCCCCTTCAAGTGCTGACTTCTGCTGTTTTCATAACTACATTATTTAAGATGCCATTCCAACAAATGCTGTATTCTTTTGTGCTAGGGTATTAAATTAAATACAAAAGGAAAGATGAATCACTAATAATAAATATTTGCCTTTAATTTTCAGTGACAAAATAGATGTTTAGTGCTTTGTTGACAAGTGGTGAAAGGGCCAGAGAGGCATGACAAGTACAATATCTTATTACACCAGTCTCAAAATCCCATTTGCCTGTGAAAGTGATGCTATGCTGCCAGACCAACTTTCAGCAGAAAAATGGTCCCAAGCCGAAAAGATCCTTATTTGCAAGCTCTCTGGGGCAGGGACTGTCTTTTTTTTTAAATTCTGTGGGAGTATTTTTCCCCCTTACACAGATGATTCCTCCTCATTGGCTTCTCACTCATTTTGCACCTTATTTCCTCTATCTCTGAATCCTAACAGCAGGCAGTAGAACCCCTGGATTGATCTGAAGGCATGGGATATTTCCTAGGTTGTTTGTCCTAAGTATGTCAACAGTAGTACAGCTTCTGGCTTTTTGGCCGCCCCAAGCAAAAAAAAAAAAAAAAAAAAACAACCTACGGCGCAGCCGGAGCGTGGGTGCAGGGGGACCGGCTGGGGGGGGAGAAGAGGGAGGGAGCGGGCGGGAGAGAGAGAGAAGGGGACCAGGGCTACAGCGGGGGCGCTGCCACGCGGCCCCTCCTGCTGCGCTGCCGCCTGCTGCGAGGGCTCCGCTCCGGTCAGCGGGGAGGGAAGGAAGAGGACTGCCCTGCAGGGCGCTCTGGTTCTCCGTGCCGCTGCCCCCTACAGGGTGGCTGGAACGGAACAAAAAAAAAAAGCGGCCATGCCGCCCTAGGATTGGGCAGAATGCCGCCTCGAACAGTCTGCCGCCCCAAGCATCAGCTTGCTCAGCTGGTGCCTGGAGCCGGCCCTGTTCACAAGCCTATCAGACAATATGTCCTTTGGCTTCTTAGATTGGCATGTGTTCCCTACCTGCCCTATTACGTTGTGAGACCGTCTTAAGGAAAGTCTCACCTGAGAACCACCACGCCTAAGCGCAGATTGCATTGCCCTTTTCTGATCTACGTTTTACCAAGAAGGCAGTAAAAGGGCTGGGTTTGAGCCCCCACATCCAGCAATGAAGCAACAGGCAGCTAAGTAAATTGTTGAATGGTCTGGTGATTTTCCTGAGATATACATGCACTAGGCCAGTAACCCTGTCAGAGAAGGAAATCAGGTTAATCTGGCATGATTTATTCTTGACAAATCCATGTTGGATATTATTTATCACCCTATTATTCTCTAGGTGCTTACAAATTGATGGTTTAATAAATTGTGATACTGGAACAATTAGGCTGACTGGCCTATAATTCCTCAGGCCCTTTTTACAAAGATAGGTGCTATGTTTGCCCCTCTCCAGTCCTCTGGGAACTCACCCTCTTGCATGAGTTCTTGAAGATAATTGCTGAGGGTTCAAAGACTGCTTCAGCAAGTTCCTTAGTACTCTAGGATGAATTTCATCTGACCCTGCTGACTTGAATATTTAGATAAATTAGATGTATTCTTTAACCTGTTATTTCTCTATTCTGGTTTATATTCCTTGTCCTTGGATGTGTTAAGCATCCTGTCACAATTAACCTTTTTTAGAGAAGACAAGTAAAACAGGCATTTAAAAACTCAGCCTTCTTGGTGGGTACTCATTACCCTCCTCCCCCAGTAAAATATCTGGTTGCACAGCAGTCCAATTAGAAAAGAACCAATGTTGGCTCCAAACTTGTTCCTTTCCATGTGTTATCTTCACAGTGAGGGGATTTAGGACTGAAGTGAGGATTACTCAAGGGGAAAAATGGCTGAAATCAAGAACAAAAAATATAACATGGACAATAAATTTTAAGAAAATCTGGCCAACTACATGGTGGGAAATAGGAGCTTGATCTCAGACTCCGTCTTCCTGAGCTGACAATATGCAACTGCCTGTTGATTTTAAGATGTATCCCATACCCAGATGCAGTACACCAGAATCCACTTAGTACAAATTAGAGAATGGGATAAATTTCACTCTTGCTCAACCTAGGCTAACTCAAGAGGGGCTAAGCTGCCCAGAGTAATTGGACTAGCACAGGGGTGGGCAAACTTTTTGGCCCGAGGGCCACAACTGGATATGGAAATTATATGGCGGGCCTTGACTGCTCACAAAATTGGGGGTGGAGGGACATGCCACTGCTTCTGGGAGCCATGTGGAGCGGGGCAAGCCCCTCACCCCACTTCCCGGCTGGAGCACTGGAGCGGGGCAAGCCCCGGACCCCACTCCTCGGCGGGAGCTAGAGGGCCAGATTAAAACATCTGGAGGGCCGCATGTGGCCCCCAGGCTGTTGTTTGCCCACCCCTGGAGTAGTAGCACAGAGTGTTTTGTATTAGTCACACAGACTAGCTGTGTTCTGACTGCATTATTAGCTCCACCATCAGCAGCACGTGAGCTGCAGCACATGAGCTTCAACCCCTACCCACTGACAGCCCAGCTCCCTTGAGTTTAAAGTACTACATAACTCAAGCTAGAGATTTTTATGTGTGGACAAGAGCTGGGTTAGAGGAAACACTTAAGTTAACTGCAATGAAGACAAGGCGCATTAGTTTTACTGTAAGGTAAACTCACTGAGATCAGCCCTATACCCCTGTCTAGGGCCAACCTCAGTGAGTTTACAACACTTTAATACAAAAGTGCCTTGTTGTCACTATGTTTTTACCTCAGGATAGGTCACGCACAGTAGTTACTCAAGGTTTAAAAAAAAAATAGGCCTTTTTAAGCCGGGGTGGGCAAACTTTTTGGCCCGAGGGCCTCATCGGGGTTGCAAAATGGTATGGAGGGCTGGGTAGGGAAGGCTGTGCCGCCCCAAACAGCCTGGCCCCTGCCCCCTATCTGCCCCCTCCCACTTTCCACCCCCTGACTGTCCCCCTCAAAGCCCCCAACCCATCCAACCCAACCTGCTCCTTGTCCCCTGACTGCCTCCTCCCAGGACACCCCCACCCCCCACCCCTAACTGCCCCCCCAGGACCCTGCCCCCTATCCACCCCCCACCCCCCCATCTCCTGACTGCCCTGCCCCGTCCACACCCCTGCCCCCTGACAGACCCCCCAAGACTCCCATGCCCATGGCCCTTGCCGCCACAGCCACACTGACATTTTAGTGCACTAGCACATGCCTGACTGTCCATGCTGGGAAGTATATTCCCAGCTGAAGTACAGACATAGCCTCTCTGAGCACCTCTCTGCAAAGGAGCCCTGATGGCCTTTTATCAGGCCCAGATGCTCATTATTTGATTAACTGCCTAGATGGACTTTTCCCCTTTAAAATAGCTCCTCAGAGGTATCCTGGGCCTGGACTCTCCTTAAAGGGGCCACCAACCTCACAACAGTGAGACTAAAGTGTTCGGTATCTAGGACTCAGACATGTACTCCAGGAAGCAAATGGGAGTGTTGTTACTAACTTCAGTGAGTGTAGGGTCAGGTCTCTAGAATGAAATTGATTATAGTTAAGGCTGCATTTTTGTCACATTTCTCTGTGAGGTCATGGACTCTCTGATTTGCATGTTTTTTAAAAAGTCCATGACTTTTGATTTAGGGAATTTTTGTATGCCAGTGGGTGGATCTGACGGTGAACAGCTGAATCAATTTCAGTGAGAAGTCTGAGTGCTGCCAAGTTAAATTCTGAGCTGCATGGGTAACTAATAGACAGCAGGAGCTCAGCAACAAGTGCTGCTGCAAAGAACCAGGCTAGCATGCGAACTTTTCTTCCTGCTGGGTGGAGAGGTTTCTCCTTCCCAAGGCATAAGAAAAGAATTCAGAGCATTAATTTGGTTTTTAGAAAGGTCAGCTCTGTTATGGCAACTACTCTGTTCAGAGCTTTGCACTGTTATCATAACAACAGTAGAGTTCTAGGGCCAGACTGTACTGATATATAGGAAATGTTCACATAAGGACCAGAAACGTTTTTTGACTAGCGTGCAGTGTTAGACTCCTATGCAAAAACCTGGGGCTCAGCTGCCAGAACCTGCCAGAGACCAAGCATATGGAGTTCCTGTACCTCTTCATCAGGTCTTGGCCAACTGTCCAACAATATGGTTCTGTGCCAATTATTATGCAAGTTAATAAATAAATAATGTAAGCAGACTGAGGTAGAGCTGTGTGCAAGGAATAGCCCTGCATGCAAAATTCTTAGAAATTCACTCAGCCCAATCCTGAAAGACGTTAACTCCTATTAAAGTCAATGGGAGTAGAGGGTGCTCAACATCCAGTAGGGTTGGGCCCACTTCCCTCCTATTGTGTGCTGTGTTAGTCAAAGAAAGCTTCAGCACTGAAAATGGGAATTCTGCAAAGACCTGGGAAATGGAATTCGGATACAAGCTAAAACCTGATCCTGCAACCCTTAATAATCTTTACCTACATGAGGGATCCCATTTATTTCAGTATGAGTACTCATAGGAGTAAAAATAACATGAATGTATCCTTCCACCCAGGGGATCAGATCCTCAGCTGGTGTAAAGCGCTATATGTATGTTGATTTATGCCCAGTGACAAGCAAGCCCTGCATGCACAGTTTATAAATTATACTTGTATTACAATGATCTGGAGTGAGAGACCTCTTATCTTAACTTCTCTTTACTTAACTTGTCTCTTGCTCAGAAAATTCTATTGTTATTTCTCACTTGAGGGGGCAACTATGACTAAGTTACTGAATAAAATCCCATATATTTGCCAAATCTACATTCCTTCCCATTTGCCACCTTTTAAGGCAATGCTATTCTTGGAATTTGCACTTGTAAGAATCCCACCATGAGAATCAGAGGATTAGAATAAAGGTGGAGAACACTGTTAATCCTAATTAGAAGTGCATTTTATTTAGACTAGCAAGAGACAATACAATGAGCTTCAAATTAAATCTCAGGAGAAACCTTACCCTTCACATCTCTTAAGATAAAATAATGATGTAGCATTTACCAATCTACACTTTTATATCACTCTCCTCAGTATGGCTCCTGATATCTAAAGCCAAAAGAGGTACTGATTTACACTATCTAGGAGTCTGACCCCTTATCTGTGCTGACCTCCTTTGTTAATTCTTGACTTGGCTAATAATTGTAGCCCTTTTCCCTGCTCATATTTAAACAATATGCTGTTAACAATCAACAGCTAAATCTCCTATCTAGTAATGCCTACTTTACATTATAATGTACATGGATTTCAGCCCAATAAGACCTAAGTGTTATATTGCTGTACAACACCACATCAGCTCTTGCAAGCTAAACAGAGCCAAGGCGAATCAGTACTGTACATATATCAGAGACCTCTGAGGAAGTACAGCAGAAAGTTACACTGGTGATTTAGTAGGTGATACGCTTTCCTCTAGATCAGGGGTGGGCAAACTATGGCCCTTGGGCCAGGTCTGGCCTGCCAGTCATTTTAAGCCAGCCCTCGAGCTCTTGCTGGGGGGTGCGGTCTGGGGCTTGCCCTGCTCCAGCGCTCCAGCCTGGGTGCAGGGTCGGGGGCCGTTCCATGCGGCTCCCGGAAGTCGTGACATGGCCCCCCTCCGGCTCCTACATGCTCCAATGGGAGCCAGAGAAGGGACATGACGCTGCTTTCGGGTAAGGTAAGCGCCACCCGGAGCCCGTCCCCATGCCCCAACCCTGTGCCCCGCCTTGATCCCCCTCCCACCTTCTGAACCCCTCAATCCCACCCCAGAGCACCCTCCTGCACCCCACCCTGGAGCCTGCACCCCCAACCAGAGCTCTCCCCCACACACACACCCCAACCCCAATTTTGTGAGCATCCATGGCTCACCATACAATTTCTATTCCCAGATGTGGCCCTCGGGCCAAAAAGTTTGCCCACCCCTGCTCTGGATCCATATTGAGCCAATGCCCCAGGCTGCTGGAGGGACTACCTTTCAGTTTAGACATAAAATGTCCTGTTTGCAACCACTAAAAATCCCATGGCACTTTTCATATGCCTTGGGCCACTGGCCTCAGTGCACAGCCCCAGTTTCAATGTGCGCAATTACAGTACATCTATCTAAATTCCCCTTGAAGTTTCATTTTTGTATAGTGGTCTTTTATCCTTTCTATTCTAAACTGTTCTGCTGCATTCAACCTCACACTATAATGACTCTAACAATTCAGCTACAATTCTTGGTACCATGTGTTTTCTTACTCATCAAGATACTGTAGGTTTTAACAACTCCAAGATGTCTGCTGAATAAGAAATTATGGAAGTCTGCTACATAGTGCAAATGACTTATGTAATCCTTCTGCCAGGGGTTAACAGCAGCAACAAGGGCCAGCTCCAAATAGCTAGGTGTCCCTCTTAAAATTAACAAACACCATCATCAGCCAGAAACAATTGGATGAAACCTCCGCAAAATATGGCATGGAAATCAGTGCAGAGAAAACCAAGCTGATGACAAACAAATGTGATGGGATCAGCTCACATATCACTGTCAGTGGACAAGAGCTAGCGACAGTGAAACAGTTCAAGTATTTGGGGGCAATCATCACTGATGAAGGATCCAAGGCAGAAATTCGGGCAAGAACTGCGCAAACAACAGCAGCAGTGGCAAAGCTAAAGCCCATTTGGAGGAATAAGAACATCTCTCTGGAATCCAAACTGAAACTGCTGCACGCATTGGTCATCTCCATTTTTCTGTATGCATACGAGACAGGACCCTTTCGGCAGAACTTGAACGGAAAATACAGGTAGTAGAGATGAGATATTTCTGTAAAATCCTGGGCATTTCCTACTTCGACCACATCACTAATGAAGAGGTCCGCAACATCATCACCCAATGCACTGGGTCATATGAAGACCTCCTGACGACAGTGAAGAAGTGCAAGCTGAAGTGGTATGGCCATGTAACAAGATCATCTGGCCTATCCAAGATCATCCTCCAAGGGACAGTTCAGGAGAAGACAAGAAGAGGTAGACAGAAGAAGAGATGGATTGACAACATAAAAGATTGGACAGGAATGGACGTCGCGGAGACTCAAGCACTGACACAATCGTCAGGGGTGAAGACAATTGGTTGATTGCTCATCAGTGATGGTGCACCAATGACCAATGTGATTATGGGAGTGATAATGATGATGATCATCAGCCAGAATTTCTGGGATCACTAAATACATTCCCTGGGTATTCTTAATAGACAATACTTTCCTACCCTCAAGCACTGAGTCTGTGTATGAAACAAGGAAAACTTTACAGGAGAAAAAGGAATACAGAAAATACAGCAACAATCTACCTATATGAATGATAAATAAAACACTGCCCCATGGTAATTTTGGCAATGATCCATCAACTCAGTTTCCACCTGCCACTGTGAACATCCAATAGACCAGTATTTCCCAAACTTGGGACGCCGCTTGTGTAGGGAAAGCCCCTGGCGGGCCGGGCCGGTTTGTTTACCTGCCGCGTCTGCAGGTCCGGCCGATCGCAGCTTCCACTGGCTGCGGTTCGCTGCTCCAGGCCAATGGGAGCTGCTGGAAGCGGCGGCCAGTACATTCCTTGGCCCACACCGCTTCCAGAGCTCCCATTGGCCTGGAGCAGTGAACCGTGGCCAGTGGAAGCCGCGATCGGCTGAACCTGTGGACGCGGCAGGTAAACAAACCTGCCTGGCCCGCCAGGGGCTTTCCCTGAACAAGCGGCGGAACAAGTTTGGGAAACACTGCTAGACAAATGTCCTGTTACACATCACTTCCCCCTTCGCTAACCCCCATTCATGGTTTGGTGTTAGTGGATAGTGTGGTCTCTGAATCCCCGAGGTGCCCTCAGGCAGGCCTGTCTCCTGGGAAGCTCTGCCTGGTCCTGTCCTGAGGCTCTACCACCTAACCCAGCTATAGTGGTTTCAGCCAGGGGTGCTGCAACAGTTTTTATAGTGGGGGTGCTGAGAGCCATTGAACCAAGCTGTAAACCCTGTATATAATGGAAACCACTTCAAGCCAGAGGGTGCGGCAACACCTCTAGTTCCAGCACCTATCGTTTCAAGCTTTATTTAGCATCTGGGTTCAAGGGGCCTCACTGGAGTTCACTAAGCTCTGCTGCTGTTCTCTGAAGTTTTACTGAAGAGGCCTCCCTGCATTGCACCCCATTGCAGAATTGCCTCTTCTTGTCTCTGTTGAACAGCCACCTCTGTTGAACAGCCACCTTTTCCTGAGACAAAGGACTTACACTTTTACAGCCAAGTCCTCAGTCCATGTTGGCTCTCCTGCAAAGCCCTTTCAACAGCACGGGATCCGCAGGGGAGAAAACCAACAGCATAGATGGTCTTTGAGCAGAATCTTCACTACAAGACAGGAACTATTTTCCCCTTTACCAGTTCAGTTCTTCTACCTAACCAATTCTGAATTTGTATCCCGTTACAGTAGCTCTGACAGACTATCACTGAAGGAACTCTTGTTAGAAAGCTTATGCAAATGAAGCTCTCCCTGTAGCTGTACTTCTTGCTATTCACCAATAGATGGAGCAGAGAGCTCCTTCCCCTCTGTAGTTTCTCTCCATCTGGAGTTCTGGATAAATAGCTTATGCAGAAAAAACAGCTCTGTGGCCATTCTTATCTCTGTTCATCAAAAAATGGGAGAAGAGAGCTCTTTATCTTATAGAGCAGCCAACAGGGGTAATCAATAGGAGGACTGCAAGGCCAAATCTGGACCGCCAGACACTTTTGAATGGACCCCAAAATCTTTTTATCTACTTATTATCATTATTGTTATTTTTTTATTATTTTCTCTGGAGTCTGAACTTTGACTATACCTTGACCAAGAAATTTGGACCTTGACAAAAAATAGACAATCCCTGTTCTAGAGCTTCAGGCCAAGGGCTTACACTTGTGAGGCTGAGGAAATGTAGACATATAGGGCCAGATGCCTGAGCCCATTACAGCTCCTTTTAGGCTGCTGTGGCAGCTCAAAGGGACCATAGAGACACCTTAACTTGCCACCTGTTATTTCCCTGTACATAGGGGGAATCCTTAATTAACCTTCTAGAATGGTTTTACACACACACACTGCATTCTTAAAGTAGGGGTCATGGAGAGGGAAAGGGGTTGTAGCTGGTGAGCCTTGGCTGTTGGAATAGCCCTTTGGGGCAATAGACAGACAAATGAAGTGCAACCAGATTCTGTTGGTTCCAGGATCAGAGCTGGGAAAAAAGCAACCGGCATGTACACACATACATACATTCACCTTGGTCCTACACTGGCCCAGCTTGATCAGGACAGAGAATGTGGTAGGGTGACCAGACGTCCCAATTTTATCGGGACTGTCCCGATATTTGCTTGTTTGTCCCGCATCCTGACTGATGTGCAGTCGGGACACTGGACAAACAAGCAATTTTGCATTCCCGGAGGGACTCTCGCGCCCCTCCTCCCCCCCCGCCTGACGCCGCCCTCTCCATCCCCCATTGGATCCCTCCCCAAATCCCCCCCCGGCCCCGCCTCTTCCCCTAGCACGTGGCATTCCTCCTCCCTCCCAGGCTTGCAGCTGTAATGGCGGCGCAAGCCTGGGAGGGAGGGGTGGTGGCACAGCTTCAACTTCCTGAAGCTGGTGAGTACGAGCTCCGGCACCGGGCGGGCAAGGGGGCTGCTCCCCCAGGAGGGAGACGGGGGGCTCTGGGGCTCCGGACCCCGGCAGTGGTGGGGGAGAGTGGCTCGGGCCGTGTGAGCAGGCCATGTAAAGTTTATCTGCTCGAGGGGGACCCCGGCTGGCTCCTCACCCCTGTAGGGGGGTAGCGTCCCCGCCCCGCACCAGCATGTCCCGCAGGCCAGGTAAGAAGCCGAGTCCCCCCCGCCCTTCTCATCCTGGCTCCTCGGCTGAGCCTCCCGTCTCCCTCCTGGAGGAGCAGCCCCCTTGCCAGCCCCCCTTGCCAGCCTGGTGCCGGAGCTCATACTCACCAGCTCCAGGAAGTGGAAGCCGCGCCACCACCCTCTCCCTCCAGGCTTGCACCGCCATTACAGCTGCAAGCCTGGGAGGGAGGAGGAATGCCGCTCAGCTAAGGAGCCAGGACAAGAGGGGAGGGGGGAACTCGGCTTCTTACCTGGCCTGCGGCGGCTGGTGAGACATGCTAGCACAGGGCGGGGACGCTACCCCCCTACAGGGGCGAGGAGCTGGCTGGGGTCCCCCCCCAAGCCGATAAACTTTACATGGCCCGCTCGCGCGGCCCAAGCCACTCTCCACTGCCGGGGTCCGGAGCCCCGCGCCTCTCCCGCTTGGCTGCGCTCCAGCGGCTCCTTCCCGGTGGGGCGGCTGGACACGCCACATGTGCCCGTGGCCTGCTAATTCCCCTGGCCCCTGCAAAACGGCTTTTTTTTTGCTCCCCCCCGCGTCCCAATATTTTATCTCTGTGATCTGGTCACCCTAGAATGTGGGCCAAAGAACATCTGAATTACTTAAGACACAGTATTCACCTTGATAGACAACTATGGCCTCCTAATGGAAGTTTTGCCCTAAGTGTTCTGTGCCCTGTTGTTTGGCTCATGCTCTTCCATGTTGTCTGGAGAAAGAAGTTAGGAGTATAGCAGTCACTGTGAGGGTCCTTCAGCCTCACTAACCTGGTTAAATCACAATTTTCCAACCCCCAGCTGATATCTGGTTACCTGCAACTGATATCTGGTCTCGTCTCTGAAATTCAAACTGACAGTGAAATTTGTTTTTAATGAACCCCCAATTTTACAATTAAACTTAATGTGTTCTTCAAGAGCTTTACTTCTACTGGGCAGTAGTAACCTGGAGTTGCCAAACCTCCAGGATTGTCCTGGAGGCTCCAGGAATTTAAGATTAATCCTGATTATGTTGTGATGAAACCTCCAGGAATACGGCCAACCAAAATTGGCAACCCTACAGTAACCCTGTCACATGGGGCGCAACAGCAAGAGTAATAACAATGGTGTCATACCCCACTAATTCAAGTTTGGTTAAATACCCAGAAGACTATAAAGTTTGAGAATGTCACCCACAAACTGTGACTAATTTTCTCTTTTCCTTCTGTTTTATATTTTTGAGACAGTGCTTTATAATTACTATTAAAGGACATTGCCAAACTTGCCAGGCCCATAATTGTATCTACCTTAGTTTACAATTTTATTATAAATAAAACAACAAAATTTTATGAGGTAATTTGTTGACTCCAATAACTGACTTGAATCAGATAGATCATGAGAAAATGGTGAGTAAACTTCCCCACAGTGCTCAGCTAACATACCAAACTCCTGCCCTATACCATGTCTGCTAATCCAGTTTTAGACTTCTCTGATCAGATACTTTCAGTGAGTTCAAATTTTGTATTAGACTGAGTGATGTGAACACATGGAGAGAGATTATCTCTTCTACTCCAGCCCCTTTATGCTGCAGCAGTGCATAGGGGCCATAAAAATCCCAGGTCTGGCCATGGGAGAAGTTCCCATGTGCAAGACCTGAACAAAACACAGCTGCAGCCTGTCTTATGAAGCCCATTCTGCAAGCCCGAACCAGATGTGGTGTTGGAGGCTGGAGTGGCAGGCCATGGATGGGAAAGGGTGGGGACCATAATGGCAACATGGGCTGTGGCTACATTTGCGCCGGGTGCCACTTTAACACCTGCAGCAGCCCAGAATTGGGAGGATGCAAAAGTGGCTCACAGCCACTGACTGCCCTACAACAAGCACTCTGTGGCCTGTGAGTTTTGTGCTGCACCTCTCACCCCTGAAACTGCATCACAAAATCTTGTCCCTGGAGTTTAGAATGAGACGGCCATGTTTAATTGTGATCAAAGACAGTGTCTGACATCTGATCTCTGGAAATAAAAGGTTACCACATAGTGACACCAACCCTTAAAAATATCCTATATCTTTTGACAAGTAAATCTGATTCTTTTTTAAAATGAGAATATGAGCCCTGCAACCAGAATGCTAGCAAGGTCTGGCTAGAAGAATAGGTTAATTTGTAGTACAGTATTTATGCTATAATCACTGAGTTCACAAAGATGAGGTGAGTTCATGCATATATGGAACACAGTAGGCAGAATATGAAAGCTGACGATGACAAATGTAAGTAGGCCACATGATAAAACTACAGCATTTATTATCAAATTTCATATATTTAAAGAGAAGCCATTATTAATACTGCACATTAACAAAAAACCCTTTTGGGCAAAAAAAAAAAAATGTAACAAGAAATTTAATCCTGTATTGAAACCATATATGCTGAGTTTTGGCCTGAAATGCATTTTTACCTTGTCATAAAACTCTGTAAATCAACGTTCGAAGTGCACTGATGCACACAAGGAAATAGCACTTTGAAATATGTACAATATTAGCAAATTAATTGTCCTCACCCACAGTATACTCATAATTTGTCCTTCTCCCCCTTAATTTCCACCATAGTTTTCCAATACTCCCAGCCCAAAATTCAGCTCTGCAATAAGCAGGAGTAACTCCCATTAATTTTAATGGGAGCTGCACCTACTTATGCCAGTACTGCATTGGTCCCTACAGAATACTAGATTAATATATTTTACACTCATTTTGCACACCAATTGAATGCCAAATAGTTATTATATGGACTACTTTGCCAGTTACTCTTGTTTTCTGACCATTTTATGGCAAATATGTAACTTATACTTCATTGTTCAAACCACCACTGCGTTTGGCCAATAGGAACATTAACAGAAAGATTCAGATAGTCAAATGAACTGATGAGGAAAGCAAAAACTAACCTTTCAGTCATCATAAGAAACATTACCCTCTGAATATTCAAAAATTGTATGTCATGCCGTACATGGAGCATGCCTGCCTATACCCATAGACACAATGGTATGGCAAGATGCCCAATCTTTGAAATGCTCACAGTCAGCACTTCAGAATCTGAAGAATTTAGTAAATTTTACATTGCTGCTCTCAGTGGGGGAAGGTTAACCCAGATGGGGCTAGAAAGGGTGGAGGAAGCAACAGGGATGTGAAGTCATGCAAGTGACTGCCTGCCTGTCTTAAAAACTCAATCTTGGACCTTAAAGTTCAAAGTGTTTTTACCTGGCACATGCAACACCACCAGCAACTGAGATTCTATAGACAAAATTCCATCTCAGTTACACATGTGCAACTCTATTGTCCCTGGAATGGAAATTAATTAATTTCTGATGATGATATGCAATCAAAAATAAAACTGGGCCCACTCTCCTGTAGTTGTATCAATTCTGCAGTGCTAAGACTGGTAAAAAAATATTAAACAGTTACATTTTTCACTAAAGCAGGCACACTGTCACAAGCTGATAGACAAAGTATACATCAGAGTCCTTTCATCCACCACTGAAATGCAGCCAGCTCAGGAAAGCAACAGCATCTGCATCACAGCACAGAGTAACACTTCACACTAGTTTCAGACAGGTAGAATATCATCTCCACATGAAACTGCAGGGGCAATTTAGGGAAGAAAGGAATTTTCCAGTTTGCTCAGGAAACCAAGGCTGAACTACTGCACTCTTGCAAAAAATGTTGTGTATGGTTAAATAACCACAAGCAGGCAGGACCTTGGTTTTACAACTAACTTGAGATGATCACAGTGAATTGCCAACATTGAGTACAATTTTCAAATGCACATGAGGCTCTCAAGCCTAAAATCCATTGACGTTCAAAGTGTATTTTAATTTAAATCTAATCTAAAATCATTTTTTTAAGGTCAGAACAAATATAAGTTGTAGTAGGCCACAAACCACTTTCACCTTCAAAACAAATAAGTTTCTACCTCTTGTGTTTGTAGAGAAAAACGTGGAGACCTGAATTAAGTGCACTCTAAGGGCTCAAAAACCAGAAGGCAAATAAACCCCCCCCCAAAATTTATTTTAAAAAAAATCTCTCGATTTTAAAGCCAATCTCATGATTTTTCGGGGGACCTGACTTGTGTTTTGAATGCCTGGGGTTAGCAATGCTACTTGCAATACGACAAGGCCCCACATACCTCACAGCAACCTGGACCTACATTCTACAGCAGACTTGTGGTTTCTGTAGCACTCTGGTGTGGCAGAGTGGAAACTCTGGAGCAGCTTCATTTAAATTTTAAAATAAGGAGGTTTTTATTGAATTAGATGTGAAGATGAATCATGCAGTTGGTACAGTTGACCTTTGGGTATTTTATGTTGGTGTTGCAATTTTATTTTATGCTGTCTCCACATTTTCAGTTTTTAAGTGCTGCAGATTTTTGTACTGACAACACAACTGCAAGGCAGAAATTATCAGGGGCAAGCTGCAGGGTTTGATGGTTGGGTAGGGAATAGCTAAGGCTTTTGGCACTTGGGAAGGGATAAAACATGGTCCGAAATTGTAGGATAAGCACACCAGCTCGATGTTTCTGCTAAAATGTCCAGCAGCTAAATAGTTAACAATTTGACATTTTAATGGTCCTATATGGGCTTTAGAGTTAACACCCTGTGAGCTGAATGGGGCAGTTTACACTCAAGAGCTAATGTTTCATGCTGTTTGCAGACTCAGCTTGGCACCTCTGCATTGATTTACACTCAGTTTATATTCTGAAAGCTTTCTTCTCAACTGTAAGGGCTAGAATTTATTTATTTAAGTAAAGCTTAGATCCAGGAGCAAAGTTCTGCAGGAAGGAGTTTTTGCAACAACATCTGCAGGGACTTTGCTGTTTGTTAGGCCAGGTCTACACTACCCCCCTAATTCGAACTAAGGTACGCAACTTCAGCTACGTGAATAACGTAGCTGAAGTTCGAAGTACCTTAGTTCGAACTTACCTTGGTCCACACTGGGCAGGCAGGCTCCCCCGTCGACTCCGCGGTACTCCTCTCGCCGAGCTGGAGTACCGCAGTCGACGGCGAGCACTTCCGGGTTCGACTTATCACGTCCAGACTAGACGCGATAAGTCGAACCCAGAAGTTCGATTGCCAGCCGCCGAACTAGCGGGTAAGTGTAGCCAAGGCCTTAGTCTTCATTGGGGTACATGGAATGTCTCATGGGGAGGGAACATGTACTATGTGAGATGATAGGTAGGGTGTGGGTAGGCCATAAAGGCCCTTGAAAGTGAAGACAAGCAAACTTATGTTTGATTCAACAGAGAAGGGGGAGTCAATGGAACAATGCAAAAAGAGGGGTGTCATGGTTAAAGTGACAGCTATGAAAATAAACTTTGCAGCACCATTATGAATGGATATGAATGGGGCAAGATTGCATTTTTCAAGGCCAGAGAAAAAGATGTTGCAGTAATCAAGATGTAAGATGAAAGTCTAGACAAGAGTTTTAGCTGTGTGGATGAATAGGAAAGGCTGTATCTTAGAAATGTTATGGAGAAAGAACCGCATGATTTAGACATAGCCTGGATGTGAGTACTTAGAGAGAGATCTGCGTTGAAGATGAAGCCCAGGTTATGGGCCAGAGAGAAACGCAGATTGGTGGTGTTCATAGAATGGTAAGAACATAAGAACAGCCATAGGGGGTCAGACCAAAGGTCCATCTAGCCCAGTATTCTGTCTTCCGACAGTGGCCAATGCCAGTTGCCCCAGAGGGAATGAACAGAACAGGTAATCATCAAG
The DNA here is from genome assembly GCF_011386835.1 of Chrysemys picta bellii. Classification (NCBI taxonomy): domain Eukaryota; kingdom Metazoa; phylum Chordata; order Testudines; family Emydidae; genus Chrysemys; species Chrysemys picta. Next base: position 108,929,177 of record NC_088794.1, read on the forward strand.
TGATCCATCCCGTTGCCCATTCCCAGCTTCTGGCAAACAGAGGTTAGGGAACCATCCTTGCCCATCCTGGCTAATAGCCATTGATGGACCTATCCTTCATGAATTTATCTAGTTCTTTTTTGAACTCTGTTATAGTCTTGGCCTTCACAACATCCTCTGGCAAGGAGTTCCACAGGTTGATTGTGCATTGTGTGAAAAAAATACTTAATTTTGTTTGTTTTAAACCTGCCGCCTATTCATTTCATTTGGTGACCCCTAGTTCTTGTGTTATGAGAAGGAATAAATAACACTTCCCTATTTACTTCATCCACACCAGTCATGATTTTATAAATCTCTATTATATCCCTCCTTGGTTGTCTCTTTTCCAAGCTGAAAAGTTCTAGTCTTATTAATCTTTCCTCATATGGCAGCCATTCCATACCCCTAATCATTTTTGTTGCCCTTTTCTGAACCTTTTCTAATTCCAATACATCTTTTTTGAGATGGGGCAACCACATCTGCACGCATAAGTACGCGCAGCACATTTCATTAGGGTGTGCACCCAGGGAATTTTTTTTTTTTTTAAGGCGAACATTTATTGAATACTCAATCATAAAGAACATTATTTTTATTCATCAACCAAACTAAAGAAACTAAAACTTAACTAAACTTAATTTTTTTTTAATTAACAACTAAACTTTACTTAAAAAATGAGACACAAAATACCAAATTTTTGCTGTAGTGATAACCAGGCGTATACAAAGATACAGTCAATTTTCATGATCTTTATCTTTAACCAGATAATGAGCTAACCCAAATTGATCAAAACCGATTAAGGTTTCTTCATCTTCCTGTCCTAGAGAATGAGACGTCGCTCACCAGGTGTTATGGACTTAAATTCCTCAATCACATTATTGTAATTAACTGACAAAGCCAATTCTTGTTCAATGTACAAAATCATGAGTGAGTCGAGGCGCTGTTGGGACATTGTACTTCTTAGTTTGTTTTTTACATGTGCTAGTTTCGAAAAGGTTCTTTCACATGAACAGCTTGTAACAAGTAAGACTGCAAAGCACTGAATAGATTTGTAAAAGGCCTGGAACATGGCAGACCAATCCAATTCCTTCAGCCAATCAAGCCACTCTCTGGTGATGTTTGTAGTGCTACCTTTAGGAACAGATCCAGGGCCGGCTCCAGGCACCAGCTTACCAAGCAGGTGCTTGGGGCGGCCACTTTGGAGAGGGGCGGCACGTCCAGCTGTTCGGCAGCAATTCGGCGGACGGTCCCTCACTCCTGCTCAGAGCGAAGGACCTCCCGCCAAATTGCCGCCACAGATCGCGATCGCAGCTTTTTGTTTGTTTGGCTGCTTGGGGCGGCCAAAACCCTGGAGCCAGCCCTGAACAGATCCACCATAACCCCGAAGCAATCCGACTTCAGCTTCCAACTCATCCAAGGACACTTTAAATTTGTTTTTGTGGGTGAATACCCACTTCATATTCACCCAGAAAAGCTTATGCTCCAAAACTTCTGTTAGTCTATAAGGTGCCACAGGACTCTTTGTCGCTTTTTACAGACTAACACGGCTACCCCTCTGATACTTTAAATTTGTTGGCAATGATTCTCATATCGTCCCTGCCAATGTCTAAGCTCAGCAGTTTTCCCATTGCAGTCACAATTTTACAAGTCTTCTGTTCAAATCGCTGGTCAATGCAGGTAATCATTGAGTCTAGGAGTGGGTAAAATGAAGTTATTCTCTCCTGCTCTTCTTTTGTATCAAAGTGATGCTGGGACTCAAACGCATCATCAATACGAGTGGACGTTTTTCTCTTCTTAACTGGGGGAATCGATATATCATTCTCTACACACATTTTCACACTGTCATTGAAAATAGCTTGAAAATATTCTGGGCCACTTCTCATCGCAGCCAAAGAGTTACGCAAGCTTTTCACCCCTGTCATTGCAGTTAGTAAGTTGAGATCTGGAGCTTGAAGAGCCTTACTCACTTTTACCACCATCTGGAGAATAGGGGCATCATGTGAAGGGCAAAGATGAACTTGAATGAATTTAGTTCATGGATAAGGCCCCTGGCTTTTATTTTAGCGTCAGCAAGGCGAGTTGTTTCGATAATCTCTTGTAAAATGATGGAGTAGTTTTGTTTTACAGCAGCCACTGCTTCTGCTCTGCATGCCCATCTTGTGATTGACAGTGACTTCAAAGTCTTCAACTGGGATCCTACTTCTTGTGAAATCTTCTCCATTACTGCATGTCGCACAGGACTCCCCTCCATGAAGGCATAAAGCGTCTCAATAACACCAAAAAAAATCAAAGACAGTTCTGTTTTGTTTACTCGAAGTGCATACATCTACTAGGATGAGGTTTAAACAATGCACATAGCAGTGTACATAGAGAATTTCACTGTTTCTTTCTTTACATTTTATTTGAACTCCCGCAGTACATCCAGACATAGTAGATGCGCCATCAAAACAGACAGACATCACCAGTCAATTTTAAGAATGCCAAGGACGTCATTTAACTGGTCAAAAATAGACTGAGCATTGTCGGAGCATCAACTGTTAATAGTCTCTGAACAGACACAAAATGTTTAACTGGACTATGGTTTTCATTGTCAAAATACCGCACCACAATGGACATCTGTTCATGGTGTCCACAGTCAGTAGTGTCATCGGCAATTATTGAGACCATTTTTCCATTTAGTGAAGACACAATCTTTTGTTGCACAACGTTGTGCAAGGCCACAATTAAAGCATTTTGGATGCCATTACTCAGATAGGTAGCGTTTCGAGGAGATGTTGCACATGCTTTGCCATTATGGGATCATATTTTTAGAGCATATTGACAAGATTTAGAAATAAACCTTTCTCAAAACTGTCAGCTTTTTCATTGTGACCCCTGAATGGTCTCCCACCTTTCGCCAAACACAGAACAATGTCAATCAGTCTCTCCATTACACTTCGGTTTTGGCACCGTTCTTCTTCTTGTTTAGACAGATAAGCCTGCTTGCCCTCATCCAACAATACATCAATATGGTTCCCTTCATTAAAACTTGACCATGAAGAACATGAGATTTTGACAGTTGGTGGTTTTAAAAACATTTGTTAGCTCTATGCCAATTTCTAAATCCCTTATCAATAAATGCTGGATCAGTGTGACCTTTGTTTGCTGCATCATTAGAGGAGAAGAAACAGCAGTAAAAGCAAAATGCTGCGTCCTTTGATGGGCTATATTCTAACCACCTATACTTTTCATACCAATCGGACTGAAAACTTCTTTGTTTATTTCCTATTTTACTTCTAGGAAACATGCTCAATCTAGGCTGATAAGGACCTCTAGATAATCGAGACTGGCGTTCTAATCTATTTTTTGGAATATCGCAGACCGGGTCATCAAATGGAATGTTTGATGGCTTTGAATAGGAACTACACTGACCTGAACTAAGAGACAAAGTCTGTTTCTGTTGGTCATTACTCAGCTTATTGCATGCACTGGAACTGGTGACGGCATTATCTTCATGTAAATTCTTAACCGAGGAGTCCGAGGTATTTGCACTACTATCAGCTCATTCATTATAATTCAATTTGTCTGCTCCTTTTCTTATCTTAACAATGAACCAATCCATATTTTAAAATTAAAAGGGGGTATCATATGATTGAATTAAAATGTAAAGCCACGGGCTTGTTATGCTATTTCAGTAGCACTCGGCATGCCTGACGCAGCTGCTTATATAGGACAAAGAAATTTCTAGAATAGTAGTTGAAGGGGGAGGGAGGACCAATGGTAATGTGGCGCCGCAGTAGTGGGGACGCATACTGCAAGCGAACGTGGGCTTTCCATACATTTCTACAACATCTATATTATGCAATTCGGCACTTATTGCATAATACAACAGTCCATACTGTGGCAAAGTACCTTCTTCTCTTTAGCAGGCTCAGTACTTTTTAGCCTTGGAGACCCAGGCTTAGGCAAAGCAAATCCTTGTAGGTAGCACAGGGTCTGGCTATTCCTTCCCTCAGTCAGTTCTTTGTGCTTGTTTATCTTCCCTTCTGGGGACAGAGTGCGGCCTTCCTTGCTGGAAGGGTTCAGAGCCTTGCTGCTCCTAGCTTACTGGCAGCTTCCCTGGTTCTCTCACTCTCTCTCCCTCCCTTCCATGCCAGGGAGGGTTTAAAAAGGTCCTAAGCAGTTGGAGCCAGCTGAACCTAATTAGTTCCCTAGTAACCCCTTGCCCAGCTGAACCTTATTTCCCCATGGTTCTCTCTCTTCAGTGGCTTGGGAGAGGCCTTTTTAACCCTCTGGGACTGATTACTCCCCCCCCCCCCTTTGTAGCTGTTTGTCCTGGGTTTGCCACATATCCCCCTCCCCCGCTCAACACTACAGGGTTGGGCTACTTGGGTCGGAAAGCAGTGCACTCTCGACAGGCCATCCGCATTGCCATGTTGGGTTCCAGACCTATGTCGTACTGTGAAGTGGAAGAGTTGAAGCGACAGGAACCATCTTGTTACTCTCGCGTTTTTGTCCTTGTTTTGGTACATCCACTGTAAAGGGGCATGGTCCGTGACAAGGGTAAATCTCCATCCAAGTAGTTAGTAGCGGAGGCTTTCTATGGCCCATTTCACAGCCAGGCATTCCTTCTCCACCATGGCGTATTTCCGTTCCCTAGGTAAGAGCTTCCTACTGAGGAAGAGGACGGGGTGTTCATCATCTCCGACCATTTGGGAAAGCACCACTCCCAGCCCTACTTCAGAGGCGTCGGTTTGTAGGATAAACTCCTTCCCCCAGTCTGGGGCTACTAGTACGGGGTCTGTGCAGAGGGCCGTCCTCAGATCCGCAAAAGCGCCTTCGGCTGCAGCAGACCATTTTACTAGGTCAGGGCCCCAAGCTTTTGTTAGGTTCGTTAATGGGCATGCCCTGGTGGCGAATGAACTGCCTATAGTACCCCACTAGTCCCAGGAATGCTCTGACCTGTTTCTTCCAGAGTGGTCGGGGCCACTTCTGTATAGCTTATAACTTGTTGAGCTGGGGCTTCACCACGCCCCTCCCCACTATATACCCAAGGTACTTGGCCTCAGCTAACCCGATCGAACATTTGGAGGGATTGGCAGTCAGCCCTGCCTTCCTCAGGGTGTCCAGGACCGCTTCCACCTTCTCCACGTGCGTCTCCCAGTCGGGGCTATATATGATGATGTCATCGAGATAGGCTGCCGCGTACTTTCCATGGGGTCGCAACAGTTTGTCCATTAGCCATTGGAAAGTAGCGGGGGCCCCATGCAACCCAAAGGGGAGAACAGTGTACTGATACAGTCCTTCTGGAGTTGCGAAGGCTGTCTTCTCCTTGTCGGCCTTGGCCAGGGGGATCTGCCAATAGCCCTTGGTAAGGTCAAGGGTAGACATAAACCATGCCTTTCCCAGTCTGTCAATCAGCTCATCTATCCTAGGTATAGGGTAGGCATCAAATTGGGACACCTCACTGAGTTTGCGGAAGTCATTGCAGAACCTCATACTGCCGTCCGGCTTAGGCACTAAAACCACGGGACTGGACCATTGGCTATGAGATTCTTCAATGACTCCTAAGGCCAGCATTTTCCTGACCTCTGTCCTAATCTCTTCTCTCTCGGCCTCTGGGATCCGGTATGGCTTAACGTTCACCTTCACTCCAGGCTCCATGAGGATGTGATGGTGAACCTCCGTAGTCCTGCCCGGCTTTTCGGAGAACACATCCTGGTTGCGTTCGATCAGGCTGATCACTTCTGATCGTTGTTCCGGAGTCAACTCTGGGGATATCCCCACCAGGTCGGGCTGGTTGCTCTTAGGGGATGGCGCCCCCAGCGCAACCACCGGAGCTTCTCTATCCTGCCAAGGTTTCAGCAGATTTATATGGTAGATCTGCTCCAGCTTCCAGCGGCCCAGCTGTCGGACCTTATAGTCGACTTCTCCTACTGCTTCTATTACCTCGTACGGCCCCTGCCACCTGGCCAGGAGCTTGCTCTCGGACGTGGGTATGAGCACCATCACCCGGTCCCCCACCTGGAACTTCCGGGTCGTTGCTTGGCGATTGTAGTTTGTCCATTGTGCCCCTTGGGCTTTTTCCATGTGTTCACACACAAGGGGGCGACTTGGGCTATTCTGTCTTTCATCTGCAGCACATGTTCAACAACGTTTCTCCCAGGGTTCGGCTGTTCTTCCCAGTCTTCTTTAGCCAGGTCCAGTATGCCCCTGGGGTGGCGACCATATAACAGCTCGAAGGGGGAGAATCCAGTGGAAGCCTGAGGAACCTCCCATATGGCAAACAGCAAGTAAGGCAGCAGAGCGTCCCAGTCTTTCCCGTCACGACTAATCACTTTCCGTAATAGTTTCTTCAATGTCCTATTAAAGCGTTCGACCAGGCCATCGGTCTGGGGATGGTAGACCGATGTTCTAAGGGTCCGTATGTGGAGCATTGTACATAGGTCCTTCATCAGCTTAGACACAAAGGGGGTCCCTTGGTCCGTCAGGATCTCCTTAGGTATCCTACTCTGGAAAAAATCTGGACTAATTCTGTGGCTATTGTCTTGGACGTGGTATTCCGTAGGGCTACAACCTCGGGGTATCGGGTGGCATAATCTAGTATTACCAGAATGTATTGATGGCCCCGGGCTGACTTTTCCAATGGCCCTACTATGTCCACAGCTATACACTCAAATGGGACCTCGATAATTGGCAGAGGTACCAGAGGGGTCCTTAAGTGTGGTCAGGGCCCATGTATCTGGTATTCCAGAGAGGATGTGCAATATCGCAGGACCGCTGCAAAAATGCCAGGCCAAAGAAACCTTTGTAGAATTCGATCCAGGGTCTTATCTACCCCTAGATGGCCCCCGAACAGATGGCTGTAGGCCAGATCCATTACGGCTCTTTGATGCTTCCGTGGGACCAAGAGTTGTTGTATGACTTGCTCTTGGACCCAGACTACTCTGTATAGCAGGTCGTTCTTAATCATATAATATGGCCCCGGGCCTTTAACTCTCCCCTCCACAGGTATCCCATTTACCTCGACTACTTCTTTGAGAATATTGTGGTATATCGGATCATTGGCCTGATCCTGACCAAAATTCCCGCGTGCGGTCCCCATTTGTCCAAACTCAGGGGGGGGGGTCTACCTCCGTCTCCCCCTCGGGGAAAGCCCCTGGGGAACCAGGTCTGGCGAAAGGGTTGTTGATCGCCGACCCAGTCCCACTGTCAGTTGGGCCCCTTCTTTCCCCTACAAGCGTAGACTTCTGGCACTGGGTCAGGACCCTCGTCCCCCTCCTTTTATCTGCCCTCCATTCCCTCCTAGTCTTCCTGGACTTCCCCTGCGGGGAGAACAAATCCTGGCTAAATTAATGGAAGGCTGGGGGAGGGTTAACGATCTGGGCCACACCCTGAGTCCCAGGGTCATTATCTTCTTCTACCTCCTCCCCGGGGAGTAGGCTATCAAACCCCGGGAAGTCTCGTCTGATAAGAACAGGGTAGGGGAGTTTTGGAACTACTCCCACTGTCAACCTAGTGGGGTTTCCGAGAACTTCTATTTTTACGGGGATGGTTGGATAATAGTTGACATCCCCATGCACACAGGATATTCCCGAGCGTTTGGCCCAGGATAGTTTGTCCTGCCCGACCAGCTTCCCCGAGACTAACATGATTGCACTTCCCGAGTCTACTAAGGCTGTGGTCTTTATACCATTCATCTTAACTGGCCTAGTGTATCTATGAGGTACCATCGCAACCCCGACTACACTTATTAGATCACATAGTCCCCCTATATCTCCCAGTTCGCATTGCATAGGCTCTCCTAGATTCGGGCATTGGGCAGCGATATGCCCCAATTTGCCACAGGCATAACATCGGTACCCCGCTCGGGGCAGCCCCCTATTTTTCGGGCTGCTGGGCTTTATCTCCCGAGTCTTTCTCCCCCAGTCCTCAAGTCTCTCCGGGACCGCTGGCTGCTCTTCCGCCTCCTTCCTCCCCTCCATTGTCCGGCCTGGCGCTAGGGCAAACCGGGGCCTCGGTGCAGAGACTGGTCTCCGATTCTGGTGCCTTCCTTCCCCGGTGGTCCGAGAAAGTTCTTGGGCTGCTATGTGTCTCTCTACGAGGGCAACTAGTTCATCATACGAGGAGGGATCATTTTGGCAGACCCACCCTCGTACGCCCGGCGGCAACCCCCTCATGTACCTGTCCAACACCAGGATTTCCACTACCTTCTCTGGCCCATGGGTCTCAGGGCGGAGCCACTTCCGGGCGAGGTGGATCAAGTCTAATAGCTGGGACCTCGGCGCTTTGTCGTCCCGGTACTTCCACTCGTGGAAGCGCTGGGCCCTTATGGCCGGTGTCACCCCTGACCTCGCCAAGATTTCCGCCTTCAGCTGGGGGTAATCCATAGCTGCTTCTGTGGCCATATCTAAATAGGCCTTCTGAGCCTCCCCACACAGAAATGGAGCCAGGATGCCTGCCCACTGGTCTTGGGGCCAGGCCTCCCGCAGTGCCGTCCTCTCGAATGCAAGGAGATACGCCTCTATGTCGTCATCCGTTGTCATCTTCTGTAAATAGTTGCTTGCGCGTAGCAGCCGGGTCCCCTGGGGCCTGTGAGTCAGCGTGGTCAGGGCTTTCAACTGGTTCACTACTTCATTCAGGGTGGCTCGATCTTAGGCCGCCTGGTTCATCAGCAATTGGTTTGTCTCCTGTTGGACCCGTACTGACTCTTGCTGGGCCGTCGTCTGTACTCTGGTAGCCTCTTGTTGGGCCGCTGTGGCCTGAATCAACGCTTTCACTACGTCCTCCATTTTTTTGTGTGTGTGTGATTTACCTTGCCCTGAGATGGCTTGCCACAGCGCCTCACAACATCCCACTTTTGACACCACGTGTGGCAAAGTACCTTCTTCTCCTTAGCAGGCTCAGTACTTTTTAGCCTTGGAGACCCAGGCTTGGGCAAAGCAAATCCTTGTAGGTAGCACAGGGTCTGGCTATTCCTTCCCTCAGCCAGGCCCTTGTGCTTGTTTATCTTCCCTTCTGGGGACAGAGTGCGGCCTTCCTTGCTGGAAGGGTTCAGAGCCTTGCTGCTCCTAGCTTACTGGCAGCTTCCCTGGTTCTCTCATTCTCTCTCCCCCCCACACGCCGGGGAGGGTTTAAAAAGGTCCCAAGCAGTTGGAGCCAGCTGAACCTAATTAGTTCCCTGGTAACCCCTTGCCCAGCTGAACCTTATTTCCCCATGGTTCTCTCTCTGTTCAGTGGCTTGGGAGAGGCCTTTTTAACCCCCTGGGACTGATTACTCCCCGCCCCCCCCGTAGCTGTTTGTCCTGGGTTTGCCACAATACTTTAAAACTAAAAGAGCATATCATGCGATTAAATTAAAACGCAAAGCCATTTTTTTTTGAGACATTAGGGTTTGCCTGGGCACACCCGGCACACCCCGTACGCATGCCTATGTCTGCACGCAGTATTCAAGAGGTGGGTGTACTGTGGATTTATATAGAAGCAGTATGATATTTTCTGTCTTATCCCTTTCTTAATGATTCCCAACATTCTGTTCACTTTTTTGACTGCTGCTGCACATTGAGTGGATGCTTTCACAGCACTATTCACAATTACTCCAAGGTCTCTTTCTTGAGTGTTAACAGCTAATTTAGACCCCATCATTTTATATGTATAGTTGGGATTATGTTTTCCAACGTGCATTACTTTGCATTTATCAACATTGAATTTCATCTGTCATTTTGTTGCCCAGTCACCCAGTTTTGAGAGATCCTTTTGTAGCTCTTCGCAGTCTGCCTGGGACTTAACTATGTTGAGTAATTTTGTAGAAATATAGTGGTGGAAGGGATCCCAAGAGGTCATCTAGTCCATCCTTCCATGCTGAGGCAAGACAGTCCAGGTTTACTTGATCTCTGACGTGTTTTGTCTAACCTGTTCTTAAAAACCTCCAATTATGGGGGGTCTACAGCCTTTCTTGGTAACCTATTTCAATACTCAACTATGCCTATAGTTAGAAAGTTTTTCCTGATATCCAGCCAGAGTCATGAAAGCCAAGGGAGGACAAGATTTCAAGAAGATTTCACAATCAATAGTGTCAAATATGGCTGGCAGGTCAAGAAGAATGAGGTGGGAACAGTTTGTTAGAAAGTTTGGTGAGAGCAGTTTCAGTGGCGTGCAAGAGGCAGAAGATGGATTGGAGAGGGTCTAGGATGGAATTAGAGGAGAGGAACTCCAGAAAGCGAAGATTAAAGAGAGATGAGGCAAAAGTTGGAGGGGCAAATGGGGTCGGGGGAGGGTTATTTTAAGATGTGATTAAAGCATATTTGTATTATGAGGGGAAAGAGCCAGAGGAGAGAGAGATTAAGAAGAGTAAGGGAGGGTATGACAGTGGTTGTGAAAGAGATCAGGGAGATGGGATAGGGTCATAGAGAACAAGTGGAAGGGCTAGAAGAGGAAAGCAGATGAAAAATGTGTCTGTGACAGGGAAGGAGGAGGAGAGAGTTGAAGTAAAAAAAAAAGAAGGCAAGCCAAGCGGAGGGAGAAGGTCACATCGTATTTTGTCAATTTTCTTTTGGAAGAAATTGGTAAGACCGAGAAGTGGAAGCTTACATCTGTTCAAAGTGGGTATAAAATGCTACCATCAATGTGAGTATAGAATTCTGATTTGATAATATTTTGCATTCCCTTTGCATAGGTGTAAATTTGCAATGTGCAAGGCAGATGAGAATCAGGCCCACTAAATATACCTGACTTCAGGGGCAAAAGACATCCTAGCACCACAAGTGCTGTCATTTATACACCCTTTTCCCCATATCCATCATCAGGAAGAGTAAAACTGATGACATTAAACTAAAGTAATCCCTGAAGAATAAAATGGAATTATTATTGTGATATGGAATAATACCCTATATGGAGGATAACCATAGCTGTAAAAAAATACAATTCAAAAAACACTCCTGAATGAGATGTCCAGGAGCCATATCTGTCAATTGTGAATTATCTTTTTTATAAAATACATGTGAAAGCAACAAAACATTCATCACATATTATAAATATTCTATATTTATCTGTAAGCCTTGAGGTTCATAATAAGGGAAAGTGATCTCATATGTATGCCAGTAAGTATTTACAATATTCATCTCTCACAAATGCCAGTGAAGGGGTGATGAGATGGTCTATGATTATGTCAAGATTAAGAGCTACAAATATTAATAATCCCACTCCCACTGAGTGCTCCTAAACACTCTCAGCAAATCCATTTGTCCATTTTCCTTAACTGACTGAGTTTGATCCTGTATGAGGAATGAAATGTCTCAACAAAACTGGGTCAAGTATACAATTTATTTTTTCCTACAGTAACTCTGTGCTTTGAGAAGTGCAATTTCAACTCTTCTTCACCCTAATCAAAGATATTATGTCAAATGGGAACAAGAGAATTTGGTTTATAAAAGTCACTGTGGACGATATCTACTTTGAAAAACATAAAACCAAGACCTGTCTTTGAAAGTTGGTTTATTTTCCAGCTTGTTCATATAAGGCTCTTCAAAAATGCAGTATTTGTGCTAAGTCTTCTTCATTATGTCACAAACTGTTTCCTTTTAATTTACTTTAAATAGTTGAATATTACAATGCATGCCCCAAAACAATTTTATTTGAGGCATTGCATTAAAATTCCTAAAGGAAATAAGTGCTTTGGCTACAAAGCTTATTCTAGCATAAATAAGACAAAGCAGCACAAATTTTAAACCGGCAAGCAGTCTAAGTGGATTGGGGAATTACATCCAGGTGTCAAGAAGTAAAACAATTTTCTGGGATCATCAAAAGGTTTCAGTATGGTTATAAAACTCCTTCCTTTGAAAGCAGTCTAGTCCAATCTATAATTAGACTACAATGTGATACAAATGCTGTGTGACAATACATAAAGCAAAAAGCTTAAAGGGCAACTGAACATCGTACAAACCTTCTTAATAGTGAAAAGTGTACTTAAAAAGCCAGTAATTTTATGCTAAATATGCACTTAATATGTTTACAAGCTTCATGTTTATTGTACACTGCCGCACAAAAATGTTTGTCTGTTCAACAGTGTTGATGTTAGTACTGCAAAATGCTTTTTTGGAAAAAAATCCTCATGTTTTTGGCCATTACCCACTAGCCTTCTTCTGGGCACCATTTAAAGAGGCATCTAACAGCAGTTGTATATGCACACCTAACAAACTGTTGATGTAAGAAAAATGAATCCAGTTATTTTCCCAGCTTTGTCTTTACAGTGTTAAAGTTTGTTACCATCACTAAAAAATGATAAAAATGGGGAAAGTTCCAGGTTTCTTTAATGCTTTCAGACAAAGAGTACATAAAATTCACTAATCCTAATATATTTTCTTCCATTTTTTTGAATATCAGTCTCATGTTATAATAGACTAAACCAGTGGTTTTCAACCTTTTTTCATTTGCGGACCCATAACAATTTTCAAATGGAGATGCAGACCCTTTTGGAAATCTCAAACATAGTCTGCAGACCCCCAGGGGTCCACAGACCACAGGTTGAAAACCACTGGATTTGACAGAGTCTCTAAACAAATACTGATATTGTTAAACTGGGGTTTAGAAATATTAGTTAATTACATGTTAATCCTTTTAACTGTTATAGGGTACTACAGAGACCATTGCTGAGTCAGAAGGCATAAGTACATGTATTATCATGAAACCATGTCCCCATAACATTTGTCTGGGTTTACACTAGATTGTTTTAGGAAATATCTCACTATTGTATTTCCACCAGTGGTAGCAATAGCTGGAGTTCTGGTTCAGAGAGGACTCAGGTGACTGTCAGCAATTTTCCACTGCATCATCAAGACTTGCTCTGAGCCAGTTTAAATGACATAATAGTAAAAACACCACTATCACCACCAATAGAGGTGTATTGGTGGTAATGCAATAGCTGGAGATTTCCCAAAAGAAGTCTAGTGTAGGCATCGCCTACCCCATGACATTCTTTCACAGCCCGTGCCATAGCCAGACAACCTCCACCCATATTCCCCCTGGTTTTCTTTTATGGCATATGTGAGCGCCAGCCAGCATTTAGGCCTTTCACTGTAATGCTAAATATCAGCCAAAGGAGCCACAATAGGAGAAGTGTGTTGACTGCAGGTAACGCCTGAGCTATAATTTGGCCATGTTTTCCATATTGTAATGAAAAACAAAAAATAATTGCTTTCCTCCCACCCCCTGAGGAAACACGGAAGGTTAAAATTCCACAACTTTCACAGGTAGATGGATGACTAAGGGAAACAGCAACATTAAGTGAGTCCATCTATTTATATGCCCCTGCTCACAAGTGATCTTTCAAAGAAAATTGTGTCCCAACAATTTCCATGAGGAAGGAATTCTTTATATATTGCTGCCACACCAATCCAGAATAGGTGGCCCAGGATAGGTAATTTATCAGCTAACTGAAAGAAAGAGAGAGCAAATCATCTGGTCTGATCCTAATGCTCTGAACCTCCTCAGCCCTTTTACCAACATCTGTAACAGACACCACACATCTGAAGGAGTGCTGAACTTTTAGGAGAGGCATCCTCATAGCAAAATTGATGCCAAGCTGTAAAATTAAAATGAATGGCATTTAAACAATTGCTGATTTTGACAATGCTGATCATTAAGTCTCATTATGCTCTAGCTAGCTGGATTCTGAGTGTTGAACTGGCACTACTGAAATTCAGACAGTTAAGGTAGTAATGGGATTGTCAGAATTATTGAAGGATTCCATATCTAAGTACTACTTTTCCTGAAGACACATGCAGGCATTTTGGATTTGTCCATGCAGATATAGAAAACTGGCTAGGATCAAAGCCAAATGTTTTGTGAAGCACCCGTAAGAAAAATGGTCAGCATTATGACCCTGCTGGCTGCTTTGCTCAGCCTCTTCAGTGAACCTGATGTTTGGCCAGCATGTAAAGTCTTCTTAGCAATTTTAAGACTTCCTGCTAGGTCTCTACATATTCTCTGGGTTGGGCTTGTGTTACACACAAGCTATAAGGATCTGAGGAAAGTTTTGCCTGGAATAAATGAACAGCTAGAGATGGAATACTTGCTATGGACAGCAGCAGTGACATTCAATAGTCATTTAGGCTAATCCCACAAGTGTATTTCCTATGGATGTTCCACAAGATGCCTATCTACTTCAATCACATAGTATAAATATTTTTTTAGGAACTCTAGTTATTTGTAAGCGAGTACCAAGAATTTATTTTGGTGTATGAAAGTAAAAAACAACAACCTTTTAATAAGAAATATTACAGATAAAAGTACTCTTAGTAGTTCAGAATGACTCTCAAAAAAACCAAAACCAAACAAACAAAAAAAACAGATTTGCAAATACATCAGTGGGCATTAATCCTTATGTATCAGCATTATAAAAAAACTGCAGTTTATGCTCCCAAACACATACAGAAGAATTTGTGCAGGTAATGAATAATGTGAGTTAGAAGGCATTACATGCTTAAGTCACATTTAAGTCAGTGGGTTATTGACCCTAAAAAAAATGCCCACAAATAGCTTTGTCACTTGGAATCTTCTAATAAAGAACTGTAACACTTCACCATAATTCCTAACATCACAAGTCAGCTGTTACATGTGCTTTCATTAAGAACTAGGGCATTTTAAAGGACCATTTAAACATAACTCAGGTGCATGTAGTACAAAACAACACCCGAGGCTGAAAGATGGGTTGCTATATATGGCTTCATATTTATCAGTAGGATTAGAAACAAGATGTTTAATTTTTATATAGAATTTCATATGTACATTGCATACATAATGAGCACTAAGTGGGGATACATACCTTGTGGAATCATTCTCTATGAAGAGCAGGAGCCGTTTTAAAGCTGAACTGACATCGGAAAATAAGTACATCCTTTTTTCTCTCCATTAACCCATGTTTTTATTTAATATAGTTTTTGATCAGTGTATGGTTCTCTGATACAAACTGCTTGTTCTAAATCTCCCTCCCCCTTTCTGTATCATCTTTTCTGCATGTAAGTTTGATTTTCTATAAACAAACAAAATAGAAGAAAAGTGCAGTTCCCACATTAGTCTTAATAGGTCACATACAAACAGTGCAGCTGCTTATGAGAGGAAGCAGCAACAAACTGAGTGCTGGAAGTTTTGAAAAAAAAATCTTTTTCAAGCAGATGTGTGATCTGCAGCTGCATGCAACTGAGAATCACTGATGCTTTTAACTTTCTGTGTAATAAAGCTACTATACTATAGCTATTATACTAGAAGTATTACAGGTATCTCTCGTTAGCTTTTCTCTATTCAATTGTACAGAGTACAGTTGCAAAAAAGAGAGGGGAAAATAGACACAAAGGTAGAAGCAGATAGGCTGCCTATGAAGATTTATAGAACATGGTGGGCAGATGGTGGGGATTTGCAGTAACACAGCTGATTTTAAAAATAAGAGGGGTGGAGGTGGAAAAAGAGACAAACATGGTTATGGCTACACATTCCTAAGGTCTGTTCACTAGAATAGGGGAAAAAATTAAAGAGGCAGGGTTGTTCAATGTTTTTCTCCCACCCATTTGAATTGATATTTAGGAGTACTTTAACAAGGGAGGATCTGCAATAACTTGCAATTTCTTCCCCATCCCTCCTCCAACTCCTTCAAAAAAAGTATCAAGGAAATTAAGTATACAATAGGAGTAATAATGGTGCATTAAGACTGAAAAATTAAGCACTCAAAAAGCAAAAAATTCCAAAATATAGGTTGCCGACAGTGTTAGTGCAACCATATAGCACGGATGTACTTAATGTCATCCTCTGTTAATATACATGAAGTTATT
Organism: Chrysemys picta bellii; assembly: GCF_011386835.1. Taxonomy (NCBI): domain Eukaryota; kingdom Metazoa; phylum Chordata; order Testudines; family Emydidae; genus Chrysemys; species Chrysemys picta. Next base: position 108,944,992 of record NC_088794.1, read on the forward strand.
GACATATGGTACAAAAACATGTGATGGGGCCACATTAACACTATAATAGCAACCTTATTTGTTTGAATTTCCTGACTTTCAAGTGCTTAGTTTTACTATTACACAGTAAAAAATTTTTTTTCTATTTTACGTATTAGATGGTGTAAATAGGATAACATGAAGAGCTGGGAATACAAATATATTTCATTATTTTAGATTTAAGATTGTGACATGGAAAAAAGGTCAAAAAGATTTGAATATGGCACCAAGCACTAAGTATACATAATACAATCCTAATATAATAGAACATCTTGAAATAGCCCATATTTGGTTCTACCTATTTGTCAAAAATACTTTACTTCAGAAAATGAGCATTGCCTTGTTTAGCTTGTATTTTATGAAAATGTACATTCGTCTATGTCCAGACAGAAGGCCTGTTCAGATAGCTGCACTGTACATTAAAAATCAATTTTTAGTAAGAGCAGCTGTCTACTAGAGGATCTAATCTTATTAATTGTAGATGCCTTTATTAAATTAATGTTCTGCCATTTAAGCTGTTTCTGTGTCTAGAAGCCTTGATATGAAGAGACGAGGTACAGACAGCTATATATGAAGAATGAGTTTCTTTCATCTGTCTATACTTATACATTCCCATTTTCCCCCTCACTTCCATGTCTACCCAGTATCTCTCTTCAAAATATCAAAAGCAATTTGATATTGTAAATTAGTTGCAAACTACCATTAAAAAAACCCAACCCCACAGGAAAATCAAGGGAGCAAAAAGTAGTACTGAAATTATTTTGCTAATGTTTATATAATGCACCCAAAGCTTTTTCTATGGGGTGAGTGAAAGGCATTTTGTTGGTTGCAGAGAAGAGAATTAGTGGGAAAATTATGAAATGGGAGGCTCAGAAGCATGAATATTTCAACTAACAAGTTCTGTAATTTTCACATGCTGCATATATTTTGTTTGGCTGTTTTTAATCTATTCTCTAGTCTATTATAGTAGGAACGTCTGTTGTCCCTCTCTCATAACACGAGAGTAAGGGGATATTCAATGACTTTATAAAGGGGAGAATTCAAAACTGATAAAGGAAATACTTCTTCACATGGATGGTCCAATCATGCACTAACACATTACCACAGGAAGTCATTGAAGCCAAAAACCTAGCAAAATTCAAAAAGGGATTGATGTTTATGTGGCTATCATAATACATTTTTTGGAAGGGCTATTAAACCTCATGCTTTAAGCCTTAAGTCATCTAACTATTAGAGACAAGGATGAGATCTAATGTAGGGAACAGATTATCCCATCCACCTACTATAGAGTTCTTAAACCTTCCACTGAAGCATATTGCACTGGTCAATGCTGGACCTCAGGTTTGATGCAATGTGGCAATTCCTACGTTCCAGTGTATTTAGGTTGCAAACTATCTTTTATTGTCTTTGTATAGCACCTAGCAAAATGAAGCCCAAATTCTGATCAGAGAATCTAGGTGCTACCTGTAATACAAATAAACAGAATATTACCTGCAGCTAATTTTAGTTTTATTTATTCCAGGTTTTCTGAATCAGAAAGATTTTAAAAGTAAATTCAGTGGTTAAGAGAGCGGCTATAGTGTCGGCCCTCGGGCAGCACTAGTGCAAGTTTCTTTTCAATACACAACCATTAACTAGAGGGACTGAGGAGAGGTGAAGTCAAGAACTGAATGGGCATGAATACTAAACTTTGGCTGCAATTGTCATAAGGTTGCCACTTAATGCAAAGATGGGCAATAATTTTTATAGAATACTATTGCTTATTTTGAACAAGTTACAGGGAGGCAAAAGGCTCTTTTTTCAGGTTCTCTGTGCCAGGTTTTAGCCCAAGTGGATTTCTAAAATTGTCAAATTGCATCTGATACCAGCTTAGTGGTTTTACCTAACAGCACCCCATTTCTTATGCATACTTTAAGAGCTACCTTGGACATATACTTCAGCTACTCTCCCTAATTCCTGGCTGATTCTCCCCTTTCAGAGAAGTTAACCCCTGTATTGCATTTCCAGGCTCTCCTGAAATAATTTGAAAGCATGATCAAATTGAGTAGGACAAGTGATTTTTTAAAAGAAAAGATACCATTTCTGCAAAAGCTACTCTCAAACACTTTTATTTAACATTCCTTTATCAATAAATTAACTGAAGCCAAGATACCCCAAAGTCACACAGACAAAAGAGATACATAAGATATTCAGATTGAGAGGTTTTCCTTCACTTATAAATCACAATGAGGCCTTCACCATTTTGAACAGTGACAGAAAACAACAGCTGACAAACGAGTTTGGAACAGATGCCAGTTGTCTTTCATTTGTTTTAGAATTCAATCAGCAGTGGTTCTGTAGCACTGTTTTTAAAAGTAGGATATCTATTTACTTAATTGGACTTCACATCGGTCAATACTGTTTCAAGAACAGATTAAAGACAGACTGAACATTTTTGATGCAAAAGTTGTTTTAGTTCAGGGCTCTGGACCTTATGTAAACACAGTCTGTGCTTAGATTTTATATGTATTTGTCTGGATTTTGAATCTATTATATACCTTAGCTAGTTTAAAAAAAACATATTCTCTAATATTCCATTTTGAAGAAGCCACAGACATCCTTCTAAGACTATTCACAAACACCAGTGACACTGAGTAGCAGAGGACAATGTAAATTTAAACACAGTACTTATTTAAATTGCTGACTAAAATGGAATTTCAATTAAAATTTAACATCTTAATTTTAAGCTGTTTTGATGTCTAATGAAGTTGTTTGTATAAACTGATTTGTTTACAATATAAAGGTATTTTGTGGCATAGTATATGTGTTGCAATGAATGGAGATTAAAAATACATTTTTAATCTCAGTTCATTACAGTACCATATATTAAGCACACATTGGATTCTGATATTAACTAGGCTCTGCACACAAGGTGTATAATTGGAAATAAAGATTGAGAAATCAAGAAAGATCATTGTAGACAACTCCCATGCATGTCAGTTATTTTTCAGCTTCAGTAAAAGATACTTGAGAGTTTTGTAGTACAAAAACCAAAATTCATTAACATGTTTAACAAGTCAGTGGTCAGCATGCTTTGTTAAACTGCACTGTAGCAGAATTTAGCCTACATAAAATAGGTATCAAAATGAAATGTGTAAATTTTAGGGACAGCTGGAAGCCTGAAATAAAGTCTTAAAGTTGCACAGGACAAGAGATCCAGACTACAACATTGCTAGGTCATTCAATTTACAAAGGTGTTTGCCATTATCTGCTCTGCTTTTGAGAGGGTTAAGGACTGAAAATAAAAACTCAACATTTAAAACTTCATAGTTCTACTGTCTTTCAAAAATAGGGTAATGATAAAAGTATTTCTTCTAGTAGCATGTACATTTCAGCTGTGATTGGCTGCCTAATAGAGTTCCTTTATGCATACCAGTAAAATCATGTCCAGTTTTGCCATTTGTGGATAACGATGACAAGATACAAAAGCATGCGTTAGCCATAAATAGCTCTGGCTAAGAGAGGATTGCTCACACTGAGCAGATCAAATTCTCTATAAGGAGAGCAGTATTTGGCTTTTAGCCAAACCATGTCCCTGATGCAAGACTCAGTAGTGGAAAACACTTTCCAGTTCTTTTTGCACAAAAATTAACAAATTGAACCATTCATTTAGGATATTTCTTACACTGAGTCAGTGTTCCTGCAGCATGTATAGAAACAATGAAGATTTAACTATTCAAGCCCTGTAACTCACTTGTATGAAGGTAAGATCTCCCTGCCATTACACATCAGATTGGAAACAAATGTTACAGCCAAACATTACTGACATATAGAACTTCAGGAGAATTCAGGTAAAGAAATACGCTGAATGGGTAACAAATTCCTACATTGTAAACTTCAGATACAAATGAGTTATGGATCGAACGCTCCCTAATAATGGCAGCTTGTTTACTTAAATGGTTATAAACTGGGAAGAGGTCCTTTATCCAAATCAACAGAATAGAACAGTTAAATTACTGTAAAGCAATGTCTAAATTATGACTAGGGCAGAAAAACTGTTATTGAAGTTGAGATTAATGATTGTTTACCTTTATAATACTTTCCATAGACGTTAAGTTATTCAAAATATGCTTAATTTAAACATACTTCAAACTATATTTTCCAATGAAAACAAGGCAACATTCTGTAATAAGCCACAAGTTTTATTGCAACGTGGCCAGGTTTTTTTTTTTTTGATCTCAAAAACAGTGTTCCATTTAAGGCTCTTTTTATACAGAAACTGCCATCATGACTGATGTTTAACAAAACAACTTTAGTGTTGCAAGACTCACATGGTAAACATAACTCCTACTCCTGTTCAGTAGTGTACATTCAATGGAAAACAAAAGGCATCAGAACAGCTACTTCATTTATAAAGATATGCATGTAACAGGAATGAAAACCGATGTACTACAATTGTTTGATGACACAGTTACAGCAACTTAATTGGCATTTCTTTGGGGGGGAGGGGAAGAAAAAAAATCAAACATATTACAAAAAAGTGCTTTAAATGCATAGTGTTGTGTGCTGCCATGTCACAAAAATAGGCTTGTCAAGGCAGGTGAGGTGTGAGAATGCACAAGAGCCTCATGGAACTGCAATCAAGTGCAACTGTAAGTAATACTGAATAGAGTCTACCATCTGACCAGTGGATAATACTTTCAAGGCATTCAATTAGCTTACCCTTTGCTGTTTGCTAGACTATTCACATTAACTATCACATTCATTGTACAGGTTGCACGGAATGCATGCAACGTCAGTTTTGGCTAAGAGTATGACATGAAGGCATTCCTTGGGGTTTACATAAAACTACCAGGATTAAAGAATCTAATGGCAATCACTGGTAGACAGTTTAATTTAATGACATCTCCTTCAGGTCTGTAGACATGTGAATGGAGGGGGGGAGGAGGAGTTATACTATTCCAATTGAACGAGCTGCAGAAATGGAAGCTCCTTAGATCCAGATGGCACTTGTCTGTCTTTCTATAAGGGTTTTCCTTCAAGTGAAACTACCACATTGCCTCCCAATTTCTCTCCAAGTGTTGAACGGTCCTTAATATCATCCAAACCATTTACTTGCCACTCATGTTTAATACCTGAAAGACAAATGGATAAAAATATATTTGTTCAGTCCCTCAACACTGAGAAGAACTGTAACTGCTTTGTGGAATATCAGAAGCCTGTACCTGTAAACTTCTTTTTAATGGCATCTTTAGAGCTTGCGTAGATCATCTTGCTTTTTAAAGGTGCACTTTCTGGAGCCCTGTAAAGGCAAAAAGTAATTATTTAACCCATTGATATTAGAAGGAAAACGTAAAGAATTTTCAGTTTTAATAGCAAGCTGATTTCACACACCAGAATATAAATACCAGGTCTTCTTTCTTAGACTCCTTTGTCTCGTACGTGGCATCATACAAAGCATATCGGCAATCATTCAAAGGTAACAACTTCACAAAGGATGTGTAGGGGTCTTCCACAGTATCGCCAATATCACCAACTAATATCTGCTTTGTTTCCTCTACAATTATCTGTTTTTTGTCATCACTTAAGCAGAAAAGAACTGCTTTCTTTCTTTTTTTAATCTCTTCTGGGGTTGAAGATTTCCTTACTTTCATGTCATTAAAAACCTTTATAACTTCATCATTCACTGTTACTCCAGAAGCCTGTAAATGAGATGAAGGGAATAATTATTTAAATGCAAAATGACCAACATTGACTATGGGGAAGATAATATCTGATACTAAATAAAGAGAAATCTACTCTACAAATTCAGAACAAAAATTTTATACTAAACCTGAACACTCTAGAAACGAAATGATGTCAGTGGGGTTGTATCAGATATAAAACTGTACAAAATTTCCCCCTAATTTATTCATTTCTTTATCTCAGCATCATCTCCTTTTGAGTTATTGATCCTAAATAACTGGGTTTCCATTGCACATATCAACCAATTATCTATTAGTTTATCATATATTTGGCTCAGCCAGGGGTGGGTTTTTTTGTTTATTTTTTGGGGGGAGGTTTATTTGGAACAAATGTAATACCAGCATTTCATATCCAGTAGTGTAATGATTCTAGTTTTGTTGAGTGATGTAAGGCTCTAGAAGCAGTAGAAATGCCTTCTGAGTTGTGTCAACTTCAATGTTATGTTTTTAAAATTCCTTGCTTTAACTTAATGCTGATGCACTAAAAAAAAAAAAGCCATTGCAGTTTCTACATAGGAAAGTACAAATTGTACAACACACTATAGTAGTTCCAAACCATTCAGAACCCTAACCTAAAACAGTAAGGAACAATATACTGAGAGAGCTGATAGCAAACTCCCTACAAAAATTTTAGCTTGTTACTTACAAGCTAGCTAAACACATCTTTGTTTTCAGTTCACTATATTCTTTATTAAAACACAGCAGTTTCCAAGGTACAGCATGCTGCTTTCAAGAAACCAGGTAAATAACAAAATAAAAAACAACAACCCAGGTCCTTTTGGAATATAATCTGTATCTTTTCCTAGTTTAATTATAGGAAATACATTTTGTTTGAAGAAATGAAGGTTTTACTAGCCCATCTCCACTATTAAACTCTGATTTGCTTGCAAATTCTTCTTATTAGAAAGATGGTTATGTAAACCTTAAAAAAAGCTTAACTGCCACTGCACTGACAGCTCTTAGACTGCTCACTCCCAATTCCCCCTCTGAAAGAGGAGACAATGCAGCTCCATTGCCCTCTCTTCCCCTCTGGACAGCGATCCAGGTTTCTGGGGGAACTGCAGCTAGTGAAGTCAGTCAGACAGGACTGACTGCTCCCTGAACGCACCCTGCCCACTTCAAATAATCTGTTCCTCAGCCCCCAGCTCTGCCACATGATATTTGGCAGCACAAATTCCCCGTGCGGTGGGGAAATCAAGCAGGCAAGGCCGGGGGCCCGAGGCTCTGCAGCAGCCAATAATACCGCGTCCTCCACGGAGAGAGTCGCATTGAGCCAGAGGCGATAAGCCTTAAATCCCCACCACCAATCTCCCATCCGCATCGCACCCGACGGGCAGACCCCAGCCACAGCACCGCGGGGACCCTGCCCCTGCGACCACAGCAGCCCCCGCGGCTCACTGGCGGGGTCCGTCCCCCATTGTGAACTCAGGCTGGGACCAGCCCTCCCTTCACACACACACCCCGCCCGGAGCGCCGCATCCCGGCCGGCGCCCGTCCGCAGCGGCCAGGCTGCAGCCCCCGCCGGCCTCCCGGGCTGAGCCCCGCAGCCCCCACGCTAAAATTAGATTAAAATGGCCGCTGAAGGCCTCAGGGCCTGAACACGGGCCCGGACCCGCTCAGCCCCTCACTCCGCCAGGCCTCCCTCCGCGGGCCCTCGCCGCTGCATTGCCCCGAGCACGCCCCGCCCTTACCATGGTGCCGGGTCCCTCTGGCGACGGCGGCTGCCTGCAACGCTGGGATGCTGCTCGCACGGAGCGCGCAGGGGGCTCGGGCGAGGCGGGCGGGGGGACGAGTCACATGGGCGCCGCGGCCGCCGCCTTCGCCACCACGTGCCGCGGCGACCCTCCCAGCCCGCTCCGCAAGGGGGGAACGGCCCCTCCCTCCGCGCGCGGCCGGAGCCAGGGGGGGGCAGCGCCTGTGCTACGCCACCCCCTCCCCGCCTGGAGGCCCTCAGCGGGGTATTGACCTCCCAGCCCAGCCCCCCAGTACCTTGCGGGGCATCCCTAGACCCAACTAGCTGGGGCCCCTGAGGGGGACCCTCCATATCCCCTTCCCAGCCCGGGGTCCTCAGGAGAGCATTCACCTATGCAGGGCCCAGCTTGGGGCACACCCCACATCCACCTACCCCGTGTCCAGCCCGGGGCCCCGAGGGAGGCCTCCCTGTCCGGGGTACCCCTCAGACCCACCAGGCTGCCCTCAACTATTGCCTCCCCCACCAGACTGTTGTACGAGAGCGATATCGCACATCCCTTTCCCAGCCCCGCGGGAGATGCCCCCTCCACATCTTTCATACGGATCTAGTGATCCCCGATCCCCTTCTAGGTATTATCGCTCCCCCACCCCTCTCTGCGGCACTACACTGCGCCTTCCACAGACATCCCCTCCCCTTCCCTCCCCCGCGGTCCCTCTTAGCTGGCAGAGACAGGGGAAAGCTGGCTCAGGGACGAGCATATTGTGACTTCATCAGAGCCTTCCCTTTAGCAATGATTTGCCGGTGAATCCATTCCAAGACTCAGCACGGGGCTTTGCAAACAAGAAGTGGGCTGTAGCCCGCGAAAGCTTATGCTCAAATAAATTTGTTAGTCTCTAAGGTGCCACAAGTACTCCTGGTCTTTTTACTAAATAACCCGGAGCACACGCTGGTGGGAGTAGCGGGACACATAAAATGCTCTGTCTTGGCTGCTGGAGAGTGCTTGCTGTGTCGTCCCCTTCCGCTGTCCCTGTAGTGCTGCTGGAGCCAGAGGGATTGGAGCTCGGGGTCCCGTTGCTACCTGAAATGTTCCGAGTAAAGCAGGTTGGACATTTTTGTCAAAAATGGAAATTAACTTTTTCAACATTTTTCATTCTTTTTTCCAGTTAGCTTTCTCCCACCCTCCTGCGCAGTTGTGAGTAACCATTGTAGGGTGACTGGAAAGTCCTAGCTGGCCTTGAGTCTGTTACTAGTTAAAGCTAAAAGGAGTGGTACTCAGTTGAATTTTAATTCCTAATAACACTTAAGGACAAGATTTGTCTAACGATGGGGGACTACCATGAGTTTGGTGGCACAATAAGATGACAACCCTAAATAGTGTTCACAGTCCAGCCTCTTAAACTCTGCAACTTCAGATCTCACCTAGTTTTTTTTCCAATCAGATACTTGGAAACAAACTAAAGGGGGGGTGGGGAGCCTGGGGCAGTTGCTATCTTTTTTCTAGACATTTTCCCAAGAAACCTGGGCTGCACTGGCGAAATTAAAAATAAATTACATATGTGCCATTTTGATCTCTGTTTTGTAGTGTATGTTAAAGTTAATGTCTTGGGTAATGTCATGTGTCTTTTTTAATGTTATGACTACGTTTATAGTTGTTATTATTATGGCCCTCTCCAGAAAGTGCCAGACCTGTTTGTAACACATGCATATTGAAGGATTTATTTACTTGATATACATTGCTACCATCACCCAGTTCCTGTTATTTTTTCAGGACAGAGTAGCATTCCCCAATACCCTGCCTGAGCTTCTGTTTTAAAGTGTATTATTTTTAAAGGGGATAAAATAAAACAGTTTATCCATTTATATTTCCTTTACATGCAAGAAATACTTCAACTAGTTAATTAAATATGTTTATTTAAACACAATAAAAAAGAAATAGAAAATATATGTTCAAGAAACTCAGAAACCAGTATCAGATAAATGGGCAAAGTTACCCCCATACTTACTAGCCAATCTAGAAAACAGAAACTTGCTCTTCAGTAATAATAATGCTTGGCACTTACGATTCGCTTTGGGTATTCAAAACACTATACAAACAATTTATTATTTACTCCCCTATCCTTTATAAATGATTGTGCCTTTATTAAAATGTCCCAATCCTGTAAATCCATGCTCATGTGAATGGTCTGTACTCACATGGAGACGCTCACTGACTTCAGTGTGACTATTTGCACATGGACCACTTATAGACTGAATTGTATCCTTGACTTATTCAGCCATGCCGCAAGTAAGGTTCTCCATTCCACATGGCAAAGTGAGATCTTCCTGGACTTTGGGTCCAGGTCTAGTGTGGAGCATGGTCCCTTACTTTGGATACTCCTCCCTATGAGGAAGTGGGGCCAGTAAGGCCTGGTCTACACTGGGTGGGGGGTTCGACCTAAGATACGCAACCTCAACTACGAGAATAGCGTAGCTGAAGTTTACGTATCTTAGGTCAACTTACCTCGCGTCCTCATGGCACGAGGTTGACTGCCGCTGCTCCCCCGTCGACTCTGCTTCCGCCTCTTGCCACGGTAGAGTACGGGAGTCAACGGCAGAGTGATCGGGGATCTATTTATTGTGTCTATGCGATAAATCGATCCCTGATAGATCGATCACTACCTGCCGATCCGGCAGAGAGTTCGGGATTGGACAGAGCCTAAATTCTGTCCCATTTTCTTCCCCGCACTCTCTTGTTGACCGGCATAATGGGGTTGGCATGAGTTGAGAAATAAGCTGTATCCGTTACAGGCTTACAATAGGTTACAGTAGAAGCGCAGAGTTACAAACTCCTTGGGAATAGAGGTTGTTTGCAACTCTGAAATGTTCAGAACTCTGAACAAAACATTATGGTTGTTCTTTCAAAAGTTTACAACTGAACAGTGACTTAATACAGATTTGAAACTTTACTACACAGAAGAAAAATTCTACTTTTAACCATCTTAATTTAAATGAAACAAGCACAGAAACAGTTTCCTTACCTTGTCAATTTTTAAAAAACTTTTCCTTTTTTTTTTAAATACTTTATGTTTAACACAGTACTGTACTATATTTACTTTTTGTTGTTGTTGTCTCTGCTGCTGCCTGATAGCATAATTCTGGTTCCAAATGAGGTATGTGGTGGATGGGTCAGACTGTAAGTCTGGTGTTCATAACTCTGAGATTCTACTGTACTTCTCCCCAGCAGCAATTTCTAAGGGAGGAGAAACTGCTTCTGTAGGTGGATAGCCATTCACAGTCTTTGTTTAATCCTGATCTGATGGTGTCAAATTTGCAAATGAACTGGAGCTCAGCAGTTTCTCTTTGGAGTCTGGTCCTGAAGTTTTTTTGCTGTAAGATGGCTACCTTTACATCTGCTATTGTGTGGCCAGGGAGGTTGAAGTGTTCTCCTACAGGTTTTTGTATATTGCCATTCCTGATATCTGACTTGTGTCCATTTATCCTCTTGCGTAGTGACTGTCCAGTTTGGCCAATGTACATAGCAGAGGGGCATTGCTGGCATATGATGGCATATATAACATTGGTGGACGTGCAGGTGAATGAGCCGGTGATGTTGTAGCTGATCTGGAAGCTGGAGGCATGAAGGTAGGCGTAGCGGTCGGTGGGTTTTCGGTATAGGGTGGTGTTAATGTGGCCATCGCTTATTGGTACACAAGCCTGTTCCATGTTATCTGTGGAATGTTCCGGTATAGCGTATCTTGGTGTTGCCAGCACAGAGTGCCCGAGGCAAAGCAACAGTGGGGTTCGTTGCCCGGTGTGCTTCGCGCCAATAAACACACCAGGGGGAGAAGAAAACAAAGTTTATTTGGGATCCCAAAGCGGTGCAAGGAGACTGGCAAGTCTCAAATCAAGCACATTAACAGGAACAGTTTTTCTTCTTTTATACATTTTGCAGTTAAGCCTCACCCCCCCCCCCTTTCCCCTCTAGCCCTCCCTTTCTCCCCCCCCCATTCCTCCCTCTACCCCTCCCGTCCCTGGTAATAGTTAAGTCATTCTTGGCAGCTATAAGCCTAGCTTGTTAGTAACTTCTTTAAACCGTTATCTTGTCCTTTTTCCCTTCAGCCAGAAACATGCAGGCCTCATTATTACTGCTTGAGCAGGGGGTTGCACACAGATAACTGGTTGCTTACATATTCCAATTGCACCTGGCTTTTGAGGTTGATTAGAGTTTAAACATGGAAGGATAGAGTTTGGTTCACTTAGGCCTAGTGCAGGAAGGCTTCATTGACACTTAGTGGCCTTCCACCCTCCCGAGTTACCTAGGGTGAGGCTTAATGACGTCAACATTGGTACCATGTTTATACTTTAACTATGCGAGGTGAATATATATTTATGCAACATCAGCCCTTTTCTTGCCAGCTTCTGTGAGTAGGGCCTGCCTCTGTCTCACAGCTTAACTTTGCTTTATGTTAGCAAAGTCTTAACCATTACTTTAGTTTGGTTCAGGCCTCAGGCCTCATACTGGGCCTTCATTAGGGCCTTCACTTACTACAGTGTACTCAGCAACTGGTTCTTCACTTGTTATTATATGAAAGGGGAGTAAGAGATAAAGCTTTGACATACAATAGATACATGATTTTGTGGCAATTCTTTGTATAGGGACATATCACCAAAAATAGACCTACACCAACAGTTACTACAATAGTGGGTATGTGATAGGATGTACAAACTTCCCACTGGAGAAGAAGGGATTAAGGAGCTGCTGTGGGCCTAGGTGGTCCTGTCCCACCTCACCTGCACAAGCTGGAGGAAGAGTTTAAAAAGAGAATTAGAGTATCTCAGTGGCAGGCAGGCAGACAGAGGAGGTGAACTGACCTGTGCTCTGAACTCCTGGGAAGGAGCAGCACAGAAGCTTTTGCTGCCTAAGGCCTGGTGATACTGACCTGACCAAGCCAGCAAAGGAGGGACTGGTGACTTTTGGAGGTCAGAAACTTTATTTTTGTGTTCAGTTCTTTACTCTGTGGGAAGAAGGGGCATTGCTAGGAAGTGATCCAAGGAGGCTGCTACATAGCACCCCAACATGCAGGGCTTAGCTTCCTGTCACTGAGCCCTGGATCAGAGCCATGTGGAGGTGGTGAGCCCAGGCTCCCCTTCCAACCCCTAAAGAGGGACGACTCCAAGATCTTGACCCAAGGGGGAAGACCTGAAGCCCTTGCTGACTTCCACTTTGTTGGACTCTTTGTGAACCCCAAAAGGGGTGGACTTGAACATGTGACCCTGCCGGAGGGCTGAGTCACTGAAGGACAGACGATTGCTTGAGAAAGGGGAATGCCCGGGAGGAAGACAATCTGCCATACCTGTGCCTGACGAATAGGTGGCACTGGCAGTGAGTTCCCCTTCGCAGGGTGCTTAATATTCTTCCTAGTAGGATCTTAGTAACTGGTTCAGGTGTGAGAGCAGCACCCAGAGTTGTGTATTCAAGGCTGTTTTTCTATTTTTTGTTGTAGCCGTGTCGGTCCCAGGACATTAGAGAGGCAAGGGGGTGAAGTAATATCTTTTATTGGACCAACTTCTGTTGACCTGAAGAAGAGCTCTGTGTTAGCTCAAAAGCTTGTCTTTCACCAAAAGAAGTTGGTCCAATAAAAGATATTACCTCAGCAATCTTGTCTTTCTATTTTCTGAAGTTATGTATTCAACATCATTGTGGGTCAGATCTTTCTTTCATTGAAGAGAAGGGTTTTTGGTTTTGTTTTTGTTTTAAATGGCATTTGATCAGGATCCGGACATTGTTATAATCTCCTTCTGATAACCTTTTAGCATATGCTGAGGTTGTGTTAATGCTGGATGTTTCCAAAATGTAGGGTCATTTTGTAGCTGACTAGGTGCACAGGCAGGGAAGCGGATAATTCATACACAGCTACACTTGCAGTTCCCTGTGCTAGGAGGGGTGTTGGGACTGTCCCCCTCCTCCTCCCGTGATTCCTGGGGTGCAACCCATCCCAACAGGGAAGGCAGTAGCCCTGCCTTCCTTCCACACTGGCCTGCAAAGCAGAATCAGTGCACAAGGGGGAGTATGTTGCATTCCCTGGGGGCACATAGCAGTAGGTGTGCTTTCTGTGCATGCTGGGGAACTAAGGGAGCAATTTTGCCTTCCAGAGACAACATTCCTCCTAAAGCTTTGCTGAAGTGGTATGGCCCAACACTGACCCTTTTTCTGGGCTGTGTGCAATGTACACAATCTGGCCAATAATAATTGACAACTCTTCACATTTCTATAGTGCCTTTCTCTGAAGAATCTCAAAGTGCTTTATGAAGATTAATTAAAGTTCTACAGCTGAAGAGTGCTTTTTAAAGCGCTAAGTATTATTATTTTTAATAATGAACTCACCTCAAAATACCCCTTTGACTTAGGTGTCTATCTGAGCTATTTGTAGTTAGAGTTGGAAGAAATTTTTTTTGGCAAATAGTATATATGCTGAAAAATACATTTTGGGAGGCAGAGAAACTATTTGCAAATTAAGGTCGAATTCAGTGAATAGCTTTGCCAAAACACCAACCCCAAAAACATTTAGGAAATGTTAAAAAGAATTCGTTTCAACATTTTCAAAAAGAACCGTTTGGACATTTTTTTTAAAACATTTTTTATATGAAATGTCATTTCAAATTGAAATTTCATTTCAAAATGTCATTTTGCAATGTTTCATTTGACCCAAACAAATTTGATTTTTTTCATTTTGGTGAGGAAAAAAAAAAACAAAAAAAACCCCACTTTCAGTTTAAAAAAAGGTGAGATTCTCATATAGTACATATAGTACATGATTTCACCAAGTATTGTGAGATTCATAATAAAATTGTGAGAGTTGGCAACAATGTTTAAGAAAGCACTTCTAACTAAATGGCTCTCTGTTTCTCCATGTGTTGTTTGTCTTGACATAACTATGTAAACCCAGACAAATATTTTTGGCATAATTAATAGATTAACAACTTCATCTTCAAATTTCCTCATTCATCTTAAATCTGAAATCCTAGACCTCTACCAGACTAATTAACTGATTCAAAATGATTGAACATTGCTTAAAGTTAATTAACATGATAGTCATTTTGTGACAACTTGGTGTAAGTGTTCTGAAAGAAAGGCATGTTTAAAAGGATTTTAAATCCCAACTAAATGTACTAGAACAGCTCTATAGTTGCTAAACTTCATTACAAGTTTGGAGTGTGAAGGGTTAACTAGCTCAGAACAGGCTCAAAAGGAGCACGTGGGGTTGCTCAAGGTCAACTCAGAAACAAAAACTGTAGAATGGAAAAAAAAAGTGTGGCATGGGAGTGTGACAGCACATGCCCAAATAAGGAGAGGAAGAGGAGGAGGAGCTGGCATATTAATTAATTGAGAAGCTTCTGGAAGCTATAGGAGGATCTTATACAAAATATAGAGGTGGGGGGATGAGATGTTATATGTATGTCAGGACATGTAGAGTTTTCAGGGGGCACAAGAAGGAGAAAGCCAGTGCAGGGCAAAGAAGCAGATGAAAAACCCAAAGGAAACTAGAGTTTTCCTATGGAATCTATAGCCACACAAAAAGCAGGAGAAGTGGAAGTCAGGAACCAGCCACTCTTTAAGCAGGAGGCAATGAGGTGTTCAGAAAACACCAGACTGCTTGATTGCCAAAAAAAACACAAACATTTTTTTTGCTAAATTTGTCTTGTATGTTAATTGCTAAAACATATATTCATAATTATTTGGTTATTGTTCAAGCATCCTAAAATGTGCTAGGTAACTGTAATGGGATTCACTCACCACTAGGGCACCCTGTTATAGCTAGGTCTGGGGAATCCACTCTCCTCTGGTCTAGCACAGGCACCCCCTTTTGTCGCTCACTCGCCCCATGGCCCATCTGACTCTCCAAGGCTTGAGGTGCTCTTTCTCTCTCACAGCCTTCTGGCTAGGTCACTGTAGTCTTCCCCTTCCAGAGTAACAAAGTCTCAACAGACAAGCTGTCTGGGTGCCATTCAGGCAGTTTTCCCATTCAAGACTGTGCCACTTTCCCAGTGCCTGGTAAGGGAATCTGGGCATCCCTTCTACTCCAAGTTCCTGCCCAGGGACCCTACAATTAGCAAGCAAGGTCAACCCTTGCTGTCATTTCCCTAGGTTTCTTCCTATTCTGCCCTCTGCTAGCTTTCTTCTCCACCACCTCTCTGGTTATACACTTGCCTCATCAGGGCCTCTGCTCCTCCCTGGGTTTCCTCCTCTCTTTCCAGTAGGCCCAGAGAGTGACTGCAGATTTCCACACTGCAGCCCCTACTGCTCTCATTTCCGAGCTTTATACAAGCCCCTGCCTACTCCTGCCCACATAGGCTCCATCTTCAGTTACTGATTGTCTGCCAAGCTTAAAAATCCTCCCAGCTGCAGCCTACTAGATTAATTAGCTTCTTCCAAACCACCTTATCCCCTTCAAGGGTGGTGTGGGGTAAACCTTCATCACACCAACTAACGAAAAGCTGTGCTCCCTACATCAAAGATCATATGGTCTGAATTTAGCACAACAGAAGATATGAGTTATTGATACACAAAGGGGAAGGGATTAAGGAGGATAGGGATGATCAGTAGTATGATCACATTCATTGAGGCAAGTACCCTCTTGAAAGTCTAGGTACATTTGTATCTTATCCTCCCCCTCCCCCCACAACCCTTATTGTACAGGTGAGAGGTCAGAAACGAGTCTATAGAAAGGAGTTGGATGAGGAAAGTAAAGTAATTCAGCAAATATGTTTGGAGAAGTTGTCCCAAACATAAGGGGTATGGTTGAAAAAGGTACAGAGATATTTGTGAGAGGAGAGCAAGGGGGATATCGAGTTTGGCGTTATTCTTCCATTCGTACTTAATACATATGATATTTGGGGAAATTCTTAAAGAGCATAAAACATTGCTAGGAAACAGAAGAGGAAGTGGTAATTTTGAGAGAGACAATATACAAGGGAGTTTTTATTAATAACATAGACCAATGGTCTGTCTAGCCCAGTATCCTGTCTTCCGACAGCGGCGGGTGCCAGATGCTTCAAAGGGAATAAACAGAACAGGGCAATTTATCAAGTGATCCTTTCCCTGTGCAGTCCCAGCTTCTGGCAGTGAGAGGTTTAGGGACACCTAGAGCGTGGGGTTGTGTCCCTGAACATCTAGGCTAATAGCCATTGATGGACCTATCCTCCATGAACTTAAGTAATTCTTTTTTTAACTCAGTTAGGCTTTTGGCCGTCACAATGTTCACTGGCAACGAGTTCCATAGGCTTGACTGTGCATTGTGTAAAGAAGTACAGTACAAACCTGTTTATGCGCTAATCCACTTAACGCGCGGTAGCGCCATGCCTTCCAGTGCTACCTATTTAATACGTGAGGGGGAGAGGGCAGCAACGTTAAAGCGCTGCTGCGGCAAAGGACCCTGCAGCGCTTTAAGGTCCCTGCCCCTTTTGCCTCCCCTCTCCCGACGGGCAGGGGGGCAAAGGGAGCAGCTGTCCTGGGGCCGGCGATTTAAAAGGGCCCATGGCTCCGGACGCTGCTACCGCAGCAGCGGCGTCCAGAGCTCCAGGCCCTTTAAATCACCATGGGAACCCCGGGCGGCGCGGACCAGGCAGCCTGGAAGGGGTGGCTGGGGGATGCTGACCCCCTAGCCCTGCCCCTTCTGCCCAAGGCCTCGCCCCTTCTGGGGGCCAGAGCCGCCCCCGCCCCGTACCAGTAAGTTACTTTCACCCCTGTGTAGTAATAATAATGTTTTTATTAGATTACACATTTGAATTTATATTCTTGCAAAGCGTCGTTATCAGATAGGCCTGCAGTATTTGGGATGCTGTGAATATGTATGTAAGCCTAGATAATTATACGTGTGTGTATATATAGATATCTTAAGATATTTCAGCATGGCCCTCTTAACCCGTGGTCGTGATGGCTTGACTCCCGACATCCGCACGTAAATGGGTCTGTACTATACTTCCTTATGTTTCTTTTAAATGTACTGCCTACTAATTTCATTGGGGACCTCTGGTCTTTGTGTCATGTGAAAAGGTAAATAACACTTCCCTATTCTCACACCATTTGTGAGCTTAGAGATCTCTATCATATCCCCTTTTAGTCGTCTCTTTTCTAAACTGAACAGTACTAGTCTTTTTAATCTCTCCTCATATGGAAGCCGTTCCATATCTCTCATCATTTTTGTTACCCGTCTCTGTACTTTTTGTAATTCTAAGGTATTTTTTTTGAGCTGGGGTGACCAGAATAGCAGGAAGTATTCAAGGTATGGTCATACTATGGATTTATAGAGTGACATTATGATATTTTCTGTCTTATTATCTATCCCTTTCCTAATAGTTCCTAACATTCTGTTAGCTTTATTTTTTTTTATTGCCACATTGAGCAGATGTTTTCAGAGAACTATCCACAATGTATCCAAGATCTCTTTCTTGAGTGGTAACAGCTAATTTAGATCCCAGCATTTTAATGTATAGTTGGGGTTATGTTTTTCAATGTGCATTACATAGCATTTATCAACATTGAATTTCATCTGCCATTTTGTTGCCCAGTCACCTTGTTTTGTGAGATCCTTTTTAACTCTTTGTGCTCAGCTTTGGACTTAACTATCTTGAGTAATTTTGTATTGTCTGCAAACTATGCCACCTCACTGTTTAATGCTTTTTCCAGATCATTTATGAATATGTTGAGCAGCACTGGTCCTGGTACAGATCCTTGGGGGACCCCACCGTTCACTTTTCTCCCCTGTGAAAACTAACCATTTATTCCAATCCTTTGTTTTCTATCTTTTAACCACTTACTGATCCATGAGAAGACCTTCCCCCTTATCCCATGACTGCCTACTTTGCTTAAAATTTTTAGTGAGAGACCTTGTCAAAGTTTTCTGAATTTCCAAGTACACTGGATCACCTTTTTCCACATTTGTTGATCCCCTCAGAGAATTCTAATAGATTGGTGAAGCATGATTTCCCTTTACAAAAGCCATGTTGACTCTTTCCCCCCAACCCACCCCCCCGTCCCCCAACATATTGTGGTCATTTATTTGATAATTCTGTTCTTTACTATAGTTTGAACCAATTTGCCTAGTACTGAAATTAGGCTTACTAATTGCCAGGATCGTCTCTGGAGCGCTTTTAAATAAATCAGCAGCACATTAGCTATCCTCCAGTTATCTGCTACAGAGGCTGATTTAAATAATAGGTTACATATCACAGTTGGTAGTTCTGCAGTTTCGTATGAGAGTTCCTTCAGAACTCTTGGGTGAATACCATGTGGTCCTGGTGACTTATTACTGTTTAATTTATCAATTTGTTCCAAAACCTCTTCTGTTGGCACCTCAGTCTAGGACTGTTCCTCAGATTTCTCACCTAAAAAGAATGGCTTAGGTGTAGAAATCTCTCACATCCTTTGCATCAGTCCTAACTTCAAAGAATTCATTTAGCTTCTCTGCATTGGCCTTGTCTTGCTCAAGGACTCCTTTAGCACCTCAGTGGCCCCACTGATTGTTTGGCAGAGTTTCTGCTTCCGATATACTAAAAAAAATTGCTGTTGGTTTTCGTGTCTTTTGTTAGTTGCTTTTCAGATTATTTTTTGGCCTGACTAATTATACTTTTAAACTCTGGCAAGTCAAGTGTTTGTTACTTTCTATTTTCCTCAGTAGGATTTGACTTCCAATTTTTAAAAGATGTCTTTTTGCCTCTGCCTCTTTTACTCAGTTTAGCCATGGTGGCATTTTTTTTGGCTTCTTACTGTTTTATTTGGGGGTACACATTTAGTTTGAGCCTCTATTGTGGTGTTTTTAAATAGTTTCCATGCAGCTTGCAGGCATTTCACTTGTGACTGTTCCTTTTAATTTCCATTTAACTAGCCTCTTTATTTTTGAGTAGTTCCTGTTTTTGACATAAATGCTACTTGTTGCAGCTTTAAATGACCATCTCAATATTGCCAACCCCAGGTATTCAAAATCATTAGACAGACCCCCAAATTATGGGATTTTCAAAATAATATATGGTGCATTCTTTTGATGCCTTCTGGATTTTGAGCTTTTAGGAGTCACCTTTTAAAGCTTATTTTCTTTGTAACCGTGAGGGCTAGAAACTTACTTTACAGGAAAAAGGACAGTTACCTGTTCCGTAACTGGTGTTCTTTGAGATGTGTTGCTCAGGTGTATTCCACAATAGGTGTGCGTGCTCGCCACGTGCACCGGTGCCGGAAGTTTTTCCCTTAGCAGTACCAGTAGTGGGGGAGCCCCGCTGTGACCCCTGGAGTGGCGCCTCTATATCGTGCTATAAAGGGGGCTGCGCACTCCCCCCACCCTCAGTTCCTTCTTGCCAGACAACTCCGACAGAGGAGGAGGAGGGCAGGATGTAGAATATACCTGAGCAACACATCTCGAAGAACTCCAGTTATGGAACAGGTAAATGTCCTTTCTTCTTCGGAGTGATTGCTCCTGTGTATTCCACAGTAGGTGACTCCAAGCTATACCTGATGGAGGTGGGTAGGAGTTTAAGGGTTACCTGGGCGGAGTACCGCCCTACCAAACCTGGCGTCAGTTTGGGAGACGATCGTATAGTGCGATGAAAAGGTGTGGACGGAGGACCATGTAGCAGCCCTGCAGATGTCCTGAATAGGGACATGAGCCATGTAGGCAGCTGACGAGGCCTGAGCTCTCGTCGAATGAGCCTTCACTATTGAGGCGGGGGAACCCCTGCCAGGTCGTAACATGTGCGTATGCACGAGGTGATCCAGCGGGAGATCCGGTGGGTGGAAATCAGTTGCCCCCTCATGCGCTTGGCCGATGCAATGAAAAGCTGAGGGGATTTCCAGAATGGCCTGGCCTGGTCTGGTCTAGGTAAAAAGCCAGCGCTCTACGCACATCTAGCATGTGCAGGCGTCGTTTCTCATTGGAGGAATGGGGCTAAGGACAGAGGACTCGGAGGAAAACGTCCTGGTCCATGTGAAAAGCCGAGACTACCTTCGTCTGAAAAGCTGGGTGCGGGCGGAGCTGGACCTATGGAAGACTGTATATGGGGGTTCAGAGCCCTAAGCTCTGAGACCTGGCGGGCTGAGGTGATAGCCACCAGGAACGCCACTTTCCACGACAAATGGGACCAAGAACATGTGGCCAAGGGCTTGCAGGGGGGCCTTGTGAGGCGGGCGAGCACTAGGTTCAGGTCCCAGAGCGGGACCGGGGGTCTAGCGTAAGGGAATGCCCAATCCAGCCCTTTTAGGAAACGGGAAGTCATGTGGTGTGAAAACATCGAGTGGCCCTGCACCGGGGGGTGGAAAGCCGAAATGGCCACCAGATGTACCCGGACCGAAGAGGGCGCCAGCCCTTGGGTCCTAAGGGAGAGGAGGTAATCGAGGATGAACTGGATAGATGCGGAGGAGGGGGAGGAACCCCTCTCCCTTGCCCACATGGAGAACCGATACCATTTGGCTAGGTAGGTTCGTTGCGTGGACGGTTTCCTGCTGTCAAGCAGGACCTGTTTAACACCCTCAGAACACCTCCCCTCCTCCTCATTCAACTATGGAGCTGCCATGCCTTCAAGTGGAGCGTGGCCAGGTTGGGGTGGAGGAGATGTCCTCTCTCCTGGGAGAGGAGGTCCGGTCGAAGCAGCAGCTTGCACGGGGGGGCCACTAAAAGCTGCAGGAGGGTCCCGTACCAATGTTGACAGTCCCAATCCGGGGCTATGAGGATAATCTGCGCCCCATCTGCCTTTGCCTTTACCTTTACCTTCTGTAGGGAGGCCTATCAGGGGGAAAGACGGGAAGGCTAGAACAGGCAACCCGACCATGGAATTAGGAACGCGCCCTGGAGCAGAATCAGGGGCATAGGCAATTCTGGACAGTGGCGAACAGATCTACCTGGGGAGTGTCCCACTCGAAAAAGAGCCGCTTGGCCACCTCCCTGTGTAGAGACCACTCGTGTTGTTGGGAGAAAAACCTGCTTAGGTGATCCGCGAGCGTATTGCGCTTGCTGGGCAGGTGAAAAGCCCTCAAAGGAGGTTGTGGGCTATACAGAACTCCCACAGGAACTGGGCTTCCTGGCACAAGGCCACGGAACGTGTGCTGCCTTGCCTGTTGATATAATACATCGCAGTCATATTGTCCGTGAGGACTCTGACCACCTTCCCCGCTAGGTGCTGACTGAAAGCTACGCCTGCCAGGCAGACCACCCTGAGCTCCCTGACATTTATGTGCAGAGACAATTCTGAGGGCAACCATCTGCCCTGGATTTTGAAGCTCTCCATATGGGCTCCCCATCCCAGGTCCGAGGTGTCGGACACAGATCTAGTGAGGGAGGAGGGTCCCGGAATGTGATACCCTGAAGCATGTTGCTTGGGAGGGACCACCATTGCAGGTCGGCCACTACATTGGATGGCAACGTGACGACCTTGTCCAGGTCATTCCTGGCCTGGGAATATTGGGAGGCCAGCCAGAGTTGGAGGAGCCTCATCCTGAGCCTGGCATGTCGCTCCACTGAGGTGCATGCTGCCATATGACCTAGGATTTGAAGGCACACCCGTGCCATCGTCACAGGGAAGGTCGTGACCAAGGCGATGAGACCCTTGAGCGTCTCGAATCTGTCCCGGGAGAGGGAGGCCATGGCCACCTGCAAATCTACCAGCATCCCTATGAAGTGTATGCGCTGAACCGGGATTAATGTGGACTTTTCCTCATTTACCACTAGACCAAGACTCGAGCAGGTATCTAGCAGGAATTCCATCTGCGCCTGCACCTGGGACCGAGACTTGCCCTTGAGCAGCCAGTCGTCCAGGTAGGGGAAGATCTGCAGCCCGTTCCTCCTGAGGTGGGCTGCTACCACCGCCAGGGCCGGTGAAAGGAAGTTTCGTGCCCTAGGCAAAACTTCCACCTTGCGCTCCCCCCCCCCCGCCCTGTGGCAGCTCCCCGCCCCCCCTCCACCCTGAGGCGCCCCCCCGCGGCAGCTTCCTCCCCCCCGGGCAGCCGTGCGGCAGCTCCCCACCCCAGCTCACCTCTGCTCCGCCTCCTCCCCGAGCTCGCCGCCCCTGCTCTAATTCTTCTCCCCTCCCAGGCTTGCGGCACCAAACAGCTGATTGGCGCTGCAAGCCTGGGAGGCGGGAGAAGTGGAGCGGCGACCGCGCGCTCGGGGAGGGGGCGTAGGAACGCTGTAAAAAAAAATCAGGGGCAGCGCTTTTTGGCGCCCCCAAAGCTTGGCGCCCTAGGCAACCGACTAGTTTGCCTTAATGGTAGCACCGGTCCTGACCACCGCCATGCATTTGGTAAAAACCCTGGGGGCTGTGGAAAGGCCAAAGGGAAGGACCGTAAACTGGTAGTGGTCTCTCCCTACCAGGAAGTGGAGGAAGTGCCTGTGAACCTCGAATATGTGGATATGGAAGTACGCATCCTGGAGGTCCAGGGCTGCGAACCAATCTCCTGGGTCCAGGGACGGAACAATAGAGGCCAGGGACACCATACAGAATTTGCAGCGAACCAGAAACTGGTTGAGATTCCGCAGGTCGAGGATGGGCCTGAGCCTGCCTTTTGCTTTCGGGATCAGGAAATACTGGGAGTAAAACCCCTTGCCTGGAATTCCCGAAGTACCCTCTCCACCGCCCCCAGGGTGAGGAGGCGCGTCACCTCCTGATTTAAAAGGAGGGCGTGTTCTAGGTCCCCAGGGACATCCCGGGATGGAGGATGGTGTGGTGGGGGTGAATCAAACTGCAGCCTGTACCCCTTGGAGATGATACTGAGGCCCCACCGGTCCGACGTTATACTGGACTAATGCACTCTGAAGGCCGATAAACAGTTGCCAAAAAACAACTTTATTAACTGGGGGGTTCCCCTGGCAACAGGCCAGGTGGCCCCCCGCAAAGTCAAAAATGCCTCTGCCCCTACCTCTTGCCCTTCGAACGGGACTGGTGCTGTGACCTACGCCACTGGTCCCTAGGCCTCTTATGCAGGGTTCGTATCTGCCCCTTATGGGGGGAGTCGAGGGCAGAGTCTGGGTTTGTCCTTGGGTGGCGGGACATAAAGGCCGAGAGTCTGCAGGGTGGTGCGGGAGTCCTTCATGCCGTACAGACGAGCGTCCATTTGGTCTGCAAATAATGCCTTGCTGTCAAATGGCAGGTCTTGCATGAGGGACTGGGATTCCACGGACAGCCCCAACAGCGAAAGCCACGACGCCCATCACATGGAGATAGCAGAGGCCATCAAACGAGCCGCAGTGTCAGCTGTATCCGAGGCCGCCTGGAGCGCTGTTTTTGCCGTTGCCGCACCCTCGTCGACTAGGTCTCTGAATTCCTTCCTGTCCTTTTCTAGGAGGGAAAGCTCGAATTTTGGCAGGGACCCCCACAAGTTAAAGTCATACCTGCTCAGGAGTGCTTGATGGTTTGCCACCCTGAGCTGGAAACTTGCAGAGGAGTAAACTTTTTTCCCCAAAAGTGGCCAGTCTCCTGGCATCCTTGTCCTTGGGGGTGGGTGCGGGCTGGCCATGTCTTTCCCGGTGGTTGACGGACTCTACGATCAGTGAGTTCGGGGTAGGGTGAGTGTACAGGTACTCATGCCCCTTTGTTGGCACAAAGTACTTCCGCTCTGCCTTAGAAATGGGTGGCAGAGAGGCCGGGGTTTGCCAGAGTCCGATAGAAATGTTGGCAACCCCTTGGTGCAGGGGTAGGGCCACACGGCCCGGTGCCGAGGAGGACAGGACATTAAAGAAATTGTCCAATGGCTCCTCCATCTCCTCAGCCTGGATCTGGAGGTTGGTGGCTATGTGTCGGAGAAGCTCTTGATGATTCTTAAAGTCCTCCTGAGAGGGAGGAGGCGGTGCCGCTATGGACTCGTCCGGTGCTGACGAGACGACAGACACCACCTCTAGGGCATCGGGTGGTACCGGTGGGTTGCACTCCACGTCCGGGTCCGGGTGCGGTGCCAGTTGTTCGGTACCCGAGGACTGTTCTCGGTGCCGAGGCGGGGACGCCGAAGGCGCTTGGGATGCCCCAGCCACAGAGCGGGGCCTCACTGGTGCGGGCGCCTGGGGCCACGGTGCCCACTGGCACCACTGTCCTTGCCATGGCGCCCCTTGCCATGCTAGGGACCTCAACCTCCGACCTGGCCGGGGAGGGCTGGTGGACGCCCAGCGGCGGCTTTCCTCGGGGGCCCGACTAGGGCAGCACGCCCGGTACCGGCAGGATAAGGATATCGCGTGCTGCCTGAGCTGCCTCCGGCGTCAACGGGATTCTCATAGTTGGAGAGGCATGCGCGGACGGGGCCGGACTACTCCGCTCCACTCGAGTCAGAGGTCTGGGTCCCGAGGGGGATCGTGGGCTGCCCAACTCGGGTCCGGCCTCACCCCTGTCCTTGTCTCGGCGCCGCTGGGTCTTGCTTTGCTTCTTGGCAGGGGAGCGGTGCCCACTGGTGGATGGGGCTTTGCTCCACACCGAGGACGCGGTGCCCAGCACCGGGTCGGGTCGACGCGCCGGGGCCAATGCCAACTCCATAAGCAGGGCCCGGAGTCGGATCTCACGTTCATGCTTAGTCCGGAGCTTGAAGGACTTACAGATTTTACAGTGCTCACTTATGTGATTCTCGCCAAGACAGCGAAGACACTTAGAGTGTGGATCGCTTCTGGGCATGGAATTGCGACAGGAGTCACACGACTTGAAGCCTGGGGCTCGGGGCATGCCCCGAGCCAGGCCACTAACTGTAGAACTACTAACTGTCAAAGATCATACCGCTAAGGAAAGACGCTGCAGCAATGCTGGAGCACAAGTTCTGACTACCTTCACTGGCAGCAAGAAGGAACTGAGGGTGGGGGGAGTGCGCAGCCCCCTTTATAAGGCTAAGGCCACACTGTCCTTTACAATAAGGCTCCTTTACACCACTCTGGCAATGTAAAGAAGCTTTAAAATGTTTATACCTGTTTTATACTCCTGGGGGAATTCACTAAAAATAATGGGAACAATTAATTAAGCAGGCAGGCTGCTACATTCTCCTCTGCCTGAGGGAACAGAGCCTGCCCCACGCCTACCTCCTCAGAAATACCCCAAAGCCCTGCCCCTCCATGCTGAGCGTGCTGCAATAGCAAGCAAGAGGGACAGAATGTGTGTCTCTTTCTCTCACACACGACTACCCAGCCCCCGCCCCCCGGGAGTGATTTACATCTCTACCGGCTGCTCTGGGTGCCCAAACTGACCTATCTGCTCTGCCAGGGAGTGGGCACATGACCATTTTTGTGGCTTCCCCTTGCTTTTCCATCAGAAGTCATTTTTCTGCAGTTAAGCAAGAAATCTGTGGGGGCCATGAATTCTGCGCATGCGCAGTGACACAGAATTCTCCCAGGAGTAATTATGGCATATTACTGATAGAAGGTAGATGCAGAAAAAGTCAAAGTTCAAGTGTCACCACCTAAAAATGTATCAGAAGTAATGGTTCCCTGTGATGATAAAATTTTAGAGCAAATTCGTACCTAACTTATCCCCCACAGCTCATGCTCTGTATAAACAGATTAAAACAGTTTCTCTTTGGAATTTGGGTAAAGCACAGGAGTATATGCTTTACCATTGTCACATGTGAGCCCGTATGGTTGTGAAAATATTGTTCTGTGTGTGAACTAATGTAGGGTTGAGCCTATCAATACAGTTGTCATTTCATTTTGAGTCTAAGGGCTCAAATGCTGAGCTATCCCAATGGGAATAGAAGGCACTAAAAACAGTGGAAGTTCCACTGTGCAGGGTTAGAGTTCCATGCAAGGGAAATCTAATGGAGCAGTTTGGTAATGTTGAGGCACTGCACAGAAGTAGCTTATAGATAATGATTAATGTAGATCAATAGGTTTAAATCCCTGTTAAGGAAGTGTACAGGTTTTCCAGTTGCAGCTATAATAGTTAATGGGCTATGGTAGAAGTAGTGGAGTAGCTACAATATTGCTTTGCCAACTCAGTATCAGGTTTATGGTTTCAAAATAAAAAAACGGCTACCCATTCACAGCACAAAACTGATTACTTTTGGCAGCTGAACCATCTTGTGAGATTGCACAAGCTTAAGCAGGGTTAGGTCTGGTTAGTAATTAGCAGGGATACCTCCAAGGAAAAGGCATGATACTGCAAGGAAGGGGTGATTGTAATTCAATAGTGATCACTCTTCCTGCCAAGTCTATACTTCGGGTAGATACAGGAAAACCTGTGGAAGATTTTTAGAATTCTTAGTATCTAGAGAATGTAGTGATTCGGCTTCATTACCCTCTTATGTTTTTGAAAGATGACCTCCTGAGGACTCCTGAAAAGGTGCATCCTGAGTTCTGTATGACCCAAGGGCCACCACGGTTGAATTGGCCATAAGGGCCATAGTTTGGAATCCCTGTTTCCAAGACTGGAAAAAGGCAGTGTATTATAGTTAGGACCTTACCAAATTCACAGTCCATTTTGGTCAATTTCACGGCCCTAGAATTTTAAAAATAGTAAATTTCATGATTTCAGCTATTTAAATCTGAAATTTCATGGTGTTGTAATTGTAGGGGTCCTGAAAAGGAGTTGTGGGGGTGTCACAAGGTTATTGTAGGGGAGGGTGTAGTATTGCTACCCTTACTTCTGCACTGCTGCTGCTGGTGGCGGCGCTGCCTTCAGAGCTGGGTAGCTGGAGAGTGTCAGCTGCTGGCCGGGAGCCCAGCTCTGAAGGCAGAACCACTGCCAGCTCCAGCGCAGAAGTAAGGATGGCATGATGTGATATTGCCACCCTTACTTCTGTGCTGCTTACTGCAGAGCTGGGCCCTCAGTCAGAAGCCGCCACTCTCCTGCCACCCAGCTCTGAAGGCAGCAGCGCAGAACTAAGGGTGTCATAGTATGGTATTGCTTCCCTTACTTCTACACTGCTGCTGGTGGTGTGCTGCCTTTAGAGCTGGGCGCCTGGACAACAGCTGCTGCTCTCCAGCCACCCAGCTCTGAAGGCAGCACAGAAGTAAGGTTGGCAATACCACAACCCCCCTAAAATAACTTTGTGACACCCCGCTCCCCCCCGCAACTGCCTTTTGGGTTAGGACCCCCAATTTGAGAAACACTGTCTACTCCATGAAATCTCTATAGGATAGGGTAAAAGCATACAACAGACCAAATTTCACAGGAGGAAAGACCAGAATTCACGGTCTGTGACGCGTTTTTCATGGCCAGGAATTTGGTAGGGCCGTAATTATAGCGTACTGTAGGGCACTAGGTCGGGACTCAGGAGTTCTGTTCCTGATTCTGCCACTGCCCTGCTGGATGTCCTCTCCTACTCTTATTATATTGTCTATGTAGATTGTATTCTCATTGGGAGGGGGACTGTCTCTTCCTGTGTTTTTTACAGTGCCTGACAACAGGGGCCCCAGATCTCAGTTGGATTCTGCTGTAATACAAATAATAATGTTAATAATGAAAGGACTGACCACAGTCTAAGAGATCAGGAAACCAACACCATGAGCCAAGGAGGGGGAAGATCTATCCATATGAAGGACCTAGGTCTTGGATCTGTAAGGCCATGTCTGAAGAGGATAGATACCTTTGGATCTGAGATTCTAGTGGTGCTGAAAAAACTCTAGATAGATTTGACAGATCCTTCGAGAAGTCTTAGTTTTGAATAATTTCTCTTTGGACCTTGGAATCCAGATGCCTGAATTGGATCCAGAGAATCCTGTCTTGATGAGTGTTGAATCCAAGGACTAGCCAATTCCAAGTACCTGCTCAGTAAATGTTCCCCAACCCTCAAGACTTCCAGTTGGTGGATAAAGCTACCAAGCAAAACCAAAGAGAGCTCTTGATACAAACCTCACTCCCTTGTAGTACAGATAGACTGGGATCCCATGCTGATGAGCAAATGAGTGCACCTGGCAACCAAAAGACTGTACGCACGATCCAGTGGTTATGGGTTGCTCTGGGACAAGGCCAGATCCAGAGTGTCTTCTGTACAATGAGAAAATCAACTCTATGTGCTAGATTTAGCGCATACTTTAGAGACCTCTGCCTTCAGTGTATTGATACTTTTAAGCAACTTCCTTTTTTATTAGAGAGAAGTGGATAGTGGTCCTGAGGATTCACCGTGCTCTCCAAGTGCTACTGAAACTGAAGCTTTCCCTTCTTATTCAGGAGATGATTCTGAAGGTTTTGAATCAGATAACTCCGAGACCTTTTATACAGAAGGCGAAGCAGACATTTTTTTGTACAAATACCTTGAGGTGCCTTTCCCATTCACCTCTAGCACTGAGAACAGAGGCTGCACAGGCCAAATCTGCCTGAGTTGCATTACCAGGTATTGTGCTGGTCTGTGAGGGAAATTTTGTTTTTACATAAAGCATATTGCTTGAAGACAGTTCTCTGAATCCAACACCACTGGATCCTACCATTAGTAAACACTCCAATTTAAAATTATGTAAACAAATACTATCTAAAAAAATTAACAACTATGGGAATTTAAGGTAACTTCCCTAAATGCACAACCGAAGATAAATAGATGGGTCTGAGATCACTTCCACTGGTGGAATGGGAGGACTTGCGGATGGTTAGAATATGGAACCTTTTATAACTGTTGTTAGATCATTGAACTGATAGATCAGTGTGAACATGTCCCCTAATGGTTATATTGCTGTAGAATGATTCCAGGACTGCAAAGCCCATCATGTGACTCCTGTAGTGGGGAAACTATAGAGGATTGTCTATGAAGGAGAAATACAAAGCCCTACTGCAATCAGATCCACGTGGGTGGAACACGGTGCCCACACAGAGTCCCATTAAAGTCAAAATTGAGGCTCAAATCTGAAATGAGTTCAGCATCCCAAATCACATTCTGATATTGCATCTGCATGCTTCATAGAAACCAAGTCAAATATAATTGGCCTCTGTAAGCGGTTGCACTCTGCTATAGCACCCCCTATCATCAGTGTATCACATTGCAGGAGTTCTTGCCCTATCAGCCATCTGCCTTTGTGCACAGTTCAGACGTCCAACCTGAGATGTGTCCTGTTCAGATCCCTTTGGAGGTAAAAATGTTTAGTTGAGACACTTTAGACATTAGTTTAATCAGCCATGTGTCTGGCCTCTGTCTTCATTTCCCTTTCTGGGCTGCTCGGAAGTCTTCTCCCCCAGCTCCAGTATTGAGCACTAGCCGTGTCATCCTTAGGTGTTCGTTCTCCTGCAGACACTGGCACTAGCCCCTTCCCAAAATCATCCTGTTCTCTGTGGTTCCTCTCCACAGACTGAATGCTTTCAGCCTTTTAGGAGACTCAGGTGTCCATTAAGTTATCACCTGATGCCCCTTAGTCCACTCCCTCTAGCTAAGAAACAACTAATTAATTACAGCACAGGTGTAGTAGATGAGACTAATGGGCTTTTACCCCTTTTTAGCCGATAATAAGGTGTGTCTGCATCACAGCCTCTTAAAATTCTTCCCTCTCAAAATAAAAAAATAAAGAGAACTTAAGGTGTTGTGCATGGAAAAAACAATAAAAATGTTTAGATTTTCAAAATTAAGCACATACTAGAAAAATTACTCATCGGAGAACTGCATAGAGGAAGTGTAAATAAGATATATGTTAAAACTGAGCTGCATCGAGGGTATCTTTAAATTAAATTAATAGAATTCTAGCAAGTCTATAAAACTAGTATGTTGGTTTCATTGTGTATTACCTGTATACAGAACAGTAATGTCCTGTGACATTAAATCCAAAATATTATTACAAATCCTGGGGGAAATTACACTGCAAACAACATATGACCCTCAGCTCCTCCATATAGGCATCATTCAAAGCAGATTGTGTACACAATTGTATATAATTATACATTGTATATATTATATATAATGAATACGAGGCTATTGATGTGACATTATACTACCTACCAGCTCAGTTACATTGCTGTAAAGAACTATCCTTCTGCTGAGGTTCTTTGATGAAACCCACCCATGGAGTGAAACTCTTGAGACTATAGGAAAGAATAAATGGGAATTGATCCTGTCTGGGCAGCAGCCA
This sequence comes from Chrysemys picta bellii, assembly GCF_011386835.1. Classification (NCBI taxonomy): domain Eukaryota; kingdom Metazoa; phylum Chordata; order Testudines; family Emydidae; genus Chrysemys; species Chrysemys picta. The sequence continues at coordinate 108,975,396 of NC_088794.1, forward strand.
GTGCTTCAGAGAGTATGCTGTAATATAACATCCTTGTATGAAATCTGGCCCATTTCTACCATTAAAAGCAAGTGACTCTTAACAGCTGGAGACACTGTTTCAGTGTAACCATGGAGGCCAGAAGCATTGAGTATTTGTGCTTGTTGGACTCTCCCCCCTCTGGTGAGGAATAAGATGACTCTACCTGTTGCAGTGCTGAACAACATTGCTATCTATGATGCTTTGTGGAACGCCTCACTGAAGTCAGTGGTAGATATCCTCTCTTTCAATCGTCAAGCAATTTATGTTTGAAATCCCAAGAGTGAGATTTTTGCTATTTTGTGACAAAAACTATGGTAAAATATAGTTACAGTGGAGAGTATTTAGGGTATAAATAAGCTTCTGGTTTTGGGTGTACTTCATTTTGGAGGACTTGTGGTTTATTTTAGCAATTTTGAGTTTGATGTAGTTGTCCAAAAATTTCAGTTTTTCAGAGCTCTCTCTTCATATAGACTGTAATGAGTAATCTCTTTGTCAAGTTTCCTAGAGTGCTTTAACATACCACTGTTTCAAACAATACTAATTCACAAGGGAACCTTTTAGTGTGCACCAGCAGGGTCTACATGGACCAATTAATGCACCACATTAGTGTACTTTATAAATTAAACCCCCATGATCTGCATTATTCTCCATGTAGACAAGCCCATAGATACAAGTAACCATTTCTGGCGTTTACTGTATAAACACAGATTTTTTTTTAAATTAGGTGTGTTTTATTGGTGTTTATCGGTTAAAACAAAAAATTAGAAACCCTAGGTATAAAATATTAAACAGGGATGTTGTAATTATCCAAAAAATAACCACTATAAACCCAGGAAACTCAATACCAGGAATAGTGCCTCTCGGCTCTGCTTGCTGGCAGATTGAAATTTCTGTGCTCTACCTCTCTGTCTTACCGCCCTACACGTGTGAGGTGGACCCTGAGGACTCATGAAAGCCCAGAAGATGCCCCCACCTCTCTGAACATAAATTCCTTCCCTTCCCTTCCCTCACAATGGGCCTATTGAAACCACTGGGCCTCTTATGGGGACCAATGCTATAGGGTACCTGTCTGGAAAAGGCCACATTTGGAATACCTACCTGTGCCACATCAGCCACCAGTACCATTGGTCTCCCCAGTACAGGAGGAGCGGTGGCTACTGATGGAGAAGTAGACACCTCATTCATACAAGTCCTCTTCCTCCCTTGATGAGGCAGTGATGCCACCATCACCTTCCTGTGAAGATGATTTTAGGACCTTTCAGGACCCAATGAAGTGACATGTGGAGTCCCTTCAAATCTCCATGGAGGAGGTACAAGAGTCTCAGCACTCGCTTGTGGACATTTTTTATACGACCACCACCCGTAGAGTAAAAAAGCCCTCCCCTTAATGAGGCTCTTTTGTCGCCTGCCCATAATCTGTGGCAGATCCCTGCCACACTCAGGCCTACCTGCAAATTGGCAAGCAGAGTCAGAGAGAAATGGTCACATTTGTTCAAAATCCACTTCCTCCAACAAGGAGGATAAATGCCTAGATCTCCTCAGCAGGAAGAGTTACTCGTCCGCTGCTCTGCAGTTTTAGGTAGCGAACTATCGAGTTCTGATGGCAAAATAGGACTTCAAAGACTATTTTAAGTTTACTCATTTTATTGACCACCTGCCATTTGGGAGCAGTACTAAATTCTCATTTCCAAAGGCCAGCTCATCACCAAAGCTTCCTTGCAAGTTGCCCTTAATGCTGCTGACACAGCTTCATAATCTGTAGCCACCACTGTTATGTGATGAGCATCCTGGCTCCAGTCTTCTGGCCTCCCTAGGGAGATACAAAACATGGTGGAAGACCTCCCTTTTGAAGGGCCTAAGATTTTCAGCAACGATATGATACCTCACTCCACTCCCTCAAGGGGAACACTGAGGTCACTTGGGATTTATGTGCCTGGAACAAAGAGGCGTTTTAGTAAATCGCAGACAACACATTGCTCCTGACCATTCGACTACCACCCGTACCCTACCTATTCCAGACATATGGAACCACCTAGAAGAAGGTTCAAACCTCAAAAGAAGAGACCATCCTCTATAGCGACTTCCCTACCTATGCCTTCTTCTAAATGACTATTTTGACATACTGGTCAAGTTAACAAACATCCCTCTCCTCCAGATCTGCTGTGCCAATCTGCCATCCACCACGGCCTTCTGGGGACCACCTATCCCACGTTCTAGCTGCTTGGGAATTTATCAACACAGAGAAATGGATGCTAGAGGTGGTTTCTATGTGAAATAATATCCATTTCCATTCTATTCCCCCCTCCACCCCTCCCTCTTCAGGGACCCCTCTCTTGAGGGTTTCTTAAAGCAGGAGGTCCAGTTCTTCGTGTCTGGGGCCAATATATCTAATTCCTCGAGAATTAGTTGGAAGAGGGTTTTATTCCAAATATTTCCTGGTCCCCAAAAGAAATGGCATCTGGAGGCCAATCTTAGACCTCAGGAACCTGAACATCTAATTTTGCAGCACTTCAGGATGGTGACTCTGTTATCCTTAGCTTTCAGGATGCACATTTTCATATTGCTATGCACCCTTCCCACAAACACTTTGTGCTTTGTCATAGGCACAGAATATTGTCAATATCGTGTCCTCTTCGGATTCTCCAGAGCCCCACAGGTCTTTATGAAGATCTTCTCAGTAGTCGTGGCTCACCTGTGTCAATGGAGTATAGCAGTCTTTCCCTGTCTGGACGACTGGCTCCTTAAGGGGCATTCTGCTCTGGAGGTCCAGTCAGCAATCAACAAGGCCTTAGCCCTGTTTCAGTCCTGGGCCTATATATCAACCTGGGAAAGCCCACATTAACATCCATTCAGCAGAGAGAGTACAGGGCAGTTCCAACGAAATCTAACTGCCTGAGGACGGATTCTATACCATGTTCAGGCCAATCACTACTCTACACCGGAGTCCTCAGACAACAGTAAGGGCCTGTCTTCAACTCCTAGGTCTCATCTGGGCTTCACCATTTATTACACCACGTGTGAGACTACATCTCTGATACCTTTAGGCCTGACTCAAAACCATGTACATGCTAAACAGACACAGCCTTGCCAAATGAATCACCATACCTCTGTGGGCACTGGATTGCCTCAGGATGGAAAGACCACCTGAAGGTCTATGTGGGAACCCCCTCCCAAGCACACCACCTTTCCAGCATCTGAAGTATGTAGTACAAATTACCCTTCTATTAGCATGCAGCTTTGCAAAAAATACTAGTAAATAATAGTCTGATATGAAACTTAGATACTTTTTGGTTTAAAAAAAAACAAAAACCAACCACCAAAAACCTGGGATCAGGTCTAAAAACCATCTTGTCCTTATGAAAAATAGTAAATGACAGATTAGCCATCAAAGCATGCAATTTGCTGACCCTTTCCTGGCTGATGTTATAGCAATAATAAACACAGTTTTAATAGGTAAGTAAAATAAAGGACACTGCCAAGGGTTCAAAAGGATCTTTTAAGCCTAGTTAAGACCAAATTAAGGTCCCAAGTTGGAACCGGATCCCTCAAAGGGATATATATATGTTAGACAACCCCTTGATAAACCCTGTATTGTGCACAATACAATCTACCATCAATCAAAATAGGATAGGCTGAAAGACCCACCAGGGAATAGAAGCTGTAATTGGTGAATCAGATTTTCCTAGCATCCAAAAAACAAACCTAGTCCAGCTCAAATAATACTTATTTGTACACTGTTTTCTAGAATTGAGCAATTCATTTGGAACCAACGAGGAACAGGATTGTCCAAGATTAGGCAAATTCCAATAGTCCAGGTCATCAGATGGAGAGATTGAGGGTCCAGATGAGGGATCCTGCCCTGCTGCTGCTGCAACAACATATCTTGAGACACACTTGTAATCTCCATCCTATAGGCCATATACTAGTGCTATCTTGGTCAAGCTGAGACTATCAGGGTTATTCTTCCCATCTTGAGGTATCTTCACCACTTTCCGAATAAACTGAAAGGGGGGAGGGGAAGCATACAGAAGGCCCTGTTTCAAATACAATAGGAAAGCGTCTGAGAGGGACTGATTGTCCTTCCTGCTCTTGATCAAAAGAGACAATGCTTTTTGTTGAACCTTGTTGCAAACTGGTCTACAACAGGCTAATCTCATCTAGAGAAAACTTGTACCACTTGATCCTTCAGGGAACATTCATTCATCTGACAACCGTCCTTACTGAGATGATCTGCTAACACATTGCTAAATGCAGGACTACTGGATAGACGTTATAAAGTATGTACCAATCCCATAAATTGACTGCCTCTGCATATAATAGGGAAGAATGCGTGCCTCCTTGCTTGCTGACATAATACATAGCGGTTGTATTGTCCTTTACTACCTGAACACCCTTCCCCTTTATATGAGGAAGAAAAGATCAGAGAGCCAAACAAATGGCTCTTAATTCCAAAACATTTATAAGCAGTTCTTTTGTTGAGACACCCAGTGGTCTCTGGATAAAATGACCCAAATGAGGTCCCCATCCCTTGTTGGATGCATCAGAGGTTATCATGACAGATGGTGAAAGGAGACTGAACAAGACACCTCTAAGAACATTTGATATACCTGTCAACAAATTTAGAATGTTTTGAGGCATGGTGAAAAACATCTGAAGACTATCCAGAGTAGGTTTGTAAACTTGAGATATTCAAAGCTGCATTGACATCATTGTGAGGCGCGCAAATTGAGTAGATAAGCGGTTGCTGTCATGAGACACCCCCCCCCAGATTCAAAAAGAAAATCACTTTCTGGGATCAACTCTGTCTTCCAAAATCTTCCAGAAGGAAAGTTCTTCCTGCTCCTGAGTCCAGTATAGCGCTGATTAAATGAATTCTCTGGAGTTTGGGCAGAGATATGACTGTTCAGAAACAGTCCCAAGTCCGTAAGAAGGGAGGTTATAAACTTGATGTGAAGTAGGAGATCCTCACATGAAGATTTTAGCAGCCGTCACCCAAATATGATTAACAAAGATACCGTTCTCTATGCACTGCCACTATAGAAAAGGAACTTTGTAAGGCCTCTTGGCATTTTAGAAAGCCCAAATGTTGTAGGACTTTGTCCTGAAAATGTCTTTGTCCAACTACAAAACAAAGGTGCTTCTGGTGATTTGGGTGGATAGAAATATGCATCCTTGAAATCAAGAGTTGTGAAATAATCCTTAACTGAAAGCAAAGGAATTATGGAAACTAGGGTTAGCAATCAGAACTGGAACTTCTGAATGAACCTGTTAATTCTCTTAAATCTAAAATTGGATAGAAACTCTTATTTTTTCCTTCTGTACCAGGAAGTATCTTCAATAAAACCCTTAATCCCACAGATCAGTATCTTCCTGACAGTGCCGATGAGAAGCAGTTTCTGAATTTCTGATAGAAGACCTTTGTGAGAAAGTTCCCTGAAAAGGGAAAGGTAGAGAGAATTGAAAGGAGGTACATTTTCTAATTGTATTACACAGCCTTTTTCTAGAATATCTAGTACCCATTTGACACCTGGAGACTTATTACATTGGACAATGAAATGAGCTAGCCTATCTCTAAACAAAGGAAGGGACATATCCTCACCAGTTGGTCCATAACTTTCAGTCCTTCAATGAAATCTGAAGCCTTGTAGTCAGCAAAGATGAAGAGGAATATTGCTTTAAGTCTTGATTGGAATAATTTCTTTTTATGTTGAGACTTAGATGAAGATGTAGTCTGTTGATGCTGATATCTTTGAAATGAAAAATAAGATGAGGACTGAGGGCATGTCTACACTACAAAATTAAGTCAACTTACATTAAGTTGACCTACAGCCACCGCAGTAATTAAATTGATTGTGCATGTCCACATTATGCTCCCTGTGTCAGTGGAGCGCATGCTTACTAGCAGCACTTGCATCAATACAGGGAGCAGTGCACCATGGGTAGCTATCCCACCATGCAACTCACCCCCATACTGTTTTTAAACTTTAGCTCCAAAACGTTTTTTTTTTTTTTTGGTAACTATTACATTCTGACAGTATATTAATGGATTTCTTAATCATAGAATCATAGAATATCAGGGTTGGAAGGGACCTCAAGAGGTCATCTAGTCCAATCCCCTGCTCAAAGCAGGACCAATTCCCAACTAAACCATCCCAGCCAGGGCTTTGTCAAGCCAGGCCTTAAAAACCTCCAAGGAAGGAGACTCCACCACCTCCCTAGGTAACGCATTCCAGTGTTTCACCACCCTCCTAGTGAAATAATTTTTCCTAATATCCAACCTGGACCTCCCCCACTGCAACTTGAGACCATTGCTCCTTGTTCTGTCATCTGCCACCACTGAGAACAGCCGAGCTCCATCCTCTTTGGAACCCCCCTTCAGGTAGTTGAAGGCTGCTATCAAATCCCCCCTCATTCTTCTCTTCTGGAGACTAAACAATCCCAGTTCCCTCAGCCTCTCCTCATAAGTCATGTGCTCCAGACCCCTAATCATTTTTGTTGCCCTCCGTTGGACTCTTTCCAATTTTTCCACATCCTTCTTGTAGTGTGGGGCCCAAAACTGGACACAGTATTCCAGATGAGGCCTCACCAATGTCGAATAAAGGGGAACGATCACGGTCCTCGATCTGCTGGCAATGCCCCTACTTATACAGCCCAAAATGCCGTTAGCCTTCTTGGCAACAAGAGCACACTGTTGACTCATATCCAGCTTCTCGTCCACTGTGATCCCTAGGTCCTTTTCTGCAGAACTGCTACCTAGCCATTCGGTCCCTAGTCTGTAGCAGTGCATGGGATTCTTCCGTCCTAAGTGCAGGACTCTGCACTTGTCCTTGTTGAACCTCATCAGGTTTTTTTTGGCCCAATCCTCTAATTTGTCTAGGTCCCTCTGTATCCGATCCCTACCCTCTAGTGTATCTACCACGCCTCCTAGTTTAGTGTCATCTGCAAACTTGCTGAGAGTGCAGTCCACACCATCCTCCAGATCATTAATAAAGATATTAAACAAAACCGGCCCCAGGACCGACCCTTGGGGCACTCCGCTTGAAACCGGCTGCCAACTAGACATGGAGCCATTGATCACTACCCGTTGAGCCTGACGATCTAGCCAGCTTTCTATCCACCTTACAGTCCATTCATCCAGCCCATACTTCTTTAACTTGGCGGCAAGAATACTGTGGGAGACCGTATCAAAAGCTTTGCTAAAGTCAAGGAATAACACGTCCACTGCTTTCCCCTCATCCACAGAGCCAGTTATCTCATCATAGAAGGCAATTAGGTTAGTCAGGCACGACTTCCCCTTTGTGAATCCATGCTGACTGTTCCTGATCACTTTCCTCTCCTCTAAATGTTTCATAATTGATTCCTTGAGGACCTGCTCCATGATTTTTCCAGGGACTGAGGTGAGGCTGACTGGCCTGTAGTTCCCCGGATCCTCCTTCTTCCCTTTTTTAAAGATGGGCACTACATTAGCCTTTTTCCAGTCATCTGGGACCTCTCCCAATCGCCATGAGTTTTCAAAAATAATGGCTAATGGCTCTGCAATCTCACCCGCCAACTCCTTTAGCACTCTGGGATGCAGCGCATCCGGCCCCATGGACTTGTGCACGTCCAGTTTTTCTAAATAGTCCCGAACCACTTCTTTCTCCACAGAGGGCTGGTCGTCACCTCCCCATACTGTACTGCCCAGTGCAGCAATCTGGGAGCTGACCTTGTTCGTGAAGGCAGAGGCAAAAAAAAATCATTGAGTACATTAGCTTTTTCCACATCCTCGGTCACTAGGTTGCCTCCCTCATTCAGTAAGGGGCCCACACTTTCCTTGATTTTCTTCTTGTTGCTAACATACCTGAAGAAACCCTTCTTGTTACTCTTAACATCTCTTGCTAACTGCAACTCCAAGTGTGATTTGGCCTTCCTGATTTCACTCCTGCATGCCTGAGCAATATTTTTATACTCCTCCCTGGTCATTTGTCCAATCTTCCACTTCTTGTACGCTTCTTTTTTGCGTTTAAGATCAGCAAGGATTTCACTGTTTAGCCAAGCTGGTTGCCTGCCATATTTACTATTCTTTCTACACATCGGGATGGTTTGTTCCTGCAACCGCAATAAGGATTCTTTAAAATACAGCTAGCTCTCCTGGACCCCTTTGCCCTTCATGTTATTCTCCCAGGGGATCCTGCCCATCTGTTCCCTGAGGGAGTCAAAGTCTGCTTTTCTGAAGTCCAGGGTCCGTATTCTGCTGCTCTCCTTTCTTCCTTGTGTCAGGATCCTGAACTCGACTATCTCATGGTCACTGCCTCCCAGGTTCCCATCCACTTTTGCTTCCCCTACTAATTCTTCCCTGTTTGTGAGCATAATACACACTTCTGAGCTATTTTGGCCTGGGACTCCTTGGTTTACAGAGTGTAGTTACTTTCCTTAGTAACTGTGATTCTTTGAGATGGCTGCCTGCATGGAGCCATGCCATAGGCAGTGTGTTTGCCCTTGGTGTGTGAACACAGAACTTCCATGGAAAGCAGGGTTTGTGGGGGCCAAGCACCACAAAAGCAGAAAAATTAACTTGAGATGGCAAATTGCTGTCTGAGCCTGCAGCTATGTGAAGGATTCTTCCATCGCTAGCTACATTAAGGACCACCACCACAACAGGGAAGGAAGGTGTGCAGCTTCCAAAGAACCATCCCCTCTGCTTTATCTGGAGCCATTGATGCATGTTTGCAGTGTGCATAGATGGTATGGGAAAAATTGCATGATTCCAGATCTACCCACTGCTCTTCTCTGCCTCATGCCATTCCTGGCTCATGTGGTGTGGTGTATCCCCAGCTTGAAAAATTGTGCTTTAAAAACTCCTTCCTGGTTTATGCCAGTGTTTAAAGTCACCAACCCAGTTCAATTTTAAAAGTATATATTTAATTCCAAACTTAATTTCATTTTTTCCTATTAGAGAATAAGCAAAAGGATTTCAGGACCGTTTTAAAGATTTTGGCTAACTAAACATTACAAAGTTTTATATTATTTAAGAGAATAAAAAGCTGATCAATAGGGTATCACACAGTTCTACCTATATTCTCAAGGCATTTGCATCAACAACTTGGTGTAGAATAGCATACAAGAGATGGGATAAGATGCTGGGACTTGCTTATGTTCAAGACTGCTAGAAATATTTAAGAATAATTTAAGATTGTTATGCTATTTTAAGGTAAATTTTCATCATAGCCAAATCTTGCTGTTCTCACACAAGCAGCTTCCCACCTGAAAACACTGGGACCATGGACTGCATAAGGATGGCAGACTAAAGTAACTTCAGAAGCTCAGAATACTTCGAAAAATTTATCATTTTATTTGTACACTTAGAAAGTTGTACATAGAAACTTATAATACAGTCCTGCAAGTTACTTGTTGCTTAAAGAACTGCCAGCAAGAGGAGAGGGTATTATTTTATCAATTGATCATCAGGAAGTTAGAGGAATAAACAAAACACAGGAGAAAAATTAAAAAAGTTAATGAACTCTTATCCCCCCCACATACAAATTTTATAAATACAAAACAAATTCACAAATTACTTTGAATGCTAAATAAATATCTACTTAATAAACTCAGACTGAATACCTCCAGCCAGCACTGGTACAGTACTTTAAAGGATATACAATTGTACTCATTCATGTGTAGTGTTGAAAAGGTGTACTCAGAGTTTCAGATATTTACACAGTTTCTTCAACTGTGCTACAGTAGAAGATTTTGTCTGAGTTGATAAAGTCCTCACAATACCACAGCTCCTAGAAAATCTAGAGGATAAAACAAGGTCATATGGCGCAGAAAAAATATTTCTGGAAGATATTTGGACACATGAATGTCTTAAAAATGTACAAAACCTCTGTAAACCAGTACTGTATCCAATACATCTATCAAAGTTATTAGACACTGAATAAAACTGTAGCAAAGGTAATCTTTCCTACATTCTCCTGAGTGCTTAATATTAAATTGAGAATATAGTGCAGGCCACACTTCAAGGTGGTTAAACTGGTGTTATTGCTTTATACAGATATGATGACTGCATGATTTAATGTTTCATTTTCATGAATATAAAGGCTCCCTCAAAAAAATCCTTTGGAAGGAAGAGGTTAAATTCGTGACTTCTTTGCAGCTGGAGCAGCATGGTCCACATTACCAGATGCAATAGGGAGTCCAAGCTTTTGAGCCTGAACGTGGAAAAAAGCCTGAAGTCTTATTCCAGCTTTTGCTTCACTTGTATTACGAGGGTTGTACTCAAAGCAGTTCGAAAACATCAGTTCAATGTCTTCAATGAATTCAGCTGGTAAATAAAAATTAAAGAAATGAGTTTAGTGCATTTGCCAGGTCACCATAGATAATAGTATAAGTAAAGCATACTGTATGGCACTACAGAATTCAGTACGATGCTGCCCTTCGCAAAGACAGTTGCTAACAAAGAGATCTTCACCAATAAATGGGGTGAATTTAATGCGTATGTATAGTGTCAGATTAACAACCCTACAGTCAGAGTCCTCTGTCTTCAAGCAATGGAAATGGAAGTTTTCTGGTATGTATCCCATCAATGTGCCACAACCCTATTTAACAGGTACCACCTCTAAGACTTGAAAATGTAATTGAAACTCCATGACCATTCACTTTAGTTACATTTCACCTGCATTACTCTCTGTGAGCTGAGGGGTGAAAACATTATCAACTACTAACACAATCACTACACTGAAAAAAGCAGTTCATACATTTCTAAGAATGCTTTTTTGAAGAAATACCAGTTTTCAAATCCTCCCATACCAGCTCTGCTTCTTTAAGGGGCTAAGACCTCTAACTGTAAAGAACAGATCACAGGATTAATTACTTCAGTAATTAGTACTTACATGCTAATTTGTATTCACATTTATTCACTTTTTCACGGATTATATTTAAGGCAATAGGTTTTTTGATAATATCATAGTAGTCTGGTACCTAAAAAAAAAAAAAAAAGTATTCACTATTTTATTTACTATTCGTTTTATTATGTAAAAATATACATAAACTTAAATTCAATTCATAATAATTAGGTGTTAAGATATACACAGAAAGCCACACATTTACTTGGACTTTCTACTGTTACAGTGGAAAGACTCTTAACGGGCCTTTTATTGACAACCAGAATTTACTGAAATTCAGCTATTAATTTTTTGACTTAATTTTAAAGTTGCTCAAGCAAGAGACCACAAAATATAAAACAAATCAATAATGCATTCAGAGAAGTTAAAGAAATTGGGCAAAGAACCCCAAGCATAAATATCTGATGGAGGAATTAAGAAAAAAAAAGTGGTTTAATTTATAAGCTTTACACTTGCGTTAGAGCTGTTCAAACTTGCTAAGACGCAAAAATAATTTATATTACATAATATTATGCATTGTACAATGCTATACTATACTGGAATAGGCTTCCAAGGGAGACTGTAGAATCCCCATCATTGGAGATTTTAAAAAACAGCTTGGACAAATACTAGTCAGGGATGGTTTACTTAATCCTGCCTCAGTGCTGGGGACCGCCTGAGGTCCCTTCCAGCCCTACATTTCTATAGTTCTAAGGCATCTCCAAACTCCTTTCATTTTGTAGTAGTACTTATTTTTAGAATATTACAAGCCCCTTGATGCTGAGGGATGGCTGTTTTCACTCTATTACTCTTCACATACTTGCACTATTTTGTTCCTTGAAATGCCAGGTAGGCCTGTTTGAAGGGTAGGAGACACTGCAGATTTCTATGTGGCATATAGGATAGACTGTATGCAGATGCCAGACAATGAGAGAGCAGCCGCTCAGTCAATCACTCACAGTTAGTTAAAATAAGAGATGCATACATGATTAAAGCAAAGGGAAGGAGGATTACTGAACCCAGACACTGATCATTTGGCTCACAAACCTTGGAATGTGTGCTTGCACAGAATTCAAGGTACCCATCCCCCAAATCAGACTAGAAGAAATTTTTAAAAGGTGTCTTGTTTATGGGACAATTTGGATCCCAAATTTGGTTGTCTGATAAGAAAATTCAGAAACATGCATATACATTTTGAGCCAAATTATATCTGGCTATGGGCTCTCTTCTGAACATACATCTTGGGGTGCAACTTGCTAGGGAATTTGCAGGAGGAATTAGCAGTGAAGAAGACCAGATGGGTAAAATCATCCATTCCTTGGCATTTATAAAGAGTGATCATTAAGTGCATCCAGGATTTGTAAATACAGGTCAGCACACTGACAGGCAGCAAGTAATTAAATTAATCTGTTCTGGCACTACATAGACAATTAAAAGTGTAATTGGCTGTGGATTTTTCTTTTTCAAATCATAGAAGGGACTTTTTCTCTAGTGCTTTGCTTAGTCTAGTTTGAATGTATCTGCAATGGAACTTCTACCACTTTCTTCTGAAGGTCACGATTAATACAGCTCCCCATCCAGAAGCTCTTCTCAAATTCAGCCAGAGATTTTCTTATTTTAATCCCATTACTCCAAGATATTGCCCTCCCTACTTGTTCCTGATCTAAGTAACTCCTCTCTCTTTGATGTTTATACCCTTCATTCATGTGTGTAAATGGTTATAATGTCCACGCCAACCCACTTCTCTATGAAGATAGAGATTCCCCCCCCACCCCTTTAATCTTAAAATCACTCCTTCCAGCTGCCTAATAATTCCTGCTCTTGTCAGTTTCAAGTCTCAAGTTTTTGTGTAAGAGGTTGGTCATGAACAGAAATTCCAGATCTGGTAATACCAGAGCAACCCCCAAGCACCAGGAGCAGCTTCAATGTGATTGAGGAGAACAGGCATTCTGTGATGCTAGTATAGCCTTACCATTCTTCTGTACCAGCCCATAGGACTTTCAGGGAAATGCATACCTGGACTTTGGAAACCAGTTTCATGAAAGGCCAACTGTCGTCATGTCGTACCAGTTCCACAACAAGTTGTTCAAAAGCTGACAGTTCATGGACTCCACCCTGGCGACCCGAACTCCTCCTGTTCAATGAGGTGTGAGGAGATGAATCTGAAAAATAGATCACAAAACTACTGACAAAAAGAAAGAAAATGGCACATCAATATTAAGTATTTAATAAAACATGAAAACACTGAATGTGTAACATACCAACAAGAGCTAATGGGATGTAGGGGGCGGGAAGGTACAAGATCAGGTAGGGCTCTCTTGCAGGCCGGTCTGTTCAGCAAAGGGTGGGAAATTTCTCCCGCTCCCACCCTCATACTGTTTTAAATGCAGATGTACTAGTAGCACTTCTGCTAAGCTTTATTTTGCCCAGCTACCCCATCCTGTGGACTTTATTCATAGCTAGTGGAGGTGGATTTGAAAAGCTAAGTTTGGCAAACGAGGCAGGAACTCTATGGATTTTACTACTTAATTTCTTCTTCCAAAGTATAAAGAAAGCAGATGGGGCTCTGCTTCACTTCTTTGAATGTGTGGCTCATCAGGGCAATAAAAGACCGAAGCATTTGGGTTCTCTCTCTCACACTACTCACTTTGGGAGTCAATTTACAGCTAAATATCATATAGAAGTTTGATAATGAAGGTTCTGTAAACAATGTTGAATCATAGAAATGTAAGGCTGGAGGGGATCTTGTGAGGTCATTTAGTCCATTCCCCATGCTGAGGTAGGACCAATTACATCTGCACCATTCCTGACAGGTGTTTGTCTCACCTGTTCTTAAAAACCTCCAATGATGGGGAATCTACAACCTCCCTGGGAACCCAATTCCAGTACTTAACTATCCTTATAGTTAGAAAGGATTTCTTAATATCTAACCTAAATCTCCCTTGCTGCAGATTAAGCCCTCTACTTGTCCTACCTTCAGTGGACCTTGAGAACAACTGTGCACCCTCCTCTTTGTAATAGCTCTTAACATATTTAAAGTCTTATGTTCCCCTTCAGTCTTCTTTTCTCAAGACTAAACATACCCAACTTTTAAAAATCTTCTCATGGGGGTCAGGTTTTCTAAATTCTTTTTCATTTTATGTTGCTCTCCTCTGGACTCACCCAATTTGTCCACATCTTTCCTAAAGCATGGTACCAAACTTGTACAGCTGAGGCCTCACCAATGCTGAGTAGAGTGGAACAACAACAACATCCCGTATCTTATGTATGACACTCCTATTAATACACCCCAGAGTGATTACAGGCTTCCCCGCCCCACCCCCCACAAAAGCATCACCATTCAATTTGTGATCAACTATTACTCCCCAGATCCTATTCAGCAGTACTACTGCCCAGACCAGTTGTTCCCCATTTTGTAGTTGTACATTGATTTTTCTTTCCTAAGTGAAGTACTTGTATTTATTGAATTTCATCTTGTTGATTTCACACCAGTTCTCCAATTTGTCAAGGTCGCTTTGAATTCTAACCCTGTCCTCCAAAGAGCTTGAAATCCCTCCCACTTTGGTGTCATCTGGAAATTTTATAAGCATGCTCTCCATTCCATTATCCAAGTCATCAGTGAAAATATTGACTAGTACGGGACCCAGAACTGACCCCTGTGGGACTCCACTAGATACATCTTCCCAGTTTGACAGTGAAACATTGATAGTTACTCTTTGTACAATCTTTCAATCAGTTGTGCACCTCCCTTAAAGTAATTTCATCTAGACCACATTTCTCTAGTTAGTTTATGAGAATGACATGTGGGGACTGTGTCAAAATCTTTACTAAAATCAATATAAGTCTACCTACTGCTTGACCCTGAGTCCCCTATCGACGAGGCCAGTAACCTCGTCAAATAAGGAAATTGGGTTTGACATGATTTGTTCTTCACAAATCAATGTTGGCTATTTCTGATCACCTATTATCCTCTAGATGCTTGCAATTTGATTGTTTAATAATTTGTTCCAGTATCTTTCCAGGTATCAAAATTAGACTGACTAGTCTATAATTCCCCTCTGTGTTCCACCCTTTTAAAAAGATAAATATGGTCTTTGCCCTTTTCTAGTCCTCTGGGACCTCAGCTCTCCTCCATGAGTTCTCGAAGAAACTGCAAATGGTTCCAACTAGTTCATTAAGTAACCTAGGGTAAATTTCATCAGGCCCTGATGATTTGAATAATTATTATGTAGCCTGCTCCTTCCCTGTATTGGCTTGTGTTCCATCTCCCTTGTTGTTAATATTAATTGTGTTAAGCATCAGGTCACAACTTCTTTAAAAGACTGACACAAAATAGGCATTTAAACACTTCAGTGTTCTTGGTGTTGTCCATTATTAGCTCTGTTTGACCACTATGCAGAGGACCTACACTCTCTTTTGTCTCTCTCTTGCTCAGGACTTATTTATAGAACCAATTCTTATTGCCTTTTATGTTCCTTGCTAGATGTAACTCATTTTGTGCCTTACACTTTCTGATTTTGTCCCTACATACTTGTGCTATTTTGTATTCCTTAGCAATTTGTCCATGTTTCCAAGTTTTGTAGGATGCATTTTTAAGTTTCAGGTCCTTGAAGAGCTCTTCGGGCCTCTTACTATTCTTCCTATATTTCTTTTGCATGGGGATAGTTTGATGTAGTGCCTTTAATACTGTTTAAGAAACTGCCAGCTCTCATTAACTCCTTTTCCACAGTAGAGATCCAAAGAAGAGGGGAAGGAGGGAGGGTGAGTAGTGGAATACCAATAGGGACCACAGAACCTCCAGTTACTATAAGTAACAGTTTCTTCTTTGAGACCTGGTCCCTATGTGTATTCCACTATGGGTGACTGACAAGCAGTACTCAAGTAGGAGGAGGGTGTGAGGAGATAAATGGCAGAGCTGTTTGGAGAACCACTGTCCCAAAGAATGAATCAGTAGAGGAGTTCTGCACTCGAACATAATGATGCGCAAACATATGTATGGAACTCCACGTAGCTGTTCTGCAAGTGTCAAGAAATGGGTACTTTATGAAGCGATGCCACTGAATCTGCTTGTGCTCTTGCAGAATGAGCCCTCAACCCATGAGGAGAAGGAAGATGCAGCAGCTGGTAGCAGAGCAGGATACAGCCCAAGATCCACTTAGAACAGAGGTCTCAAACTCAATTTACCTTAGAGCCAGTGCCAGTCCTCAAATCCTCCCAGCAGGCCAATGTCACTCATGCCACACAGAAACCGCCCCCCTCCCCAAACTTCACCCCCCCACCTGCCTAAGGCTCTGGGACGGAGTTTGGGTGGGAGAGGTCTGGGGTAGGGAATTGGGGTGCAGGCTCTGGGAGGGAGTTTGGGTGCAGAAGGGGTGAGAGGTTGGGCTCTGGGAGGGAGTTTGAGTGGGGGAGGGGGTCTGGGGTACGTGGGGAGGGGGTGCAGGCTCTGGGAGGGGGTCGGGGGTGCAGCACTTACCTGGGGCTCCAAGGCAGGCCGGGGGGGCCTCTGCACGCTTCTGTCCCCAGGCACTGCGACCACAGGGGCACTCAGGGCAGGGGCAGTGCATGGAGGCACAGCCCCGGAGGGGCTGGCAGCCGCTGCTCAGCTCTGCTGCGCTACTGGGGCCCCTGAGGGGGAAGAGCCCGGGGGTGGCAGGTGGGGCCACTGGAGAAACCCGGCCCCAAAACTGCTGGAGCCCCCCGGGCCATATTGGGAAGGCTCACTGGCTGCAGATGGCCCGCAGGCCGGGAGTTTGAGACCCCTGACTTAGAGGATATAACTTAACCCACTGGTTTTCAACCTATTTACCATTGTGGGCCACATCCAATACTACCTACATGGCCACTTAACCTCGGACTCATTCTGCTGTAGCGAGAAACACAAAAACAAACAAACCAAACCAAAACAAGCAATCTAGGTGATTTTCTAATTGGTTTTGTCCTTCGCAGGTAGAAGTCAGGGAATGAAGTCTCCTCTCCAGACACACGCTGTTTCAGGGAGAGGGGGACACACAGGTAAGTCTATTGATCGTTTCATGTGAAACGTCAAAACTACTTTGGGGGTGAATTTTAGAGTAATAAAGACACTTTGTCCTTATGGCATATAGTGTATGGCAGATTTGCCATTAGAGTTCCTAGCTCACCCATGCTTCTGGCTGAGGTGATATCAATGGAAGTTGCATTCCGTATGGCTATGAGAGACACGGAAGCTAATGGTTCTAAGCGAGGCTTAATGAGTACTGAAAGTACAAAGATTTTAATCTCAACGAGGAGTAGGATTCCTTAGTGGTGGGAAACTTCTAATTAGGCCCTTTAAAAATTTGGTAATCAATCGGAGAGTGAACACTGAATAACCACCAGAGGATAGATAGCATGCACTGATTGCTGCCAGGTAGACTTGTATAGAACTGAGGGAAAGCTCAGCTGTGTTGAGAGAAAGAAGATAGTCCAAAATGAGGGGAATATCTGCTGACTCAAGAGATACAAAAGTTTCTTCTGTACCCAGATGGAAAAAATGCTTCCACTTGGCTGAACAGCATTTTCTAGTGGAGTCCTTGCTACTGTTATTAAGGATCATTTATACATCTCCAGAGCACTAATATGCAAAAAACCAAGCCATACGATAAAACATAAGTGTTGAGATGCTTGATCCTGTCCTTCTCCTGGGCCAAGAGATCACAAAAGGACTAAATGGTGATCGGAGAACAAGATAACAGTCCGAGATTTGGGAACCAAAACTGTCTGGGTCAGTTGGGGGGCAATGAGAATGACTTGTGCTCTGTCCTGATTAATTTTCTGTAAGAACTGAGGTAGGAGCAACAAAGGAGGAAAGGCATAGCTCAGATGAACTGACCAGGCGAGAAAAAGAGCATCACCCTGAGAGCATAGTCCTAGAGCGCCAAGTATACGTTGCATTTCTTGTTTGTTTGGGAGGCGAATACATCCCAGTCGCTGGTCTCCTACTGAGTGAAGATGCTATTTATGGCTGAATCATGCAATTCCCACTCACGATTGATGGCAAAATGCCTGCTGAGGGTGTCCGCCAACCCATTCTGAGTTCCTGGAAGATAAGCTGCCAACAGGGTGATTCAATTCCTGATACACCAGTACCACAGGGTGACTGCTTCTACACACAGGGGGATTGATCTTGCCCCTCCCATCCCCCGTTTGTTGATGTAAAAGACAGTTGCCATGTTGTCTGACATCATCAGAACATAGTGGGACTGGAGGAATTGGAGAAAAATCTTGCAAGCTTCTCAGGCTGCCTGGCATTCCAGAAGGTTGATGTGTGTCCTGGTCTCTTGAGATGTCTAATTGCCCTGCACCATATGGTTGTCCATGTGGGCTCTCCAGCCAAAGAGAAGTGTCTATAAATGATCTTGTCTGGAAAGGATGGTAGGAAGGGGATGCCCACACATACGTGATAAGGAACCTTCCACCGTATCAAGGAAAATGTTAATTTGGAAAGAATTGTTACCATGGTATTCATACTGTGTTTGGTTGGTGAATAATTGTCTGGGGCCACACCTGAAGGCTATGTAGGTAGAGTGTGACAAATGGTATTATGACAGATTCAGACCAGATGCCAGCTCATGCCAGAGCCCTCAGGCCAATTCACTTGTATATTAGTATAGATCAAAGTGATAAATGTATAAGAGTGTATTTGGTGTTTAAAGTTAATGAAAACAAGTGGGATGTTACTTGCATTGTTTTCACTTATTTGTGTCCCATTATAATGTAGTAGCAGACATTTACATTGTATATATCCCTGCAACTAAGTAACCTATCAAATGAGAAAGAAGCCTTGTAGAATGTAAATGAAAAGTGCTCATTTCAAAATAAGTGGCCTTTGTGTGTGATGACTGAAGGTCAAAGGCCCCAAATGGATTCCTCATTCTCCACAAAGGAAAAGCCTACTTGAGTAGTAAACACTACCAGCTTGTTTTCTGTGTAAAGAAGCTATAAGTAAGGATTCAATGAAAGATCCTGTATCTCTGGACTGTTTGGACTTTTACAGGGAAGTGCACCAGAAGAAAGCAGAGATCCTCAGAAACAATCTGGGTATCCTGAAAAGAGTTTTGGGAAACTAGCAATTTATCACGTACTGCCACCATTTGGGATTATAAATTTACAAACTATGACTCCTTGTGCACATATTTTACCTGCTTTAACCTCCCAATAACTCTCACTTCCTTTTCTTAGCTAATAAACCTTGTTATTTTACTATAGAATTGGCTACCAGCGTTGTCTTTGGTGAAAGATCTAGCGTTCCAACTGATCTGGGGTAAGTGACTGGTCTCTTGGGACTAGAAGCAACATAGATCTGATGTGATTTTTGGTATAAGTAATCATTTTATCACAAAGTCCAATTTGTCTGGTACACAAAGGAGTTTTTCATCCACGGACGCAAAGGGAGCAAAGTTCTGGCAGATGTGACAGCGCTCGTTTATATGGGTTTCCCTGAGGCACTGTAGACAACTCTTGTGTGGGTCACTAACAGGCATAGGCCTGTTATACGATGAGCAGGGCTTGAAACTCGAAGACCGGGGCATGCCCCTCAGGCAAAATCCCCACTGGGACACTATCTAACTAAACAATTAATGGGTACTTCACTACTAACAACGATTAAAACTATTTACAGGTAAAGCACAAGGCTAAACTAGATGGGAAACTGCTGACCGCTTATGAAGCAAGGGACAGAGGCACTCCAACTGACCACCATGGGCAGTAAGAAGGAACGGAGAGGGTACAGGGCTGGTGGTGCCTGATATACTGCACCATGAGTGCGGCACTCCAGAGGGCGCGGCACTCCAGAGGGCACCACAGCTGGTTTTATGGGTACCGCCAAGGCAAAAGTCTCTTGACAGCTGTGCACTTGGGTGCGCGCAACACCTACAATGAACTCAACATGAGCAAGCACTCGAAGAACTGTCTGTGACTCCATGGTAAGGTTCACATTTGTCATTGGCTTGGTGAAATTAATTAATTATAGAACACATCAACAGTTTGGGGTGTCTGCCCTGTTTTCTGACAGTCTGCCCTGAGGCAGGCCCTCACTCATGAGCCACTGCCGTGTGACAGAGATAACAAGCACATGAAGCCATGTACCCCAGGATGGAAAGACAAGTTCTGCATATAACCTGATCTATTAGGTTGCTCATGGTGCAAAACCTGTCCCTTGGTAGATAAGCTCTTGCCATGACTGAAGTATTAGAATATAATCCGCATCAGAGTAAGGACAGACTTTTCTAAGTTCACATTGACTCCTAGGGAAGAGAGTAGTTGAGGCACTGATGAGGTTGACTTGTAGGCTTCCTGAAGCACCTTGGGAATTAGAAGCCAACTGTTGATAGAGGAAAAAGATGGAATGGCTTCACCAGAAATGCACTGCTACTGCCAGAAAGACCTTAGTAAAGGTCCCGGGGGCAGCTGTGAGGTTAACTGGGAGCACTGTGTATTGCAAGTGGTCAGAGCCCACCATGAATCTGAGAAAATACCTGTGGGTGGGGGTGAATATCTACATAAAAGTAAGCATCCTTCACATCAAGAGCTGCAAACTATGTCATTTTCCAGGGATGGGGATTACTGATGCCAGAGTGGCCATGTGAAATCTCAGCTTCTGAAAAAAGCAGTTGAGATAACGGAGATTACGGACAGGTCTCCAACCTCCCATTTTTTAGGAATGACAGAGTAAAAACCTGTCCATTGGTGTTGAAGCTCTATTGTTTCTTGTTGGAGGAGGGATTCCACTCTTCTTGCCCGAGAATCCCCTCATGAGAATGGTCCGTAAAGTGGAACAGGGATGGGGATTTTGGAGGAGGTAGGGACATAAACTTTATATAGCTGTAATGGAAGATATCGAATATCCATTTGACTGTTATGGCAGTTCAGTTGTGGAAACAGAGTGTGAAATGGCCACTGAAAAGTATGTGAGGATAGGGCAGTGGTAGTATCATAAATAGTTTACATCTCTTGAGCTCCCATCAAAAATATCTTTTCAGTGGGGGATTCGAGTGAGATGGTGCTGTAGGCATGGGAGGTGCTGGGAAACAAGACTCCTCTATTCTTTGTGTCCTCCTTGTAAGAGACAAGACCACTGGTGATAAAACCATTGAAATGCCAGTTTAGGTTTGTAAGGCTGCCTGAGATACTTTAAAGGACTCTTGCCCCAAAAGGAAGTATGTAAGGACTCATCTGTTTTTTCCTTGAAAAAAAAATGGGCATTATCAAAAAGGTAAGTCCTTCACCGTGTTTTGGACCTCCATGAGAATCCCCTAAGAACCTAAATCATGACTCATGGTTTAGGTTAAGTTTTTGTCAGGATTATTTTTTAGTAAAAGTCATTGACAGGTCGCAGTCAATAAACAGTAATTCACAGAAGCCCAAGCCCTGCCACCCAGGGCTCACCCTGCTGTGCAGGGCTGAAGTTGCAGAGGTCATAAAAAAAAAAAAAAAAAAAAAAAAAAAAAAAAATCACAGAATCCATGACAGACTCGTAGCCTTACTTATGATGCATCACAATGGCCTGTCTGCTGCACCAACCACTGATGCAGAAGTATAGTTCTGGCCACCAATTTACCCTCTTCAATCAGAGCCTGGAAATGAGCTCTGTTCTGCTGTGAGTCTGTGAATTCCGAATGAGATAGTCATACTTAGCCAACAGCACTTGATCATTTGCTATTCTGAAATGAAGGCTAGTAGACGTTGTGAAGAATTTTTTCACAAGTCAGATGTTTGGGCTTCTTGTCAGGAGTAGATTTAATATGATGTTGTCTAGATCAGTGGGTTCTCAAACTTATTTAAATGTGCCCCCATTCTTTGTGTCTCCAGTAGTTTATGCCCCTGCGCCACACAAATAGGTATACAAAAAAACCCCACAACATGCAACTCTTACTAAATATTAAAAACAGCAAGGCATTGCTTCAAACAGAGCCAACAATCCATTGTAATAAGAGCAAAAGCAAAACTGCGATTGTGATTGATGCTTACAATTAAACAGATTCATGTACAGATGGCAACGACTTAGTATAATGCTATGGAAGATTAACAGAAATCCATCAAAATGCACCATTTAGAGCACAGTTGGTCCCCAAACCGTGGGGCACACCCCCCTAGGGAGGTGTGAGGGAAAGTTCAGGGTTGAGGGGGGTGGCGTGGCAGGGCCCAGGCCAGCCCCCATGAGGGGTGGGGGTGGGGAGGGAGTACCACCCAGCCCCACTCTGCTCCAGCCCTGTCCCCAGCTGCACTCCCACACCAGACTCCGCTCCCAGCCTCGGGCCCCAACTGTGGCCCAGTAGTGGCTTTGGACTGCGGCTGCATTCCTGGCCCTGGCAAGAGGGGAGGACATAGACAGGGATAAGGGAGGGCATGACCCTGAGAAGTTTGGGGATCACTGATCTAGAATCAAATGCACAGCGCCATCTGAGGACCTGATATGTCTGGAAGAATCAGAATAGTTATTCATTGCTGTGGGTAAAATGTGTACAGTAATTCCCCCACCCTCCAAAGCTTCTCACACACCCACAGAATACATTCTGCCCCCAGTTTGAGAACCTCTGCTCTATACTAATATTCCAGTCATGAGGTTTATCCCACCAAGTCTCTGTGATGCATGTTACATCATGATTTTGCTTATATACAAAGACTTACAGTTCTTCCTGTTTATTCCCCATACTTCTTGCATTTCTATACTTACATACAAGATGTTGAGATTCCCCCCATTGGTTTTCCCTCTTGTTGAGCTTATGAACCTATTGTAATTTTCCATTCCCCACCCACCCCAATTTCCAGCCCTCTGCCAAGATCACCTTTTCATACTTATCTGTAGGGTTTTGTCACCCTGCCTCCTTTTAACCTAGTTTAAAACTCTCCTTACTATGTTAGTGAGTAGGCAACTCAAGATGCTCTTCCCCTTCTTCATCAGGGTAAGAGATTGGGGAAGGAGGACTGCTGTGGACCCTAACAGCATCCCACCATGGTCAAAGAAGCCAAAATCCTTCTGTCAACAACATCTGTGCAGCCAGGCACTCATCTCCAGGATGCATCTATCCCTGCCCAAACTCCTATCCTCAACCAGCAGGACTGATGAGAATACCACGTTCACCCTCATTCCCAGAGCCCTGTTGTAATCACTGCTGATCTGCTCACTGTCATACCCTGGCAGTATGACCAGCAGCTTTCATTTTGGGAGACCCAGTTTCAATACAATAGCCCCCAATCAATTCACAGTTTGGTTCAGTCCCATCTGTATATCAAGGCCACATATCTGAACTGTGCTACAGCCTTGCTGAAATACAGTACAAAGTCAGCAGTGACCTAATGAAGATCATGTCCAGGCACATTAGGATAAAAGAGGAGGAATCTAGCAAGCTCAGTATAAAAATATACCTTTTAAAAAAAAAAGTGTGTGTATAACCAAGAAAACAGTTTAAAAAAACCCAAAACTGCAATTCATACATAGATGCTCTATATAAGCCTTTATCTACTATAGGGTTATAGCAGAGTCCTCTCTTACTGTCTGAGCTACCATTTTTCCATCCTACAAATACAACTAATTCAGAGAACAGTTACTCTGCTTTCTGATCAGGAAGGACTAGCAGAGTACACCTCTACCCCGATATAATGTGACCCGATAGAACACGAATTCGGATATAACACGGTAAAGCAGCGCTCCGGGGGGCGGGTCTGCGCACTCCGGTGGCTCAGAGCAAGTTCTATATAACGCGGTTTCACCTAGAACGTGGTAAGATTTTTTGGCTCCCAAGGACAGCGTTATATTGGGGTAGAGGTGTATTGGCAATTCTTAGCTACAGGATAAGCAGAGATACCTAAAGGTGAAGGTTTAAAATGGTACAAAATGCAACACAAAATATTAGCATTTTTTACTACCACTCTTGCTAATTTGCAGTCTTCTATCACATACTAGGTCTTTCGTGGCATTGTGGCTTTCCAAATATTTGTCTCATTGAGTGTTTTGCATTGTCTCTCCAAACATTATCAGCGTACATTTTTCTAGGCTAAATCTTTTTTTTATTTGTTACCCATATTCCTAACTTCATTGTCCCTTTATTTCTGTATCCTCCGTGGTTTACTTGATGGTTATTATTAGGATTTGCTTTATTAAAGATTTAGTATTTGCCTTTTAGCAGTTACATATGGAGTACCCTCATGGTCAGTCTATCATCACTTCCAGATTTACAGTTCACTAACTAGAAAGCACCCCACATTAAGTGAAAACACTAAATTAACCCTCGTGCCATGGATCTGATCACTCAGTTTGACAGGTTAATTCAAAGTACTTAAGAATTAGTGACAGGAATTTGTAGTGGCAACAGGTTAATTTTCAATGGAACTGTCTTGTAGATCGTAAGAATTTTTCCATATAACCACTTCTCAATAAGTGCCTCAAAACCCTAACCTTCCCCCGACCCACCATCTAAGGAGTAGCTTTAACTTTTTCCTAGCAAAGCTTTTCTAACCTGTGGATTGTCGTTTCCTGCCTCTTCTTTTAGATTCATTATCCTGAAGAGGAAACTTCTGTGTAGAAACTGGAGGAGATCTTCTAAGCCGTTCACGTGAGTCTGTGGTGGCAACAATTCTGAAGCCAAGAGAAGGACTGTTCTCTGATGTACTATCTGCAGTCTTCTTTCCTCTACGTCGTCTTCGAGGACTAAGTAATTCCACAAATACATCTGCTCGTAATGAGCCTTGACTCTGACGAGTGGTACGGCTGTTCAGTCTTAAAGAAGGTTTTGTTACTGATGGAGGGGCTGACTTTATCTTTCTTATCCCCCTTCCAGTAACTTTCGACGAAGATTCAGTTTGCTTAGGTGTATTCTGCTGACTCCGAGAAGCATATCTTCCACTGGCCTGACGCTGGCTGCTCCGACTTGAAAAGGGGTTGTTCAGTTTAGCTGCTCTCATTTTTAATGGAAGTTTGACTTGTGGTCTTCCTTGTTTTGATGGGCTGTAAAAATGTAAGTACATAGCAGTATTGTACAAATCACTACTTCTAACTGTTCTAAACTCCTACACCCCTCTTCTCCTCAAGGATTCTAATTCGGTACCTAATTTCTGTTTAGCAAGATAGAAAATTGGCTTCCACTGAAGCTGGCATCCAACTAGCACTCTTAAATATTGCTCTGTGGAGTTCTCTAAAATCAAATGCTCTGTGCAGCATGTAGTAAAAAGATTCTGAAAAGCCTAGTCAGCCCAACAGCTTGGTATTAGAAATGTGCTGCCTGGAGAGACCCCTGGGTTCTATTTTTTAAACTGGCTCCTTGGTTCTTGAGGAAAGAGTTGTTGCTAGTAATACACAGGAATCCCATCCCTACATAAATAAGCTGCAGAGACGACAGCTTCTAACAAAGTCCTGTCCAGTCCTTGGGTCTGCCATAATGCCCTCACAAGACAAGATCAAGATTAGAGAAGGGAGATCCAAGGGACACTATTTGGCAGTTGATGGTCTCATGGAAACGTATATTCTCTCAAACGATTAAACCCCAACTTTTGGGGATAGGATGCAACTCCTCTAATTCATACTCAATTGCAAATAACTATAGAGAAAGTGTTCCCTGAGTCACAAGCGCCCCGAAACTCCCAAACTCTGAAATTTGGGAATTTAATTTTCTGAACAGCACCTCTCCCGAATACCAATATATCTTTGTGGCTTGAGAATGAGCAGACACTCCATAATTAGTGACCGCAGGTGGTATTCTTTCACATACACATTAATAAGAGTGTATTTTCATCCCTAGGAGTGGATATTTATGCACGTAACTCCAATAAACCAAATGCTGAGGGCCAAAGTCACCACTGACCGAAGTGTCTGCAACTCTTTCAGTCAGTGAGCTCTTTGAGACAAAGATCACATACTTCTGTCTTGCAGAGCACTAAGCACACTTAATCCATTAGAATAATAGTGTTAAAAAGTAACAGTTCTTATGGCCCCTGACTTACCTCATTTCTTCCTCCTCTTGTGATTCATCTTCTTCCTCTTGTTCTTCCTCATAATCCTCTTCCTCACTTTGTCCCACTTCCTCATAGTAAGTCTCTTCCTCCTCCTCTTCAAACTGTTCTGAAGCCTCTTCATCACTTTCCATAGAAGGTCTCTGCCTAGAGGAGAGGCGTCTAGAACGTTGTTTAGGTCGACACTCTGGACAAAACCAGTCTCCTTCAGGAATGGCCTGGTAATATACAAATATGCATTAGTGAGGTGCCATCAGTCTTAAGCCTTACCTGAATTCTAGATTTTCAAAAGCTTTTTCTTCAGACACCTTGAGCTTGGGCCTGATACAGTAGATATGATAACCTCGATCGCAGCCATCACACAGCACCATGCTTTCCGCGTCACCTTTCTTTCGGCACATCTTACAACGAGCATTTAGAATGGACTTAGACCAGATAACGCTTCGATCCAATGTGGAGAGATGTAGAAAGACTTGGGACAGGCTGCCAGAAGAAAGAAGAGATTCTCTCCAGCGATCCAGGACTGTTTTATATGAACGGCCACCATCACTGGCATCTTGTATTATAGGAAGGAAACAGAAATTACATTACTTATACAAACATCTAGGTTCATTCTAGACTGAAGATTCTGTGTATCTG
Source organism: Chrysemys picta bellii (assembly GCF_011386835.1). NCBI lineage: Eukaryota > Metazoa > Chordata > Testudines > Emydidae > Chrysemys > Chrysemys picta. Next base: position 109,001,885 of record NC_088794.1, read on the forward strand.
AACTGATACTCATAGGTAAAGGCTACTTTTCATGTGATAAAATAGGAATAAGCACCCAAAGAGCATTCCCATTCATTTCTTAACCCTTCAGTGTCAGGGATTTCCTGGCTTACATCCTGGCACAAGAGTTTAGTGCAAACCTGTGAACAATGAAGTTTCACCTTTGGATTTCACCCTTTAACACTAAGCTGTTGTCAACACATGATGTGAATATTCATGTCAAGTGTCTTGCTTTGGTGTCAATTTTGAAATCCAAGAGATTCTTAAACTAAAAGAAAGAAAATTCTCCAGCACACAGGTACTAAATAAATGAAAAGTAACTGGAAATACTTGTTTTTTAAACCAATATATTTACAGGTCAAGGAGGAAGTAAAAAAAGTTACAGCAGTTGCTCAGCACTGATGTTTATACAATAACCATTTTCTCATTAAAAAAAAAATCTAAATCATGCACCCCAAATTTGAAGAAATAAAATAAGTAAATACAAGTTGCATGGTCCTATATTGCAGGAAGAAGAGGAGAGAATCAGCCAGATAGACAGCACTCATGTTAAAAAAAACAAAACAAAAAAAAACCCCACACCCAGATATACCACTGATTCCAAGCCCTTCAACGTTCCCCTTTACAACTCTTTCTGTGGAAGACCTATAAACTATGTGGCTTTTGGAAGAGTTCAGAGTGGGTCAGAAAAAAGTTACGTCCTACTTGGCTGCTTCTTCCCTACAGGTGTGGTAGAGGTAAGGTCTGAATCTGGCCCTGAGATTTTAAATGACCAACAAGCTTTCTGGAAACTTAATGCAAACTACATCATCAGAGGACCTCCCCGCTACTGTTACAAAGCGTCATATGACAACACAGACAAGTGGATCTGTCTAGACTAGTGCCTTAATGGAAGAATTGTTAGGCAACAATCTAGAACAGGAAGGAAGACAATGTGTATGGTTATCCAGGATTACGTCTGTTGGGGGTCAACTAACGATAGCTTTCTGATAATGAAGATTAACATTGCTGCTAAAAAAGCAGCAAGCTCCTCCTGAGTGTTGAAAGAAGCAGTCTGGAAAACTGGGTAAGCAGAGGAAAACCAGTATGTCACTACTGAAGTGCATGATCATGCCACCTGCATTGCCAGTCACGACATGGCTACAGGAATGGTCTACAATTCAGCTGCTGGCAAAGCAAATTCTCCCCAGGGAAAGAAGTCCCAACCCTAACCTCTCATTTAACAGGCCATGTTGAGATTAAGTATTCTTCATCCAAGGCCCTTTCTTCCTTCCCACCCAGAATCTGGTACTGAAGTGTGGCTCCTCCTAGCACTGCCTATGTTAAACTGTCACGTTAAATGATCACGCAACTCCAGTTTAGACACTGGTTGTGAGAAAAGGCAGAGACTAAAGTCCTGTAATGACTAGACAAATATAGAAAGAGACTCTCTCACCACCCAGCGAGGAGACAGAAAGAGTTTAGGCTAGGGAAGCTGGGCAAAAGACCTGAGGTTTTGGTAAATCTGAATCTACCTCTATTTATTATTTAAAATTCAACAGAGAGGAAGGTTATTTTTGTGATTAAAGCAGTGGTTAAAGGGACTTGAGATCTGGGTTCAATGCCCAGCTCTGCCACAGATTGTGTGTGACCACAGTTAAGTCATTTTTATCATAGAGTCTCAGTTCCCTTTGTGTAGCAGTATAATGCTTTTTTCTCCTACCCTTTGTCTATTCAGATTGTCAACTCTTTGGGGGAAAAGGATATTCTTTTACCAGGTCTTTACAGAGTGAATGTGGGACCTCCCGATCTCAGCTGGGGCCATTAGGTCCTACTCCACTAGATAACTTGTTTGATAAATCCATGTTGTCACGTCAGTAAACGTGTTCAGGGAACAATTTTCTATTTCAAAAAGTTTCAAGGAAGGGTTCCTATGTAATCATATATGTGGTAGATTTTTATGTTGCTCAGACAATAAAGAATAAACTAATAGGTTTGCTTCTATGAACTTGTGCAGATTCCTACATCAAAACCAAGTGTAGTTCCTTCTGACTCTGCCAAAAAAGTAAAACATTTTACCCTTAAAATTATTTTTGTTTTTACCTCAAGCACCATTTAGATGGGCAGGAAGAAACAGTCTTACGATTTCAGAGATCTACTCCCTCATTCTATGCAAGTGACTATAGAATTATCAACATGTCAAGAAAAAAAAAGTGACAATAAAATATTTCAGTTTTTTTCTAACTCTTAAAAATACAGAACATTTTTTAAAATTTACCATCTTTCTGACTAGACTGGTCTTCCTCCCTCTTCCTCTTTTTATACCCCCATTGGTTCCTTTTATTATCTTCTGCATCACCTAATGTTAAATTTGTAAAGTTATTTCAAACAACTTTTTAATTAACAGTTGAAAACCACTGTTCTACCATAAGGGGAAAGCTTATCAGACAGAACTTTCTCAGGGGCTGGTCTGAGACTGTGAAGCATCACAAACCTCACCAACTTCTGCTCCAAGCACAGATATAACTTAGAGAATTTTTTCACTTCAAGGTCCCAGAAGCAAAGACAGGGTTTTCATCTCAAGGCCAAAAGACCAAAAACATCAAGACACTTGATCATGGCCTTGGATAGACCAAGAGACTATCTACACTTGACCCTAGGCACACTTCTTTGACCTTGCCTATTTTAAACACACATATAGCAAGATATACATTGAAAGACAAAAACCAAACCCCTACGCTGCACACAAAATTCTCCCTTGGGGAGGAGTCTGGGGAATGAACCACATGTGACAGATGCTAGTCATATATCACTTACTGCACTATGGAAGGTGTGCTCAGATAGTGTGGTGATGAGGGATGTATAAAACAGTACAGCATATTGCATGTTGAAAGGAGGGGAACAACAAAACAAAAATATCAAAAATCTTTGAATAAAAAAAAAAAAGAGACAAGAATGGCGTAATAGAACTGTAACAATGTATTTTGCAAAGGACTAAGGGGAGGTGAAAGCTCCTATCCACCAATCACAAAGAGGCTCCAACGACAAAAATAAAAGGTTGGGAACCAATGAACTAGAGTCACGCCTTGCATATAGAAATCTAGAAAAATAATGACTAGACTGTATTTGAGAGGCAGTTCTATAGTTCTATGAGAGACAGTGTGGTCCAGTGACAGAGCACTGGACTGGGATTCAGGAGATCTGATTTGTATTCCTGGCTCTGTCACTAGCCTACAGGATGACTTTGGGCAAATCATTTCACCACTCTGTGCTTGAATTTCCCCATCTATAAAATGGGGATGATACTCACCTCCTTTGTAAAGCACTGTGAGATCTACTGATAGAAAGCGCTATATAAGAGTGCTTTAAAAAAAAAAAAAAAAAGGCATCCAAGAAACCAACAACCCCACTTCTTCCATCAAAAGACCCATTGCCAGGAAAAAAAGGTAAAAGCTTTCATTTTCAGATGTTTCAATATAGAATTTGTGCAATCCCAACTGTGTACGACAGAAGGTACCACCACCTTTCCCTGGTACTGGAATTCTCCCTAGTATTCTTGGGTTAATTTTGTCCCTATGCAGGACCAACAATAACAGAAAACAAATTTTTGTACAAATCCCATCACGGCACTGCAGCCAATATATAATGCAGTGTAGCTTCAAAACCAATTTGTTGTTTAATCTGGCTGCCAAACTGAAAGATTAGCAACTAACTAGCAATCTGCCTAGCACTTCCTGGATACCAATAGGACTCCTATAGCTGGTAATGTTTCCTGCATTTCCTAAATTCCCCTTTGAATTTTGTTACTCTGTGTATTTATACCTGCCTCTGTATTTTCCACTCCATGCATCTACTGAAATGGGTTTTAGCCCACAAAAGCTTATGCCCAAATAAATGTTAGTCTCTAAGGTGCCACAAGGACTCCTCATTGTTTTTACTGATACAGACTAACACAGATACCACTCTGAAACCTGTTACTCTGTCAGTCATTCTCTGCTGCTCCACTTGTACGCATACCTCTGATCTAAACTTTCTATAATCAGTGGTAGAGTTCTCTTTGCAGCCTGGTGCACACATAGAACACAAAGGAACAGAGTTGAGCATCTGGTCATTCAACTCTGTGCCGATTTCCTTTGTCTACTGTACACCCTGGAGGCTGCAAGAAGTAAAACCGGCAGTGCTCATAGTAAATTTCACTCTGAAGTTCCTTCAGTGCTCATAAAGCACTATGAATGGGAGAGTAGGAGAGGTGGAAATTGAGCTAAGGGCAAAAACGGTTTTCAAATGTGGCTCCAATTCCTAATGAGAACAGGAACTAAAACAAAGGGGAAAGATAAAAAAGCAGGGAAACGGAATGAAGAAATGGCAACAGGGAAGACAAAAAAAGTGAAGGGATTCTACTGTAACTTTTGTTTGTTTCAGAAAAATGGAGGGGTCCTATTCTTACAAAAAGTTTACCCCAGGAAGCTCTCATGTACATAAAGCTCCACGACTTCCAGCATTTTTACCATCAAACTAATTAAACCTGCTGAAATGGAGCTCAAATAACCAACCTTTTCAAGTGATGACAATTCAATCTTAGTTATTTGATTGCATTTTCTCTTTATTCTTTTAGACCTGGCCCTATAAACCAGTCTTGTTTTATCTTCTTAAAGCAGTGTTAGCTTTTTTCTTCTTTTTTTTTCCTGGTTAGAATTCTTTAGAAAATGAGCAGGCTTTGTTCTAGAATCTCTTAACTTGGTTTATGTATGAAGTAACTGCAACAAAATGACTTTTTTCTGTGCATAAGGGCCACCTGACCAAAAATACCTATGACTTGGGGGCTGACAAGAAAACTTGTGGAGTAAAATATATCATCACTTTGCCAAGGCAGACTGATACAGAATTCGGTGAGAGTGGTTGGTGTACACAATTTTTATGCCAGTATAAACTATTTCAGTTGGGGGTGGGAAGTGTGTGTTTTTCTGCTGCAATATAGTTAGAACAGTATAGTTAAAGCAGTACAATTTCCCTCGCCCTCCTGCCCAGTGTGGATGAAATTATACCAATATAAAGGTGCCTTATATTAGTATAATATATTCCCCTTCCCTGCATGTGAATAAGATATATTGGCATAAACAGTTCCACACTGGGGTGGTGCAGGGTCTGTAGCGCTTTAACAATACCTGTTTAGTTAAAGTAATATGGCAGAGTCTTGAAAGGAGAAGTAAGGACATATGAGATTTAAGGCCTGCCACTTAGACAAGCCAGCTATCCTACAACACTATTAGATTTCTTTGTAAGACAACAGAACAAATCTGTATGAAAGCACGATTCCTACCCCGTTCCCTCCAAAAAATCTAATCATTAGGACTATGGAAAACTGTGAACAAAGAAAACAGAATATTTGAGTAATTTATAAAGTGGACTCTCAAATGTATACGGGACTAAAGCCGAGGAAAAATTTTTAGTCAGATAGTTTTTGCTGAAAAATGCCGTTTCAGGGCAAATAAAACTATTCATAAATTTGACAAGTAGTTTTGGCTAAATTAAAAAAAAAATCATTGACATTTTCAAAATGAAATGTTTTGACTTTTCATTTCAAAACCATGTTTTGTTTAAAAATTTAGATACAGTTAATTAAAAAAATTTTCAAACACACCAAAAAAATGTAACATTGAATGGAAAAAGCTGACGGAAAAAAAAAAAAGTTTTGGATTGATCAAAACACTTAGCAAAATTATGCTTGATGTTGGGAAAAAAGTCCTTACAAGCATAAAGGCCACAGAACTAAAAAGTATTCTAGATTAATAAATTTCAGTAACGAGGAACTTCAGTTTTTTTTCTAAAATTTCTAAGGAACAATTTAGAGGATAAATTAATGTAATAGGGATTCTCCGAAGAAGGAAAAGACTGTATGATAAAGCAACAACAACAAAAAAAGGGGGTCTCTCCTAGTTACTTTCAGGCAGGTTAGAGGGGGAAAAAAGGACCAGTGCTCGACAGACTTATACAGTACATGCTGTGACACTACATGGAATATGGCAGACCGTTTATAATATTAGTTATACCAATATTATAAAATTGCAAGGAATCTGATCAGATATGCTGTGTAAGGTATCTGTGAAAAAGTTGTGATTTGCCAAGTATGATAATCTTGTTTATATGTTTGTATCATCTTTGTATTGTGAGTTATAGTTATGTATGATATATCTGTATTTCAGACTTGTGCTGTGCATCTGGGGGATATCCCCAGACAGATTGGCATCAGCACTGCCTAGCCTGGTCAATGGCCCATCAAGGGTCTTCAACTGTACAATGAACCCATTGAAAGGAACCAGGGAATACACCTTATGAGTCAGCAAGGCATGTGGTATGCCTAAAGACAGAGAACTCTAAGGCTTTTCCATGCCATGTGCTGGGTATCTTGTGTTTAGGACAAAGGAAATAAGCCACAAGGCAAAAGACTATGAAAGGCAGCTGCATTGTCTCTGTTTGGTCTTCATTCCTGCTTCTTACCTCTGGAGTAACAAACTGAAGCTCTAAACCAGTGGTCCCCAACCTTTTTCGTCTGGCGGGCGCCAGATGATGAGCCACGGAGGACCATGGCAGCGGACGAGCATCTGCTGAAATGCCGCCGACAAGCAGCGTCATCCAGAGGCATCGCCACCAGAAATCGGCAGCATTTCGGTGGCGACACCTCTGGATGCTGCTGCTTGTCGGTGGCATTTCGACGGATGCTCGTCCGCCGGCCAGTACGCAGGCACACTTAGATACCCCGTGGGCACTGTGTTGGGGACCCCTGCTCTCAACAAAGGACTGAATGACCCATCCAAGCTGTGGATGTGTTCCAGAGGGACTTTCAAGCCAGCAAACTCCCAAAATACTGCTAAAAACCTGACATATGGACTTTGAAGTCTCTGTATGTATCTGACAGCTTTATCATTTAACAACTCTCTTCTTGGTCTCTCTTTTAGAATAAACCTTTAGCTTTAGATGCTAAAGGATTGGCTGGCAGTGTGGTATTTTGGGTAAGATCCAACCTAATATTGGCCTGGCAATGTGGCTGGCCCTTTGGGGTTCAGAAGAACATTTTGTATAAAGAGCAGAGTTTTTTAAATAAACTTCTCACTGTACTGGACCTAGGTGCTGACTGGGAGCCAGAGTACTGGAATGCAATAAGGGGGCTGTGTGATTTCTTTTTTAGCTTCTTGATAACCAGTGTGGGGGATCAAAAGTACAGTTGTGACTGGTTGGTGAGTTGAACTTCAGTGTTAACTGCCTGTTTTTCTGCTCTCCCTTTTGCAGCCTGTCCTGATTTTGGCATTTTCATGAGGGCTACCCCAGGTACCACTGGATGACACATACCTCTTGAGACTTGGACCAAGTTGTCCTGTCCAAGATGTTCTACACTTTATACTATAAGCTTTTTGTTCAAATTCCGAAGAGTACACACTAAAGGCCACATAGCCCAAGAGCAGAAACTACAGAAAGGATTTGGGGAACTTGAACATTCCCCAATGTTCCACAGATTTACAGCAATTATTGTTGTGCAATAACCACTTCTTGAATATTTTTATTTTCACAATGTCCATGGAAGGGTGTTAGTTATGTGTTCTTTTGTCCTGGTATAGTATCACCAAAAAAAAAGAAAAAGAAAAAAAAATCTGTTTCTCTTCAAAAAAATCTAATACATAAATGAAGACATGATATCAAGATTAAATGCTTACCAAGTGGTGCTTTGAGGAACCTGCGCTCGATGCCTTGCTCTATCTGAAGCAGTGCAGATGCCAAGTAATGGACCACATTATTAACTGGCTGCGGAGTGCTCGTATTTGTTGATGCGGTACTTGGAGCTTCCGTTTTTAATCCAACAAGTCTAAAATTTTTAAAAAGTTGATAGGATTTATGGGATTTTAAATCCAATATTGAGAAAGGAGATAAATATTAATGAAAATCTTTTAAAAAATTATATAGATTGTTTGCATCCCTGTGGGTTTCCATTGTCTTCACCCCACACAAGCTGTAGTGCATTTACCAAATACATACTGAACATGGATGCATGCAGATATAAAATACTGTTTTAAAGAGCCCCTAAATGCTACACCATAAGTAACAAGAATTGGCCCCAGGAATTATATAATAGTGTAATACACACACACACACACACACACACACACACACACACATATATATATATATATATATATATAAAAAAAACTTTGACAGTTGTAGGAAAATGTTTTACTAGGATCCCCCTTCAAATAAATAGCATAAGTTATTCTAAGACTGCAGTATAGCAATATAGAAAGAACAAACCAAATACGAGAACATAAAAACCATTTATAGTATACAAGGGTGAAATTTTCAGACATGCCTTAATGTCTATATTGGGACTTGCACTACTAAATCACTGAGGTGCTTTCAAAAATTCCACCCTGTGAAAATAAAATTGCTCACCATCACTATATATTTACATTTATACTACATAACATCAGGATAACGACCCTTCCCCACATATTCATAAAATTAACAAAAAATAAAAACCCTAAGACAAAGGCCCCCACAAAATCCAAAGATAAAAAGAACTACAATGTGCAGAAATAGCCCATTCATGCTGAAAGTAGAGACAATGCCTAAAAATATCCCCCAAATCCATTTATGTCTTGAGGGACATAATATTACAAGTTGCAATGACTCTAAATGGAGTAGAGTCACTTACAGACCAAGTCAGTCTTCAATCTGCACACATTTTCAGGAAGAGCCCATACAACATATCATACTGATGGGGCTTAGCAGATATGATGAAAGCTTTCTACATTTGGTACAATGGATTGCTTCCATAATAAGAGCATTAGGCCTTTTATCGGTTTGAGTCTGAGTCAAGTGTAACCATCTGCAGTTCTACCTCATTAAAATTCACTGTTAACTGTAATATTTCCAGAAGTCAGTTTTTTTCTAAATGATGTGATAGCCAGAAGTGAACCTTTAAGCCTCTACAAAAAGCACCTAAACTATCACCCCGCAAAGAATTTGTAGGTGTTAACCTCCAACTCTCCTTTCCCCCCCTCCCCCCCCATCAGCTATACCATTGTAGAATATATATGGTAGGGTCAGCACCAGTTCAAGTTTGTTGTGAGAATATAACTATCAGACTGACAAAAAGAGGCGGGGAAAACAACAAAAACCCCTGCACTTGACCAGTAATAACTGCAAACTTAACGTGTTTTAAAACTACCTTTAACAGACAGAAGCATCAACATCATCATCTTCTTAAAGCGAATTAGAAAACAATTTCCCACTTGTGTCTTGCTCAAAAACCACTATCTTCCTTGGTAATCTCCCCCCACTCCCCAATTTATTTTTTTTAAAAGCCAGTTTGAACAGACAAGTAAGCTGCAGTAAGTGCAGATGATAGAGAGCGAAATGGAAAGTAAGTCAGCATTTCAATTTTGTTTAAGTGAAAACATACATTTTCTCCCAAGAAGGAGTACCAAATTTGTAGTCTGATAGTGCAGACAACTGATAGTGCAGCTTCAAAATGTGCATTGCCCTGAATTCTGACTTCAGTAATTGGAATCGGACTGAATGTAGTGAAACAAAGGATCTTGAAAGATATTCCAACACCAACCAGAAGTAAGAGTACATTTCAAACACAGAAAGCAGTTACTCAGTTTTCTTTTTAAAATACACCTCTACCCCAATATAACGCTGTCCTCGGGAGCCAAAAAAAAATCTTACCGCGTTATAGGTGAAACCGCGTTATAACGAACTTGCTTTGATCCACCGGAGTGTGCAGCCCCGCCCCCCTGGAGCGCTGCTTTACCGCGTTATATCCGAATTCGTGTTATATCGGGGCAGAGGTGTATAGTTAAAAGTTTTTCACTCAATTTGCAGTAGAATGGAGAAGAGCAATTCTTACAGAAATAACTTTTGTTAGCAGTTGATTAAACATCACTAATGAAGGATAAACTAAAATCTGATTTCCTGATGAATGAACAAAGCAAGCTTTTATTGTTGCTGCTCTTTTTGATATTCAAAAGCTGCTAACACTATTTTGAAGTCATATGTGTACCTTTAATACTTTGTTGCCCAAAAAGCTTGAAAGAGGAAAGAAGACTGCATGCTTCTTTATACTGCACTACTTGGCCTCCTAGGCCCTTATGAGACATCATTTGCTCAGAGTTGGATGGAATGACCAACATCAAAAGGGTTCCATCACATGACTCCAGAATCCTTAAGTTTCTATTTTAGTATACAAGACTTTTATTGGAGGAGCACAAACCAGAATATTTAATTAAAAGAGTCAATATTATGAATAACAATGGTGGAATTAAAGGCTTCTGCAGTAGAACTGAGTGCAGGCAATAAAGAGTACTTAAAACTTTAGTTTTTTGAAAATTAAACATGAAAGGACTAGTTCAATATTATGGCTTTCAGGAAGCAGAAAATCCCCAGATCCTATCAAAGATACAAAGAAGATGAGTGAACAATTACTGTACATCTGTTTTAAACTAGGATCCTATTTAGTCTGACTGCTAATTCAGCAACATGCTATAAAGATAAATAGAGAAGAAAAAATAAATTCTAACTGCAACACTGTCCAACTCCCAACCTCAAGATATGATTCAGGAAGCTGTCCACAAATAACTTTGTTTGGAGAGAGCAAAGCTGTTCGTTCCAGATCAGAGATTTATCAATCTGAACAAAAGTACAGTGTTTAACAAAAATATAAATCTCTCTGGATGAAGCTATAAATATCCATGTTATTTCAGGGCACACGATATATATTAAAGATTTTGTTTCTGAAACCATTAAGTTAGTGTACAATTACGAAAAGGATTCTGAAGATGAGCCATCTGAGAATGGGGCAATAAAAAAGTTTTCTACCAATGTCTCCAGTTTCATAGGTTGAGAAACTGATTTAGGAAAAGGTCCCTCTTCCTCATCCTTACATGTACACAGTCTATTAATAGATGTATACATTTATAGTTACAATATTATGTAATTTGAGGTTTCCTTTCTGTTTTTACTGAATTGCAATTTACTTTAGGTAGATCACAACTAGTGTTAAATAGAGTGAACTGTATTTCACAAAAATTAGTTCACTTATTATTTATATTGCAGCAATATCAAAGGTTCTAATAAAGGTCAGGGCGCCATTTTGTTAATTTCTTCCTACTGCTGAAGAAAAGTTAAACATGCAGCTCATCTGGTGAAGGGTTGGGGGAGTGATAGGGTGAACAATGATGCAACATTAATTGTACATAGACCTCAGTGTCTGTCATGGATTCCATGACTTTCTGCAACTCTGACTTCTGCAGCGGCCAGTGTGGCTGACCCCAGGGACAGCCACACCTACCGCTGCTGGAGCGGCCCCAGGGCCAACTGCACCGGCCTCTGCTCAGGCGGTCCCAGGGTCTGCCAAGCAGCAGTCCCCCCCAGGCGGCCAGAGCAGCAGCTGTTTAGTAGCCCCAGGTGGCTGGTGCCGCTGACCCTGGGGCACCCCTACAGCCTCCCAAGATTTAGTCAGGGGTATTTATAGTATAAGTCATGGACAGGTCACGGGGGCCGTGAATTTTTGTTTATTGCCCGTGACCTGTCCATGACTTATACTATAAATACCCCTGACTAAATCATAGGCTTATATAGCCTTTCTATTGAGCTTTTTTCCCCAGCAAATTAAGTCTGGACGTTGGCTGTCAGACAGATCAAATATGTTGCAAGATATAAAATACATGTGTATATTTTGCAACATAGTACTTGACCTATTTTATTTAAACATACAAAGTAACAAACACGGTCATGCAAATACTAGAGCAAAGTTCTATAGCTCACTGGACATTAATACATTGCTTAAAAACACTAATATTTTTAATATAGAAAATGTTGGTTCACAGAATTTATCAAAAATTATAGCAGTTAGTTTAGCAAGGTGATGATGTGCAAAAAGTCAACCTACACAAAAATCCCATAACACACATAGAAAACAACCATTTCAAGATTGGTAAAGAAAAGATATTTGCTATTTAAATCACAGCTCTTACCTGTCTTTTACAATAAACTTGGCTTGATCATCTGTTTCCATTTCTTCAGCATCCTCATTCACAGTTTTAATGATACCATTTTCCTTGTTTTCCTCATTTAGTAGCTCATACTGCCCATTTTCTAAGGCTGCTCTCCAAGATTGCCTGTCTGTAACCTGCAGAAAACATGAATGAGAGACTGCAGACTTCTCGTTGTGCCAATAATTGTACATGTTTAAGAAATTAGAAATTAATGGAGATATCCCATCTCCTAGAACTGGAAGGGACCTTGAAAGATCATTGAGTCCAGCCCCCTGCCTTCACTAGCAGGACCAAGTACTGATTTTGCCCCAGATCCCCAAGTGGCCCCCTCAAGGACTGAACTCACAACCCAGGGTTTAGCAGGCCAATGCTCAAACCACTGAGCTATCCCTCCCCCCCCTAAAATACAGAACAGGAAGGGACCCGGAAAGGTCATTGAGTCCTGCCCCCTGCCTTCACTAACAGAACCAAGTACTGATTTTGCCCCAGATCCCTAAGTGGCCCCCTCAAGAATTGAACTCACAACCCCTGGGTTTAACAAGCCAATGCTCAAACCACTGAGCTATCCCTCCCGCCAAACTTGAATTTCAAATGAAATAAGAATACTGTGCACAGTTCTTGTTCAGGCAAAAGAGTGAGCAGCACTGTTTGGTTCCTAGAAACACCACTTTCCATGAAAAACTATAATGTAATACCTTAATTGCCCCCAGTGTTCCTTGATAGATTCTGTCTTCAATGTCCAAAAGAAAGTCTCTAAGTCTCAGTTCAAGCTGTTTTTCTGCAGACATTTGAAATGTATCATGTGCATTCTGTATTCTTCCCCGCCCTGATGAAAGAGGTTTGTTGTCATTTTGAAGTTTGTCTGCAACAACCAATACGCTTTTTGTTAGGGCTTTCTATTTCTTAAGTGACAAGAAAATACACTTTAAATAAATAGGATTATTATTAACAAAAAATAGTTCTTTAAAATACCTCTCATTATTAGAAAGTATCTCAGTATTGAGATTTTCATATCATCAAAGTAGAATCTAACCCAAACCAGGATCAAATATCTACATCCCCAAAGAAAGATGGATATTAACATTCAGACGTCCCGAAAGCAAGCAGATTAAAGGGATATTGTTTACTTAAAAATCACATGCCTATCTTAAAAGCTTTTACCTACCACTTTAACAAGTAACCGCCAGTAGTCTCTGACACTACTAACTCATTTGTCACATTGTCTAGATGTTAAGTTGACACTGTCCCTTTAAAAAAGCCAAATGAAAGAATGGGATAATAAAAGCTTTAAGATATGAAAATAAATGTCAAACAGCACATTATAATAATAAAAGAAGTTAAATATATGCCAAAGATTGGAAGGCACAAAAGAGTTGACAACACACTCAAAAAGATTAAACCCACAGTCTGTAAAACCATCATGGATGGCAAAAGTCTTTGTTCACAGGGTGTAAGGGAGTTAGGGTGGGAGTGTGCTGAAGAGAGAAGTACACAAAAACTTGGAGGCAGTCAGTCAAGAATGAACTGACAGAAGCTGTTGGTAATTGTAACTCCCAGATTTGGGGGGGGGGGGGGGGAGGGAGGGAGAGAAGGGGAAATTTCTATAGGGATGTAAAAGTTTAACCAGTTAACCAATAAGCATCACTCTCATCAGTTTTGGTTAACAGTTAACAATTAAACTTGGCTGCCAGCCAGAGCTCCACTGCTGCCCCAGGCATGTGGGGCCAGCAGCCGGGGTCCCATGTAATACATGGGGGTGCTGCAGCACCCCCAGCATTCCTAATTCCCCGGTTAAGTGTTTAACTGATAACATTTTAATTGGTTACATGGTTACTTTTTTTTAAACACTATTTACATACCTGGATTTCTATTACTCTCATTTGCAAGTAATGGAACAATTTCCACATGTCTCCACCAGGTACCATTACTCTAAGGCAGAGGTGGGCAAACTACAGCCCACGGGCCACATTCGGCCCGTGGGACTGTCCTTCCCGGCCAGGGAGGCTAGCCTCCGGCCCCTCCCCCACTGAGCCACGCTGCCGTGCGGGCAGCACTCTGGGCGGTGGAGCTGTGCGCTCCTGCCGAACAGAGTGGCAGCGTGTATGGCTCCGGCCGGCATGGCAACCAGACATGCTGCTCTGCCTAGTAAGTAGGCCAGGGGGTTGTATAAGGGGCAGGGGGCCCCAGGGGGCAGTCAGGGGATGGGGAACGGGGGGGTTGGATGGGCGGTGGGGTCCCAGGGGGCTTGTCAGGGGGTGGGGGTGTGGATGGGGTTGGGGCAGTCAGGGGACTGGGAGCAGGGAGGTTGGATAGGGGGTGGGGACGCAGGGGGCGGTTAGGGGTGGGGGGTCCTGGGAGGGGGCAGTTAGAGGATAAGGAGCAGGGGGGGTTGGATGGGTCGGGGCTTCTGAGGGGGGCAGTCAGGGGGTGCAAAGTGGGAAGGGGTGGATAGGGGGCGGGGGGCAGGCTGTTTGGGGAGGCACAGCCTTCCCTACCCGGCCCTCCATCCAGTTTTGCAACCCCAATGTGGCCCTCGGGCCAAAAAATTTGCCCACCCCTGCTCTAAGGTGTGTTTGGATGGTTCTCTTTTTGGCTTAGGCCTTGTGCATGAATCAAATGGTAGGCTGTGATTTGCAAAGAGATGATATTGAGAAAGTTGATAGGTACTGGAGAAACATTTTAAATTAAGGGTTATCGGGTTCTAGTCTTGTTTTTAAGCCAGTTGACAGGTTGGGAAGGGGGAAGGAAGGAAGGAGGAAAACAATAAGCTGCTGCCTATAACATTTAAAGGAATACCTTGGTAGTATTTTAAAGCATTTACAATCATATTGTTGATCCATTCAACTGAAGGAAACGGGGGAGTTGCTAAGTTCTGTTGCAACGGAACTCCAACCAAAAAGTAAAATTGCCATGGCTATATCATCACTGCAGCACAATTTACAAACTGTTTACCACAGAATTCTTTCCTTTGTTGAATAAACTGGACCAGAGTTCCTGTCCAGAGTACATGGTTTTATCATTAGCAGTAACGGGGAAAGAGGTGGAGTTTTTTACATTTATACTATAGTGTTTTCTCTGTTTGTAAATGAAAACCTAAAACATACCAAAGGAAAGAAATTTGTGTGTGTGACCAATATCCATTTATATGAGGGGCACCTACACATGGGCATCAGCTAGATGAGGCACACATCATCTATTTATATGGCCCTCATTACAAAAAAGTCAGATTGTACAGAATCTAAAGATTTCATTAAAAAAAAAAAAAAAAAAAAAACGCTTCTAGCCTCTCATGTCTGCAGAGATAACCTTCCAAAGGAAGGCAAAACAATGAATCTGCAGACGGCCTGAAACAACCACCATCCACTGGTGTTAATTCCCGTACCCCCTATTAATTTGAGTGTCAATTCCAACGTCCAACAGTTACATTTCACTGTTAACATTAGCTATTCTTTCATTTTAGTAGATGTAATGGAGGTAGGAGGTGGGAGTAAAGCCCATGATGCTTGGAATTGGGCGTTGTTGCAGGGAAGAACATGCAGAGTGAAAAACAGAGGACACACAAAGACAAAGAAAATGGAAAGAAAAAGAAAAAGGAAGAAAACACAAATAGGTAAAAAGCAACAAAGATTCCTGTGGCACCTTATAGACCAACAGACGTATTGGAGCCTAAGCTTTCGTGGGTGAATACCCACTTCGTCAGATGCATGTCTGACGAAGTGGGTATTCACCCACGAAAGCTTATGCTCCAATACGTCTGTTGGTCTATAAGGTGCCACAGGAATCTTTGTCGCTTTTTACAGATCCAGACTAACACAGCTACCCCTCTGGTACTTGACAAATAGGTAAGTAGCTCTGACCAGAAAGGGAACATATTTTCCTTAGAGTGAAGAATGTGACAAGGTACTAAACAAAGTTTAATTACTATATAAAGGCTGTGTTCGCCCTCTGATCTCTTTGCAAGCCTCCACTGACAACAGTGGGAGATCAGCTTTGGATTGAAGGGAATAGAAAGTGTCCTGGATGCATTTCCTGACCCACAGGCTATAATTAAACAAGGAATCCAGACCACTCCTCTGAATGAGCTTGCCACCCCTACCTAGACTGTCTCAAGATAGTTCACTGTGGATAACTTCACAGGAATTTTACGTAATTCAAGACTCAGGCCAGGTCTACACTACAGCCTAAGTCGATATAACTTACGTTGCTCTGGGGTGTGAAAAAGCCTCCTCCCCACCCCCAAGCAACACAAGTTTCACACTGTCCATACCGGTGCTGTCTGCTTTTCGCTGAGGTGGAGTAATTATGCTGACAGAAGAGTGCTCTCCCATCAGCATAGCACATCTTCACCAGACACGCTACAGCAGCACAGCTGCACTGGTGCAGGTGCATCGATGTAGCGCTGTAATGTAGACTTGCCCTAAATGAAATACTTTGTACCATAGAAAGTTTCCTTTTCAGTTAAATTCCTGCAAAACACTTCACAAACAAATTCACTAAGTTTTTGTGAAGTATACAAGACACAGCCTTTACTTGTATCAGTGATATATGCAACTGTCTTACTGGTAGTATACCTATATGTAAGCCTCATTTTTTCTAAGCCAAAAAAAAAAAAAAAAAAAAAAAAGTTCAATAGTTTCAAGCAGGCTTCCAAATTTTGACACACACAAAAGCAATGTTATTCTTCAGAAAAAGCTACTCTTGTAGGGAGGATGTGCCAATATGAGTATAGAAACTTCTGCACGGATAAGTCTGTGCATGTCACACAAAGGCTAGCACAGTTAGGTCTTTGTGCCAAATTCTTGGGAAAAAGCAATCAGGCAACATATAATTGTTTACCCTGTTCATATTAATCAGTTCTGCAGAGGTTTTGAATTATTTCACACATCATCATCTGAAAAGCCATCCATCCAAGCCTAAGTAATAGTAGTTGCCTCTCCTTGTGTCCTCTGTCTTCAAAGGCAGACCATCTTGTCTTTTCTTTCAGAGCAGAAATATTGAGATATCATCAATATACTGAAAACGAGCTCATGTCAGATACCAGTGTTCAGGATCTACCATCTACACCAAAGTTTTCTTTTACCTTTAAGACTCCCTTGCCTTTTTCCTAGCTATGCATGCTGTAGCTAGCTTCTTCCCAGGTGGGTATAGCTAATTACTTCTTCAAAAGACCAACAATAGCAACTCTGATTTATGAATCAACATTGAGAAAACAGTGAAGCCACTACCCTTCCACTGAGACACTCATGAAATACATTATCCATCACAAAAATACACTGAAACCTGTTTTCTGAAAAGCAAAGAGTTCAGCTGCTAAGACATTTGGTAGAATCATTTAATCATTTTATAGGATATTCTAATAAGAATTCTTATAATGCTACTCTGAAATCAATTGTGAAAGCAAATTAAGATCAAATACATTTGGAAGAAGTTGCCCTTTACCTGGAATATGGAATTTTTCCACAGGAAAACTGTTTAGTTGTTCATATATTCTATTTTTCTCTTGTAAAAGAGTTTCTTTTAAGGCACTCTCCCTATGTCCTCGGGAATTCAGAGCCTCTAGGAGTTGATCCAGTTGTTCCCGAGAATTGTAAAAGCACCAGCGGTTTGGCTTATATACTGGTCTTGGCACCTCTACAGCAACACTGGCATATGAATCTTGGTCAATATTGGAGGTAGATTCAGATGACTTCAAAGACTCTCCAGTTTTAGTGGATACCTGAAGTTCGTTTGTGATGTGAGACTGTACGCTATTCTGAAAGGAAGAGGGTCGAGGCAATAACATGTCTTCTGTGAGACCAGAATAGTCCTCTTCTATAAACAATCCAGGAACGGAGGGGAAAATCCAGTAGCGTCGGTACATGCGGTCACGACCCAGTGGAGAGATATTGGTGCAGGCTGTAGCATTCTGAATCTTTTCTATAAGTTCCTTCTCTTTCTTTTGTTGCTCCCGTTTTAAAGCTTCTTCCTCCTCAGCAGTAAGAGGTTCACTCTTTTCACAAGAAGTCTCGTCTTGCCTTGTAAATTCCTTAAATCCATTTTGCCCTCTCTTACCTAAAAATGAAAGGAAGAAAACTGACAGTACTGTACTTGTAACCTCTGTCATTAGCATAGATCTGTGGTCACCAACCCGTTAATCGCGATCTCTGGTGGTGTGGCGGGGCTGCCGCTAAGGCAGGCTCCCTGCCTGCTGCAGCCCCACACCACTCCCGGAAGCAGCCAGCACGTCCTGGGGAGTGGGCAGGGGTCTGTGCGCGCAGCTCCTGCCTGTAGGCACCGCCCCCACACCTCCCATTGGCTGGGAATGAGGAACTGTGGCCAATGGGAGATTTGAGGGCGGTGCCTGCAGAGAGAGGCAGCGCACAGAGCCACGTGCCCCCCACCCCACTCCCAGGCGCTGCAGAGGCACGTTGGCTCTTTCTGGGAGCAACGTGGGGCCGGGGCAGGCAGGGAGCCTGCCTAAGGCTAGGTCTACACTACGGGGGCGGGGGAGGCGGGGGTGTTGACCTAAGATACGCAACTTCAGCTACGTGAATAGCGTAGCTGAAGTTGGGTATTTTAGGTCGACTTGCCTGGCTGTGAGGACGGCGGCGAGTTGACCGCTGCCGCGCCGCCATCGACTCCGCCTCTTGCCGCGGTGGATTTCCGGAGTCGACGGCAGAGCGATCAGGGATCAATTTTATCGCGTCTTCACTAGATGTGATAAGTCGATCCCCAATAGATCGATTGCTACCCGCCGATCCGGCAGGTAGTGAAGACGTGCCCTTAGTCTCGCTGCGCCGCTACCTGGGAGCCTCCAATGGTAAGTGCCGCCCGGCGGGAGGCTGCACCCCAGCCCTCAACCCCCTCCTGGAGCCAGCACCCTGTACTCCCTCCTGCACCTCAACCCCCTGCCCCAACCCCGACCCCCTCCCAGAGCTTGCAACCCTCACGCTCTCCTGCACCCCAACCCCCTGCCCCAGGCTCAGCCCAGAGCCTCCTCCCACACTGTGAACCCCTTGACCCCAGCCCAGAGCCTGCACCCCCTCCCGAACCCCAACCCCCTGCCCAGTGAAAATGAGTGAGGGTAGGGGAGAGCGAGCAGGAGGGGCTTTGGGGAAGGGGCAGGGTAAAGGGTTGCCCTTAAATTCAAAAAGTGATCTTGGGCATAAAAAGGTTGGAGACCACTGGCTTAGATTCTCCCACTTTCTAAACAAAACTGTTGTGAATAATCAGGTTAACTTATCACTGGTCAATAGCAAGGAACAAAGGAACAAAATTTACTTGCATGCATAGAGGAAAGGCCTATTTATAACAGTTTCTCCTTCCAGAACCTAGAACAAGTTTTCTTTATTGTTCTTTATAATTATTTATACTATTGAGAATATAAAGGTGTTACAGACACTCTCTCATGGGAGACTAAGTAAAATTGTAAGGATTTCACAGAGAAACCACCACACAAAGTTCTGGCCTTGCATTTACTGCCATGAGATCTATTAAAAAAAACCCCACAAACCAAAACACACACACACACACACACACACACACACACACTTACTTCAATCCCAGTTATATGAAAAATTTGTTCACGATAAAGTAATTTCCTACCTTAATTTTTTACTACCTTAATTTTCAACATGGACTCACTGAAAACATTCCAGTATATGATTTAATGAGTAAAACTGTAATAAAGTTAAAGACCCTGCCAGCAACACAGGCTGAGATAGTTAAACTGGAAAGAAGAACTTGATGTTGAAACAGAGGACAGGGAATCAGGCAATCTGCATTTTATTCCTGGCTTTTACATAGACTTCCTGTGTAATTGTCCTCAGTTTCCTCCATTTGTAAAATGTGGATAGTAATATTTGCCTACCATATAGGCAGAATGGTATTTTAAGGCTTAATACATTAGTGTTTAAAAAAATATATAATTTTTTTTAGCTTTTGCAAACATTTGTGATTATCATATCTCAGCATCCAATGGAAAGCACTACAGAATAAAAAGCATTATAATAAGACTCAGAATTCCTATTCCATGTATCAATGGAGGTCCAAAATCATCAAGGGCTTTCAAAAGCAAAGACCCTCGCACAAAGCCCACAGAGGTAGAAAATGTCCATCCAAGAGGAACAGCAAAAGTTAGACAACTCTTTTATCCCTGGAGGCTCCACAGACAGCCTGTAAGCCACAGTGTTGCATGATTCTGTGCAGCTCACTTGCAGTCCCTCCTAGATAAATTCCTCGGAAGCTCCTAGGGGGAGATTAAAGCCAGGGCCAGCTCCAGGCACCAGCTTACCAAGCAGATGCTTGGGGCGGCCACTTCGGAGAGGGGCGGCACGTCCAACTATTCGGCGGCAATTCGGTAGACGGTCCCTCACTCCCGCTCAGAGCGGAGGATCTCCCGCTGAAGTGCCGCTGCAGATCGCGATCGCAGCTTTTTTTTTTGGGGGGGGGGGGGCTGCTTTGGGCAGCCAAAACCCTGGAGCCGGCCCTGATTAAAGCAGTCTGCCTGGGGGTAAATCTGGGCCTGGATGCATCAGGCCTCACACCTCCCTCCATCGATAGAGTTAATTAGTTAGGTGGTATAAATCACCTTAAAGAACACTATGGAAAAATTATTGGTCTCTTTAGGGTTACCATACCTAATAAATAAAAAAAGAGGACCCTCCACGGGGTCCTGGCCCTGCCCATTCCCCACCCCCAGCCCCGCCCCAACTCCGCCCCTCCCCCCCCCCCTCTTCCCTCCCACTCCCAGCCACGCGGAAAGGGCTGCCCGAGCGCTACCGGCTTCACGGTTTGCCGGGCAGCCCCCAGACCCTGCGCCCCAGGCCGGCACTTCCCCAGCACAGCTGGAGCCTGGGAGGGGAAGCGCCCAGCCGGGGGCGCAGAGTCTGGGGGCTGCCCGGCAAACCGTGAAGCCGGTAGCGCTTGGGTTTTGGGCAGCCCCCTTGCCTCCGGACCCTGCGCCCCCGGCCGGGCACTTCCCCTCCCGGGCTCCGGCGGCGCAGGGTCCGGAGGGATGGGGGCTGCCCAAAGCCCGTAGCACTCAGCTCCGAAGAGTCGGGGAGGAGCAGAGCCGCCGCGGCTGGAGGCTCTGCTCCTCCCCTGACTCTTCGGCTCTGTTTAAGAGACGGGCTGCCCCAGCGCTACCGGCTTCGGGCAGCCCCCATGCCTCCGGACCCTGCACCGCCGGAGCCCGGGAGGGGAAGTGCCCGGCCGGCGGCTGGGGTTCGGAGGCAAGGGGGGGCTGCCTGAAGCCCATAGCGCTCGGGCAGCTCGGCTCTTAAAACAGAGCCGAAGAGTCAGGGGAGGAGCAGAACTGCCATTTTCCCGGACATGTTCGGCTTTTTGGCAATTCCCTCCGGACGGGGGTTTGAGTGCCGAAAAGCCGGACATGTCCGGGAAAAAGAGGACGTATGGTAACCCTAGTTTCTTAAATTCTACAAAAGATGAAGTGCCTGAAGTCGGCCACCATTAGAGATTCATGTAGAGCACTAATAACTAACAGTTTTTCAAGCCACAGCCTATCTCCTGTCTTACACACAAAGAGTCCAGAAGGCAACCAGAGAAGACAATAGAGGAATAGAAGCACTAGAGTACATAGGACTGAGAGCTAAAAGAGGGATCAAACCAGCTCAATTCATTTATTAACTCATTATGATCAAGGTTTTTCTTTCCATTTACAACGAAGGTTAATGCTTTTTAAAGGTTTACTAGAGAAGTAAAAATTTGCCCAATTGTTGGTTTATGCATACATACATACATACATACATACATACATACATACAAGTACAGAGTAATTTATTTTTTACCTCTTCTTCCTTTTTTGTTTGGTCCTGGTTCTTCCTCATCTTCTGTCACTGTGTCCAAGTCTTGTTCCTTCTGCTCAATTTCTTTGCTCTCTGTACTAGTATCAAGGTCTTCCCGTTCCTCTTCCCTGATGGAATAGTACAACGAAAGTCCATAGTCAAAGAACTGAATGAAGCTGGCAAAGAACATACAGTACATTGCCGAATATGCTTTACAATGAGTATTTTATTATCAAAAGTTGCCCTGTGAAGAACTGTAGATGTATTTTTTCCTTTTATTATACTACTTCACTATTCGACAGAAATGACTCCATATAGTCGAACTTCACATCCTAATGTAAGAATATAAATTGGGGGGAGCGGAGGGGGTAGAAAAAAACCTTTAAAAAGATATAGGAAGTATTTCCTAGAAACCAAAACATTGAGCCATAACCACAGAAATATTGTACTAAAGCCTAATCCAGAGCTTAACTATTTTTAAATACCATCCCAAACATTTAAAGGAATTTTATAGTTTTAAAACCAGATCCTCATGGTGTACATCAGCGTAGCTCTACTGAATTCAACAGAGCTATGCCATTTTTCACCAGCTGAGGATGTAGCCTTTTAGTTTTTATTTTACATTGTTTGCAGTGCCCTCTTAGAAAACTGAAAATACATTTCCCCTACCCACATTTGTACCATTTACTAAGCACTGATTTTTATAGGGTGGTTATTACACAGCATGACGCCAATCTTGAAAATACGTAACATGCTTAACTTTAGAGCATACAAGTAGCAGTCCATGAGACTACGCACATATCAGCATATACATACATTTTTGCAGGATCAGAACCTTGAAAAATACAATTTAGGGTCTTAAGGAAGGCATGCATGTGCTGCTGCATAAGTATGAGTCTTGCTTATGGAAATACAGGGTTCTATCAGTGTAAAAACCTCAGTTCTATAGAGATAATCTAGAATAGCATGCTGGCTAAGAATCAAATATTTATGCTATAGTTCAAACAAAAAAGTTATGGGCTTGATGCAGAAATTACTGAATGAGGTACTTTGTTCTCCTACATAACACTGGCGAAAGTAATTATCACAATGGTCCCTTCTACCCTTAAAAATCTATAACGATCTACAGTCACCCAAGTTAGTAAATTAGAAAATCAAGTACTAATGTTACCCTCTCAAACTGCTACTGTCGGACACCATGGCTTTACTTGCTTATAGAAAATATCTGTATTCAACAACCCTTTTCTATTTTAAAAAGAAAATGGTATTGTTTTATACAATCATTTTTCCTTTTGTTTCTATAATCAACATTAAGGACCAGATTTCCCAGTGGGTATAAACTGGCATAGTTCCATTTAAGTCAAAAAGATTTACACTGCCTTAGGCTCTGGTCCTATATACCAAAAACAACCATTTAAAAAGCAGGCTCAAAATTGTATTTATCATAGTAGAATAACTGATCCTACCCAACAGACACTTCTGCAGAAGGATTCCTTTGCTCCTCTTCCTTCAGCTTTTCCTGTTTCTCCTTCATCTTTTGTTCTTGCTCTTTTAATCTTTCTTCCTTCCTCTTACGTATCCTACGGATAGGGGGAATATAAAAAAAAGCAATTAACATATAAAGAGAGTGCCTAATTTAATCTGGTTATGTCCCTTTCCTTTATAATAAGCACCATGGGATGAAAATGCTAACTTAAGGGCAGGAACTCATCTTTGTACAATGTCTAGCATAACAGGACCTCAATCCTGATTGAGGCCTTAAGAGGCTGGCAGAATAAAAAAAAAAACAGTAAGTGTTACTTCTTCAGATCCAGCAGCTAAGTTTTTGACGTAAAGGAGTCCCACCTAGTTTTATCTGGGTTATGTTCACTTCTTACCTTGCTGCTGCTGCTTCTCTTTCTTTGCGATGTTGTTCTGCCTTTAACTCTCTGAATTCCTGTTTTGCCTGTCGTAATACATCAACAGAGTCCTCAATGAAATCTCGAGTGGAGACGAGAGTCAGAAGCTTCCCACAGAGGGCATGAAGAATCTTCATCTTTTCCCCTGATAAAATTCATGTTAATCGTTTATGCTTCATTATAAAAGGTGCAGAAGTACTCTTTATATAGTAAGCTTCAGGCCCAAGATAGCTTTTTACTGAAGAAATGACATATCAAATCAAGCAGACATTGTCAGATGTGCAGGGTTAAGATGAAATGCCAATTTTTTTGTTGGCAATTGTGCCATGAGGTAACTAACCAGCCCAGTTTAGTTATAACCTATAGTTATGATTTTTTTACTTCTGTAGTCTACTTATCTATAAACTAAGAACTGTGATCATTGCACAAATGAATTTCCAGTGTGAATTTTTCATCTACATGTTATCCTAGGAAAGTATTACATAAGCATTTTTAGCAGTACAAAAAGGTAGAAAGTATTTTAGTTTTGGAAGAAAGAAAGACATCTGCTAAGATTTATGTTGTTTGAAATTCACACTGGGAAACACTGATAATATGAAAGAAAAAAAATCTCAAAAACATAGAAGCTACCATTACCATACCTTAAATTAAATTCTCATTTGAAACGTTTGTGACACCTGGGAAATGATTTATTAATCAGGATGCAATTTAAGTCTTAAATGTTATGTATCTTGTACCAGACAAAAGGAAATAGCAATTTAAAAGATAAATAAAATAAATCTGCAAG
Source organism: Chrysemys picta bellii (assembly GCF_011386835.1). NCBI lineage: Eukaryota > Metazoa > Chordata > Testudines > Emydidae > Chrysemys > Chrysemys picta. Next base: position 109,026,381 of record NC_088794.1, read on the forward strand.
TGTGAGGATACCAGCTTAAAGCTAGTATGTGCAGTGACATAACTTCCAAACTAACATTATTCATTCACCTTGTGACCAAAAGCATATGTGGCAATATCTAGCAAGAACATTACCCAGACAGGACATTTTCTCCCAGGAGAAAGTCACAGATTACAGCAATGACAAAGCACTAATCTGAAGGTAGTAAACATGCACTACACATGGTGGTGGCTCTAAACAAACAGGGACATCTTATGAGTTAGGTGATCTGTAAAGCAGAATTATTGTTTTTAATCTTTTTTTCCTGTGTAATTGAGTTTGTAGCACAACATATGGCATATTTTTGCAGATATCCTAACTCTTATTTTAGGTTCTGCTGTATTTATCTTAAAATATACATATTCTGTTTTACTAATTTGAATTGGATCCAACCATTAAACCTGGGGATTGGGGGCTGGGGGGTGGAAAGAGAAATTCTGGCTCATGCTTTCAAAGGGAACCTTGTCTCGGTCCTCTCAGGGACACATACAAATTGCATATATGCTTGTCTTGTTGCTAGGTATAGGCACAGAAAGGGCTGTGGCCATTATGCCTATGAACCATCTCAGAAAGTATGTTGTGGGCACAAAACAGACAGGGCAACCTAAAAATAGCAGGTTATATCACAGTGATTGACTCAGCTTTCTAGTTTCGCTCTATGGATCAATGAAAAGAATTCATTGGATGAGCTCACTCTTGGAATGTCTACACAACAAGCCATGTGGGTTCAGGACCCACTGACATTCTATCTTTCAGGCAGAAATGTATAGATTTAATGTACATTGAGACAAGTTCAAGATACTATATAGCCATCTTTATGCATTCACTTAGCTTAAAATCTGGAAAATGCCATTTTCCAAGGATCAAAGGTTCACCTGGCTATCGAATCTGAAGATAGTTCATTTGAAGGACTCTAGTTATTCAGTAACTGTATTCTTTTTATTTCTTTCCTCCACAAAGCCATGCCCTTGAGACAGTCTCTCAAAGAATGCCATATGTTACGGAAGATGGGAGCAACTGGTTTTGAAACACATATAAGCTGACCCAGCCAAAAACACGTACATTTGCATCCAAGTAAGAGCACTAATGCACACAGGATGTGTGAAACAAGAGGCAACTGACATTGTACAAAACAGAAATTCCTTGAAATAGACACTTCTATTAGTGTCAACATAACTGCCAACTGAGAAATGCAGTAGAGAAGACAAAGCTCCAATTTATTTCAGTGGAAAACAAGAAGTTCTGAGACTTCATCACGTGCCCTATTACTTAAGTGGGAATTTCTGGGTTCTTTATTCATATAAATCACCAGTGTTAAAAAAATCATGAACAGAGTGAAGCTTCCTCCAGAGTGCAATAAGCAGGAAAAAGGGAATCTGTGTGTCCAATATCTTGAAGCATTTTAGAAACAAAAGTAGCTTTAAAAATTGCTTATGGCCAATTAAGTTTGCATACCTAGTAGTATAGCCGTTGCAAGTAAAAATATTCACAGGAGCACACGGCACTTGAGATAATTTCTGGACTGACAATCCTGGAGGTGGAGGTCCTCTACTTAACTACAGAATAGGCAGCAACAGCATAAACTGCCCAGCCACTGCCCCACCCCAACTCTGACCTGAATGGAACGCCTCTAGTAATGAAAGGGTAATTTTATTTCCACGCCCATGCAATCCTTGACCTCTCAGTGAGACCATCTATAAGGGTTCCAATTGGGGTGATAGTTTTTTGACATGGATACCTGTCTCCCCAAGAACTGAAGTGAGACTGCCAATTTGTTTTACACAGGACAAATGGTTGTTAAATAACTTTTGGGTCACTGGGTTACATTTGAAATTGGTCACCTAGAGAATGGCTTTGAATCATCTTAAACATGACATTCATTTTGTTTTATTACCTGGTGACAAGTCATACACTGAAGTACTTGAGAGTTTCTTCAACAGACCAGGATTACTCAATCTCAGCTCCATGCAAGCATCATCTGTAGCATCAAAACCTCCTCGTTTTTGGTAACGATACTTTGCATTTGCTGATGTTACATCAGCACCTGATGCTAAGATGTGAAGTCTGAGAATCTCAGAAAGAGTGCAGCTGTCGAGATCCAAATTTTTCAAATTGCAGCCTATAGTTAATAACAGTGAGAAGTTATTTTGCATTGAGACCAACAATACATACCAAGCAATGTAAAATGTGCTTTTTAAAAAATACAGAGCAAGATAAAACACATAAATGAAACAAAAAATGAAACCCACACATACCCTGATGTAACTGGGGCCATGCAGCTGCCAAAGTTGCAACTGCAAACAGTGCAGATTTTGTGGGGTCTGCATCTTCATCCAAAGCCTCTGTTAAATCTTTAAGGAAATAAACACTTTATTCTAGTGCAAATTAAAACTTGGATTTTTGGGGGAAGAAAGAAAAGGCCTTTTAAAATAGTGCAAAGACAAAGAAAATGGCGTGACATTCACAGAAACTTCAACGTATTCAAGACTTAGGCTATGTCTACACTACCGCTGTAAGTCGACCTAAGTTACGCAACTCCAGCTATGTGAATAGCATAGCTAGAGTTGATGTAGCTTAGGTCAACTTACCTTACTGTTCTCGGTCCAGGTGGAGTACCGGGGTCGACCAGAGAACGCTCTGCCGTTGATTTAGCGGGTCCTCACTAGACCTGCTAAATTGACCCCCGGTTCATCGATCACTGGAGCATCGATCTGGCAGTAGTGTAGACAGCCTCAGTTCAACAAACAAGTTAAAATATATGCTACCTAATGTCCACCTAAGCAGTATGTACACCAAGGACATGCAACATTCACTAAAAGCCGTTCTCACAATGCGCAAGCGACTAAAGTTGCTAAAGCACTGACATGGAGCAAACATGCACACTGGAGACAGAGGAAAGGGAATGGAAAACCAGGGAATACACTTGAAAGAGAAAAATGTACAATCAAATTCCATCCTATCCTGCACGTTCCAGCAATTTAATCATTATTTCCTTATTACCATTTTGGTTTTTTTAAATGAAGAACTATCCAAAAAAAATTTAACACTTCAGATGCTAACATCCATCACCTTTTTTTTTTAATCTGACTTTTATACAGAAGTTTACACATTCCACACAAATATGATCAGAGTGGTAATCCAATAAAAGCAAGCCAGATGTAAACAAACACTACACAGCAGCAGCAAAAGCAGCTCATCCATGGGGAGGCAAACTGAATTCCTCTTCTTAAACAAAGTTTCCTTGGCACTTACAGGTAAGTTCTCCAGAGGGTTGACAGAGTTGGGTCAGCCTTGCACACTAGTTCAACAACTTTACCCTATTCAGGTACAAGTCATTATGAAGTGTTACGGTCACCAAGTTAACAGGCAAAGGAGCTATAGGTCCAAACTTAACAAGACTGCGTAAATAGTGGGTTTACAACTATTAAATAATAACATTCTCGCATCACGATTAATGCTGTCTGAAAGCTTTTACCCGGATATTACGAAGTGGACATCTATCACTTTTCCACATCTCTTACATAAAACTCCAATTCTGAAAAAAAAAAAACCACTTTTCTTGGGTGTTTTCTCTTGAAGTGTTGCCTGCTTTTCAAATCTAGCATGTTTTAGAAAGTGGAACAAACTGCTCACTGCTACAAACCTGCTTGGCTAGTGTGACAGAGGAGAAGCTGTACAAGAATTTCTAATTCTTTTATGAAAGAGATAAGTTGTCTGAACAAGAGCAGCAAGAAATTAAAGTCCAGAGGCGCCAAATGAAAGTAGTAGTAAAAAGTAGTACTATCTGCAGTCCCACAAGGGATGGCCAATTAGAAGTAAAATGGTGTTTTTGCAATAGCCAGCCCTGCAAACTCTAACTGCAATCTGAAAGTCAAGTTGGATTATTTCTATTTCACACATCACCAACAATAATTTAGTTAACTATTCTGCTAATGTAGGAGACAACAAAATCCAGCTCATTTGCTCTTAGCTGTGTTGGCTCTGCATTGCTACCAGGAGTTCAAAATGTAGTTTATTCAGTAAAGTAAGCAGTTAGTTTTATTAAAACAGCATCCAAATGTGCTAGATGCTGCACAGACACCTAGGAGACCAGCCCTGAGACTCTAAATACACACAGAGAGCAGGCTCTGTTACTTAAGAAGATGCCATTTTTAATATACAATCAGCTTGCAGATGAGGACCACGTTTTAAGGACTAAACTGTGACTGACAGTTGCACAGGTGTGCAAGGGTTGTAAGACTCACAGAGTCTTCCTGTCTGTCTTACACCTGTCACGTAGGGGCCAGGCACACTCACAGTCATTGTTCTCACCTGAGCGCAAGAACTAAGTAGAGCAAGTGCCTATAGCCAACTCTAGGGAAGCAGAGCGAAGTAGAGCCATGGCTTCCCATCCCCACTAGTCAGCAAGCTTGGCAGGCCAAAGGGGTAAACATACTGAACCCTGCTTCATGAGCAGGGCAATAGCTGCTCTCCCCGTCTACACTAAGAAGCTCTGGGGAGGCACAGTGCCTTCTGGGGCAGTGCTCCTCTGGAACCTCTCATTTCAGTAGCTAGTGCCCTTATAGGTGATTTCCTGATCCAGGTATCTTCTATGAACACACACTCCTGGAAGCTAACAATCCCGAGGGATTTCTCTGTTAGAATGAGGTGTTACAGCATAATAGATGCTTCAGTTTATTTATTTTAAAATTGTACACCAAGTACTGATTTGTGGGTTTTGTCAATAAAAGACAACAAAAAGGACCAAAGAAGATACAGGGAGCTTTTCCTACCTGTAAGATAGGTTTCTGTGATTTGGCATTTGACAATCTGGATCACTGAGATTCTTTCTGTTACAGCAGAAGGAATCTTATTGGCACATGCGCCAACTCCGTGGATGCTCTGGGGCTGGAGCATCCACGGGGGGAGGGGGGGAGGGGGCAGGAGAATATGGGTGCTAAGCCCCCCATCAACACCTCTTCCTCCCCTTAGCTGATCAGCACCTCCCCCTCCCTCCCAGGGCCTACCCCTGCTGGGGATCAGCTGTTTCCTGGCATCAGGAGGCGGGGGAAAGAGGAGAAGAGAGGGCGCAGAGCACTCCAGGGAGGAACTGGGCAGGGTGGGGGAGCACCGCCTGGCAGATTAAAAACTCAGTGCCTATGCTTATTGGTCCAGTCCACCAAAAGTTTAAGAGCAAAACTGTTTCTGATCCAGAAACAACAACCCACACACAACAAATCAAAAAGTCCTAAAAATTAAAAGCAATGGATTTCCACTGACAAAGTCACAGCCATTCAAAAGTGCTTTGTCAAAATGTAAGCCCTAAAATTTCACCCTATTTTAAAATTGTGGGTTTTGTTTTTTCCCTTTATGAGGGGTAGGGGGAGGGAGAAAGAGTAATACCACAGGTAGGTCAACATCCAGTAATAAAACACATCAACAGTTGAAAGGAAATGTGTCAAGTTTGTAATTACTGTGACCTGAATTATTCCCTGACTGTAATTACCGTATATACTCGTTCATAAGCCGAATTTTTGTAGTAAAAAAAGGAAGCACCAGAGAAGGGGGTCGGCTTATGAATGGGTATTCAGAGGGAGCGGTGGGACACAGCCCCTCCCCCCAACAAAGGGAGCAAGGAGAGGCAGCACAGCCAGCAGAGCCAGAAGGGAAGAAGTGGGGCCAGAGTCTCTCCGCTTCTGGCCACGCTGTTCTCCCGCAGCCTCCGAAGCAGCTGCAGCTCTGGGGCTGGGAGGCTGCAGCCATGCCGCTCGGCCCCGCCCCCCAGAGCAGGCTGTGGCCGCGCCGTCCGGCTCACCAGAAAACGCTGTGGCTGTGCCTGCCAGCCCAGCCCGCTGGAACTGCCAGCCCAGCCCGCTGGAACATGCTGCGGCCGCGCTGTCTGGTCTGGCCCGCCAGCAGGCTGCGGCCGCATTGCCCAGCCTGCTGGAGCAGCTCCAGCAAAGTCAGAGACATCCTCCCCTGGCCCTTCCCAGATAAGGTGGGAAGGGATGGGATGGGGAGAGTGTGGGGGTCCCAGGCTAAGGGTGGGGTCACGTGGGGTGTGGTCACAGGGGTTACTCCCCTGACTCCCAGCTTCTTCCCCCCCCAAAATTTCCCCACCAGTTGCTGTCCCGGCCCGTCAGGGTAAGTAGCTGGCGCACCGGGACACTTTGTCTACTTAGGTTTATGTCCGTGCCTGCGGACACTCGAGGTAAACAAACCATCTCCGCCCACCAGTGGCTTATCCTGATGGCCCAGGAGCCAAAGTTTGCTGACCCCTGAATTATAGCGTCGGCTTATGAACGGGTTATAAAAATTTTCCATTTTTACTTATCCATCTTGGGGGGCGGGGCGGGGGAGGAGAGTCAGCTTATAAACGAACTGGCTTATGATTGAGTATATACGGTATGCTTTCTCTGCTAAGAACTCTACTTAGAGACTAGAAATTATTTTCTTTCAGGACAGCTTTAAATTTTCTTCATTTGCTCCCCATTTTAAAAATAATTGGGATATGGTCATAACAGAGCACTATCAAATATTAAAGGAATACGTCAGTTTATGTCCAATTCTACTTCTTTCCAATCCCCATCAAAACATAGAGGTTTAAATTAACACTGTGGTAGAAAGAAAGATTAAAGCAGTCTGATTAGATTTTAACACTCTCATGCCTGACCAGATTCTGCAAGCCCTCCCTGTGACTTCAGGGAGTGTTCTGTGGGCAGAGAGCATTCCAGGAACAGGCTCATAGTGTTCCAAACCCAGACACTACAGCATTGTTCCAGTGCATGAAAACTCAAAACTGAAACTATTAGAGATAAAGACCTGTATATAGGACTCGTTGACAGCTTAAAATAAGAACTCCCTTTTGATGTTAGCAGTTACAAGATAAATTTTCAATGGACACTGCATGCCTCTCGAAAGATTGCTGCTGCAATCTAAGAGTTGGGCCCAGAGGCAAAAGTAGCTAAATCAATCTATGAAGTGTCCTCCTTCATGGTGGCCACCTGATATCCAGGAGTGTGCATGCATAGTTAGTACTTGCTTTCAAAGAAAGTGAATACTGAATTTCCAGTTAGAGAATATTATTTGGCTCTCTAATTTTTTTTTGGGGGGGGGGGGGGGAAAGAGAGAGAGAGAGAGAGAAATCAGGCATGAGTCAAGGACAACTTGCAACTACAGATGAAGGCTAGCGTGATGGCTCAGGAGCATGTCTATTCTCCCGACCTGCAGGAGAAATATCTAGCATTGCTGAAGGAAGGAGAAAAGAAGGGGACAGAGGGAAACATTGAAGTTTTCAAAACATATGCAAACTGCTAAATACCTAGTGTGCTTTGCTGGATTTAACAATGTGAAAAGCTTGCTTTTTTAAGGAACTTTTTTCTCCCCCCTTCTCCCCCTCCCCCATTTGTAGCTATACCTGCATTTAAAAACAAACAAACAAACAAACAAAAAAAACCAACCAACACCACTTATATCTTGCCATACATAATAAAATAAAGAATGCTAAAATAACAAAGTATATGCAGTTTATTACATTGGAATAGTTAATTATATTGGAATTTCAGTTTTTAATAGTAAAGTTAAGGTCTAACCTTTGGTCTCAGCATCAGCTATTTGATCTTTGGCCACTTCCTCTTCCTCTTCCGCCATTGCCTGGAAAATGGCAGTCAGGAAGAAAAAGAGCAATTCACATAGTGGGCCTTCACTATCATTTCCTGCAAGAGCTTCTTCTAACACTTCTGTGAATAAAATTTAAGAGGTGTCACTTTTGTCACAGTGCTGTAAGAGCAAATATGAAGTGAAGAATAAAACTCTTCCCCATAAGTAATAGTCAAGTAGGTGTACAACAAATTAATGTGTTAGAGGAAAATATTTTTAGGGGTTGCTGGAAAAAGGAAGTGTTAACAAACAATGCCCATTTGTTAACACATTAATATAAAAGTGTAAGTCTAAGAAATTCAAGAAAATATTTGTAAAACAGCAGACTAAACCCTACTATATTAGAAGTCATGTAAATTTCAGAATTCCCACCACAAGGTGATTGAGAAAAACGAAACTGGAGAGTAGTACAAGTATCTAATAAGAGTTAATTTTAATGTAAACAAATTCTGAAACTTTCATAAATGCACACATGAGACATATGGGAGAACAATGTAAATTAAAGCACACCATCAAATGATAACTTGCCTAGAGTAAGTCCTTCTGGAAACTCATCTTGAAGATCAAAAAGTTCCCCAAATGCATGAAGGAATTCTAAGACCATCAGAGCATCACCAAAGATCTCAGGTGGCAGTCTTGTCTTCACTGGAGTTGGAACTGGAAGTTCCTGCAACACAAAGAAAACAACCCAATACGTCATTGCGTTTCAGCAGAATACACAAGTACTTAACAGACACACAAAGTTTGTTACCATCAAGGTGAGTGGTATAAATTTGGCATCAGTAAGTCCTTTATACACCTTACAGAGCAATTGTTAACAATAATACTGCAAGATCTTGCAGTAGGATTGTTATTAAAGCCATAGTGCAATCAAACTTTCAATTGCATATAGCTCAAAGGTAAATCCTTAAATGCATAATTCAGCTAACCTAATGAATCTGAGTGTATTTTAGTCTCTTGTTCTAAACTAGGGTGTGGATCAGAGTTAGTTATTCCAAAAACTCCAACTGCCAGTTTCGCCCCTTCAAACCATTTCCTCCTCACAGATTTTATAGGATCTCAATCTACAGAATTGTCCATGCCAGCAAAATAAATAAATAAATAAAAATAAAAAATGCTCTCTTACAATACTCAGTAAGACGTACAAAAAATATGACAAGAATTCCAAATCAGGATGATCAGGGCCGGTCTGGTGAATTAGTATGTGCCTAGCATTTGTCATACAGTAGAACCTCAGAGTTACGAAACCTTGGGAATGGAGGTTATTCGGAACTCTGAACAAAACGTTATGATTGTTCTTTCAAAAGTTTACAACTGAAGATTGACTTAAAACAGCTTTGAAATTTTACTACGCAGAAGAAAAATGCTGTTTCCCCCTCCCTTTTTAAGTAGTTTATGTTTAACAGTAATGTACTGTATTTGCTTTTTTTTTTTTTGGGGGGGGGGGGGGGGGTCAGGTCTCTGCTGCCGCCTGATGGTGTACTTCCAGTTCCGAATGAGGTGTGTGGTTGACTAGTCAATTCGTAACTCTGGTGTTTGTAACTCTGAGGTTCTACTGCAATTGCTTTGCCAATGAGGACATATGGCTGGAGGTGTTTTAGATTGGCTTGATCTTGAACACATAAAGAGAGGTATGACCAAGCTTTCACAATGATCGCATCTGACTTTTGATTTATGGTTTTAAGTAGAGACATTTGCAAAAATATGCAAGGTTTGTTTCTAGGTAGGTGGTCAGAGTCAAAAATAAATAAAGAATGGCTCCTCTCCAGGATACTGGGAGTCCAGAAACAAAGATCAAAAGATTGATGGATGGTTATGTTCATGCTTAAAATAGCTCATAATATTTCTGAATGAGGTTCAGATTCTTTGGGAAGGGTGGAATCTAAGGACAGGTACATAAAAGTCATTCACAGATGGATAAGAGATAGTCAGCATTTTAGCTGTTCTATGCCAAAGAAAATACACAGGAGCCAAGCAGAACTGGGACCCAACCTGTAAGCCTGAGTTCACAGGTATTTTAGGTGCAGATCACTATCTTTTCTCTAAGGTAAGTCTTGATGTGGTAGAATGTGACTAGAGACACCACTGACGGATCTGTTAATCCATCTTTAACCATGACCTGGTCATCTTTTACCTCAGTTAAAGAACTCCTGTTCTCTTTCTCCCCACATCTCATTTTGCTTTTTCAAATATATGCAAAACACTGCTGATAACTTCCTCTTGCTGATCTGATCACACCATTCTCCTCCTCTGGCTTCCTCCCTTCTTTCATATGCAGCTCAACATTTTTCATTCTCACCTTCGATCCCTGCACAACTCCATAGCTTGGTGCATTCTCAGCTCTCATTTCCACTATACCCTTCTTCTATTCTTCTACACTTCGTTCACATCCTTACTTAACACCCTTTTCTATCTTCCTCCCCTCACCTTCGTAGCCTCTTTCTTACTTTTGCCTGTATTTGGGACAATCTCCCTATTCCTGTGCTTCTGAGTATTCTCTTTTCATTCAGCCCTCCTGCCCCACATCAAGATTAAGCATTATAAAGAAAGTGCATGTAAAGATAAATTAATCACTCAGACTAAATCTTCTGTGTGACGTTGCACTCTATATGATTTTAGGAAAATATGCTAATGAGTGTGAATATAATGTAACTAGAATATGCTTCACGCAAAAGGTGTCTTGTAAGGTATCATTACAAAGCTTGTAATCTACTGAGTGTGGTCATCCTATTTGTATGTATGCATGTATCATTTTTGTATCTGCAACTAGAAATATGAAATATAACTCTGAGGGCCTATTGTAATTATGCAAAGTGTGGGCCATTAATGGTGGTTTGAAATCTTGATGGCTCCCATTAACCAGGACAATTGACTGTGGATGGCTCTGTTTGCTTGCAGGCCTTTCTGTGAGTCAGGCTGGGAGGAATGAAGGCTCGGGGTCTCAGAGGACATGGGACCATGTCACCTGGTACTAAAATCCATCTTAAGCCTGGTGTTTTTCCATTTAGAAGGGGGGCACGGGAGGGCAGAGAGCCAAAAGATTCCCGCCTTGTGCCAAAGCTATATAAGGGGGTGGAACGGAACAGAACAAAGGAGGCTGAAGTCATGAGAAATCCCCTAGCTACCACCTGAGCTGGAACAAGGGCTGTATCAGGGGGAAAGAATTGTGCCCAGAGTAGGAAGGCGTCCAGTCTGTGATAGAAGCTTATTGAAACATCTCTGTGGGTGAGATTTCTTCTGTAATCACTTTCTTACTGTATTAGGCACAGACTTGCATGTTTTAATTTTGTTTGGTAATTTACTCTGTTCTTAGAACAGGAGTACTTGTGGCACCTTAGAGACTAACAAATTTATTTGAGCATAAGCTTTTGTGGGCTACAGCCCACTTCATCAGATGCATAGAATGGAACATATAGTAAGAAGATATATATACACATACAGAGAACATGAAAAGGTGGAAGTTGCCATACCAACTCTAAGAGGTTAATTAATTAAGATGAGCTATTATCAGCGGGGGGGGGGGGGGGGGGAAGCTTTTGTAGTGATAATCAAGATGGCCCATTTCAGACAGTTGACAAAAAGGTGTAAGGATACTTTACACAAATTGAATCTATTTTCCCCATGTTATGACCCAGCCACTCCCAGTCTTTATTCAAGCCCAAATTAATGGTATCTAGCTTGCATATTAATTCAAGTTCAGCAGTTTCTCGGCGGAGTCTGTTTTTGAAGCTTTTCTGTTGCAAAATTGCCACCTTTAAGTCTGGTACTGAGTGACCAGAGAGGCTGAAGTGTTCTCCTACTAGTTTTTGAATGTTATGATTCCGGATGTCAGATGTGTGTCCATTTATTCTTTTGCGTACTTGGAACCACTTAAATCCTACTTTTTGTATTTAATAAAATCACTTTTTACTTATTAATTAAACCAGAGTATATATTAGTAGCCGGGGGGGAAGGGGCGGGGGGAGAAAACAGCTGTGCATCTCTCTCTAACAGTGTTATAGAGGGCGGACAATTTATGAGTTTATCCTGTATAAGCTTTATACGGGGTAAAATGGATTTATTTGGGGTTTGGACCCCATTGAGAGCTGGGCACCTGAGTGTTAGAGACAGGAACGCTTCTTAAGCTGCTTTCAGTTAAGCCTGCAGCTGTTAGGGGACGTGGTTCAGACCTGGGCCTGTGTTTGTAGCTGGCAAGCGTGTCTGGCACAACCAGGTAGGGTTCTGGAGTCCCAAGCTGGCAGGGAAGGCAGGGGCAGAAGTAGTCTTGGCACATCAGTTGGCAGCCCCAAGGGGGTTTCTGTGATCCAACCCATCACATTCTGGTAATCTGATGTGCAGTGTATTTTTGTTTGTACTGTCTTTAATTTACAATGTTAGTTCCTTGAGGAAGGAACTCTATTTTTTCCCCACCAGGTTTCATACAACATCCAGTTTAGTAAGCACCAATAGTATGCAACGGATCACCACAAATATCTCAACCAAAAAGTTCTATAAGAGTGCTGCTCCTCCTTTTCACCTTCAAAAAGGAACGACAAAATAGAATGGGAGAAAAAAACACAAAGGCGGCCTAACAGAAGTTGGATGGTTGGAATCAGGAGACAAATAAGTTGTATTTCCTCCTGGAGTTTGGTGGAGAATGTTCTCTGCTGGAACCATGACCAAGAAACACATGATACAAAGAGCCAGAAGCAACTCAGGGTCAAATTTTAACAGAGCACTGCAACTCACATTAGCTGCATATGTGTTAATTCACTAAGGGTAATTTTAGAAGTGCCTCTCCGTGCTCTTCTGTAGTTGCCAGTTGTTTAA